>NW_027423715.1:0-630000 GCF_013202065.1 Cotesia typhae | reverse complement strand
TGTTTGGAAGATTCTCGAGTTGGTTGTTGGTTTCGGGCTTGGAGCCAGGCAAGCAGACAGGCGCGTGCTGGCACGCCATCAGCAAAGTGGGCATCACGAAACCGGAAAGCCAAACAAGAGGAATCAAATGAGATACTATACGTTAATATTAGTTAGTATAAGTATAAGTGTGTAAGTATAAAGAAGACTATAGTACAAGAGAGAAAGAGAAAAAGAGAAAAAAGGAAGGATAAATATTATCCACATATTGGAGTGTGGATGTAATATGGAGGAGCAAGACGGCATTAAACGATTTGTTTGCCATCCAATCAGCCCATCGGTACCCACTCGTGCCGCGACTACCACTGCTCATAATATAATACCGTATGGTAAATATACACAGCACACATGAGACCAACTCAGAAGAATATACATACATATTTATTCGAGTTTGAGCAGATAATTTCTCCCGGATTTACTTTGGCTTCTTTGCTACACGCAGGACCAATATTTACACAATGTAGCTGAACCCTCCGGCGACTCATCCCGAGATAAACCCGGTAGCAGAATTCTTCTGCTAGAGATAGAAGAAAGATTCTATTCCTTTTTAAATAACTAAACAAATACCGATCAAGATTAACAAGTGTGTCCTCAAGTGAGTGATGACGGTTAAACAAACAACTCATTCATTCATCCTCGTCGAGAAAGTACCTTCTGCTTGTACTATTACTGGAGTGTACTAGAATTTGCTATGATTTTTTTTTACACAAAAAAAAAAAAATTAAGTTGAATTGAGAAAATTTTTTTTAAGAACTTTTGATTTGACAAAACTTCTTAAATTAAGAATTTTTATTTTTAAACAATGGCTTGATAATTAATTCGTTGAAAATATATTTTTTTATAATTAAGTAGGAAATTTTTTTAGTAATTAATTTTTATCATAATGATATTAAAAGTGTGAACTTTATATGTTGTTAATTTTAGAATTTGAAATGTAATAATTTATCAATTTCATCTTTAAATTTTTATTTCGCAATCTATATTATTAAGAGAATAAGAAAAATTTTGTGTCCTGGATAGACATATGATATATAATTTTATTTGTATAAGTTTTCTTTGACTGATATCAATTTTATATTTAAACATGCCTTTGATTAAATTATTAATATACTGATTAAAAATTTAATTTTAATTTTTATCTTATTCCCAGTTTAATATAAATTTTTAAATTCAAAATATTTTAGTAATAAATTTTATAAATTTATTTTTGTAAAAAATTCAAGTCTCAAATTAATTATGATCTGATAATTTTATTTACAATGTATGATTAAAATAAATTAAATAACAAAATTAGTTTTAAAAAGTTACAAATACTAAAAAAAAATTAAAGTAAAAAAAAAGTATTTTTTACAGCGACTGTTTGAATTGTCGTCTGTTTAGATCGACCGCAGTCTCTCCTGCTGAGAATCTACTTAACTCTTCAACATTGGTTGATATGAAGTGGAGGGCATGTATACAGGCATTAAACATATGTGTATGCATATGTATAATGGATAATATATAATGGTACAGCGATAATCTGGATAATTAATCGGTAGCAGCGCTGGGCAATTGACCGTAAGTAAGACATTTACCAGATATAAGCGCAAAGATATTTATATATTTATATTTACATTTATGTTGGCCAGTATCTCGATACGGAGATTTTAAAAACAGAGATACTTTATTGTGTGTATATATGTATATATATTTATAAGTATGAAGAGATGAAGATGTGGAACAAGGAGGCTGCTGTTGCTGGGATAAGTGGCCCTTGCTTTTGAGTTTAAGAAAAATAAGAGCAAGAAGTTAAGAAGAGCAGGTGGCACGCTGTATAATAGTATAAGGTTTGCCTTTTTTTATCCAACAAATCTTTTATCCCTTCTAGTCTTATATTTATGTATATAGATATATATTTAACCCTTTTTTCAGTCGATTCACTTTTATTTTTAATTATTTCAAGGTAGAATTCGGGTTGACTTTACAATCGTCTGTGCATTCACATGGAAAAAGTTTGCTTTTATCTTTTTATTCGATCGTGTATTATATCTAGTGTTTGATTGTGTGGAAGCTGAAAATTTTTTTGACGTTTTGACGGATAATTCGGTAGACAGTTTTACTGTTCACTGTTTTAGATTTTTTACAGGTAAAAAGTGTTTTTTGTCCTTTTTACTAAACAGAAAAAAAAATTTACTTGGATTATTTAAATTTTAAGAAAGATTAAAAAATTTTTTTGGAGTAAAAGTATTTTTTTTTTTTTTAATTAATTTCTTTCACGTCAAAATTAAAGAAAAAATTTTCTTTAAAATTTATTAGAATATTTTTCTATTAAAATTAAAATAAACTCGAAAATTTTTAAACATTTTTAAATTTCCCGCCAATGTTTCAAAAATATTTAATCGAATTTTAAATTTCCCGCCAATGTTTCAAAAATATTTAATCAAATTTTTAAACAAAAATTTTTTCTTTAAAAAAAAAATACTTTAACAAAGTTTCCCTCCAAAATTTGATTTTATAATTCACGAAAACTCCAGTTCTTCCTAAAATTTCAAATAAACTTTTTCTTCTGAATCTTTTGCCTTACAAAAGACAAAATCGGTCAGGACTGAAAAATACCCATATATTATCTCAAAAGAGACTGATGCCTCCCGCAGTAACATTTGGTCTTTTTATGCACAGCAGCTGATATTAAGGCCTGCATATTTCAAAGAAATAATAAAACAAATTCCTCGCAAGGACAGAAATCTGTAGACCAAATGTTACCCTAAAAAATTTTGAAGAATTACAATTTTTTAAACTGATGTTTAGGTATGCAAATTAAAGTTCACTTAATAAGCATTCAGATGAAATTTTCAAAAATTTTATATAGATTTCTAAAAAAAAATGACCAACTTTCTTAAAAAAAAAAAACGACTGGTAAAAATCTGAACTCATAGATCAAAATCAATTACTTCCGGGTCTAAGCGTGCTAACTCAGCGAACGTGATCTGTTAATGCAAGACTGCACTCGCCGGTCACGATAAAAACTTTTACTGCTACATAAACTTAAATTTTTCCCGCGTTGATTATTCAAAGCAGTCTATATACTTATATGTGTGTGTGTGGATTGTACAATGTACATGCAGACACATATGAAGAAATACTATGACATGTATATTTTTATCCGTCGAACTGAAGAGTAAGGGGAAACCCGGAGACAGTAACCTAACCAACAGACAGCCTGATTATTCGAGGTACAACATATATCCCTGGTCACGAGGTCCACCGATGTCCTTTCGGTGCCACGAGTTCATTAGTGAAGAAACACATAAATCCACAGCGTGGTATCGTAGTCTACGCTAACAAGCCCAAGTCCCAGATATAAGTATAAGTATCAGAACGTACATATAGATATCGGTATTATATTATAGTCGCCTCTTTTCTCTCCATCCAAATCATCTTCTCATTCTTCTTACTTCATTTATTCACGTTAATATACATACATCATACATCGAAGATGATATATCGCTCTTATGCATTGCGCCATTTTCGATGAAATGTAAGGCTCATTTTTTAATCTACCACGATATTTATTATTTATTATTTATTGTTTCAGGATAAAAAATCGACTGCAGACAGCTTGATAAATTTTTTAAGTTAATTTATTATTGGTAAAAAAAATTATCTTCTTCTTTATTAATTTTTTTTTAATTTAAAAAATTATTGATAATTTTCTCAATAAAAAAAAAATTTAATAAATTTTTTTTAACAATAATAAAATTTATTTTAATTGAAAAAAATATTTAATATATTTACTAGAATATTTTTATTATTATTATATCATTATTTATTAAGTTGTGATGACTTGTAGACAGCTCGATTAGAAAAAAATTCATAAATCTTCTTTATAGAATTTTATATTTAATTTAAAAAATATATTAGAGATTTTTTTATGAAAAATATTGAAGAATACGTCAATAAGTTTTTACGATGAATTTTTAATAATTAAATTTAATTTAAAAAGTAAAAAAATTTATTTAAATCAAAGTGAATTTTTTGTTTCAATAATTAAAAAATTTTTTGGAGTATTTTTTTATTTTATTGTATTTAAATAATAAAATTACTGAACTAACTAGTAAAAAAATTTTGTTAAATTACAATCATATTAATTTAAAAATTTCGTAATAAAAAAAAAAAATCCTGCGAAGAATTTTTCTACCTTTCTATAAATTAAAAAAAAAATTTCTCCGAATAAAAATCATGGCTATAATTTTGATAAAAACCTTCCCCTTAGCTCCAAAGTAAATCTCATAAATCGGTTCCTGAATATTTCTCCAAAAAAATTGTACATATACTAAAGCTCATAAATGTGCATGTCAATAAATAACAGAGATGAAGGGTTGTTGATCGATGCCAGACAGCTAAATGCTCGGAGCTCGAATACAAGTCAGTAAAGCCTTTAATAAGTGACGTTGACTGATCGGTTACTTTAGAGATACTTAATAACAAACTTTAGCAATAAATAAATAAATAAACAAAAATCTAAGCGAAAAAAAAAATCTTACCGCTTTTTGATCCTCAAGTTTCAAATCACATGATTCACAATCAATTCCTTGTAACTTCACTTCTTCACACGTATTTTCGCGGGAAATTTAAAAATTTAATAAATATTCTTATTCTCGTTGTACAGGAACTTAAGGGAAGAAATAAACAACAAAAATAAGCGGCAAAGATCGGAAAGAAATGAGAAAATTAAGCACAGACACACGCTCGGTTTCGCAGCCTCCGAGGAACTAGATTGAGTTGTGACGGCTCCTTCGGGCGAAGGCCTCTCTGCCCCCACCACCGCGACCGCAGGGGTCCAGGGTAGCCCAACCTGCGGCCCGGCTGATTGAGATACCATCCACCATCCACCAGGCCCCAACAACACTATACTGCGTTTATACTTAACTCGGCCCTATGTACTATATACTATACTACCTGTAGTTTGTATATATATATATATATATATATATATATATATATATATATATATATATATATATATATATATATATATATATATATATATATATACATATACCTGTAAGTTGCAAGTTGTACGGTGTAGGTACACCTACACTGCGCTATTCTTCCCGACGAATAGAATAAGAAGACGAGGTGAGTGAGGCCCAACTTGGGTTACTTGTATTTATACTATATATAAGGCCCCTTTGTATTTGCGCGCCTTTTGCTTATACTTAGCTTCCTTTTCTTTCGGAGAAGAAATAAAATAAAATAAAATAAGGTGAAAAGAGACTCACTGAGTAGAGATGGTGGCTCTTCCTTCTCTTGTTCATTTGGTATCACCGTGGCTCTCAATCCTCAATGAATAAACACCATTGGTTTGTTTACTTTATTTATACGCATAATTATTGCTTTTTTTTTTTAATTCATTTTAATGTGTCGAGAGCTTTGATAAGTTGAGTGTGGGTTGCTATTCAAGGAGATGTTTTGGGCGTGATATAATTAGGGGATTATTTTTCGAGTGGAAAATTTGATGGATTGAAATAAATTTTTTTTTGTTTTAATTAAAAATAGTTTTTTTGGTGTAAGTCCAAAATTTTTTAAAATTTTGAACAATAAATTCTCTTTTAAGAAAATTAAGGGATGATTTTTAAGCATAAAAAAAAATTATTTGTTCGCAATAAAGGCTTTGATTTAAGACTAAAATTTTAGTGAAGGAAAATTTTTTTTTTAAGTCAAATTTATCATTCATTTTAAAGAAGACTATATGACAGCTGTGGCTTGTGAATTATAAATAAATAAAATTTTGCTTTATTAAATAATAAATTTTGTTAAATTGTGCTGTACTTGTTTAACTATTGATGTTTTTGAAGATATAAGCTCATCCCGATGTTACATTCATCGAAAGCTTTCATTTGAGTACCCACATGGCATTTTGATATATTTTCCATATATACATATATGTAATATATATAAATATATGAAAAATTGATGTGGGTACTTAAATGAAAGGTCTTGATGAGTATAACATCGGGATGAGCTTATATCTTTCAAAATGTCAATAGTTCACGAGACACAAGGTCATTTCTTAATTATGTATCTAGAAATAGAGCATTTTCGAATGCAGCTTAAATATTTATCATTGTAAATTGACTATTGGTGAGAATGATATTATACTGAGTGAAAAAATTTTTTAGATAGTAGCTAGTATAATCCAGATTACAATAAGTATAGGAAAAAAAAAATTCTCGACTAAAAAGAATATTTAAGACAATAATTATTTTCTTTCTTCAACAAAAAAATTTGCTTGACCCCAGAATATTTTATTTTTTAAAATTTTTCTAATTAATTTTCTAAAATAAAGTAAACTTTTTTTCAATGAATATTTTTGATACTTTTGTTTTGAAAATTAAAAAAAAAATGTGTAAAGAATAAAAAAGATACTCTTTCCGACTAGACAACCGATTAAGCTTCGCTACGAATTCTAATTACCGGCGTTTATTTGCATTGTTAAACTTACAAGACGTCAAGCTGAGCTAACGAATCGTCACGTATCCCCTTGAATTTTTTTTTATTTTTATTTATCCTCCATCACTGTTACATACATCCTCCGGCAATAAACATTGCTTACATACATAGCTCAGTATAGTACTAGCGTCTCATTCAAAATATTCTTGACACGAACAACGTAAAGTTGATGCGCCAGCACAGCACAGGCACCAAGAATAAACCGTGTGGGAGCATGCCAATCAGTCGACGGCGTCTATCTATTTAGCATTTAGACTCTCCTCTTTAGCACGCGTATCTAAAAACCTCCCACACAATTTTCAGTCCGTGACTCATATCATTCATTTCATTTTTCTCCATATCTGGTTGGTCTTGTATCGTTAGACCGACAAACGTGTCTAAGTGATCGCAAAATTATCTTATATATTACAATAACAGGTATTAGATTACAAGGGATAGAGTTATCCTCCGATTGATCTTTTTATTTCCATGCCTGTATGATTTATATTACTCTGATCCGATGACATCTACGATCAGCCACCCATGAACGATACATCGCGATAACGCTCCTTTTAATACGCCATTCGATAAATTTATTGTCTTCATTTTAGATTTGGAAATAAAAAAATTTATTTTAATGGTTAAAAGATTAGTTTTTTTCAGATAAAATTTTATCATTAAAATTTTTAAATTAAGAAAATTTTAGTCTTAAATTAAAAATATTTATTTTAAAAGTTAAAAAAATTTTTTTTAACAAATTAATAAATAAAGTTGACTTAATATAAAATTTTTTTCTGGGCTCAGAAATAATATTATCTACACGAGAAGAACAAGATGATACTGTATATCATGCCAGATTATACTCAGTGAGTGATTATATCTGTGGTGAAAAAAAAATTTCAGAAGAATTCAGGATTTAAATGTACTTATTTTAAAAAATTATATTGAAGAATCAAAAAAATTTTGAGCAATAAATAAATAACATATAGTGCAAATACTCCAATAGATAAATTTAATAAATTTTTTATTCTAGCAATAAAAATAAAAATTAAAATTAAAAAAAAAAAATAAAAATTTGAGTAAAAGAAATTTTTTTATGCATTTCTTCTCCGTATTTTGTACTTTTATTTATTTCGAAAAAAAAAAAAAAAAAAGGAAAAGGACAAAGATTTGAAGATTTTCCGCCCCTTCAATTTCACTAGCTCTGGAAAATGGAAATGAAAATTCCAGGAAGGGCCACATGTTAAGTTTGGGTTTTTTCGGCTCAAAACTTGTTTTCAACAGATGTCAGTCTTCCTCTCGTACTCAGCCTAACATGAGATCTAGCACAGTAAATAAGTGAGAGCAGATAATATTATAGAAGCCCTCGGAAATTTTTGACTATTTTTAGTAGTACGGCCCTCGCTAATGCGGATGTCTGTAAAAACGTGTGGTGAATTTTTTTAAGCACCACCAGATTTCAATAAATCTTTCGAGATCAGATTCTGAGGGGTTATCAAGGCCTAGATCTATACTGTCACTTTTATATCAAACAAGCCGTTTGTGGAGAATAATAAATTTTAATTATAAAATTATACTTCGGGTAGTTAAGAAACTGCTGGGCTAATTGACGTTGACTTTTATTTTTAATTCAGTTTTGAGAATTGACACTGACTTTCTCCCGCAAATTTATTCAAATCTCAGATTTATTACGGATGCAAGAATAATTTTAAAAAATTAATCTGAATGTTTTTTAAATAAATCTTAATCTTTTTGTCCGAAGAAATATCGCAATTTTGAATCTATTCCTAGAATAATTTTTTTTTAAATAACAAAGTTCAATTTTCTTCTGGATGAATTAAGTGAAAATTTTTCGCTGCAATAAATAACTTCATAGGTGTTCATCTGATGTTAATTAAATTGTCTCGACGATTATTACTTGACAAGTAATTTATTATCCTTGAAAATGTATAATTTGAGTTTAAAGACCGATAAATCAGCAAAAAATCACAGGACTACCTCTTACGAAGTCTTCATTCGAAAGAAAAGAAGCTATTTGGACACAGAGGTTTTAAACTTCCTTGGTTATTTTTTCCTTAGTCATTAAATATTGTAGAAAAATTTTCCTGTAATTTTGATTAATTTTTTATCAATTATAAAAATAGAAAAAAAATTTTTTTGTAAAATATTTGACACTTTTTTTTTTTTTAAATTGTTCGTTTTTTTTGTGAAATTTTCAAAAAAAGATAAAATATAAATTTTATCCAAAATTATGAGAGTAAAAATTTTTTCCAACTTTTGAAGGCCAAAAAGTTATCTAAATGTTAATTTTTTGCCACCACCATAAATCCGCGGTGAAAACAAGCAGACTAAAAAAAAATTTTTTTTTAATGTTAAATTTTTACCTTGATATGGCCAAAAATACGTTTGACCACTTGTAAATAATTACCTAATAAATTTTAAATTATTGCGAAAAAAAAATTTTTGTGTTAAACATTTAAAATAAAAATTTTTTTTTACGCATTTTTTATTGTTTAAAAATTTCAAAATTTACCACACTGATTGTAACATGAATATTTCAATTTTTTTCTACCATAAATACGCTTATAACAACAAGCATAAATATGCAAGATGAAGTATGTCTCTGATGTAAATGGTAACTCCACATGTATAATACACATCCAGTAATCTTGTGAAGAAAGATCCTTACTAACCATTATTTCGTCGGAACATCTTTCTTTTATCTTCTTCGATCCAAGGCTGTGTAAATAAAGGGGATTACACGGATAGGAGTGTGCGTCATATTACAAGAGGACACCGTAAACTTTGACCCCCTAAGGCGAGTCGTATTTGACAGCAGCCACTGCAAACTGCGAATCTTCTTCGGTGAGATTATGAAACTGAGTCTGTACTGAAGTATAAGTTTTATATGTGTACTATACATATCAAAGAAAGATGCTGGATTGGATATAGATAGTATATAATATATATATAGTATATATTGTATAGTAGGATGGTACAGAATAATAAGAATAAGGAGAACCAGCGAGTACAATATCTCGGAACAAGGAGGGAGGGACCCCCGTCGCGTTATAGCATTTGTCAGAAGGTGTTCGCGATACAACCAAACGTCCCTCTCCAGATCTTAAGACCTCCAGTTCCAGAGTAGAAGCTTTTATACTATGTTTTACTTGTATTGGGTTCTCGGTACCTTTTCTCATGGCCGCTCTCTCACGTTTGGTTCAACTTCTCGTTTTGTCTTATTTATTCTTTTATCTTCATAAGGATTGCAAGATACCGAAGAAAGGAGAAAAGAAGAGTATTAGTAGAGTACATGCACAGTCTATACAATGTGGAGCGACTTATTTCGGTTAGGGGCCATTAATCCTCGCGCCACCAAATACTGATAAAATATAAATGTTTGTATACTGACAGAAAAGTTAACTTGAATCAAGAGAAAAATTCTTGAATCTAGGAAATAATTTTCAGGAGGTTGATTGTCTAGAATCAAGGCAAAAAATTCTTAAAAAAAAAAATTTCTTAGTTCAATAATTTTTCTGTTTAAATTAATAATATGTTTAAAATAAATAAGTGGAATTCTACTGATTCCAACCATTAATTGAATCGTGTACAAAATATCTGCGCGAAATTGTCAAATTGTCATTTATTGGTTGGAATCAGTGAAATTCCACCGATTTATTTTAAAAGAGTATGAATTGTGATGGTGGAAAGTGAGTGCGAGCGAGACGGCGGAGCAGCAGAATTTATTTTTTTGTGTCATCATTATTATCATTATTATTACTATTATTATTATCATTATTATTATCATTATTAATATCGGAGCGTATTTAATATACTAAAAATGTTTTTTTTTTGTTCATTTACATTTCTTTTGTATTTTGTTTAAAAATAATTATCATTTAACTATAATGTTTATCCAACATCACGAATTATTTTTGTTTAATGAAAAAGTTTATTTAGTTTTAAATACTTGACTGAGATTTATTTGAAAATGCGCGCGAATGGTTGAGTACGCCACCGCGACAAGAGGTGGCGAAGAATTTTGCCGCTCGTTCGTTTACAGTAAAAACCGACGAGCTAACATAAGCGAAACTGCGTGGCAATAATTTCTTTTAAAGAACAAAAATTTATTTTACCTGAAAGAAAGAATTAATTAAATTCTCGAACAGATTCAAAATATCTGAATAATTATTAATTATTTTCATTGTGAATTAACTTTTTTTTACTAAGTCCCAGAAATGAAATTAGTATGGGAAATTATTCTGGTAAAAGTTATTACTTGACAAATGTTATTTTTTTTTTCTAAGTCCCGAACGACTTTTGTATGAAATTGATTTTTTGCGAAATTTATTATAATCTGTTGAAATTGATGGATGAATTTGATATTTGATCAGATTTAAATAATGGAAAAATCTGAAGTTTGACGACGAGCGATAATTTTCCAAGATCTTTCACTCTTGGAGAAAGGTCTAGGAAATGACAAAAGCGATTTTGATTGACGGGAAAATTAACCAAGTTTCCCAGTGGTTATAACCTTCCCAGTAGAAGACCATTCACTAGGAAGGAACCAAGGAACTCCTACCTTGTCTCCGACCAGGAACCAGGTAAGTGCTGACTTGTCCATTGGGGGAAATTTGGCCACCTAGTAGGGCCGAGAAGGGTTGCTTTCCAAGCACCCAGAGGAAACTAGGGGTAAGTAGGGCCGGGAAGGGTTGCTTTCCAAGCACCCAGACGGGATTAAGGGCAGGTAGGGCCGTGCGCAACCGTCGGTAAAATAGGAATACTACTGCGTAAAGGTAGTAGATAGAGTTTGGCCACCAGGTGGCACTGAAAAACGGGTGTGTGCGGGTTATGTGCGATATAGTAAAGTTTGATATAAAGTTTATAAATTTTATAAGTTAAATTTCGATATTTGTTGTTGTATTTTATTTTAACCTATTGGTGTCTTTTTCTTGTCTAGAACTACCAAATGGCACTTTTTTATTTTTAAAATAATTATTTTTTCTGTCTTCAATGAATAACACGTCTTTATACAAAACATCCTGAGTTCAATAATGTAATGTAAATGTAAATGAAACAAGAAAAGAAAAAAAATATAACTTTTGTCTAAACTTAACGGGAACTTATTGATTGATGGGCATAAAGTTGCCCAATCAGTTCTCGGATATATTATTTGTAATTAATCATTCATTTGTGTGATAGTCATAGCAATGTTAATGCCGGATTTTAGTCTAAGTTAACTTGGAATATATATGATATGATGATTCTTTATCCAAAGTTGATTAACTTGTTTCTGCTAGTGGTTTTATCTCGAAACTCTTACTCTTACTCTTGGGTTATTTTAGTTTTTTAGTTAGTATCTCTGTAGCAGAGGCTACACGTGCAATCCCCTCACATCCATAATTGCGTAATGGCACAAGCCACGCTTTTATGTCTCAATTACACCGATGGATTCTTGGACGGCAAGATTTATGGATCGAAATTACAACGTGCCGATCGAAATTATACCTTCCTACACCTCCGACGCTTCAGCGTTTTTAGTATTATATCAAATAACCAATATACGTATATATGTATACACACACATATATATAGAGAAATATATTGGTATTTTTTCTGATGATTTACATATTTTTTATTACTACTCAGATCTTATTTCTGCCGTTCAATAACTTTATTCGCGGCCGTGAACTGTAGAATTAATTTTTAAGGTTTATGTGCGAAATTTTTACTATTAGACTTGAAGATACAATTAAAGGACCGAAATTTGGCTTTAATACAACATTTTTCAATCAATAATTGAAGAAATTATGTAAAAAATATATTCAATGATTTTTAGGAAAAAATAAATGAAAAGTTGAGTTTAGTAGTTCGCCGAATGCCGCGAGATGGAGAGTGCTTCTCGCAAGTACTGATTTCTGTTTCAGTATATAAAAAGCCGACTTGGAATATTTATTTGCGGTTTTTTTATACACGGTAAAAAATTTTGCGTCAATGCGTCAAAAAATTTTGTGTTAAAAATTTGTATGTTAAATATTTAACACTTTTTTGTGTTAATTTAACAATTTTTTGTGTCAATTTTGACTGTGAAAAAAATTAATTTTAATATTAAATAAAAAAAAGTTACGAAAAAATTCATCAAAAATTCAATTTTTCTTTCTGTATACAGTTTACTTTTTTCCGTGTATGAAAATTGATTTTATTTAGAAAAAAATACATTAAACTATCTAGAAAATTATTTTTAATTATTTGTTTGTTTTTAATCATTCAGAAAATTTTTTTAATGGAATAAAAGTCACTTGAATCAAGAAAAGTTTCTTTTGTCAAAAATATTGACTGTAAAAAAATTAATTTGAATATTAAAAAAATTACGAAAAAATTCATCTAAAAAAAAAGGAAATTAAAGAAACGTTTACCTTATAGGCGATATTTAAAAGGTCGAGAGAAATTAGTACCGACGCTTCTGCTAGATGGCCAGAGTTAGTTCGACATTCACAAGTGACGTGGGCCACCGAGTACATAAGTTCGATTCTCAAAATTGCAAAGTATGGAACAAGCAAGCCAGCATTTTGTTTCATATTTTTTTTTGTAGGACGACTCGCTTTTTTTTTTTTATCTACTGCTTCTGATAGAATTCTGTAAAATGTGGATTGTACTTGTTATACTTCGGAAAATGTATGCATGCGTGTTCATTTTATTTTGTGAGTTGATGTATGCACTTGGGGAGATATTGGATGATTATGGAGTAAATCCTTTTACAAGTTCTCAAAATCCACTCTTATAATTTAGATGAAAAATATGAAAATATATCATGAAAGCAAACTATTCGTAACGTGATTGGTCAAATATATCATAAGCATGAAAATATATGTAAACCCTAAACTCAGGCGCGCGCTTGCGCGCGCCAATTTGAATTCTAGTTCTAATAAAAATGAGCTTTAATATTCAAGAGTCAAGAATATATTTACCTAAACTGACTTGTTTTGGACAAAGTAAAAGAAAATTTACTTTGTCTGAAACGATTTCAGACTAAATATTTTCTTGACTCCGATTATTTTTTTTCTGACAATAATAAGTAAATAATTTCTTGCAATGTGGAGGAGGTTGGCTAAAATTAAAAATAAAAATAATTTTTAATTATTTTTAAAAAAATAAATATTTTAAACTTTGGAAAATAATTCTAATAATTTAATTTATTATTTTATGATCAAAATTTGTAGTGACAAATTTTTCCTTTGTATCAACTTACAATTTTGTAGTAATGTTTATTATTTATTAATTAATTTATTTAAATATTAGTATTAACAACCAAGGTAAAAAATTTCGAAGAAATTAATTTTTTTATAAGAAAACTTTTTCCTATTTGAAAAATTTTAAAATGATTAAAATTATACTTTGTAAAAATAAAAAATAATTCTAGTCTGCAATTACTAATTACTTTATTTTTAAATCATTAAACATTATTTTGTATGTAATATCATTAAAAAAAATTTTTTTTTTCAATAAAAAAAAGCCAAAATAATTTATTTAAAAATTTTTTGCTGTCAATAGAAAAAAATCACAATCAAAAAATAAAAAATTACTAAATATTAATAAAATAATATATAACTTTTATTTTTTCAAATTTTCCGCCCAAAAAAGAATTTCCGTCTCTGTCCTCTCAAGCGCATATAAATAAACAGAACAAAATAAATTAACAATAAAAAAAATCAACTCGCATTTTATTTCTACGCCAGCTTGTGGAAGTTACATGACTTTCGCGTTTAATCGTCTCATTAATTCTGGACTGGATCAGCGTGCGACGTTGTAAACTGGCTCTTTCAACGAACTCATCATCGACCTGATACTCATAGTCGGCTCTACTCTCTATACATCCACTAGCAGGTAAAAACAAAAAAAAAAAAAAAATTCAGTAAAAAAAATTCGATGTATAAATTTGAATAAAAATATTATCTCCCGTTCAGAGAATCGTAACCGCATCCGGTTTAAATTATTGCCGATGACTGGAGATTGTTGTGCTTTCGATGGCTAGTCTGGATAAGTATTGAGTATTATATTATCTTATGTTATATTTTATCGGTCTGTAGTGGCAAGTAAACCTGGATGAAGTATATAGTATGTACAATAATGTAAGAAGAGAAGTATTGAGGATTATAAGTAAAGGAGTTTATGACCACGCCCCATCGACGCCTCTCGGCCGACCCAATCCTGACCAAGATCGCGATTATTCTCAGGATGTATAGTTATAACTTACTTCTGATCTTCGGTTATCTTCGTCTCGCTCAATCGCAATCTCGATAACTTTGTCTGCGACTATCTCCGTCCCTTTATCCGTAAGGTCGATCGCGGGTTGAAGTGCCGGGAAATAAGGGGCATGATTGCTTCATTAGGACCAGCTCTCAGCTGAGTAGTCGACCTCAGGCTTACCTTTACTTTGTGATCCTGCTTGCGATTAAATCCCCATTGTTTTGATCATGGGATAAATAAAACAGAAATTTGGATGATTTAAATTTTAGTTAGAAAATTTTTATAATTATTTACAAAAAAAAAAAATTTTTTTTGACGAGAAGGTAAATTTTCTTGAGAAAAAACAAATTTTAATTTTCCGTAAAATTTTTTTTTCTGTTAAATTGCACTGTACTTTCTTAAATATTGACGTTTTTTAAGATATAAGCTCATCCCGATGTTACACTCATCAAGAGCTTTCATTTGAGTACCCACATGCATTTTCATATATTTTTCATATATACATATATATAATATATATAAATATATGAAAAATTGATGTGGGTACTCAAATGAAAGGTTTCGATTAGTGTAATGTCGGGATGAGCTTATATTTTCAGAAATTTCAATATTTGACAAGATACAAGGTCATTTTTTAATTGATGAAAATTAATTTAGCATAAATTTTATAATTTAAAAAAATTTTAAACTAATAAATAATGGCAAACAAAATTTATTAAAATGAAAAAATGCATTAATATAGATTAATAAGTCATTTATAGAAATATGATCGATTTAAATCAAGAAAATATTTTTAAATAATTTTGTATTTTGAATTTTTTTTTAAGTTAGTAAGTTAATAAATTATTTATGATGATAATGGAAAAGATAGAAAATTTTACTAATAAATTGTAAAATAGTATATAAAAAAATTGAAATGGGAAAATTATAAATAAAATTTTGAAGAATTTGTTGATTGGAAAATATTTTTATTTTTTATTTATTCTGACCGCTACAATACAAGAAATTATATTACTACTATTTATAGAAAAATGATGATGAAAATCAAGAAAATATTCATCTATAGAATATTCAAATTAATAAATAATTCACAATACTACAAAATTGTAACCTGATATGAAGAAAAAATTTTGAATATAAATTTTGATAATAAAATTGTAAGTGACATTATTAGAATTATTTTCCAAAGTTTAAAATATTTATTTTTTTCAAAATAATTAAAAATTATTTTTATTTTTAATTTTAGCCAACCTCCTCCACATTGCAAGAAATTATTTACTTATTATTGTCAGAAAAAAAATAATCGGAGTCAAGAAAATATTTAGTCTGAAATCGTTTCAGACAAAGTAAGTTTTTTTTTACTTTATCCAAAACAAGTTAGTCTAGGTAAATATATATTTGACTCTTGAATATTAAAACTCAGTTTGATTAGAATTAGAAGAATTTAGAAAACTTGAAAAAGGATTTACTTCATATTCCTCCCATATCGCCCCAAGTGTAAATATCACCTCATCTAATAAAAGAAACACGGCTCTATACATACGCTGAAGTGTTCCCATTATAATAGAATTTAGAGAACTTGTAAAAGAATTTACTCTATAATCATCCAATATCTCCCCAAGTGCATACATCAACTCACAAAATAAAATGAACACGGATGCACACATTTCCCGAAGTATAATAAGTACAATCCACATTTTACAGAATTCTATCAGAAGCAGTAGATAAAAAAAAAAGCGAGTCGTCCTACAAAAAAAATATGAAACGAAATGATGGCTTGCTTGTTCCATACTTTGAAATTTTGAGAATCAAACTGATGTACTCGGTAGCGCACGTTACTTGTGAAAGTGTCGAACTAACTCTGGCCATCTAGCGGAAGCGTCGGTACTAATTTCTCTCGACCTTTTAAAAATCGCCTATAAGGTAAACTTTTCTTTTATTTCCTTTTTATTTAGATGAATTTTTTCGTAATTTTTTTAATATTCAAATTAATTTTTTTACAGTCAAAATTTTTGACACAAGAAACTTTTCTTGATTCAAGTGACTTTTATTTCATTAAAAAAATTTTCTGAATGATTAAAAACAAACAAATCATTTAAAATAATTTTCTAGATAGTTTAATCTATTTTTTTTTTTTAATAAAATCAATTTTCATACACGGAAAAAATTAAACTGTACACAGAAAGAAAAATTTCTTGACAATAAATTTTTATATTTGATCAAAATTTTTAGATACTTTTGGGAAGCAGCGCCACTTACTTCAGCTGAGAAAAAAATTTTCTCACCTTGGGAAAATTTTTCTCTTGAATATTTGATACCTATTTTGTATTATTTTAGCGTGCAATTATCCATATTAAATAAAAAAAAAATGATTTAATATTATTTGATCTTCCCATTTGACATTTTGGTCAATAAAAATATTAATGAAAATTTACTATCAAGATATTTAATTTTTTGGAGCAAGAAAGAAATTTTCTCAAGGCAAGAAAATTTACTTCTATCAAGAACAAAATTTGTTGGAGCAAGAGGCTGAATTTTCTCAAAATAAGAAACTTTTCTTGACTCAAATAAATTTTCTTGGATCAAGATACGTATTTCTTAACCCTGATTAAAAATATTGATTGAAAAGTATTGGGAATCAGTCACCCTATGTGAACTGTATATCTATATATACATGAAAAAGAATTGAAATTATTCAAAAGTATTCTAATTTCATCATTTTCAATCCTTTTCAATCAATATTTTTAACCAGGGAAATCAAGAAAATTAATTTTGTTGGAAAAAGTGAAATTTCTTGTCAAAAAAAATTGTTTTTTTCGCTCAAAAAAATAACTAGAAAGAAAAATATTTTCTTGGCTCAAGTGAACTTTTTATTTTGTGTGCAATTATTTCTAGATAGTTTCATATTTTTTTTATAATTAAAATAAATTTTCTTATCAATGTACACGTTCTTACTAAAAAAAACAGCGAATAAATATTCTCGAGCGAATTACATCTGCTGAAAGGACATGATTCATCAAACTGATGCTTGAATTGTCAGATTTTTTTGAGCCCATCATAATAATAAGATCCACAAAATGATTTGTATGTCTTATTTCATAAAATTACATTATATTACATTAGAAAGAGCTTGTCATCAGCATTAACATGGTTGCTCCTCAGCTGGCTCGATCATTCTTCAGATTGTGCAGCCTGGATCGGATGATTCTCATTAAAAAACAAAATGTACGCATGTATAATATATAATATATGAAGGAACGCTCAGTAGAGTGAATGACTCGGCAAATTTATCATCAGATCAGCAATCAAACCTCGAATCCTAGCTCGATTTTCGTCACGCCCACTCCGTAAAAAACATTATTATAATAAATACGTCCATACATTGACTATTAAAATAAAAAATAAAAAATAAATAATAAATTTGTAGTTCGGAGAAATTTTTTACGATGAAGATTAAAGCCGCGTTAATACCTCGAGCGAAGTAAGGCATTATATGTGCATTTAAAATTTTTTTTTCATCTCTTTGCTGGTTACCAATCACCCGTGAGTTTTTTAAGGATGCGGCCAATTAGCCAGGATTTATCGGCACACCTTTTCCAGCAGGAATTGCGCGTTCTTTATTTTATGTAATATGTAATGCGTACCCACTTCGGGCACTGGATTGGTGTGGGGAAAGAGGAGGCAACTCGCTCCCAACTTCACCGCATTGCAAAATAATTTTCCTTTTATTTAAGAATTATTTAACTTTTATTTTTACCTTTATTTCTTCGGCATTAACTTCCGCTTCATTCGAACATCAAATAATTATTGGGTTGACAAGTAAAACGTGTTTCGTATGTGTTAAAAATTACATTGCATATAGATGTTTTGATATTTATTATGTAATTAAAAAAACCAGAAGCTGCTGAAAATAAAAGAAGAAGAAGAAGAAGAAGCTGACAAAAAGAAGCAGAAGTTTTATTCGAGTATTCTAATAACTTAACTTTAAAGAGGCTTCGTTTCAAAATAAATTTTACGATAGTTTCGGTTGGTATTCATGAGATTACGAAATTTTTGTAAGCCTTTTTTTTTTTTTTTTTTTTTTTTTTTTTTAATTGGGAATATTTTATTTAACAAAATAATATAAATTCAGCGAATTATTTTAATTTTCGATACCAAGAACAAAATTATAAAAAATATTTAGAATTACAATTATAATTTAATTTATTATTAGGAAGATTGAAAATTTCTTAAATGAAGTTAAAATTTCTTGAACAAAGTTAAATTTTTTCAAGCCAAGAAAATTTTTTTTTTGCTCCAAAATAACTTCGGTCTTCCTTGTAATTTTTTTGGTTCAAGAAATATTTTTTTTTCTGTGTAGTAAATAAGATTAAGAAGAGTAGATAAAAAGTTTGGAAAATCCAAAAGTGCACGCCTCATAATCTATTTTTCAATAATAAAATTGATTAAAAAAAATACAAAATCAAATTAATTTTTAAACATTATGGAAATTTTTAAAAATCTTGAGCGACTTCTAAAAAATTTTTTTTGCGACTTTAAACACAAAATTCGATTTTTTGGACCACAATGCAAACAAATATGATGTATTAGACATGACAATTAGCCATAAAAAATATTTAAAAATTTATATCCACAAATATTGTATATTTATTCCATGGGGGATCAAGGATTAGAAATAAATATAAAATTCTGAGAATTTAAGAATAATAGGCGTATCTAAATAATAGACCAAGTAATAGGAGATTATTGTAAGCTTAAAAAGAATGACCAGGGGAATAATGTGATAAACAGCAGGAAGCTTTAGTATAGTAGCGTCAATAGTTTTCCAGATTTCTTCCTTTGTTGTGCTTACTTTTATCTACAATCGGGACTATTATTGAGTTTAAAAACGCTGCACTTTTCAGAGAAGCTAATACCGAGTGATATAGCGTCAAAATTTTGCTCTTTTGACCACGCGTCTATATTGCACCAAGGAAGATGTCTAATAAGAATAAATAATAACAATAGATTTTTTTTTTGTGGCTTGAAATTTATAACTTTTAGCTACCAAGAATGTTCAAAAGTTTTATTGGAGAACAGCAATGGGTGTGGGCTGCAGACGACGAAAGAAAATTGAAACCAAAATGCAGAAGGAAAACATAAATTGATACATTTTCAAAGAATCTTAGCTCGGACTGCAAGTGGTACTTACTTCTATGTCAACGTAGGTGGCCCAGATGGTAGTTTTTGGACAAATTGCCGGAACTGTAGAGGATAATATATTTTTAACGATGGGATTTTAATGTTTTACGTTTTATGAAAAATTTTAAATTCAACCACGTGTGGCTTACTAATTTTATAAAGCTTACTGAAGTTAAATAATAAAATGTAAATTTGTAAGTTTGATTTTTGAAAAAATTTTTAATGAATTTATAATTTTGACATACTTTAAATTTTCTATCTAAAAAGATTTTAAAATAGTTAAAAAATTAATTAAAAAATTAAAAGTAAATCAGAACCAACCAGCTGCTCATAAAAAATGAAGCAAACAATCTCGGACTTGAATTCCGCTCTCCAGCTAATATAAGCGAGGCATAATAAACAGCGGAGCTAGAATTCTCTTAAGCATCGGCTCGTGGTATCTTGACATTAACAAACCTGGTGATGACGTTAACAAGTCACTAATGAGGAGCTACATACCAACTAGCTTTTTAAATATCAATCCTGGCAACATATATTAGCATTAGCATTAGCCTCTATCCAGTACTCACCCGGAAGTGAATTACTTATGATTATATATCACATCAGATACTTCGTAGCTAGTATCTGGTACCTAGTGCCTCGTACCTCGTCTAACCGGGTTCTAATTATTGGCGAGTCGCTGCGGGCTCACTCGGCCCACGCTTCTCTACTTCTTGCTGCGCTCATGCCTTACCGATTTCTCCATTCCACTCAACTCGTGCATACACAATCCTCGATCCTTGATCACATATGCTCGCATCTACCATAAACATCGTCCTACTTGCGTAGGCTGTAAACACAACCAACAACCAGATCAGGTATTACTTTGCCATAAAAACAAATCCCCTTAGGATCTCCATGCTTGTACTCACACTTGTGTATTTTATAATTATTCAATATTTATATTACAACGTAAAATTTAATAAATTTTTGCTTTTATTTTTTTTATATTAACGAATTTACAAAAATCATTAATTTTATTTTTAAAATTAATTTACGAAATTCAGAAATTTTTTTTTTTTATTTAAATTTTTCACATTGACGCGTTGAAAAAAAAATATTTTTTAAATAATTTTTAATTGTAAAAATTTTTTGTTATAGTTCATTTTTTTTTCTATCATTAAAAAATGTATAAAAAATTTTCTTGTTTAGAAATTAATAAAAAATTTTATGAATTAATGCAACGAGCATAGTGTGTGCGCCAGAACACGAGCACCTAAAATCTTACTAATCAAATTCAAACATAAATAAATTTTTTATTTATTTATGTTTTAGCTATCATAAATTTTTATATAAAAATTTTTAAATAAAAAAAAAAAAAAAAAAAAACTATTAAAAATTTTAATCCTTGCAAATTTAAAAAACTAAAGCCCAAAACTGACATCGTAATTTTATTCTCAAAAACATTTCAACAATAATAAATTTCACAGAATCTAATTTCTCCCACGAAAAATGCTGAAAAGTGACACATGACATTTCTACCCCCCAGAGTCCGACCCAGCGATTTAACAATCGTTTTCTGAAAGGAACCTTGCACGAAAGACTTTTCATCCCACCTTCCAACTCATAATAGATCCATTATGGGTAAGTCTCCTTTGACTATCCCCTGGAGCATAAATAAAATGAATTTCCAGTGAGTGTGTCCTAAACGTTTCTTTATTCGATGCCTTGACGAGTCGAAGAATCTGCTCGCGAAAAAGCAGTCCCTTTACTAATGTAAAGCAAAAAGAATAACGATGAACAATAATGCGGGCGTTATTCATCGAGATTTAAAAGAGCGCTTTGCCACAGAACACATATATATATATATATATATATATATATATATATATAATAAGATGTATGTGTATGTATATACATAACAAACGGCCTTCGGAGCCGGGTTTTCAACACCCACAGTTAAGTCTAAGTCCCTCGACGGCCATCTTGGATCTCGGGGCTCTCGGTCTTGAGACACCTTTTATTTGTATTTGGATTGTACTTTTATTCTGTTATGTTAGTTTCGAGCTGATGTATACACATGTGGGTATAGAGTATTATATATTATATAGAGGCCCAAGAAAGTTAACACACGGATTTTATTTCGTTTACCCAGTGACAAGTTTCACGCTGGGGACAGTGGCGCAGGTATCCGGGGGAGTGGGACCTGGTCGTTTATTTTTATTTTTAAAATAGAAATATCATCTGTTAATCTTAATCCCACAATTCTGTCGGTCCTTGTTTAAATATGTTGCTCGAGAGAAGTCTGAAGAGACAGAGGAGAGGGGCGGAATAAGTAAAAGCACTAAGATATAAGGTATAAGGTATAAGGTATGTGTCCACGTCCAAGAGTTATTGCTTGCGCGGTGAAACAAACAGGATGTGTCGAATCGATGCGTCGGCGCCGCTGGTTAACACATGCCGCAGGCAACCAAAGGGTTCTCCACGTCTTATTTTTCTTGTTACATCTTTTCTTGTTCTCTGTCTTCGTCTCTGGGTTCGCCAAGTGTTTATCCGAGTAAGGAGGTTAATCTGGATTTTCTCCAGTACAGAGAAAGAGATCCTCCGGAGTCGATACCGGCGCCGCTACTCGTGTACCAAAGTGCTCTATCGGGTTGATCTTGGCGCGAAACACGCCCGTGGCTCTGATCGAGTGCATGTTAACCCTCGCTGTACTTGTTTTTCTTATAGGAGAATCACTGGAGAGAGAGAGAAGGGGGAGAGTTATAAGAATAAGCAATCTGGGGCCCCGTTGATGTAATGTAATGTAATGTATTGTGTGTAATAAGACAATTGGAGCCAGAAGTTATATATTAATTTATAGCGCCTAACTGTTAGTCTAATTGAGAGGAGTTAACTTTTATTAAGATTAATATCTGGGAGGATGTTGGTATTTGCTTTCTTCACTTTGGATCACTGTGGTTCAAACTATTTCATTTAATACACTGGAAAAAAAATTAACTTGAATTTTTTAACCAAGAAAATAATTTTTAAGAGTTTTATTGTTTTGAATCAAGATGAAAAATTCTTAAATTGAGTAAAATTTACTTAAACCAAGAAAAATTTCTTAATTTAAGAAGATGAAGTTGTTCAAAATTATTTACTTGATTCAAGTTAATTTTTTTTTTTTTTTAATGTAATTTTTTGAGGATTTTTGGAAATTTGGTTAATAAGAGAGGAAAATATTTGATATTTTTCAATTTTTATATTACTAGTAAAATTATAAAGTAATTAAAGCAGAAAAAATTTTCAAAAATATCCTCAATTTCTTGGTTTAATTAAGGTCTTTTTTTATTGTGATTTTAAATGATCAAAATTAATTTATTGACTTATTTTTTTTTTAATTAAATTTATTTTTTTATTACTGTAAAAAATCATGTACGAATAAATTTAATTATTTATGAATTTTACATAAAATGCAGATTTTTAAATAATTATACGTATTAAATTATTTTAATTTTTTTGTCAAAATAAAAAAAAAATGAAATTTTCCTTATTGTTTTTTTTTTAATACATTTTTTGAGGAAACTGAATTCACGCTGAATTTATTATGATTATTACAAAGTTACTAAAAAATTAATTTTTTTAATTATAGTGATAAGATAATTTAAAAATTTTTTGAGAATATTCTAAAATATGTTTCCTAAATCTTGGACTCAATTCATGAGGGAAAAAAAATTTTCCGCCTCAAAAAATGATTAAAAACTTCTTGAATAATTAACCAAATAAATAAAACAATTATTTTTAATATAATATAAAGCAAATAATAAATACCTAGAGGTCGGTCTTTCTTTTATCGTACCGAGTCATTAAAGGTAAGGTGATGGAGGTAAAAAAAAACCCCATTAAAAAATACGTACACGAATTGGTGAGTTGGTTTTATTTAGTTGGCCAGCGAAATAAGGAGAATAATAATAAAATAAAAAGTACCCAGCGAAGCAGAGGAGAAGAAGAAGAAAGAGAACAAGTCAGGCAACAATAAAGATGTATCTGTCAGTAGACTACGTGCCAGAGAGACGAGGTCCGCGTGCACCGTGTCCTTATCCTCGATCTAACTTTCGTGCTCCAACTCTCGACTAAACTCTCCTCCGTCCTCCATTTGCTTCAATGTTTATGATTATGCTTATGCTTGTATGAAGTGACGCTTAAGCTGAAGCTGGAAGTGGAGCTTAACCTGAACCTGAACCTCGGCCAGGAGATGCTGGAGATGGAGCGTTGTACTGAGCAAGAGTCGTTCGAGGGTTTTTACTGAGCATAATCGTGACTTTGCTTGGCAACCCGGTTAATGCCTTCTCGATTCCTCGTAACTGCCTCCAAATCCTTTTTTATTTACTTTTATACACGCGCCTCCTTTTATCCTGGCTGCCGCAAGAGGGCGAGCTCAAATTATTCATAAATATTTAGAAAAAAAATTGATAGAAGATCTAAAGTTTGTAATTATACAGTAAAAAATTTTGCGTCAATGCGTCAAAAAATTTTGTGTTAAAAATTTAACACTTTTTTGTGTTAATTTAACACAATAAATGTTAAATTTACATATAAAAGTGTTAAATATTTAACACAAAAATTTTTAACATAAAATTTTTTTATGCAATGACGCAAAATTTTTTTACTATGTTTATACGGCCAAAATTAAATATTCAAAATTTTCATTTACACGGAAAGAACAAGATAACACTGGATATCATCCCAGATTATACTCAGTGACATCTGTGGTGAAAAACAAATTTCAGATAGTAGCTAGAAAAATCCAGATTATGCTGCGTGATATCTGGATTATACTCATTGTAATCTGGATAATACCAGCTACTATCTGATATTTTTTTTTCACTCAGTATAATCTAGGATGATATTCACTGTCATCTTGTTTTTTCCATGTAGTTATTCTAGAGTTTTTTTAATTTATATTTTTTTTGTATCAAAAAGTTGACAGACAAAAATTGAAATTCGGACTTTTTTGTTCTGAAGTCTGTCAAAAATCCAATTTTCAAAAATTTTTTTTGATCGTAGTCCACTCAGTGTGTTTAAGTATACAGATTAAAACCCCGCCGGGTTTTTTTTATTTCAGATAAGCCAATCAGCCATATCAGCTGAGTGGAGGAAGTGAGCGACAATTTTTTTGGAGGCGGGTGTTTTCAGACCTCTATAACTTTAATTCTACTAAAAATTTTTAGCTAAAAATTTCATTGTATACTCTTGTAATATGTATAAATAAATAGTAAAAATTTAAAAGTTCTATCTCTTCATTGATCTTTACAAAAAAATCCTCAAAAAGGTTTTTAGATTAAAAAGTTGATTAGTTTATTATTTTTTTAAAAATTTTTAATTTTCTCAACGGGAAGCTAAAAAAAATTTTGAAACTGTTGCTTTAAATTAGACTTTTGTAAAAAAAACTCACTGTCCATAAATTAATTCTTCATATCTAGTTGATGTCTCTCCATACAGACATAAATGCATACATACATAATTTATCCGTAACGATTGTTTCCTAGCAGGTGGTCTGTGACAAAAATTAGCTCCTTGGATCTCCTTAAAAAATCATCTCGGCCTTAATCACCAGTTATCTCTTGATTGCTCCTGCTCCCATTTTAATACATCAACATACATACATAATAACCAGACAATGAATACTAATCTCATGATCATGATCACGAATAACTAGGCCGGAATTTGAATAATGTATTAATGACATGCTAATAGGCTAAAGTCCTAAATAATTACCCATGAAAAACAAAATAAGAATATAAAAAAACTAGTCTTTTTATAATTATAATTAAACTGTCCTGGCCACAAAATTTCGCTTATTCTCTTAATAATATAGATTAATTATTATTCAAAATTTTTAGAATTGTTTCTGTAATCTTATCTTCAAGTAACTAGTTGATTTTTTTTTACAAATATTTTTAATAAAACATCTCTAAATTTTTTTTTATCAATTTTTAATTTTTGTCTTTTCTTAAAATAGAATATTTAATTAATTTTAAAAATTGAATTTTGACATTAATAAAATTTTAAAACCCTAATTTTTTTTAAATTAACTTTTTTCAAGCTAAAAAAATATTTTCTTCGCAGTAATTAACAATTTTCATTGCAAAATTTCAATAAATCTCTTCAATACAATACAATAAACAAAGCAAAATAAAATACTCAGACGACACCCGTTATGTTTACTTCTCAGTACAGATAAAACACAACAAAATGAAGAACAAAACTGTGGATCTCTAATTTCTTTCCCCTTAGAGTTTATCTCCTTCTATAACTGGCAGCTTTATTTCTCTCACTTCCTGCTGCAATTATCTGACCAGCCGGTAGAATAAAAATGTCACGTCATGTCATAATTACCTTTACTTACCTTGCGTCATCCTCGGGTTAATTAAGGACCAGCGTTTCTAAGAAGATAATTTATCAATGCAATGGACAATGCAAGATTTGCTCCATTAACCACTTACGCGCAATCCCTAACAGAGTTATTAAAATTTTTACCAAACCAAATATTTCTTCTCTGTTTTATTTCCATCCGTTCGCAATGTATATATACAATCATCGTAAGTTTTTTCTCGGTCTGTTGGATCTTTCATGTGTCTCACTCACGTATATAATATAGAGCATTCCCTTCATGTGTGTTGTTGGGAAGTATGGATGTGTAGAACACCAACCAAAGAGAGAAGAAAGTATACCCACATAATACTAGCCGCCATTATCCTCCACAGTACTTTTTATTTTATTATTTTTTTTTTTTTTTCAGCATCCCCGACTCCGCTTCGCCTGAGGCAGCATCTTAACAACTTAATTTCAGGCGATAGAAAGAACGGACTGTAGTGGGGATACAGCTAAATCGCTAAAGGACGTTCAAAAAAATTATGTATTTATTTATTTTAATGTCAAAAAAAATTTTTTACTAGTTTGGAAATTTTTTTTGGCGTCTAAATTTAAGCTCAAAATTTTTATATTTATATTATTTTAAAAAAAAATTAAATGAAAAGTTTTTTTTAAATAATTTTATTTACAAGAGAAGAAATTTAAAATTTTTGTACTTCAACTTTGAGGCTTGATAACTTTTAAAGGAATGAATTTTTCACAAAATGATAAGAAAGCTTTTTTGTAGAGTGTTAAATTTTCTTTAAAAAAAATTATTAGATAATTTTTTTGCATAATTTTTTAATTAAATACACAATTTCAAATTTTAAAAGTTTATTATTTTTTTTTGTAAGCTTTGATCTTAAAATTTTGAAAGAATTTTTATAAAAATTTTAAATAAAAAAAATAAAATTTTTTTGAGCCGCAATATTTCTTGTATTTTATTCAGCTGAGTATGCTACATGACATAGACAGCTGGTAGAAATAAAATGAGAACCTGTTTTAAGTATTTCGAGTAATATAAGAAACTCAAGGGCTGTGTTTTAGTACTATAGTTATAGTACACATATATATAGAGGCAAGAAAAGGGTTAAGATTTAAAGTTTGATGAGTGGAGCGTAGCGGCGCGGGATGCATTCTGTTGGTTTAAAACGGAAATGAGCAATGGAGTGACGGAGATATTGTTTGTGGTGGCAGAGTATGGGTATGGGTAGAGATTAAGAGGAACAAAGAGGGCTCCGGATGAAGAGAAGAGAGAGAGAGAGGTCCAAGACTGGTTCAGCACGTCTTCATTAGTCCAGCATCCCGGTCACGTCAATGTAATGGCGCGACTGGAGACTGAAGAATACGTGTATGTGTATGCACGATATGGAGAGGATTGAATCAAGAGAAAATACTTATATATATATATATATATATATATATATATATATATATATATATATATATATATATATATATATACATACTCGTACACAACATAAACACGTAGGGGGTACTTTTGTTGTGTTGGGTGTGTTGGTTTTCTGGTCGGTTAAGATCACCAAGAGCATACAGCGTCTGTCTGTCCTCGTACGCTTTGTAATTTACATGGGTATACACCGACACTTTTTTATGGGCTAAGCAGCACTGACAATGATGTCTTATTGATGTTGACGGTTTTTCATTTTATTTATCATGATAATCATAAGCTTTTCGTTTTATTTTATTATGTAATCGCATATATTTTTAGTTTATCAGATTTCAGGTAGATATTTCAAGATTTAATTCTTTTTAATAGGTTTCGAAATTATTTAGTATATTTGGTCATATATGACGTCATATGTGATCATTTTTGTTTAGATATGACATCAGAATTCTATGATATTCATTCGTATCCGATCACTGATCATGTTTACTCATATGTGATCATTAATCATGTTTATCCATGTATAACATGATATGTGACCATGTTCACTAGTACTTGATATCAAACGTGATGGTAATTATCATGTTTGCTCATATGTGATCATTTTTATTCGTATATGACATCACATTCTATGATCTTTACTCACATGTGATCATTGATCATGTTTACTCATATTTGATCATACTGATTATGTTTACTCATATGTAATATCATTTGTCATCATGTTTGCTTATTCATGGAATCATATGTGATCATTGATCATGTTTGATCATGTATGACATGTTATGTGACCATGTTTACTTGTTCCTGATATCATACATGATCATTGATTACAATTATCATGCTTGTTCATATTTTACATCATATGTAATCATACTAATCATGTTTACTCAAATGAAATATCATTTGTCATCACATTTGCTTGTGCATGGCATCATATATGATCATTGATCATGTTTGATCATACATGGCATGATATATGATCATCTTCTTTTGTGCCTGATATCATACATGACATGATTTTTCATCATGTTTATTTGTGCCTGATGTCATACATGACTATAATTATCATGTTTGATCATGCATGATATTATTTGTAAATATAATTATTTAAACACGATATCACATATGTGAAATTATATATGGCCACACATAAATAACAGTAAATTTATTATATAAAAAAAGATCCAAAATCGTTTATTTATATTTATACTTTCATCCAACGTAACTTGGTTGCAATTTTTTTCGGTTGCAAGAAACTAATTTCCTTTTGTTCGGAACCAATGAGAAATTATAGAGGAACGGTTGGTTTTATAGTTGTAGAGTTTTAGTGAATAGAAGCGTTACTTTCCACGGTTATTTAGTTAGCTTTTTGTAGCGCTCTTTGGTTCAACGGATACAATTGCCTTGAAGACGCGTCGAATTGGCTTTTTATCAAGCCGCTTTTTCTCCAGGTAACCTTTCAAGGGTTCCGTCTTGTTCTTGTATTGCGCGAGAAGATCCTCATTCACATCCGCGACCGTGGCTGCCAGGTGCCAGGTGAGAACTCAAGTACCTGAAAAATGTATAATAACTCCGATGAATACTCAGTTTGACTTTTATTTAAGATCTTCCATGAAGTCTTAATAACAGGCTCAGGGTGCATTCAAAAAATTTTACGTAAAAAAAAAAAATAATTTATTTTTTGTTTCAACGCAAATTACAAATAATACTCATTATTTATAATCATTCAAAAATAACAATTAATTTTTTAAGTTTAACATCAATTCAAATAATATTTATTTTTAATTAATCGACGTTACGACAAAAGACTCGCAGAAAAAATACTCGCGATGATGTAAAGGAGAGAAAAAAATTTTTTTTTTTCAAAAAATGATCGCAGGTACTTTTAAATTATTTATTTTTGTTTTTAAAACCGACTTTTAATTTTTTATGTGATAATTAGTTGTTGTTGATGAGACATTGATGTTCGGGTATTTTTTCTGCAGGTATCTTGTTACGTTACCAATTAATCATACAAAGGTTATTATGGTTATTAAAAGATCCACAATTTTTTAAAGTACTAAAACTAAAATAAGTGCGTGACAAAATTTGAATTCAAAGTTGTGAACAAAAATTTTCGGTTTGTATTTAGTTGAAAAATCATCCGAGATGTTTTTTGAGATTTTTTAACTAAATGTTCCATTTTTTTTTTTTTTTATAAAATCTCAAACTTTATCGCATTACTGATTTGTAAATTAGTTATTTAGTCTCATGAAATTAATCATTCTACGAGAGATAAAGCAATATTAATTCGTGGAATCATGAGTAATATACATGAGACTATATAACCAATTATGGATCAAATTTTTCACTTTTTTTCAGTGAGAAAAAATTTTTTGGCTTGCGCTCATCTGTCTCAAGAAACTTTGACTTCATTCAAGAAATTTTCCATCTTCCTCAATATTTTCTTCAGTCCAGAAAATTTACACTCCAGTCAAGAATTTTTTTTCATAGCGCCCGATCTAGCAAAAATCCCAACATAAAATTGAGATGAAATATATTTGGAGCCTTTTTATTCATAATTTGATTGGTCAAATATATTATAAACATGAAAATAAATGCAATTCTATACTGACATTCAGTTGCACGCTTGTGCGCGCACGTTAAATCTAGTTTTAGATTAAATTTATGTAGAAGTCATTAGAATTAATCTCGCCGTGTTTTTTTTTTGCTAATCTCTAATAATATATACATATTTACATAATTATGGGACAAATATTCAGAGAAATCGACTGCTTTAATTATATTAACAAATTATTTTCAAATATTTATTGATTTTTTAATTTTTTCCTTTCTTAGATTTAGTTTTTTAAATTGTTTTTCTTAAAGTTAAGTTAAGTTTTCTTAAAAATCGAAGATTTTTTTACAAACTAATACACATATTTTATTTTTTTAAATAGTCTGGTATAGATGAATTTATATTCCTTGTAGTTAATCTGAATGACATATAGACACGTAGTACGCTTAATTTTTTGCTTTCTTCAAATTTAAGTAAAAATTTTTATATACAACAAACAGTTTTATTCGCTATAATATAATAGAAAAATTATTTAAAAGTTCCGTTAGGAGGAAAAATGCAATACTTAGATTTCTATAAAATCTATTTGAAAAAAAAAATTATTTTTATATTACGAAAATATATTTTTAATGTTAATTAGTTGAAAGAATTTTAGTGTTTAAAAATATGAGATTAATTTAAGGCGAAAAATGTAAATTATAGTAATTAAAGTAAATTGAGAAAAAAAAATGCCATTCAGATAAAAAAAGTGTTTTTAAAATTTTTTAAATTATGAAATAAATTTTAATATCATCGAAAGTCGAGAAATAATTGCTTAAATTGAAGAAAATTATGTAAATTTTAAGATAAAATTAACTGTTTTTAGTTTTTTTTTATTACTGAAAAATTCTGTAAAGATAAAAGCTCAAAATAAATTAATTGATAATTTTTTTTTTTAAATTAAATTAAAAAAGTGATCAAAATTAAATTTTAAGAGCTTACATCTTGGAAGGAATTAAAGAAATTTTGAATTTTAATTTATTAAAATTATGATAAAAACGAAAGTAACCGAATGGAATTTAAAGAAAAAAAATAAAAAAAAACTTTTTTTTGTAAATCAATTTATAAATATTTTTTAATTAATTTTTTTACTCACTTCATAATTTTTTTTAGGTGTATTGTATTTTAATCATTTGTTGTTTGCGTTAATAAGACCGAAACAAATTTTTTATCAGTTCAATTTTTAAGTCACACGAATTAGATCATGCAACCTTTCAACTTATGTCTATTGTGTGTTATTATCTCGTTCTTCTTTCAAAAGTATAACGCATTTCGCGTAAACTGCTTCTTTGTCAGCAGAAATTTATTTGAGAACTTTATTATTAATTTTGAGATTAAAACTCTATTTTGTGGGTCAAAAATAAATATTTTTAAGTATGATCACAAACTGAATTTTTACTAGAAAAAAATTAGCCAAATTTATTTATTGTTATTTTTAAACAATTAGAAATTAATTACGTAAAAAAAAAATATTTTTTTTTGGTATAATGACCCAGATAAATAAAAAGTTTAAATTTTATTATCATCTTATAGGAAATAAAAATTTTTTTTGACTCGGAAAATTTATCGAAAAAAAATTTTTTTAATTTAATTTGACAAGTTATTAATGCAATTTTTTAATAACAATTTAATTATTTTGAGACTTTTTAATTTTTATTGTAAAAGTACCGGTTTATTTAAAATTGGCACATAATTTTAATTTATTAATTTTTTTATTTTAAACTGGTGATTTAGGTATTTTAAACGCATGACTTTATATTAGATTTATTTTCTAGAATGGAAGATATCAAGCCATATTTTATTGAAGAATTTAATACTTTTATTATTGTTGTCTGTTTTTATTATCTTATTATTTTTATTATTAAAGCGTCTTCTGAATTTTTCAAATTTATTTTATCAATTATCTTTATTATTATTATTATTATTATTATTATTATTATTATTATTATTATTATTATTATTATTATTATTATTATTATTATTATTATTATTATTATTATTAAATATTACATATTGTTATTTAATGTATTGTTCTTTAGTTTAGCTTTTATTTGCTGGTATTTATCTTGCACTTAAAAAACATCAAAAACGCCAAAAATATCCTGAAGCGAATTTTTAGAAACGAAAATTTTCATAACAATAAAAATAGCTAAATACGTAAACTTTTGTCTTCTGTGCGTTAACGCGCGCGCGAAGCTTGCAATTTTAGCTTATAAAACAAAATTTGCAAGCGTCACGTGACTATCGTGTGCGATAAGTGTGCGTGTAGTTGTCGATCTCCGTTTCTATTAATTTTATTATTTCTTTACTTAACAAACAGTAAAGCACATTAACGTCAATTGCAATTAATCTTGTTGCGCAAAAAATTATGTAGAACACAATTTTTTGAACTGACCATTTACAAAGGTTCCGGAAGTGGTTTAATGCCCTTTCGAAATTTTTAAAAGCTGCTTGGAAGAAAAAATTGGGTTTTTTATTCCAAAAATCAATTAATTACTCATCAAATTTTCTTAAATTTACTCAATAATTACTTAATTTTTTTTTTTTTAATTTTCCACCCAATTAAGCAGCTTTTCCTTCTTTTTTTTTAAGAAAATCAAAATTTTTTTTAATTAAAAAAAAACCACTTCTACTTCAATAATTAAAAAAAATTTTTAACTGAAAAAAAAAATTTTTTTTTTAGTTTTTTTTTTCATTGTTATTTTTTTTTATCGGCTTCACGACCGCGTCAGAATTAACTGACACAGTACGTCCTCAATTTTTTTTTGGACTTTAATTACTTGATATGTTCTGCTATTTTTTTACGACGAATTCTGCATCAAGTTTTAAACTGCAACATCTTTTAATTTAAAAATTTTCTATTTCATAATTTTTTTAATTATCGTTAATTTTAATCTGTACTGTAGTTACTTTAATTATTATTGAAGCACCATTTTAATTTAAAAATAATATTTTAATAAAATTAAACAGACACCTAGCGTGATAAAGTGAGCTACAAGAGTAATGATCACAAAATAGAAGCCAGCTTGTGGTCAAAACTCTTGCGATATTTCTTCTTCGCCAAGCGCCCGCAAAGATTACAATTATATTTATTAATATTATTATTATTATTATAATTATCATTATAGTTATTTTTAGATTAATTTTATAATTATTATACTTTCTTATGTTAATTAAAGATTTTTAATTTTCTCAACTACTTATATCACATAACATGCTCAAATATATATAATAACCCCAGAGTTCATACTTTCACTCATTACAATTAAAAAAAAAAAATTATAATAATAATACTAGTAATTTATATTTTTTTTTTCCATAAGTTATAAGTCATAGTTTTAATCAATAAATATATTAGTTTTAGCACCTGTTTTTCATTATAATTAGACGTATTTTTTAAGTATTATATTTATATATAATAATAATTTAATAATATTTTCCTGAGTTTAGTGAGATGTAAATGCGTAATATCAATCGAAAGACAAATCAAAAATTATGATCCAAAATATTTAATTGTTGTATTCTTTAAATTATATTGTTTTTATTTATATTTTAATTTTTTGTTTTAATTATAATTTTAATTATTCTAGAGGTGTCTCTTGGTGTAATGAATTTTTAACGAGGTCAAATTTCCAAATGCGGTTCGGTCCTATTTCTGTTACGTAAAGTTCTGTAGCGTTTGGTGAAATTGCCATTGCATGAGGTTGTGTGAAAATCTGAAAATATTTTTATTTTATTAATTAATTTTTCAAAAGTATTTTTTTAAGCGTCAAAAATTATAAACATTAAAAAAAAAGTTTTTTATTTGAAAATTTTAATTTTTGTAGAAATTTCATTTAGTAATTTCAAATTATTGGAAAAATGTTATTTTTTAATTGAAATTACGCGTCAAAAAATTTGGTGTTAAACATTTAACACTTGTATGTGTAAAATATTTAACATAAAAATTTTTAACACTAAATGTTTTGACGCAATGACGCAAAATTTTTTACTGTGCGTGTAACTCGAAAAAAATTCAAGTTTTTTTTTTTAATTCCCAAAAATCGCCTTTTTTTAAGCTGTCACACTAGATGTTCTCCTTAAGAAAGAAAAATTACAAAATAAAATTCTTCAAAAAATTTTTTTTCTTGAATCAAATTAAATTAAAAAAAAAAAAATTAAAATATATTAATCTTCCAAATTTCTCAATAAATGAAGGTAAATATTTTTTATAAAATAAAATAAATAATATTCATATTTACCCCTGCTGTAGGGGCCCAATGTCCGAAAACGGTTTCACTGTTAGGATCCATAATAAACCCTCTGACGGGAATCATAGGCGAAGTAGGTCCATTTACTGCATAAAGAGTGTTACCTGATACAGGAAAGAAAAAAAAATGATCAATGATTGATGAGGACATTAATATTGTTTGCTTTAATGGTTTCAGGGTTTAACGCCTGCATTATAGCCAGAAAGACTAAAATGAGCTAGATGGATGCAGGACGTAAGATCAAGAATAATTGTATGCGTACCATGAGAAGCGACAGCAAAAACTCTGCCGAGATCAGGTGCATGAAGCGTTAAGGGTGGTCCGCGCTTATCTTGTTCGTTATCTGGTGGAAAACCTTCGCGGAGTGACATACAAATTACTCTCATGTTCTCACGATCTGCTACGCAGACGTCACCCTGCTCGAGAATTGTTAAGGCATGTGGTACTCGTAGAGCTACAAATTCTGAGATAATTCACAAAAATTATTTACTTATTTATTTTTTTAATTTTAATTTTTATTTGTAATTGGAGTGTAACAATTACCTCCAGGTTGCGGTATGATGTTAATAATATTTCCAAATGGATCAAGAACTATAATTCTATTATTACAGTAGCCATCAGCTATTACAATTTCTCCGGTATTAGCAACAGCGACAGATGTTGGTTGGCAAAGATGATCATTGTCTGAACCGGGGGTCAATGCTTCGCCTAGGATTAATTCGGGGTTTGTTGAGCCGGGTGTGAACTATTAAAAAAATTAAATATAATTATAATTATTTGTTTTGATTTATTGGAAAAAAAAAAAATCCCAGTAAAAAATTTTGTGTTAAAAATTTTTATGTTAAATATTTAACATTTTTTGTGTTAATTTAACACTATAAATGTTAAATCTACATATGAAAGTGTTAAATATTTAACACAAAATTTTTTGACGTAATGACGCAAAATTTTTTACTGTGCAGTGTTTTATTTGTGTTTTCTGGAATTTTTTAGAGTCGAAAAAAATTTTTTTTCTTTCTAAAAAAATTACTAGAAGATAAGAAAACTAAAATTTGGATAAAAAGCCATAAATAAGACCGGAGAAAGGTTTTATTATCTTTAATCTTTTTAACAAGGACTTTTTAGGAATTTGTGTCTTTTTGTGACTCATTTCGTAGATTTTTTGAAAATTGTTTCGTAAAAAAAATTATATATAGATTTAGAAATAAAATTAAAAAAAATAAAAATTCAATTTTATATTTTACATTCATAAAATTTTGATAATAATTTAAACTTTAGTATTAAAATTTAAGCAAAATAAGATTTGAGTTAATTTTACAAAACTTACTTTGAATACTTGATGCAGTGCAACGTCAGTTAACCACACATTACCGCGAGCATCGATGTGGAGTCCATGGGGTAAATAGAACATATTCGAGCCCCATGAACTCTCCACCAAGCCGCTTTGAGGGTTCAAAGTGAGGACAGTGTCTTGATTGATAGGTCCTCGGAATGTTTCGCGGAATTTGAACATATCATCGAAGCTCCTTAACAAATAATTAATAAAAGCTTTCATTAGTAAACATATGGCTTAATTAATCAAGTAAAATATAAAATTAATTTATGACCTTAAAATTAAGAAAAAAAATTTTTTAAACTAATTTTTATTGAATTTTTTAAATTCTTTTTTTTTTGAAAAAAAAAAAAAAAAAAAAAAAAATTATTATTACAATTTATAATAAAAAATTTATTATTAATTATGAATAAACTTCTCATCAAAAATTACCTAAAAAAAAATTAAATTTGATCAAAAAAAAAAAATTAAAAATTAATAAAAAAATAAAAATCTCACCCATAATCCCAAGTTCTGTCTGCACGGTGAAAAATGACAGGATTACCCGCAGGATCAACTCCAACTCCAGTGATTTCTCCCAGATCTTTCGGGGTTCGCCAGATGGAATTTTCGACAGGATACAACTGCTGATTCTGATGACTGATCTTTCTTCCTTTATCCTAAAAAATCATCGCAAATATTTTATCAATATACCGAAAAAAATTAATTTAAACCAAAAAAAAAAAATTATTGAACCAAAGAAATAATTTTAAAGAGTTAAATTTTCTTGAATCAAGATGTAAAATTTTAGAATCGATTAAAATTTCTTCAAAATTATTTTCTTGATCCAAGTTAATTTTTTTCTGTGTATAAATAAAATTAACCGAAAAATAATTAATAATAAAATTAAAAATCTTACAGTTATCAGGTTCAGTAGTTCATCGACGACATTCTCTGGCAGGAGCTTAGAATCGAGATACGGATTGATTACATAACCAGATGCCAGTCCAAGGAGTAGAAAAAGGCACCCGATGGTAGCACTTTTTCTTATCCTTGCGCTTGTTATCAGTAGCATTGTGTCATCAAATGAAAGTTTGTCAGCAACTGGTGATTAGTAACTGAGGTGACAACTCCCAGGGTCTGATCAATGGGAGTCGGATCTTCTATGACGCAAATAGCTGTTATTAAAGGACTAGTCGATCAATAACGCACGCAGGCGCTCAATTACGCAGCTATCTTCTCCTTTTCTTCTTTTGTTGATTTATTTCTTTTTTTTTTTTTTTATTACTTTTATTTATTATTTAATTTTATTGAGATAGTTTTAAAAATGCGACTCAAGGAAGGAATTTTAAAAATTAATTTAATCACAAATTTAATCAATTAATGGACAATTATATTTTTCCCAATTCTATTTTTATTATTATTTTATGAAATGAATTTTTAATTTTTGGAAACAAATAAATTGATAAAAAAATTATTATTTGCCGGGTGGATTAATTAAAGAGAAGATTTTAGTGGCGCAGACATTGCTCTCAAGAAGACTAAGATATCCATGGCAATCTTTTTCTTCTTGAGCGCAATGGTTATCATCAAGAGAGGTAGTTTTTATTTTTATTAATTATTATAATTTTTATTATTAAAAAAATTAATCAACTTACGAATTCACAGAAGAAAAAAAATTATTTTGTTTTTATTAAAATTTTTTTAAATAAATTAAAAGTCTGATTTAAAAAAAAAGTCACTTGATTTTTTTGCAAAAAAAAAAAAATTAAATAAAAAAGGCAAGTTTTGGATAAATAATAATAATTTAGTATTAAATAATAAAAATTTGAATTTAAATGGAAATTTAAACGAAATCAGAATTTAAGAAACTTAGAATGGCAGCTGGAGAACAAACTGCGCCATGGATTGTTCGTGACCAACTGCACTTGGTCCAGAATCAGATGCAATCCACCAAGCCGTTGTTTCCTCCGCAAAATCGTGTCACACTGGTTTAATCGATACTTGCGCGCAGGAGTATTTCGCGTCAATATTTTATCTTATTTCTTCTTCATTTTTTTATTTAAAATTTTTTTATTATTATGATTGTTGATTAATGATTAATGTTGAGTTTAAATAAGGAGGTTTTTAGGCTAAATAGAAAATTTTTTAGCGTGACAACTGGAATTGGGGTGGTAGAAGAGGTAATTATTTAATTAGGGTATGTGGTAAAGGTAGAAGGGTAAAAAGCACTCGGTCACATTATTTGGTGCACTTGGCTCACGTCCAGGTCTTTTCAAGGACACGGAGGCGATCAATAGAGCTCTTAAGATCTAGAAATAATTTTCGTGTCTCTGCAGTTTTTTTAGGGGTGTCTGATTTATTTATTAAGATTAATTTTGATGATTTTTTTTTTTTTAATTAAACTTGAAAATTATTAAGATTTTTATCATAAAATTAATAATGAAGTTTTTTTTTTTTTTTTTTTTAAGTAGAAAAGAGTGTTGTTAATTTTTAATGCTTTAAATAGTAAATTTTTTCATTGTTAGTAATTTTTAAAATGATACTTTTTGTTGTATTATCATTAAATTGTACACTGTAAAAAAATTTTGTGAATGCAATGATATTTTAGAGTGTACAAAAGTTTATGTTAAAATAAATTAAATAAATAAATAAAAATAAAAAATAAATAAAATTAAATATCGATTATACAGAAAAAAAAGTTAACAATTTTATAGTAATTTTACGATATTGCTATGTAAATTCAAAATATATTTATTAAATTTATTTATCCTTGAATGTATATGTTTTAAGATTTGTTATATATTGGAAAACATATTGCTAAAGATTTAAGACGGAAAAACGAATTTTTTAAATATTTTATATAATCCACAAATATGAGAAATATCATATAAATAAAATCTTATGCGACGTTTTCATTGTTGTCGCTTTCCGTTGCTATGGTAACCACTTTGGCAAGGGTTTGATATTAATAAATAAAATTTGTAAAAACATTGATAGATTAAATTGTCGATAATAAACATGTTAGCAAAAGCGCGCTCAATTTTCTAATTATTAAAAAAAAAATTGACTATTAAAAAAAATAAATATTGATAATCGATAAAAAGAATTTTTAATAAAGAAATAAATGAATAATTTTTGATGAATTTTTATTTAACTCTTACATTTGTATAATTAACAATAAATATAACTCGACGAGTAAATAATTAATTTCATTATCATTTATTACATAACAATAGACGATTTAATAAATATTTAACATGCTGAATTTTCGAAGAAATCACAGGCAGTGTACGTTAAAAATCCGTACTTGTAAGCATTTTTAAAACAATATAATAATTAATGATTAAATATTTAAATATTGTTTAAATTTGAAAGACAGGGCAGTTGATAGTAAACGTTGATTAGTAAACGGCGTATAATTTTGGTAATTATGTAGCTTTTGATCTTCAAATGATGCATATAATATATTTTATTATGTTTTATTTTTCAGCCTCCGTGGCAAGAGACATTTCGGGCTGGGTCCAGATATATCCGGTACGTGTTATGCTGCAATGAGCGTCATAATATTTTCCTGGTGCTCGGCAGTAAGACCATCTAGGACAGCGACATCGGAATTTGCTATGAAACTCTTCTTTGCATACTTCGTTCCACCAACATGTTCTCTAGATATAAATATAAATATAAATTATTTTATTTATTAGAATTTGTAATCAATAATCATTATTTGTTTATTTTTTCTTGTCATAACATTTCTTCTATTTTATGGAAAATTAAATTTAGAATAAAATTTTTTATTTAATGCTAATAATTAATAATTAAAAATTTTTTTTTAAATTTGTTAAATTATTGTAAATAACTTTTTTTTTTAATTTTTCCAAAATCTAAAAAAAAATTCATTGATAATTTGCATAATAAAATTTTTTATTAAGAAGAAATATTTTTTTTTTTAATTTTAATAAATGTTCTAAATTAAAAATTAAAAATTTTTTTTTTAATTTTAATAAAATGCGCAATAAATTTTCAATTCACTAAAAAATATTTTGTGAAATTTAAGTAAGAAGGAAAAATTAAATATTAAATCCAGATATTTATTTAATATTTTTTTTTTTTAATTAACGAATTTATTAAATTATTTTAAAAAACCCACAATTTAATTTTTCGGATAATCTAAAAAAAAATTTATCAATAATTTTGATAATAAAATTTTTTATCTCAGAAATTAATAAAAAGTTGTTTGCATAAAAATTTGAATAACTATTCGGTGAAATTTAATTAAAAGCAAGAAATTAATTGACGGAGTTAATTAAAAGTCACAAAAAATAAATAAGATAATTAATAAAAAATAAAAAATAATTACTTCTGCTAAATATCCTTTAACACTTTGATCGCTGTAATTTCTTTTCGTAATAGTATGTCGTGATTTTATCGAATTAACGGCTAGTAATAAAACAAATAAGAGCAGTAATCGTCTGGGAAGTGCATCCTGGAACAAAAAATCGAATCTGTATAGGCATACGAATTGGAGATAATAGATAATAAGTAATAAATAATAAGCAAAAATATATTGATTAATATATATATAATATATATTATATCACTTACTCTATCCGCCATACCTAATCCTTTATAGCGCAAACTCCTTGTCCTTGTGCGATAACATTTGTTATCCAGCTCTCACATTAAACCCACCTGACAAATAATCTCTGGTATTTGTATTTCCAATATATATGCTCAAAAAATGCACTATATACTGCACTCAATGTTTTTCACTCTTGTTTTTAGATTTTTTGCTCTATAAATCTTCTCACAGCTAAACCGCGTCGGATTATTTTTATCGGGAGAAAAGTTTAAAGTCTCGCGAAAAAGTCGAAGGATACGGGCATGCGTATTGATATTCATATTAATATTTATATTCATATCCATATTCATATATTCATACTCGTATTCGACAATTTTTAATTACCTTGTATGATATTTATACCTTGAAATTTTTTATAGAATATGCATCAATAATTATAATATTGAAATCAGTGGACACCTGTTCAATTTTTGTTCTTATTTAAAAAATAAATAATTGGAAAAAAAAATTTTTTTTAATTAAATTTTAAGTTTTTTAAAATTTCTTCATGTCGATTTTTTAATATTTTATTTTTAAATTGAAAAAATTTTTTAATTTCGAGATTTTATTTTAAAATTCAATTTTAAAATAATGTTAATCATTATTATTAATTTGTATAATTATAAAATTATTTAGTTAATTAATAAAAAAATTAATGATTAAAAATTATAAAATAAAATAAAAAAATTTTGAATTGTAAAAATTCAAATCTCCCGCCAATTTAAAAATTTAAATTTTCTTACTTTCGCGCCTTGAAACTCTGGCGCGCAAATCGCTTTATATGCGCCTGCGCACCCTACGACCTTGAGTTTTGACGCAACAGCAGTAACACCAACAATGGCTACTTCTGTTATTGTTCGTTACGGTTTACATATTGAAAGAAAAATGAATTCTATAGCACTTTTCAAAAATTGTATCACCAAATTAGCGGGCTGCGAGTAAGTGCTATGACAAAATCATTTTGATTTATAAATCAATGTCATTTTTTTAATCTAATTTTTTTATTTTATTGTTTTAAAATTATAACCTAACTTACGTAAGTTTTTCAAAATTTATAATTTCTGATAAATTCAACATTGACACTAAAGAACTGTCATAATATGAAAATAATATTTTTTTTTTTTCACAATAAATATTTATAATTTTATGTTTTTTAATTTATTATAATTATAAATTATTAAAAAAAAATTATTAGTGTAAATTTTTATGAAAATTAATTTAGCAGATATTTAATAATTTTTAGAATTTTTTTAATCAATAAACTATGGCAAAAAAAAAATCAGAAAAAAAATTGACATGGAGAAAATTTTTAAAATTGCAATTGCAATTTTAAAAAAAAAAAATTTTCAGAAAAGATTTATTTGTCAAATAAAATTAAAAAATTATCAGACTTGGTTATTGACACTTGCAATTTTATTTTAATTCAAAAATAAAAAAAATCAACTCTGAAAAATTAATAAATATAATTTTTGAATTATCAAATAATAATTTATTACATTTATCAAATAATTAAATTTTTACTAAAAAAATTATATTTTCCAGGTGTACAAGAGCTCTGTCACTCAGTAGCGTAAAATTAGCTGATGAAGTCAAACAACCAGCTCACATACCTCATGATACCCACAACTTAATGACAAGTCCAGAAGCCGAGGAAGTCAGACGGGCTAGCCGTCGTCAGCTGATAACTATCGACGAGCCAGACGAAGTTGCAATTTTGTCGGGACTTCCAGAGGAGCACATAAAAACTCGTACAGTCAGAATCTACATGCCTGCCAAGAATGCGATGCAGTCTGGAACTAACAACGTCAACTACTGGCAGATTGACTTCGACACCCGAGAACGCTGGGAGAACACTTTGATGGGCTGGTCATCAACGTGAGTTTTTACTTTATTTTATTAATTATTTATGATACTAAAATCAGCTGACATCTGACAATTTTTATAGTAAATAAATTTTGATAAAAATTCGTTCTAATTTTTCAAGTGAAATATTTTTTATACAATAATTTAATTATTATAAAAATCTAAAAAATTGTCGGATGTTTGTTCATTTTAGTGTTTATTATTTACACCGTAAAAAATTTCAAAATATTTTTTACCGTGTATTAATAAAAATTAGGAAATGAAAACGCTTGATTATATATGAATAAATAAATTGATTGTTCAGTGGAGATCCAATGTCAAACCTGAAAGTAGATTTCGCCTCGGTAGAGGAAGCCATAGACCACTGTAAGAAAATGAAGTGGGACTACTTTGTTCAAAAGCCAAATATTGATGATCCAAAGCCTCGTTCGTACGGCGCCAACTTTTCGTGGGACAAACGTACACGGGTAACAACTAAGTGAAGGATAGGAGTCAGGTTCTGAGTTTGTTAATGTAATTATATTAAAGTAATAATAAGGAGAATAATAAATCGTAGTGTACTGGTTAATAAATAATGTCTATTAAGTATTTATAATAACCGTAATAGTACTTTGGCTGTGGAGGAAAACTTTTTGTTAATTAATTATTCAGGACTAGGTACTTAGTTAGGAGTCGGATCAACGGAAGCTGCTTTGGAACAGCGATTTATTGTTTAATAGGTTGGTATATTATAGTTTCATCACTGGTAAGTTAAGACTTACAGGTAAGGTTTTTCATTTGGGCTTAGAGTGTCTGTGTCTCTGGTGACTGTTAATAATTTGGTGAGCTATTATGGTATTAATTATTGATAATAGGATCAAATAATGTGGTTGGAATTTTTGTGTGGGTTAAAATTTTTTTTTTTTTGTCGTAGTCCTCATTCCTACTTTTGTTTTAATAAAAAATTATTAGTTTTTGAATACAAATTTTTTTAATATAATTTTTATAGATCTTCATTGATTGTTATTGAAATTTTGTAGATAATTATTTTTAAGGAGGTATTCTGGTCTAGAAGCATAAAATTTCAGGTTTTATTCTCTCAAAGGTTGAACTTTTTCGTGGTTTATTTTTTTGAGCTCAAAAATTGCTTCTATTTATTTTTTTTTACTCTAAAAATTCAAATTTAAATCCAATTTTTGATAAAAAATAAATTTATATTTTTTTGCCTGATTTTTATCTAGTCAAACATTTTTTGAAATAAGTAACGCCATCTAAAGCTTTTATTCTGAATTATTCAGAATTAATTTAGCGCGAAATTCAAATTTTTAATTGATAAAAAAATAAAACTTAATATTCTTAAAAGTTTAAATTTAATGTGAATAAAAATTAAAAAAAAAAAAGTAATTAGTAATAGAAGAAAAAGCAAAATTTCCCATTCTTTTATTTATTTATTCATTATTTTTTTTATAATATATTAAATAATAACTATGAGATAACAATGAACGGATGAAGATGACAATGAATATCCATAACTAATTATTCTTAAAATTTAATGAAGAAAACCATTAAGCAAAGACGACAATATCTTTTCTAGATCAATAAATCTCATCAATCTCATTTATATATTTTTCATTATAATATTAATAATAATCATCATTAATAATTACATAATAATATTTTCGCATTGAAGTTGCACTCTTACACAATTATTAAAGTATAAGTACAGTGATTCATTAATATTAATATTAATATTAACTACTGCGCATAGTATTGCTGATTTATTTATTATTCGTTTCTCAAAACACCAAAATTTTATTTTTAAATAAAAATGTGACAAGAAGCTGAATCACAAACAAACCAAAAAAGCAAAACAATAATAATAATAATAATAATAAATAATAGTCCGCTAACAACAAATTATGTTTTTGTTTCCTTTAAATCCATCAGATTTATTTATCACGCGAATCACAGACAAACTTGTGCATTCACTCGCCATCAACAATAACAAGGACAATAAATATTTTTTTATACATATATATTATGTTCATTTTAGTATTTCATAGTATTGTATCTAATATTTAATAATTAAATATGTTTATCATTTATTTATATCAATAATTAATTAATCAATTCATTAAACTAATTTTTTATTTATTTAATCATTCATTTTCTGGTTTTTGAGGATTTTATTAGAGGAAGGCTTGTAGAATGCACGTTTTTTCTGTCCGTTAACCGATTGAGTATTAAATATATATCACAAGCCAACAAGAATCATTTATTATTTATTTACTATTAATAGTTTATCTACACATGCTTGAGCTAATTCTTTTATTACAAATTGTGCATGCACAATTTTAATCGTATGTACACAAATTTGATGAATGTAAATTATCTAGAAAAAAAAAAAAAAAAAAAAAAACACCGACATGTTAAACATTTGTGATACATTTTACCCAGGCCGGGAATCGAACCCCGGCCGCCCGCGATAGAAATTTACGGCTGTCGCGCGTCGCCATCTTACTTCAGAGGAAGCAAACAAAACGGATTAAAAAAAAATATTAGATTAATTCGCGCACTGATGTACGTTTTGTTAACATATATATTTATTAGTGACAGAAAAAAACAGCGTGTTACAAATATTTAAAACACTCTCACGATGACGACCAAGTGTTAGTTAATAATATTAAACAGTAAAGTATAATAAACTAATCGTCACCTCATTTTTACAATAATATTTAACTCACTCGTTATTTTTATTTTATTAATAATAATTAATAATTAATACCCTTATTTATTTAGTTAACTATTACGTTAAATACTTAATTACCAAATTTGAGTCCCGTTTAATACGGTATATTTAAATAATTTCATTAAAATAATAATATTAATAATAATCGCACTGTCATTCGCTTTTTGACAATGCATTTTTATACGGATCGCTAATTAAATATTTTCAATAATTAGCGGATGAATTTAAAAATATTTTTTAAAAGGCTACTTATTTTTATTTAATCAATTAATTATTAATTATATATTTATATATAAAGGTTAATTAATATTATTGAAGACATTAATTAACGCCACACTTTTACATCCACTAACGTATTACATAGGCCATTGATTGTAGATCGCGATGTACTGGGTGATTACGTTTTATCAAATAATATTTTTTAATAATAGTAATTATTCCTTTATTTAGTTTTATAGACGTTAATCCACCCTATACATTGGTCTTATATATTATTAATTTTAATTTACACTTCGAGCGATTAATATTGTCAATGACGATTTTTTTTTATCAAGGGAACTGTGTTACTCGTGGGAGCAAAAAAGTGTTCAAAAAGAGAAATGATTTTTAAATAATTTTTTTTTTCTTTAGTACAATAATGTGTGTATATATTTATAGTTATGTATATTTATATATACTTAAGGCTGACTAGTTTAGTCATGTTCTACTAGCTCGATAGAAAAGCTCAGAGTTTTATTATTTATTTATTTATTTATTTATTCATTAGTAGAGTTCCCTTGATTACAAGCGAAATATAAATGCGCCGATTGTTTTTTTTATTTTTAATTTTTTTTTTTTTTGTAAAGGCCAACTATTTTAATTAAAAATAATTGGAGGTTTAAATTAAATTTTTAGATAATGATAAAACTTTATAAAAGAATTTTTCATTTCATTAGCAAATTAAGGAAAATTTTTTTCCATTATCTCTCTTGTTATTTATTTAAAGTATTAAAAATTTATAAATTTTATAGAATAAAATTATATGACTTTAATTACTTTTTTTTTTCTTAATTATAAAATTGACTATAGAAAATTTTTTAACAGAAATTTTAGTTTCTTATTTAATTTGACCGGGATTCGAACTTTGGACTCTACACATTTAAAATCAAGTATTCCAAAAAATTAGTAATTTTAAATAGTTTTATTCGTAGAAAAAAAAAAAAATTCTTTAATTTAATTTAAAATTTAAAATAATAAAATGAATAAACACGAAACTCGAAATTTAAAATACGAGCGATTAATTATAATAAAATATTTGTGCAATGAATCAAATAACGCGGTGCTTTCGATAATTTCAACTGTAATAATTATTATCATATCATCATAAATGTATATCATAATATCAATAACAATATTTATAATAATAAATATAAATAATTGTTATTAATAATTTTCACGTCTTCGTTGATATGCTATACAGATACATCTAAAAAATCATTAATTCCCTTAATTTATTATTATTATTATTATTATTATTAATCTATTTTTTAGATTGCCCTGCTTAATTTTAACGTATAGCATATACGCTTAAATAAACTGAACCGTTATCAATTAATCAATGAACAAAACTTATGTACAGAAAAACCAACACACTAAATCCGTATCATAATCATAAGTCAACTTATAACTCATATCAATACTCATTTAATCTTTAATCATTAATCATTAAATATGTATAATATATGTATGTATATATATATATATATATATGTATATATGTATACGTATTTTAAGTAGTAATTCAAAGCTCATTGTGTGTGATAGTAAGATTTCACGAATCGTCTGCCTGAGAATTTGTTGTTAATACACTTCAGAAACGTGTCACGTACAAAATTTAAACTCACATTATTTTTAAATAAACTTTTTATTTCTACTTTTAATAATTAATTAATATTTATATTTGGATATCAGTAAAATAGATATAATAATGAAGATAATATCATAATAAATGTTTTAAATTAGTAAAAGATCAAGCAAGTCGAAAAGATTTTTTTTTTATTTTTTAAAACTTTTTTATAAAGAGAAAGTTTGTATTCGCTTTGGAAAATTATTAATTATCCTCCACGCAACGAATTTATATTTTTATCCATTCTTTCTATTCTAAATAAATAGCGCGATAGATTTTTTTTTTTTTTTTTTAAATGTATTTTATCGAATTTATTTAAGACTACTTACGTTTTATTTATTAATTAATTAATTAATTAATATATAATATTAATTTCAACTAAACGCGCGTATTTTGTTTATTAATTTTTTTTCCCATTAATTAATTAATAAACTACCTGGCGCTTTTAAAGCGCTCGCGACTCGGTAATTATTTTTTTTTCTAATTATAATTATCTATAATCGACTAATACGGGTGATGCAAAAAGTACCCTCGCATGATTGTACAGTTTCTCACTTTTTTTGGTTTAGATTTCAATTTTCTTTTTTTTTTTTTTTTTTTTATCATTGTAATCTGAGAAGTTTATTATTATTCGACCCAGGATTTAGATTAATTGACTTACACGTAGTTAATTAATTTCATAAAATGACGGTCGAACGAAACTAAACAATAACAATAAATAATTTACGTAAATTTCGTTGTTTTAAATTGTCATTTTATGAAACTAATTAATTTTATCGTACTTATTAATTGTGCTAATATAAGATTTAATGGAAAAAAAAAAAATGACTATGCAAGCAGAGTAAAAATTTTCTAAGGAGTTTAGTAATCCCAGTTGAGAATTCCCATTCGGCTATCAATCAATCACCATTTCGGCAAACTTTACCCAAAATATCTTTTAGGATACTGGGGAAACTTTCCCCAAGTATAAACTAAGTCTTTTTGATAGATAATGTTGCGCAACTGTATTTTAATGCGTTGAAAGTTTAACAGAAAATACGAAGGAACAAACAATATAATATTTAAATAGTAACATTTAAATTTTAAAATATATAATGTATTATAAAAAGAAACTATTGTCGGATTATATTAAATTTAGAAAAGTTGCCAGCTGGCAGGACACTTGAATAATAAAAATATTATCTCGAATCAAACTTACTTTTCTCAGTGAAACCTTGGGATCCATTAAAATAATTGTCATTTATTATTTTTGATCAAAAAAATTTAGCAGACGTCTGACATTTTTGTATAACAACAAAAATAAATATTTATTGGATAGAAATTTGAAAAAATTCTGTAAAAAATTATACAAAATTTTCTTGTGCATTTTATTTAGTAATTTTTATTTTTAATTTATCTACAAAAACAATAATTGTAAGATGCCTGCTATATTTTTCTTCTCAAACAGTCTAAAATTTTAAAATATTAAATCAACAATGCTTCTATTTCCTCCGTCTGCATAGTCACTAAACAATTTGACTTTAAAACCACAAAAACTAAGAGTATTTGTCCCTAAAACTTGACCACAATCGTCAGTAACACAAATAACAGCAATAATTCCTCACACCGCCGCTAGATGGCCTTCGGTATAGTCTTCTCGCATACAGCAGGGCAAATAAAACGGAAAATCGTCGAAAGCAAATACCTAACTGCGTCTACTAACATTAAATCCAACGAAAACTTGATATTACAAATATTTTTGTCCGTGTGACGGTTTTTCTGATAAATTATCGCTTTTATTACAATAAACACTTATCTAAATAACTAAGTGGGTCGTATCAGATCGATATGACAATTTCTAAATTTTTTTCGATAGAAAAGGTTTCAAAAATTCATCCAAAGTAATAAATACTGACGAATATTTTTAATTATTTATTAATCTTAATTCTAAAAACAAAGTTGGCGAATTTTCGAAAGTAAATCGATCTGATACGCGTGCTTGTTTCTACTTACGAGGCAGTACATCTTCAGGCTTCTACTGCCGATTAATCGGCGTGATTAACTTTTATTATTCATATTAAATATTAATATTAATTGTAATAATAGTTATAATTATAATTATCGGTAATGAATGAGGTAAGATGAGATCAAGAGATAGATCATGACTACAGATGCATAATAAAAATTAAATCATTGCCTATTGTTTATATTAGTATTGCATTTCACGGAAGACTTGCGTCTGATAAAGGAATAAATTATCATTAATTAATTAATCGTTTACTTAGAGTTAATAAAACGACCAATGGAGGAAAGATATTAATTTTTATTATGAACGTTTGATCAAACTAAGATCAGCTGTTGTCATGACCGTCCTGATACTCTTCACTCTCGCGGTGAACAAGAACATGGACGACCGTTGCTTCGGACTGCTGACGAAGCAATGGCGGCCTTACGGGCGGTATTGTGGTCTCGGGACTTGGTTCTGTCACCAGAATACTGACGTCGCTAGCGTCGGGGATGCGCAGTGGCGCTGGTTCCACGATAGGAACACTTCTTTTGCCCCTCAGGCTTCCGCACCGACGGGTTATTGCTTCTTTTATGTCACGCTGAAGAATATTCAGTGACAATGCGGTCCCACTTGGCCTTATTGAGCTCCGTTTCGAGGTCGGCGGACTCAGGACGTCCTCGTCGGGGTACGATTCCACCGCGTCCTGGCGCCCCAGTGTCGCTCCAGAGGATCTATAATTTTCGGTTTTATTAATCGTCGAAATAAAATCAATAATTTTACACAATTTTAAAATATTCAACTGGTTAATTTTCTAGGCTAGTCTATTGTCATCCCTAGGCAAAAAAAAAATTACTAAGCGCTTAATTAATCATCAGAATTTACCAATTAATTGCCAGTTATTAGTAATATTAACAATTTTTGGACTAAGCTAGATTAAGATACAAAAAGCAGTTTATAGAAGATACAGAATAAGAACTCGGAAAGAAAGGTGACCGGTGGCTTTTAGTTTAAATTTTAGTTTATTTGGCCGACCAGGTGTTTTTGATAATGATAAATACGAGCTGAGAAGTTGTTTTAATGTTTGTTAGCCCGGCGATAAACAAACGAGATTTAATATGCAATTAAATTTGTTAGACTAAATATTTTGCCAACCTCTGGCTCACTTTTCTCCAAAACTTTAATACCAAGTGACTTCCTCTAGGGATGAAAGTTTATGAAGATTTTATTTACTTTGTAAATGGAACCAAACTTTGTTATTTTAGTTTTTAGGGGTTTGTTTACTATTTTCGACTTTTTTAGAGTTACTTATAATTTTATGAGAATAAATTTTCTGTATAAGTTTATCTGATCGCATATAGCCATATTTGACTTAAAAAAAAATATTTTGTTTGACTTTTAGATCATACAGATCGAAACATGTCACGTTAATTTTTATTTTTTGTTTAGATTATTAATATTTTTCTTTTAAAGTAGTATAAATCAAAAAATTCACTTGATATCTTGAAAAAAATGATTTTTATTTGGAAATTTAAATTTAACTCTTCTGCAGTGAGATATTTGAACGCTTATGCGCCACCTGTTGAATTCTTTCAGTAGTAATTTGGACTAAAAAATTATATATGATTTTGGTAAATCATATGAAGTAAAAAATGGCGAATTTTCATATTAGAACTTTAAAAAAATTATATTTGAACCCATAAAAAATTTTATTCACGTATAAAAGAGCTTAAAATAATGAAAAGACTGTATAAAGTTGAATAAAAGTCGATTGCAGCCATAAAATAATTTTTGAAACTACAAAAAAGCCAACAGTCGCTTTAGAGAAAAATAAATTCTAGTCGCGCTAAAAAGTTTCTACGTATAAAAGTTGATGTCACATCTATAATATCGTTATCGAGTGAAGAATAAACGACAGCCGTCAACAGTACTTCGTTTTTTTTAATACTTGTTTACCTATAGCATCAACTGGCTTCGGTTAAAATTGAAAGAAAAAATATCAGTAAATAAATAAAATTTAAATTTAAAATTTATGTAAATTACAAGTTAAAATTAATGTGCGATGCAGTAAATTTTGAAAAGAGGGTGAGGTGAAATAAATATTTAAATAAAAATAATAAGTTTTTGTGATAAGATGGAGAAGATATCGTACCTGACAGTAACGTGAGAGTCGGAGCCGGAGCTGGAGGTAGCCGAGGGCTGTTCCATGGTGGGCGAGGGACGGGACACGGTCAAGGAGGGTGGCTGCAGGTCCTCGTGGGTCCCGGTGGCGCCGGAGAGAAGCAGCAAAGGTAAATTTGGGAATAACCAAGCCGATGCTGTCCCTAGCTCGCTAAGATCGCTGGCGTCGCTGGCCCTGGAGGACTTGCGGCTACTGGCCCTACTTCCCCGGTGTACGTGGAGAAGGGCCGATAACTTACCACCCCACCCACCGCCTCTGCCTTCGCTGCCCATGCCACCCGGACTCGATGTTTGGGTTTGCGAATCTACCTCGTGTGCTATTCTTTCACGTTCTTTTTTCATTCTAGATTTTATTTTAATATATAATCATTATTATTATTCATTATTTATCATTATTATTGTTATTATCATTGGCATGGAATTTTAGGGTGTCTAACGGGACTCCGCGTCAACGCTCATTGGTCGCGATTATTTTTAACGCGACATTTAGCTGAAATTTAAAATTCACTTCAAAAGAGTTTAATTTTTTTTAAATAATTTGAATTTTTTATTTACTTTTTATGGGGTAATTTTATTTTAATTATTTTAACGGACTGTTTTATGAAATTAAAAAAATATTAAACTGTAAAAAATCAGGAGTTTATTTAGACAGAGTAAATTTAGATTTTTTTTCAGTGGAGTGAATTTTTATTTTAATGTAAAAATTTTATTTAAAAATACTTTAAAAATTTATCTCAAGCTTAAGTTGATAAATTTTAAATAAATTTTTACTCCGCGGAATTTTGTTTCTATAAATAGTAGATATAAAATCCTCCTTAGAGTGAATTTAACTCCGAAGAAATAAAATTAATTAATAAACATCCGCTCCGCAAATTTTTTACAGTGCAGGACTCGGAAAAATGACAATTAAAATTTTTGAACTGATCGAATGAATAGTTGACTGAAAAATGTATTGCGTTTATTTGCGCAAACAAAAAGTATTGTTAATAAAAAAATTTGAAGTTATGTTTGATGAAATGGAGTAGTTCAACAGAATGGCGGCATGCTCGAGCACGCTACTCGAAATTGAAACATGGATTAATTTTTTACTGAACGAAATTCATGCGTAGATATATTAGATATTATTAAATAAAAAATCAAACTTTTGACATTATTATTTTAGATAATTAAAAAATAATTTTTAAAAAGTTTGATTTTTAATTCAATAATTGAAAAGTTATAAACGACTTCAATGCGGGTTAAATATTGCAAAATTACAGTAAATCCAATAGTTAGACTACAGAAACATTAGACACCCAAAAAGAGTAAAAAGGAAAAAATAAATTAACATGATAAATAAATATTTACGTGATATAATCGCGGAAAGTGCGTTGAATAAGTCTGGCAGCTTTGTCCTGCCTCTTCCAGATCCTCGTGGACGACACGATCTCCAACTCCTTCCTCGTAGGGAACTGTTTCTTGAACTTAACGTCCATTTGCTCCTGGAGTTTTCTAAAGTCTTCAGACTCCTCGACGTGTCCAAGGACGTGCTTGACAAGTGCGTGTAGGATGTCCAGACAGTGTATTTTGTTTCCTTTGGCGATAGGAAGATTAAAGCTCACCAATGCTACGACATTGGGCTTTGAAATTCCTAACGGAGGGTCTAAGCTCGCTATGAAGTCGCTCAGTTGTGAAAACCGGATGAATTGCGTTGCATGAGGGTCGTATCTGTTGATCGTTCAATTATTAGTTAGTGCAGTAGGTTAAGTATTAGAAGTCAATCAAAAATGATGATCACTCAAATTAATTTTTAAATTTTACCAAAAATTTGATAAAAACGTTAAATTCTGGGTAAAATATTGAATGTACTTTTTTTTTTAAAAAATTAAATTTTCTTTAAAAAGCGTGCTCATAAATTTTTCTCAGTGAACTTTTGAATAATTAATAAAAGGTAAAAATTACTTTGACCATCTGATGTAAAACATCTCAAGATCATCCTCGACAATGCCGATCTCTTCTTCTTGGTGCGCCTGGTTAAAGTTTTCCAGGATAATAGCGATGTACATGTTGATGACTATCATGTAGCTGATGATGATGAAGGACGTGAAGTACGTAATGGCTAGGAGGGGTAACCCGCAGTCTCCGTTCAACTGCCGGGCGGTTGGGGTAGGGTCACACAACGGCGGTTGAACCATCAGAGACTCCAGGACGTCGTTCCATCCTGCCGACGTCATCAGGCGAAACAACAGCTGCATGCTCCGACCAAAGGTCTCGAAGTTCACCTTTTAGTTGTTTTTAGCTTTTTAGTTTTAGTTTGTTCATTTCTATCCAACTTTTTATTAAATATTGCACACCTCCATGCTCTACGCCCGGCTTTCAGTTAATACTCGCTTTAAAGTTCGTACTTGTTCTTTTGGATACTCCCGCTGTTTGCATAACGCTAAGCAATTGTATTAAGGTCATTGTTATAGAGTAATTTTAAATACACTGCTAATGCAATTCTTCCTCTAATACCGTTGATAGTTGAATATGTTTCTAAACTTCATTTAATATTAATTCACGATTTTATTATTTCTGTTCCCGCAGAGATAATTAAATTTCGTCTATAAATTTTATATATAATATTAACTGAATTCTTTTTTTTATCAGTCTTTAAATAGTTTATGAATTGTTTAATTTTGATATAAATGAATTATAATTTTTTTATATTTTTATTAATTAACTTTCAAAAAATAAATGAAAAAGCATAAATATTTTTTTATCAACTCCCTAAAGTGACATCTTGAGTAAGAATTTTTTCGCTTTTCTCCCTCAATTTATCACTGAGCTGTCAATAGTTGAATTTCCGCGAGTAAAATCGGGCTCTCTATCGCATTGAATGTCAACATAATTAATGGCATTACATTATCCTGACATTGAAATAATTTAACGGCGACATAATAAATTTTTAGGGGACTGAGCTTTGAGATGCGCAATTAAAATGATTAAGAAAATAAGTCGATAAATAAATTATACAAACCATGTCATCGAGAGCACCCTGCTTGCGAACGTGTCCAAAGACCGACATGCCGATAATTGCATAAATAAACGTAATAAGTGCGAGCAAAGCACCGATGTTAAACAGCGCCGGTAAACTAACGACCAGCGCAAACAGCAGTTTCCGAATACCCTTGGCAGCCTTGATAAGCCGCAGTATCCTTCCGATTCTGAACACCCTCACGACCCGCAGGAGCGTCGGTGACACGGGAAAGTCTATCATTATGTCCTCCATGAGGATTCCGAGGATCGACGCCAGCACCAGTATAAAGTCGAACAGGTTCCATGGCACCGTGAAGTAGTGGTACCGCAAACCTATTATTTTAACGATAGCTTCCAGCCCAAACACTGTTGTAAAAAATGCGTTCGACACTTCCAAAATAAAGAACACTGGATGTGGCTGGTTGTAATGCTCGATACCCATCGTCAGCATGTTCAAAAATATCAGTACGAATATTGCTATTTCAAACCTGTGTACATAAATTAGTCATTAATTTTTTTTTTTTTGGCCCGTGTCAAAGCGGCTTTATGGCGAGCAATAAAAACATCACTGGGAAAATTAAAAAATTAATCGGCTTATTTTATCGGTAAAAAGTATCAATTTTATTTTTGGAAAAATTTTAACCACGATTTTTGGGTTAAATATTGAACAATTGGAAGATAAATTTTTTACAGGAAATTTTTTTTTTTTTTTTTTTTTTCAAAATTACTTTTAGAAATTTTTTTGACTCTAATTCTTTAGATAGAATTTTAATTCAAAATAAGAGTTTGAAAACGATTAATCAACTAATTGACTTTTTTCTGTTAATTATTTTATTTTTGATGCAAAATCGTGGATCAAAACGTATATTAAAAATATTAAAATCATAATGAATTTTACTAAATAATTTTTGCATGTCGCGAAAGATTTAAAAGTATTTGTATTTTATTTTAATCAATTTTATTATGAAGAATGAGATTATAAGGCGTGCACTTTTGGATTTTCCAAATTTTTTAAAATTAATAATTAAAAAAAAATAGTACAGTAGTTTTTGAATAAAATGAAAAGAATTAAATTTTCAATTTAATCACAATAATTTATTTAAAATTTTTGTACGTTGTGTTTTTCCCAGTGATTCTTCTGTTTTTCGATTAAATTTAACAGCACAGTTATGCTTTCTAAAAAAGTCAGAATAAAACAATAGACGTATAGACCTGCTCTAAACAAATACAAATAAAAGTAATAATTAATCAACTATCTTTTGAATTTTATTACCTCCTGGAGTTGGATAAGTCGTAGAACATGGCGAGGAATTGATTCATCGGACGTTTTATTACTTTTTGAGGCTTTTTACGGCCTAGTTTTTTCATGGCTGTGTAGTAGTGCTTCTGACTTTCGGTCAGAAACATTTCTAGCACGCCACCTTCGTACTATAAACATAAAGATTACAAAACAACGTTATAATAATAAATTTTAACATTTATTAGGTAATTTGGGGGCATGTATGCTACCGTGTAATAAAGTCCTTTTACTGTCAGATAAAAAACAATAAACCTACTTCAAACAAACACTTTTGATTCATTATTCAAGCAACATATCTGCGAGAACTCTTTAAAGACTAGACATATTTTGTTTATATTTTTTTATAAATATATATACAGTAGAGGCGTGATAAATACTCGGCGTGACAACAATCGAATTATTTAACAGCAAGCTGCAAGCCCAAACATCAAGCCCTTGTGAATAATTGACAAAGGATTTAAAACTCCGCAATGTAATGGGTTTATATTAAACTAAAGGGCTTAAAAGTTTAAATAATCATGTACTTGTTGAATCTTTTCAGTGTCACGATTTTAAATTCATCAGGTTTTAGGTTCTATTACTTTAAACTCGTTTTAGTCGATATTAAATTTCGGTTCGTTTCAGAAGAATAAGAAATTCTATTGAATGTAACCGAACAGAGCAAACACAGCGGCCAAGTTAAATCGAATTTATCCGAGAATCGTAAAATAGCTTTGAAAACATGCCAAATAAATTAAGCAAAAAGAACATGCTTCCCTCAAGATATTAATTACGTTAAATTAGTGCTCTGACAAAATTAATGCCCATTCTGCTGATGATTTTGAATTGGAAATTGATTTATTAATACCTCCGATAGGATACTATATTCATGAATATGGATTTGAGAGTTCAAGTCATCATCATCACATTTCAGGGTTTATTTGAGTTTAATATTCTCGGTATTTGTACTACATATTTAGTTTTAATCACTGATTATCATGGGTAATGAATATTTAATGTAATAATTTAATGATGTTGTTGATTATGAATTAATCCGGCTTTTCGGTAAGACCGGAGGTCTTTTTGCTCGTCGAAATATTGTGTAGAGAAAAGTGAAGTTAAAAGGTCATATGCACTTGGAATTTTTTATAAATTAATTTTTATCATGGACAGTTAAAAAGACTATTTTCTAAAAACTACCTTTTCAAAATCAGTTAGCAAGATTTTTCAAGAATAGCTGAGCCGATCCTTCTCAAATTTTTACTATACTTGAAAATGGCATTTTTTTGGTTAGAAGGCCGGATTTTTTGGAAAAAAAAGAACATTTTTAAAATAATTTATACTAAACATACTAAACAAAATTTCTAATTTTGAATTCTCTTTAGAAAAAAATTGAAGGGAAATTAAGGAGATTTTAATTTTTAATTTAATGTTTACAATATTTAAAAAATCGTCTGTATCTTTCAGTAATTGAAAGATTAATAATTCTAGTACACATTTAATATTTTTATAAACAATTTAAGGGTATAATTTTCATCGAAAAAAAAAATTTTTTTTTTATGAAATCTCCATTTTATTAAAAACAAATATTTTGATAATTCTTTCGAATAATCGTTAGATAATGTCTGACATTATAAAATTTTTTCGTATTATTGGAGGTTAATGGTTCAAACAGAGTTATCGTACTGATCGTGACACATTTCTTTAGAGAATCTTCCGAATATATATTACAAGAGCTAGAAAAATCATTATTTGGCAAGAAAAAGTACTTATTAATAAAGTATAAAGCAACAGATGAATGTATCTTAATTTTCAGATTAATCAATCAAAAAATTATTTATAAAAAATTATCTGAAATCTCTTTTTTCTTGAGCCTAAGCGGGTATAACCCAATTAAAAATGAATTAGAACGAAAACCTGTTGAAGGAGTTTTTAATTCGTTCAATTTTAAATAGTTTCCACAAAAATTAAAGTCAAAAGTATGCACCATTTTTTAGGAGATTTTTCACAATGAAAAACATTAAATTTTCAGGACTTATTTTTAATCGTAAATCGTGTGAAATTGATAAAAAAAAATGAATTGCAATTGATTATTTACGTACCTTTTTTTTAAGCATATTAAAATTATCAATGATAACTCCGATGAATAGATTAAGAGTAAAGAATGAGCCGCATACGATGAAAATAACAAAGTATACGTAAGCCCATAGATTAGCTTCCCTTTGAGGTTGAAGGTCGACGCCCCTTGCATCAACCGCGTCTTCCATTACTTCCATCCAGCCCTCGAAGGTCGCGACTTGGAACAACGCCAGATAAGCAACACCAACGTGATCGAATGTTATCTTGCTGTTCTCCCAAGTGTAATTTAGATTCAGGCAATCGTTCTTCGTGTTTACTATCTATATCAACAGAGACACGGAATCACTTTAAGAAAAATCCCTCGAAATTCTAAAATACTCTAGACTATGGACTAAGGAGGTTTATCTGCAACGACTTGTTCAAGAGCTTTAAAAATAACTTACAAGAGAGTTTACATTCTTTTTTTTTTTTTTTTTTTTTTTTTTTTTTTTAACATTTATTTCTTTTTTCGGTACTTTACTCACCGAAATGTCTAGCAGCTCGCCGCTCTTGTCTAGACATTTGAAGAACTTTCCTCCGAAAAATTGAACTCCCATTATAGAAAAAATGAGCCAAAACACGAGACAGACGAGGAGCACGTTGAAAATACTAGGTATGGCGTACATCAACGCGTTCACTACAATCTGTAATTTCAATTCATTAATCGCTTATTCATATATTTAATTTATCAATGCTAAATAATCAATCCATTTAATTTATATAATAAACAAATAAATTGTTTCATATCGAGGACTTTCATTCGATTTAATTTCAATCAAATATCTCCAAATAAATTCACAATAAGCTCAACGCTTTGTGATAAAAATACAATACTGACTTTTTTTTCGCATCAAATATTTTTGAAAAACAAGGAACTTATTAAAAAGTATCAAAATATTTCTTCAAACTTTTTAAATTTAACCAAAATCAACTAAATTACAAACTACTGTAGTATCGGGAATGTCGTGGTATGCATGTGTATAAGTGTTTTTTTTTTCTCTTCTTCTCTCAGCCTTATATTTTTTTTAGTTAAAGTATTTTATTTTATTTTAGACTTAGAGTTTTGAAAATAAGACCCTGCGATGCTAGAGTAATAAAACCCAGGTCATGTTTTTGACGCTCAAGATTTTTGTAAATTGTTTAATCCTTCACCATCTGTCGTTTTATTACTCTTGCAATTAGTGTGTAAGTTAGATAAGGATGGGCGATGGTCCCAGAAGGGACAAGTTTGGGTCTCGACCTTTGAAAAAAGGAAAAATAAGATAGTTCCTAAGTCCTAACTCGCGCGGATAGTTGTATGAAGAAAATCATCTCTTGTAACAATTATTTTTTAAATAAAACTTAATATTACCGAATTACTGTTAACCTTACTATATATACCCGATATTACACTACCATTAAAATTTAATTTTTAATTACTATTTAAAATTTTTTTTTGTTATTTATTCAATTATTTTAGATTAATGATCTAACAAATAATTTGACCATAAATTATTTTCGACAATAGCGCGTAGAAAAATTCAATAAATCACCGGCCATTCATGCCAAGAACAAACTGAGCTATTATAGATAAATAAAAATCGGTGTCGTGAAACTCTCTACACAATAATTGTCAGTACTTATGACTCCCGAATTTACAACCGGTGAAATGTGTTTTGGCCAATAAATCTCTTAGAAAACAAGTTTATTTATTTATACTTAATACATTCGTTTTTCTATAGACAAGCAATTAAGAGAAGATGTTTTTAATAGATCTTACCCTCATGCCTTGCCATCTTGAGATTGCCCTGAGTGGCCTCAATGCCCTGAGAGTTCTCAACGACCTCAGTACTTTGAGGTTTTCATTTTCTTCGATCAAAAGACTAAACATCGAAACCTGTTGAACAAATCACTTTATTTTATTGATTGTTATTTTTTTTAATCTACTAACTATAGTATCGAGCTGCTCGCTCTTTGTTTATATTTATATTTATATTTATATCTACACTATAGGTTGTTATAGTTTTAGATATAGATATATTTATACATAGGTATGGATATGAAATCGCTATACATATTTTTTGAACAGATAGCATGCAAGTACACTGATCTATCCATACAATTGTGTAGCTGTGAAGATAAGAATGTTTTTTTTTAGCACAAATATATTTCTTAATAGATGACAAAAAATTAAAAATTTTATCGTCAAACTTAAAATTTTTAATTTCAAATCATCGTACAATACACGATCAATCTACTGATGATTAGTTTTTTGGAGTTTTTGGATTTTTTTTTTTTTTTTTTTTTTTTTTTAATCGAAACTGCTGACTTTTAAAGATTTGTATTTTTTATTAAAAATTAACATTAGAGATTTAAAAATTCAAGTTAAAAAAAAACTTACTAAATTTTTTTTTTTCATCGATTTTTAAATAAAAAAAAAAAAATACAAATTATCAACGATAAGGATTAAACACATAATATAAATTTCTCTTGTAAAATTAAAAAAAAAATTCTAATCCCACCGGAGCTACTAATTTCATTCGCGAGATGGCGCGATTAAATAATACTTCTCACAAATGGTAACATAAATCAGCGACGAAGTCTATAAAACGAAACTAAACTGTCTGATGGAACTTAACGAGCGTTAAAAATACAGTAATCAATATTATTCGGAGTTTCTATCACCGGTTAATTTATTTAACTTGATTAATTATAGAGAGAATTGTGGCTCGATTTTCAGAGTTTTAAAAGCAAGCAGTTCCTTTAATAATTAATGAGGGTTTAAAAAGGATTAGGATTGATTCTGAGAATATTAACGTACCTGGGTCCATGAAGCGACACATAAAACATATAGATAATACATATAGAAATAAAAAAATTTAAACATTCAAAAGGAATTCTCTTTCGTTTTCAGTGTAATACATTTTTTAAATCTTTTCTTTTTTTTTTTTTTTTTTTAAAGACACTTACATACGCTATATCTTTATCTAACACTTGTTTCTGAATGTAATTAAAAAACGTAAAATGATGTTCTTAAGCCCGTTGAACTAATAATAATTTGTCATCTCATGCGACAATAACACAATAGCTATTAGTTTGTAGCGTGTTATAGAAACATGAAGTACAAAATAAAAAAAATAAAGTTAAGAACAACAGTGTAACGATATTAATACACACATGTATTGTTATTATGATGGTAATAGTAGTAGTACAGGTTATCGTAATATAATAGCTATGAAGGGTGATAACTTACGAAAACAATGATAAAATCCAAGATTGTCCAGAAACTTGTAAAGTATTTACAGAATCCGAGCGCGATCCACTTAAGCACCATTTCGACGGTGAATAGCAGGCAGAATCCTAGGTTTGTCCAATAGAGAATTCCCTTCAGGAATGGATTGTCGTCGAGATATATGTCCTCGAAACAAAGGGTGACAGACGAGGCAAATATAAATGCCAGGATCATCCATTCAAAGCCCGGGGTGTCGACAATCGACAATACACGTATGCGTAAGTTTGTCCATTTGTGCCCCAGATCCGTGGCGATACATTGATTAATACAACTACATCTATTAAATAAACAATTATTAGATATTATTCATCATTTGCTTCACCCAGATTTTCTCGCAACAAAATTAAATCTTTTCAACAGGTTATGGGCTCGAATCTTTTAGCTCAAGTTTTCTAAACGCGTTTTATCTGCTCGCAAAGCAACTAAAAGCAAAATAATTAGAGAACTCGATATTTTTCTTTTGAACATGATTAATTCGTTATATTTTTGCTTATATCATTAATATTGAAAATAATTATTCAAATTTTGGAAAAATTAATGCCGAATTATTTACATAATAAAGTTCTTCCTACAATTTGAATAATCAAATATTAATGAATATTGCTTCAATGTAATTTAACTCTAGATTTTACAAATCAACAATTTATCTTTTAATTAAAAAGTATTACTGTCGATAATGCAAGAAATAATGCAAAATCTCATTAAATTTATATAGTACATTACCAATTCGTTGTTACGTCAGAAAAAAAAAGACAGATTAACTTATGATAGTTTTTTTTTATAATGATAACTATCACATGCTCTTAATCTGTAATTCATACCGACAGTACTTCCTCATAAAACCATCAGACTTAACTTTGCATTGACAGGTGGTATTAAATATAAAGTGCCTATGACACATTCTAAAAAAATAGTGCTGACTACTTTAATCCACTAATTGCAAAATAAACTACATCAAAACTTATTTTTCTTCATAAAGAAATTCGTCATATTCTTTCCTTATTCATGAAGAATACAAAAAAGTAAATTAAATTCTAAAAAAAAAAGCCAATAAAAGCCCTAGCTTATAAAAAATTGACTGCTAGATCTTCCGTGTTGCTTTAAACCTAAAACAATCTTCCATAATTAAACCACCTCCCAAACTCTTAAGTACCTTTTTTCTCCTAAAAAAAACCTCGCGGCGAATACCAATAAAAAAACTTACTTTTGATAGCAATGCTGAGGAAAGCAATCCTGGGGTACCCTGTTGGTCTTATTTCTCCCAAAGCCTGGAAAGGAGCCCATGCCGTCGATGTAACGTCCTTTGCTATCGCGCCTTCCACCGACAGTAAGCTCGTCGACGTAGCTAACGAGCGCGTGCCAAGGTCTTTTCTGCTTGGCCGCGGCTTGCTGCTGCAGTTCGTCTTGCCTCATTGTCGTCATCATCGTAACCGAGGACATCATCATCATCGACTCATTTTTCTCCACTTTCTCCTTTTCCCTTTCCTTCTCTTTCTCCTTTTCCTTCTCTTTGTCTTTTTCCGGATGCGGAAGCATCGCCAATCTTTCTTCATCTTCGGGAGTTCTGCCAGATTCCTTGAGAACCTCCATCTCGATACTTTCCTCAGGATTGGTCTCATTGCTATCGCCCTTGCCCTCGTCCAACTTCCCCGCAGGCCTCACAGTTTCTTGGCTACTGTGGCTGTAAGTGGTGACAGTGGCCTGACGGTGGTAGATCGGCTCGTAGGTAAACACCGGCTGGTTCAAACTTTCTTGATAGGACCGGTTGTAGATGTTGTCCTTGGGCAAGCTCAGAACAGTTTCCTGGATCGCGTATTTTTCTTTATCAGACTTGTCCATCACTTCGCGGACAATTTGTTCCAACCTGGTGTTCTTCTCATTTTCGGTCCGCTCTTTTCTGTACCGTTTTTTCCTGACGATAGATCTGATTCGGTCAAATGACCGCGCTAATTTTGAATCCTCACCAACTTCCTGTTTTTTTTGCTTCAACTCCTCCGAGTTGAAGCTGTTGAGCAACAAGGCCAAGAAGAGGTTCAGAACCATGAAATTGCCCATTACCAGTGCTGGAAGAAATATCGCGAAGCAAGTTTCCGGACCCTCGTCTTTCTCCGCACGCATGCAGTCCCAGAGCGGCTCGATCCACTCTCCGCAGAGGATCCGGAAGATCATCATAAAGGAGTGGAAGAAGTCGTTGAAGTTCCACCGTGGAACTGGGTCCGGGTAGAATTTCTCGGGCGTGTAGTCCTTGCTGAACAACTGCATGCCTATCACGGCGAATATGTAGATCACGATCACTAACACCAGTGTCAGGTTCCCCAAAGCTTCGATACTGGAGATTATAATGCTGAGCAGGACCTTCATCGTGGTCCAGGACTGCGCGAGCTTGAGGACTCGCAGAAGTCGGAGGCCTCGTAATACTGATAGACCGTCCACTAATTCGAATGTCAGGTCGATGAGGGACGCCGATACGATTATCAGGTCAAAGTTGTTCCACCCGTTGTTGAAAAAGTCTTTGCTCAGTGCGAGCAACTTTAGGAAGCACTCGAACGTAAAGATACTTGTGAAGACTTTGTTGCCGATGTTCAGCGCTTGCCGGACGTTCTCGCTCATTCCGTGGTGCTCCATTGCTAGAAAACCCGTGTTTAGAACTATGCACAGGGTTATCGTTAGCTCGAATAATGGGTCGCGGACCACCTGGAGAAGTTTTAATGGGTTTTTTTATTAGTCAGTTCATTAAGTTTGTTGTTTTTTAATAGGAGGATTAAAAAGGAAGGATGTACATATATAAAAAAATGTAAGATGAACAATATCAAAAAAAAAATCAGGTTTAAAATTCTTCAGTTACTGTGTTTAAAATGGGTTAAAAATACCTTATATAAACAATTTTGAAAACGCAACCAGCCCTCGTAATCAACACAACATTGAATACATTTGTCGCAATTTCTGTCAGGAAGATCATCTAAAACAAATAGAACATTTTTGAATATCTTTTTCGATTGATCACTTTATAACTCCCTCTAAAGGCGCTTTTTCTCTTGATCGTCAACATACGCCCTAGTTCTTCAATGCGCGATAAAAAAAAAAAATTTTTCCACGTGAATTCAATAAAAAATGTTATAAAACGAACGCTAAATCTTTCAACTCAAGACTCAGAGCAACCTTTAAAAAGAGTCTCCTGTATTTTATAATTGTAAAATTCTTACCAATGACAACAATATGGGACAAATACTCAGGAGGCAGGGTGTACATTTGTTTCTTAGTTTTGACCCCGTTGCATTTGAGGACCCGAATCTCCCGGCTTTTGCTCCTAACGGAAACAGTGACCGGGGCGATGGGAAGGAGGGTGCGTTCGCCAGTGGTGGTGGTCACCATCTGCATCCTTTCTTGTCGTTCGAGACGGTGCTCACGGTGCTTGTGCTCACGATGGTGATGCTCTCGCCGTTCGTGCTCTTCAGCCGAGGTCACGTCATCGCCATCGTGGTCATCAACGACACCCGAGTCATCCAGTGAGGACTGCTGGTTGCTATTATTGCTGGCTTGGCGCGAGTGCAGCATTCCTCGGTGAGGGGCCAGTCGGTGGATTGGGTCCGGTGGTCGGGATGGCGCCACCTGGAGAGGTAGATTTGATGGCCGGACGTTTGAGTGCCTTGGACTCGGACTCGGGCTCGGTGTCGCTGACCTGGTTTTCAGATAAATTCTTTCAGCATTTAATGAGTCAATTAATCGTTGTTCTTTAAATTTCAGACATCTGAGAATTTTTTTTTTTTGAGAATTTGAATTTATAAAATTATTTTTTAATATAAATTAAAAGTCAATTTATATTGAAGTTTTTTAATTAGTTATTTTTATTTTCAAGAAATAAATTTTTTTTTTTTTTTTTTTTTAGAAAACTTATTAGTTTTATTTATTTAAAGGCATAATTACATAAATTAATTTACTTTGAAAAAAAAAAAAAAAAAAAAAAAAAAATTCAACATCTAATTTTTGGCCAATTTTTATTTTTATTTTTTATTATATTTTAACTATAATTGAATCATGTTTAAAATAAATCTTTAAATAAGTAAATAAAAACATATTTTAAACTAAGAATAATTTTTTTTTTTTTAATTTCCACATTTGAGAATATTTTTTAGAGAAATTTTCGTTGGATTGAGTAAATTTTAAATAATTAAAAGACTAATTTTTAAATATTCATATTTTTTACGTTCAATTATTATTCGAGGTATTTAAAGAAAATTTTACGATTAAAAATGATTTTTTTTAATAATTAATAAACCACCAAATATAGTTGAAAAATCGAGTCACGAGGTCACATTAAAATGCCTTTGATATTTTTAGTGTACGTCAATCACAAATAAAATATTTACGAAGACCAATCGAAAGTTAGATATTGATAATTAATATTTAATTCAAATTTTATAAGTAATCATTGAATAAATTTTCTTTAGAGGAAATTTTTTTTTTGTTATAAAATGCATAATTATTTAACTTAAACAACTTTAAATAATAATTACAGTGCATTAAGCGTTTTTATAATAGAATATAGTACTTTTGATATTATAAGTGCATCATTACATAAACTTTGATGAAAATGAGGATGTTTTTGCTCTTCAATGAGTGACAAAGCCCAGCTTTTTTTTTTACCCCAAAAATTGCACAAAAAATTATTTTGTTCCTATGAAAAAAAAATTCCAGATGTCTGATCTTTTCAGCACGACGATTAATCCCAAAAAACAACAATTAAAAACAAGTGGCGTGGGTTGCAGGGTGGAAAGGACTCGTGAAGGTTAAAAGATTTGAGGATGATCCTACTGATCGCGTTTTTTAATCAAGGACCTGCTTCTCGCGCCCCCATTTTTTTCCTGGCCAGCGGAGCTTCTTCCTCGTTTTCTTCTTCGAGTTTTTTTCCTGGTGTAGCTGCTCAGCAGAACGCCTTTGCGTGCATCTATTTTTTTCTGCTTCTCCTTCGTCAGAGTTTTGATGTTGATCTTCGTTGGGTCGAAACTAAACGTCGAGTCTTCGCGATGGTCAGTCAGGTCTTTTTTTCTTTCCTGTCAATCAACGTTAATATTTAAATGAAAATTATTATTGATGAATCAATCAATCAATCTTAAGATAATTAATTGATGAATCCTTCGGCCGCTTAGTTGACAAATTCATCACTTAAATATCTTCAGACTGAAAGCGGGAAGGAAGAAGGAAGCCAATGAAAGTGTTACCTCGTTAGTAATTTCAGCTTCTTCCTCGTAGCTCAAGGCCACGACGGCAAGCATCAAATTGATGAGGTAGAACGACCCGAAGAACACGACCACCGTGAAAAACGTGACGCTGATAGGCCCGCACGCCGACAACACCTGTTTTGGTTAATAGGCATATCATTTTTCAAACCCAAATGGATATATATACGCTACCTCGATAGCTTCGCCAGTCTCCATTCTCTACTCTGTCTAGAAGTTCTCTCATCCATTATCTAAAATCTTTTTTCCTATCGTAATACATCATCATATTTTATCCGCTACTTTATAAATTACCTTATAAGCTTTTACATATTGTAGAGGTATATAGGGGTGAGAGTTTGAGCTTGAGTTTTCTTTATCAAAATTACTCTGTCTTTGTCCCAAGGAAATTACTTGGAAATTTTTGTTCATTTTTAATTAACCTTTTCCTGGTTAATTAATTCTTATCGAACTTTTAATTCTAAAGAATTAGATAACAGGAAGTTATTTTTAATTACTTTTATACTTAGTAAAAATTTTTTGGTAATTATCTGATGAATTTATTTTTTACATTATTGATTTTGATTCGTTTGTCAAAATTTAATATCTTATTAAATTAGAAAAAAAAATTGCATTTTTCATTTTTTTTAATTTTGTTTGCTATTATTTATTTGTTTAAAATTTTTTTTAATTATTAAATTTATGCTAAATTAATTTTAATCAATTAAGAAATAACCTTGTATCTTGTGAATTATTGACATTTTTGAAGATATAAGCTCATCCCGATGTTGCACTCACCGTGACCTTTCATTTGAGTACCCACATCAATTTTTCATATATTTATATATATTATATATATGTACATATGAAAAATATATAAAAATGCATGTGGGTACTCAAATAAAAGCTCTTGATGAGTGTAACATGAAGATGAGCTTATATCTTTGAAAACGTCAATAGTTAAGAAAGTACAGTGCTATTTAACAAAAGTTATCATTTATTAAATTAAATTGAAATTAATTAATTTAAGTTTTATATTAATCATGTTTTTATTGTTAAAAAATTTTATTTATTAATATATTCAAAAACAGTCAGACTCCAGTGCCAGTAATTACCTAAATTACTAGAGCCCATACTAACAGTAAATACGAAATCTGAGAGTTAATTATACATCATTAAATTCCGCTTCGACGGCCAACGGAAACTAAATACTAAATATCCACTAAACGTATAAATAAATAACCCAACAAACCTTATTGTAAACATCCTCCCAGTAGTCGAGAGTAATTAATTGAAAAGTAGTGAGCATTGACCACAGAAAGCTATCAAAATTCGTGTACCCGTGGTTCGGGTTTGGTCCCACGCACAGACAAGTGTAGTTCTCTTTGCAGTGCCTGCGAATCAGAGCATAAACCATCTCAAATATTATATTACCTTACCACTTTACTTATTAATTTAACCACCCGGCCATAAAAGTCACATAATAAAGTTGTCAACCGCGATAAAATTTAACACTTAATAATTTTTATTTTAAACTCACGCGATTTATTTATTTTTATTACATCCAATTACTAAGTATTTAAATCAATTAAAAATTTTTGGAACTCAAAAAATAGCTTACACACATTGTTATTATTATTATCCAATTTAATGGGCGCATTCAAATCAAAGTAGAGTTTAATAGAAAGAAAAATCGATTTTTCAACCGGCCGCGAGTGAGTGGTTCTCTTAATTGTTTTTGATTCAATTTAAACTTGATTTCTCTAGCAAAATTAATCCCTGAAAAAGAATTCAGTTCACACCCATTATTCACGTCACAGTTTTGTTGTAAAATATTTTTTTACTTTTTATGTATTTGGTTTATTTGACTTTATTTTATTTTATTTGGGTTTTTCTGATAAATATAAAGATCAATCTTGAAAGCGGCAGAGCGATTCTCTGTTAGTTGAGTTTGCGGAAAATAAGTATATATATATATATATATATATATATATATATATATATATAAAATTTTTTTAGCAGCAGCTGCGATCCGATGAACCGTAAGCTTAAAGTTTAGCTCGTTGAAAAATCCCAAGTGTTCGGAAACGGTCGAGAATCAGGATAGAGATTTTCTATACTTTATATCTACAGGTATACAAATGTTAAAAGTTCTTTACAAATAAATATATATATATATATATATATATATATATATATATATATATAATAAACGTAAATCCGGTTTAGATAAGTGTCGATCTGAACCCTAGTAACTATTTCGCGCTTCATCGCCGCCATTTCATTTGCCCCGCGGAATACAAAATGAAGGAATTAAAGAAGAGCGATGTCAAAGCAAATACGACCCTATTATTTTTCTTTCACTTTGTTTTTTGTCTCGGTTCTGCTTCTTTTTTTTCCCTGTAATAGGATTTTTATGAGTCGATTGATCGAGTCGTTAGAAAAATTGTACGTTAATTACTTTTTTATTGACTCGGTTTTCATATCATTTGAAAAAATTTAATTTTTGATGTCATAAAAAAATATTTTAAATGAAATTATTGAAAAAAAATTTTTCTGATAAAAAATTAAGTTGCAAAATGAAATTTATTAGTTTTAACCCCACGTCCGGTTTGAATAGTCTTATTATGGTTTTAAATGAGAAGAAATAATACCTGGCGCCGGTGACATTCCCACAGATGATAGGATTCTCGTCCTCGCCGAATGCCCAATTGGACGAATTCCAAGCCCACCTGTTGGCAGAGAAGAGTATAAATCTTTCTTACAATTTTATAGATCAATATTGTTATGTAAGCACACAGACAGATAGATATATCATATATACATATAAATATGTGCAAACAGTAAGGATGTAAGAGTAGGTACATAAAAGTTGCTATATATATGTGGACAAGTTACTTGAGCTTGAATGGAATAGAAAAGAAAAATCTTCGTTTGTTCTACATGTACTTGAGAAATATTTTTATTAGATTTTCTATTTCTGGCAGACGTATTTTTTCACGCTCTAGTGAGATTACTTTTTTTTTTTTTTTTTTTTGTAAGAATTATTTACTTAGTTATCCGAAAAAGTTATTCTCGTATTTTTTATTATCAATTAGTGAGAAATAAATTACATGTATGATTTTTTTATTTTCATTTATTTTTACATGGAGTAAAATAATAATCCATACACATTAAAATTTTATTAATTTATTACATTTGTTAATGTTAATTAAATTTTAATAATAGCTTATTTTTTAAAAATTTATTATTATTATTATTTCCGTTAAAATTCTTAATAATATAAATAAATGTAATAAATTAATAAAAACTAATAAAATAATTTAATGCGTAAGTCTTGTATAAAAAAAAAAAAAAATATTATTTCTCCACTTCTGCGTGTGGAAAAAGTTTCCAGGTGACCTCTTAATGAACACGGGGAATCCCAATTAAACGGGACATGCAGTATGCAATGAGACTTCTTCTCTTTCGTCTATTTTTCTTTTCCATTGTTCGGTAAATTATAATTATCTCGGCGTTAGTAGGTTACTGCAAACTAAAAAAAAAAAATAAAAAAATAAATAACTCAAACCAGGTTTAAAAAAGTGTGGCAAACTGAAATAAACAAAAAAAGTTGGTACAGTCATACCAACATAGCAAAAATTGTGTCTAGTCTGGCAATGGTGCCGGCGTATAGGGCTGTGAAAGCCTGAAAAACCCAGCAATAGGTCCTCTCGAATGTAAGTTTTAATATTCGAAAAGCGAGCCCACCGAGATAATGGCCACAGCGAAAAAAAAAAAAAAAAGTGCTGGCCAGCATATAGTATCTATCCCGTATAGAAGCGTAAGCGGCAGACGCAAGACTCAGTGACCGTTTGGGTAATAGCAAAAGAGCTGCCTCATGAATATCAACCGCAGTGACCCAAACACTTTGCACGTATACTCTTGTACTAGCTACCAGCTTTTATACTTTACACTCTTTTCTTTACTTCACTTTACTTATATCTGTGTTTGTGTCTATGTGTGTCTTTTTGTATCAAACTAACACCCGGTTAAAGTTTTCGTGAATGTTTAAATTATGTTGCTTAGTTCCCGATACGCTTGAAAAACTTTCCGATGTATGTTAAAACATTCTATAACCGAAAACAAATAAATTAACCAGGCGCAGGCAATCGATAGTCCAACAACTAAACAAACAGTTTGTCACAAAACAACACTAAAAAATAATACCAGAGAAATAAATCGCTAAATCGGTCCACCGGGACACAATAAGCCTCCCGCATTCCATTATTTTCGTAAACTGAATACATTAGAATTGTTTTTTTTTTACCACGCTAAAAATTCGGAATATTTAACCTTTTTTTTTTTTATTAAAACCCGAAAATTGTACAATTTTTAATTCAATTTTTTAGAGACTTTTTCTCTGAAAATTTTATTCTTCAAAGTGAACCATGTTTTAGCATATGTAATGTATAATTTATAATTGACATAAATGTTATAACATCCATATAACTCAAATCGCAAACATACGGAAATTTATTCAACATTTTTCTTTTTCGCGCATATACGTTACATCCATTTCCCGTGTACATAAATTACCATCAAGAAGTACTTATCCATCTAAAACAAGTACAAAGTGAACAAAATTCTAGATATTCGTTTATAAAATTTGTTTTTCACCACCCACATTTGTTACAAAGATCAAAGTTATGATATTCGAAAACAAAACTTTTGATATAACTATGTTAGAATTTATATAAAAATAAAAAAAAAAGTTGTTATTTTTCTCAGTTTGACATTGAAAAAAAAAAAAAAAAAAAACCACAGAGTAAAAACATAACTGAAGAACAACCATTAGTAATAATCCTTCAGATTTAACTTTCCTGTACCGAGACGTTAAGCGACTAAACGCCATCTGTTGGAGATTTTCGACACTATTTTTCATTAAAAACTTACATACAGCAATGAATGAGCCACTTCAAATTTTCTGTATGCAACTTCAGACTTTTATAAAAAAAAATTGTTCTACTTGTCTCTATGGCAAGTAATCGTTCTTTTTTTAAACGCGCTACAATCTTAGACTTGTAAAGTCACTTGAAGTCTATAAAAATTCTTATATGCAAGAAAAAAATTTACTTGAATCAAGTAAATAATTTTGGAGAAATTGATCTTCTCGATTTGAATAGAAAAGTTTTTAAACTAAGATATTTTAGTAAAGTTTACTTGATTCAAGAATTTTTTCAAGAAAAAACTCTTAAAAATTATTTTTTTGGCTCAAGAATTTTTCTCTTGATTGAAGCTAATTTTTTTTTTAGTGTGTCCTTGCACACATGCAGCTTAAAAAAAAAAAGAAACTTACACATGCCAGTCGACAGTAGTGTCATTAGGATCTTGATGCCTGACACACTTGTTACGCAGCTCACCCATGTAAACTTGAAGAGCAAAAAGCGCGAAAACCATCAAACAGAAAATGGTGAGGGTCATGACTTCCGCGAGTTGCTTGAAACTGTGCAAGAGGGCATTGATGATGGTCTTGAGGCCTGAAACAAAGTAGACGTTTAAGACTCATTCGCGATTTATATTTACGAGAGCATTCAAATAGACAAGTAAACTCATCGTGATCTTTGAAGAATGTAGAATGTTGAATAAAGTTGTCGAATGACAATTCTGATTCGAAGTATTTTTCACCGCGTTGTTTGTAGTACATGCCATGTTATAACACACTCAAATGTCCTATTGACCTACTACTTTTATTTCTTCTTTAAAATTTTTTTTATTTCCTCGAGTGTGTGGGTACTTGAGCGAGTCATTAGAAGACTATTCATTCGCTGGGATCTTTTCGAGAGGTACCTCCACCTATACCTATCGTCATCGTGCTGATGCCTAAAGAAAGATCGAATTCTATGACGTATTGTTTCAGCCTGATGACGAGCTGCTCTATAGCTATGTATGGATAAATATCTGTCTATCTATCGGCGGATTTCATCCCTTGTACTTCGAATTTATTTATTTTTAGTTGCTGTTAGTTATGTTTCAGTTGGCAATAAACCTTCTCGCTCTGCTGATCCATCATTTCTTTTTTTCTAATTCGCAATCTCAACTTATGGAGGGAATCTAAATTTTTTCCTTCAAAATATTCTAATGAAGAATTTAAAAATTTTAAAATAGATTTTTATGCCAAACTGGAGTCTAATTTATTTTTGATTATAAAAAATAGAAAAAAATTTGTTTTTAATTGTTTTATTTGATGAAAAATTGACGAAAAAATATTAAAAAATTTCGTTAAAATTTTTGACTTGGATTATTGAAAAATTTATGGGTAAAATTTTATTGAAATGATTTTTTTTAATAATTTCAAAAAAACAATTATCTTTCATTTTTTTTACTTTAAATTGAATGATTCCGTAAAAAAATAATTTTACTATTTAATTTTTAATAAAAAAAAAATTGTAATAATTGCAAAAAAAAAATAGCACATAAAAATATTAAGATAAAATGTAAAAAGAGGTCAATTATTTCGAACAAAACTAAATTCAAACGTATAATTACCAGCAACAATATTTTCTAAGTATGGATTTAATTGACGACAATAATTAAATTATAAATTACCGCGACTATAAATGGCGATCGGTTATTGAGGATTTAATTAAACGTGTGGTAATCAGAATATATCTGTTTGAGTTGCGTACATGCGAAATTGGAAGGTTAATTTTCAATATTATCATACGCTTATATTACAGTGACCAGTATGATAGCAAAGCGGTCTAACGCCTGGTTTTGAACTCCGACATCCGCGTGTGTCTTCTCTATATATATATAAATTAAATCAGTCTCGAGGGTACAAATCGACGTTGACACAACTCGCGTGTAATTACTCTATGCCGATGATATGTCACGTAGTAAACCTCATGCTCATGATCCTCATTGCCAGTTTGCTATTAGTTTCTCTCATCTTCAACACTGACCTCTACACTCCAGCCATAGTAGACCCCAGCTTGCTCATCTTGATACTCATGCATATGCTAATGCAATAAGTCGCCGACTACATTTACATCCGTACTTAAGAGTAAATACTTTTTTTCAGACTTTTCAAACTTTCACGTTCACGGGCAACTTTCATTACCGGAGGCTAATACATATATTTATCTATCTTTTACTTATTTACAAATATATTACGCGTTTTTTCTGTTGGTTCAAAGCTCACGCCTTCTCTTTCACGGAGCGAACACAAAGCTTTTTTTTCCTTACTTAGTTTTCCGCGCACGTGTCGGTAATTAATTGTATCAACTCTTGTACTTGAGGTTTAGAGGTTTTTAAATCTAGCAAAGCTTTTTCTCAATGCTAATGATTGTCTTTGAGGGGGAAATTTATTATTTTAATTTATTTTTAATTTTTTATAAACTTTAAAACGAATCAAAGCTTTAAATTCATTAAAATTTCTAAATTACCGACAGAAGAATCATTTCAATTAATTTAATGGAAAAAATTAGTCTTAATCCGCGAAGTTTTTACACTTTTTTTGTGATACTCTTTTTCACAGTAGAAATGTTAAAAATTAGGTACAATATTTCATGTGTAATAAGGTAATGTCTCAATTTATTCCCTCTTCACACTGTTTTTATTTATTCATGAGCTATTTATCATCATTATCAAGTAACATGAATTTTAAAAGCAAAATGTTGGATTTTAATCTTGATTTTTATAAAATTATTTAAAAAAAAAAAGTTTTTTTAATTGCATTTCTCTTGTATCTGATGTCTATGATTTTATAAAAATGAGATTAAAATGTCATAGCTCGTTTAAAAATTCATACATCAAAAGATTAATGATCGTAATCATCGTAATAAATCAAACTTAGAAAAAAAAATTTTTTTAACGCCAATTAAAAAATATCAATTATAAAACATGAAATTTTTAGGCCATTGACCTTGTAATTGAATCAGAGACAAATTTAACACAACCAACTAAAGTATCATGAAATAAATACCGAATTAAAATAAAAATGAATTAAATAACAAAAGTATCAAATTCATTTATAAAAGGCAAATATTCATCGTTTAAAACGCAACGGGAGAGCTTGTAATTGAATTATAAAAAAATCCAATTATTCTTTAACTCACATTGGAGTGTTTGAATTTTATAAATGAAAGTTGTAATTGAGTTATGGAGTGTAATATATGTATTTTTAGCGAATAATTAGGTTGTAATGTTTGTGACAGGGAGAAAAACCGAGAAAGAGAAAAAGTAAAACAGGAGAGGCAAACATTATATAAATCCATCTTAATTAGACGACGGGGGTGGACAATTGATCGTCCTGTATGCGAGAAAGAGGAGGAGCGGAAGTCCTTCGGGTAAGTGTGGAATAACAGATAGCCCTGCGTTATAGATTACTATTTGTAGCTTAACTCTGTATTCCACCGACAGTTTCTCGTCCTTGTAATTAATCCAATTGCCGAATCAAATTAACTGTAAGCTATATGGCTACTTACCAAGAGAAATGGGATAGTAATGATTTAATCAATTACTCGTTTGCTGACTGTACACTATATAATATACACGCGATATTATTATCATTATCGAAATTATTATCAAAATTTATCGCTGTGAATAATACAATGTCCATTGATCTGTCGCTAATATCCGAAATATTATTTTCTGCGCCTGAGGATAATTTAATTTTTTTTGTCAGCCCATTAAATTTTTTTTATCAAATCGTAAATTTGCTTCAATTAGTTTTGATTGGTAATTCTTTCTGTGTGAGCACGCAAAAAGCGCGATCTAGGATTATCGGAATAGTTTCTGATAAGATTTAGGAATGTTTAATTTTGGGGGATTGGATAAAAAATAGCTGGCTCGAAGTAAACTTACCAGGCATAATAGAGACGGTCTTTAGCGCCCTGAGCACCCGGAATGTTCTTAAACCCGCTAAATTACCGACTTCCATTCCAATAGTCGCGTAACCACTTGTTATCACGACAAAGTCCAGCCAATTCCACGGATTCCTTAGATAGGTATATTTATTGAGTATAAAACCCTTTGCTATTGACTTTATCACCATTTCCAGGGTGTAGATTGCTAGGAAGATATATCTGTTGACAAAAATTATTTTTTTTTTACCATTTATATATTTAATTATACGCTGAAAAAAAATGTTTCATTTCAGAAAAAAATTCTTGGAACAAAAAAATAATTTTTTTCTGGAATGGAAAAATTTTTTTTTTACGCATAAACCGCCAAAAAAAATTTTAACTATGTAAATCTTCAGACCGAGAATTTTTTTCTCTGATAAAAAATTTTTTAACAAAATAATAATTTTGAAGAATTCGATTATTTTAAATGGAGCAGAAAAATTTTTTTAATTAAGTGAAGTTGACTTAAAACAATTTTTTAGTTCAAAAATAATTTTATTTAATTAAAAAAAATTATCAAACTTTCAAAATTTTTTTTTCTCGTTTTAAGTTAAATTTTTGACTAATTTTATCAAAAAAAATTTTCTTGAGGTGAAAAAATTCCAAGATAATTTTTTTTTTTAATTATACTTATTAATAAAAAACAAGAACAAAATCTTTAATCAAGAATTTGTTTTTGTTTATATTATTTTCAATTTTTTTTACACAAAAAATTTCAATTTTACAATAAACAATATTTAAACACAAACATAAAAAAAGTCATAAACGAATAGTTCACTATAAATATATATTTATGTATCCTATATACTTCTAAACATATATATAATATTATAGGATGATGTAGGTTTAGTATTTTCACATGACCCCGGGGAAATTCGAGAGTAATACTTTCATCCGGATCTTGTTCGTTAAGTCGTCTACGTCGTCATCTACCCAGAAAATGAAGACATACAAATTTCACCGGGAATTTTCTCTGGCTAGACGAGAGAAGAATAAAATTCCTAGGTAAATCTCTCTCATATACTACACACACACACACTCCCACTTCCACCTCGCGTATCGTTTCTCATCAACTAATTTTAATCGCGTTTAAGCCTTAGCTTAATCATTTATTACGATATCAAGGATCCTTTTAACGGGGCTTACTTCAACAGTTTCGGGTCATACATAATACAGTACAGAGTACTTTTATCAATATCATCGGAACAGTCAAAGTTCTCCTGATAATTAAAAATTAGATTTTATGGAAATTTATGTCTGTGGGGATAAAGTAGGCACTCGGCGCCAGAACCAGAAGTGCATATTTTAAACGGAAAATGGAAAAATATATGCGACGCATTTCCCGATTTTTGGAGAAAGTAAATTTAGTTTTCTGCCTAGTTTACGGGGAAGAAAATTGATGGTTATCGGTTGAAGCGAGCTTAAGGAGCGGTAATAAATTATTTGAATGCTCTGGTTAATTGATCTTATGGCCGGGTTGGTTTTAAGTGCTAAAGTATTCACTAAAGTAGGATTTGGCAATCCTAATGGTAATTACTGATTTTTTTTTTAGAAATGTTTGGACTTAAGTCTCGGAAAATTTTTTTTTACTTTTAATTTTATTAATTATTTTTAATCCTTCTAATCTGTTCAAAAATTTTTTTTATACAAATTTATTCAAACATTTAAATTGCTAAATCCACAATGTAAAAAGTCGGAAATAGTTTAAATTTTCATAAATATTATTTTGATGAAAAATTTTATCTGAAAAATTAAAAAATAATAAATTTTATCATTACTAAGATTAATAAATTAAAATTAATTGTCGAATTGCAATTTTTTATTTTTTAACAAATAAATTATTATAAAAAAATTGTATGAAAATATTCTATTTGTAAAAATAAAAAAAAATATGCATACAATTTTTTTAATACAAAAATTTATTTGTTTAATGAAATTAAATAAAATAATTTATTACAGTGCACAAAAAAAAATTTTAAGTTCTATAAAATCAAGTAATTAATTAAATTACCGATAAAAGATCTAAGTATACCTAAAATAAAGATCTAATTTTATTTTCCCCATCGAATTTCAGACTCCATTCACCCCAATTACTTTCTCATAAATAAAAGAAAAAAAAAAGGTTTGATCAGTTTCTAATAAATTTACGAGGGAATAACTTTTATTCGTGCCTTTAAAATCTTGTATCGAATATAATCCGACTCTCGAAATAAACGCGGTGAAGCTCGAACCTCGAATATGAGAACAGCGAAAAAATGATAGAATAAAAAGTCGATACTACTGCAGAGGAGGTTTAAACCGGAAAAATCCCGGCGAAGATGCTTGAGACGGGTATAAAAAATTCAGTAATACAAGACTGCCAAACTTATGTTACATCTATCCTATCCCATCCTATTGCTACAGTATTTGGTATATATACTGGATAATGTTCTAACTCGGTATCCGGTCAAGTCAACCGTTAAAGATACATATCTGTATCTAAGCTACTGTTTCGTTCTTCGGTTAAGAATTTACGAGTATTGATTTTATTTAAAAACCAGAAATGCTCAGAATAACAATAAAGATCAATAATAAAAAAAGGGTAATATGCAATAAACAATACGGGTAAAAAATTTATACGCTTTTTATTGAATTGAAGATATATTTATCGTTCTTTACCTTCGAACAAAAAAATTATATAATTGATATAAAGCCTTTTTTTTTTTTTTTTATAAAAATTTTATTTTATTGAAATAAATCTTTCAAAGAAAATTTATCGAATTTACATAATTAAAATTAATATTTCTTTGCTATTAGCTTCTCAATTTTTATTAAAGACACATTAACACCTTCTCTCCTTCAAACAAAAAAAAATTTATAAAATGAAAATTTTGTTTCTTTCTCTTGAAAAAAAATTTTCTTTCTAGTTTCTAATGAAACTTTTTTAATTAAAACTTGTAAAGAATCAAAATTAAAATTAAAACTTCTAAGCTATGAACTGGTTTATGTCTCTGATATTTTTTTTTTTTTAATCTGTCCACTTTTTTATTGACTTGAAAATATGCTTACAGTTCATTACCTTCAAACAAAAAAAAAAATGATATCATTGGAATTCCGCTTTTTTCTTTTTAAAAAAATTTCTTTATAACTTTGGAGCTTTTAATTCTTTTTTCTATTAAAATAAAAATTGAGAATAAAAGTAAAACTTCTAAACCGTAAATTTTTTTATAAATTTGTGCGCTTTACAATATGTTTACAGTTCATTACTTTTAAACAAAAAAATTTATATTCTTAAAATTGCGTTAATATCTTTTTAAACTGTAAAAAAATAATAATGATCTTTCACTAAAATGAAATTTTAAATTAAAAATAAAAATAAAAGTTTCTGCTCTATTTTTCCGTGACATGAATAAACATGAAAAACAAACAGATTTCAAAAAGTGTCTAAATTTCCGTTTGTCCCGTATTTTTCCCGCTTAATGGGTTAAGAAATTTATTGTTCTTGTTATCGTGATAACGCTTGATAGATATGTTTATCGCACGAATCCGGGGATGGAGATAATTATAATCATAATCATAACTAAAAATAATTTAACCATTATCACTATCATTATCATTATAAAATAAGAACAAGAGTTATAAAGAAATCGTGATCGTAACATATTATTGGACTGCACGCTTTCAGTAGTGATATGAATTAAGTGTGTATAAATATCTATATATACAAGCTCTATGTTCTGTGTGGTATGTGAGGGTAATCCTGGTCACCATGATCATATCACGCTAGTTGAATGTTCACTTGGGGATTAGCTAGCCTGACACGCAAGTAACAACTGTTCTTTTCTTTCTTATGCCCGTGACATACAAAGGTCGGCTTATATTTCGTCTTTTCACTGATTATTTGTTATTAAATATGTTTTGTTTTATTCTTTGCTAATTGTAATGTCAATAGATTAAATTGTCACGCAGTTGATTCAAACTTTTAATGTTTAGGAATTACTTGAATAATTTTATTATTATTATTATTATTATTATTATTATTATTATTATTATTATTATTATTATTAGAATTCTTACTCAGCTTCTTCGATCGGCTCGGTCATGCCGAGGAAGACACAATTAAGTACAATGGTCAGCATAACCATGTAATCAAAAAACTGGTTGGTACTTAGGAAGATGCAGCAACGTCGAATTGAATTCCAAGGCGAAAATAAAAACCAACTGTTCGTTGCTGTAAATCGGTGGATGTAGTTCTTGCGAAATCTTTTGGACACTACGCAGAACGTCTGTAATCAAAAATATTTAAAATTATTATCATTTTTTGAATTTTAATTACTTAAACATTTCTTGGTTATTATTTATATTAATTTTAATTCAAGAAAATTCATTAATTATCTTGGCCTATTTTTCCAAGAGTAATTATAAAAATTTTTCTATATAGGCCAGGAAAAGTAGAACGTATGCGTGACCCAAATACATTCGTGCGAATTTTATTCCCTAAAAAAATTATGTGAATATCTCAGTTAAAATCTTTAGTGTTCGTGTCAATTAAGAGAATTGATATTTTTTTGGATAAATTTATTTCTCTGGCTTTTAAATTGAGGGAAAAGGAATCGCGTTAGGGTGAATTTTTTTATATTCGACTTTTATATGTATCCATAAAAAAATAAAAATATAAAAAACATCAATATAATTTAAGTAAAAAATTTTTTTTCAATTTTTTAAAAAATTAAAATCATTTATTTATTTAAAAAAAAATTAATTTTTATTCTTGAATCAAGTTAATTAAAGAAAAAAATTTTTTTCATAAAAATTCTTATAACAAATGAATTTTACCTTAAAAAAAAAATTTCCGCATCAGTATTCCGAGGAAATAATTAAATCACAACAAGAAAATAAAATCCAGCATTATTGTGTACAGTACATTTAAAATTCCCGGTTAGTAAAAAGTAAAGATAATGTGAAAATTAAATAGGAATTGAATGAAAGCTCGAGGGTATATCAAGCACGTTTACCGTCCTGACAAGATTGTTCGAACGATAGAAAGTCTAGATGGTGGAAAGACCGGGAAGGAGCTGTAAGAGGCAATATAAGAAAGAGAAGAACAGAAAAGAGTGTGAGAGGAATATTTTATTTCTTTTAACACTCGGTTTCTCGTCAACTTGTCACCCTCACCCCGTTATAACTTTAACATCAGCAAACCGATGCATTACAGTGAAAATGATTCTTTAAAGAGAGTTCGGGGGAAGGAAATACAGAGAGGACACCAAAGGGAAGTATATCTCTTCTCCAGTTATCTGGGTCACAGAGTCTGTAGGAGCTCGTTGTCCTCTCGTTTTTCCCTCGCTCGCTCACTCCCTCACTTTCAGAAGCTCCCGCCCTACAGACACACTCAAAAAAACATTTTAGAAAAAACAAAGCGCGACTGTCTTATTGCGTTGTCAGTTTTTGGGCACTTTCCTCTCAGCAAAGTCAAAGTCCTGATCTGGTTTCTTTTACCAAACAAAAAGGAACAAAAAATTTCTTTAATTTTTTTTTTTTTCTTCGCTTTTAATCCACCCAATACATATGCAATGCCTAGTGCATAGTGTATAATAATGCCAGGATAATATAAAGGCTTTCGAAACAAAGAAAATTTGTACAAGCTTGAAATCAACATGCAAATGAGGAAACTTTCACATCAGTTATTTTGAATTACTGAAATGCTGTCGGACTTTAAGATATACATATACATAAATAACTATAAAAAAAAAAAACAATGTTAATGTTTACGTTTACTCATCGCCGGACAACCGTGCTTTTAATCACGCTCTCGATACTTTTCTATCGACTTTTAAATTAAAAAACTTTCTAATTGGGAGTTAAAACTTAAAGGTTCGTTTCGCGGGCCATTGGTATTATTGTCTCAGGAAATTTTTAGATTCAAGAGTTTCATTCATTAGTTTTCTTAATGTCAGACTTTTAAAAAAATATTTTTATTTCATTTTCTTTCTGTGAAAAAATTTTCTCAAGAGAAAATTTCATAAATTAGCCATATATTGTTCGACACGGTCATATAAACCCATTTATAATTTTTTGACTAAACTTAGTGTCAAAAATTTCCGATAGGAGGCGCATGATCGGTAAATAGTTCCTAATAAGAGAGTTAATTTTCAGATTCTAAGTTTTAAAATAAAAATTGGTTTTTTTGCTCGTTTATGGAGCTTATTTAACATTTATTTTTTTATTGAACATTACTAAAAAAAAATAATAAATTAAAAAGTTTGTCAAAAAAATTTTTATACGAATTTTTCTAATTTTATATTTTATGAAAATAATTAAAAATTTTCTCAACTTTTGATCTTTCTCCAAAAAACGAGAAATACAGGAAAATTATTGGACCTTTTACATAAAAAATTTAATTTTCTATACAATTATAAAAAAAAAGCTTTATTGAAACAAAAAATCTTGATTTAACAAAAAATTTTTAGTTTAAAGATTTTTTGAAAAATTTTTTAGTTTATTAATTTTTTTCTACATAATTTCAAAAGTTTTACACGCTTTATTTTATAAAATTCTCAATTGTTATGATAAAAAAAATCTAGAGATCCATTTCAATAAAGTAATTGAGCTTCCATGTTTGAATTTTTTTTTTTTATTAATTATAATTTATACAGAAAAAAAAAGAAAGAAAGAAGAAAACCCGTACTTAATAAATAGAAGTTATCTATTGACTTATGAATAACGTTTCCCAATAAAAGAATTATTATTTTCTAACCATACTAGTTATCAGAGATATTAAATCCAGACAAAGCTTTTTAGAGCACTCTCGCACACGTGAAAAGATTAAAGGAGTCGTTAGTCGTCAGTTGTCAGTATTCATTAATCAATTCGGTAGAAATATTTCCATAAGAATCGTAACATCCATTCCAAAAAGAAGAACGGAAAAGAAAGGGAATATAAAAAAATCGAATCGAATAGAAAAGAATAAGCGTAACTCAATAATCGAGCTCGCGATTGTTGAATATTCATATCACGTTTGCTAAAGCTAAGCCGGTTTTCTTTTATTCTTATTTTTATTTTATTTACAAAAAGGATTTACCGGCAAAAGGTACGCTAAATTACAAGCTCCAACTAGGCAGTACGTCGCTAAGGAGATAAACAGATTACATTTATTTATCTCCGCCTGTTAACTCAACTGTTTTACAAAACTTTCACAGGCTTACGTTAAATGAACGTTTTTCTCGGGTATATAATGCTTATCTTCATCCATAAATTTATTGCAAAATACCAAAATAAATCTCGTGAAAATTCTGGAAGTATTTGAAGGTTTGCAGAAAATTTATCGTTTTGTTGAATAAATTTCAAGCATTAATTATCGTCAATTGGCTTGAAGTTTAATCAGATTTTATACAATCATTATATGAACCATAAAACCACAAAATTCAATATTTTACTCCACAATATCTTTTTAATCCGTATTTCAATAATCTAATTGGTTTTTTTTACTGGAAAAAAAAAAGTGACAAAAATTTAATCTACCTCAAATTTAATTATGAGATACCTAAAATAATTGCTTATATAAATTTAAATTTATCCTCATCAGAAGATCACAATTTTTGTCCCAAATATTTCAAAGCACATTCAATAAATATTAATTAAAAAAATAAATTTTTCAGTGAAAAAAATAACAATGAATTTTTTATCAAGATTTATCAATAATTAAAATTTCACACAATATAAAAAAAAATTAAAACATTTATAGAAATATAAGTAAATTTCCGTAGTTTTTTCTACTTTCAATCTTGTAATGCTTTAAAAAATTTATTACTGAAACTTGCATCATCGCGATAACACATTTGATGGATACTAAACCTTAATATCTTCCATAGAACAAAAAGTAATGCTCGAGTCGAATGAGTTCATCTTCTAGGACGCGAAAATAAATCTCTCCTCGAATCAACATATTAAACTCTTTCTTCCTTGTACTCGGCCTTCATCGGGTATCCGCTTGTGCCCATCGTCTTTCACCTCTCGACTATTTTTCTCTTCACACAGTTCTTCACTTTACTTGTTCTTTCAGAAGCATCTCGTTGTCCGGATTCATACAAGAGTGGAAAGCGATTCCCTGAGATTGAGGACACGCGATTTGTTCCCCGTCTGTGAGTTGTTAAATCGACCCATTTTCGCGAGTATTGAGGATGAGTATTCGAGTGTCCTTTTCTCTCTCCTTCTCTATTCCTTTTTTCCACCCTTATTTTCCGTCGTAGGTATCTTATTGACGAGTAACCTACTTAGGATGCAAAAATCTGACAGACTGTCGAACTGTCGGAAACTAAAGCCAATTGTAGACATAAAGCTATTTGGTTAGAAATCGACAGACGAACAGGCTTCAAATTTGGATTACAAAAAAAATTTTTTTGACGCAATGACAAAAAATTTTGAACTTGTAAAAATTTGGAAATTGTTTCAGATCAAATTTTTTTTTTTCATATTTTTAAATTGCTTAATTTTTTCAACACGTCGTTCGATTTTGATTTTATTAGCAAAATTTGACAGTGTTTTCAAAAAATCAATTTTTTTTGTTCATATTTTAAAAGGTTATACACTTAAGTCTATAAAGCTCTTAAATTGATTGATCCAAAAATTTTTAAATTTTCTCAAAAAAATTTTTTTGGTTCTTATTTTTCATATTTAATTTTTTGTTTAGATATTGTAAAAAAAATTTTTATTCACACGCACTTATAATCGGACTCAAAATTGGACCAAAGCTTTTAAAAATAATTAATTTTCAAAGCGGAAAGTTTTACAATATTTAATAATAATTTAATTCAAGGACACTCTAGTAATGTAAACTAATATTTAATTACTCTTTTCACAAACAATTCATCCCCGGAAGTGTTTAAAAAACATAAATTATTAATTTCCTCTGCACATTAATTCTAGAATTTAAAAATTCTATCTCACTATTTATAAAATTTATAAAATAGCGAAATAAAATAGTTTCACTAGCATTTTTTAATTTAAAAAACATTTATTACAATAGCCTCGAGAAATGAACGTTACCTGAAAAAATAATTCGCTGTGTGTGGATTTAAATACACTGAATAACTTTTTTTATTAAGAGTCTTAATGAAAAAAAAAACAAATTATTTTTTCTCATCAAAGTAATCTCGGATATCCCGGGAATTAAATCAAAAAGTAAAATACACTTAAAATTTCAATTAATAATCATGAATTTTACTTTAAAAAAAAATGAAGCTTTTAATAGATTAAAAAATACTTGAAAAATTTGTTTATTCAATGATACATCAAAAATATTAATAATGATGAAAATTTAAACGCAAAAGGTCAAGACTGCATGCTTAACATGTTAATTTACAAGTATGTATTACAGCTAGAATATAACTTATGTCTTGGGTAGTTGATAGTTGTCGTTTATGACTGAAAGAACCTTTTTATTAGCACGTGCCCTACTTTCACTTGAGGAAATAGAGTTACTAAGTAACAATCCACCAGTTGGGTTTGTATGCTGGTATAGCGATCAATACATACATACAGACATACATACACATGTATCTAATATAAAAGAGACGTTTTAGTTAATCTAAAAGGATGAAGTGAGAAGGCAGCTGTCACACAACGATAAAAGATTTATTATACCAAGTTATAATGAAGATCGAATACACAGCAATTTACAGTTTTAAAGTTATTTCCTCTTTTGTCTTTTCTCGAAATATACACCAAAGAAAAGAGTATGAAAAACTTTACTCACACCAAAAATATAAGTTTCGAATTAATAAAAAAATTGATCTTTAAAATTTTTTTTCAACAATTATCAAGATACTTGTATCACAAAAATTATTATGAACAAGATTTAACTTGAAAAAAATTGCAAGGATTAATTTTTTTCTAAAGAACATTGAAAATCGTAAAAAAAATTGTGAGATGGATGATATGCTTAAATATGATTTTTTAACCAAACTTAGTATTGAAAATTTCCTACAGGTGGCGCATGGTCGCTAAATTTTTTCCTTAGAAGAGAGTTCATAATATTAAGTTACAAAGTAAAAATCATTTTTTTTTACTTAAAAAGCTTATTGATTTTTTGTTGAAATAATTTCTAATTCAGTTTTTGATTAATGAAACGTATCAATTAATAGACACATTGATAAAAAAAAGATAAGAAATTTAAAAATCATAAATGGCCATATGAAAAAATTTTTTACGACAAATGGTTAAATGTTTGATCATTTGAACATCATATTCAAAAATTCTATTAGTTTTATGTTCGACCTTCAATTCTAATGTCCATCACTCAATCCCACAATTTTGGTATCAAGAGTTAACAAAACTCTGAGCGAACGCATCAAACTTCAAATCCATTTAAAAATTACCATCAAAAGTAATTAAATTCTTCTTTACAAACCAAAAAAAGACACTTACACCCGGCAGCACAATATCCTCCCAATTGAACATTTTGAAGCTATCCAATTTCCTCTCGGGGTTAGAAGAGGAACCAGTAGCAGGAGTTAGAAGCTCATCATTGTCAATCCGCTCGATGTAAACCCACCAAAGATCACGTTTGTCGTCAACCCAACTATCTCGAACCTGAGTCAGCCCGTAGAACATCTTGGCCCTGCAGTAGGCCTTCCGACACCTTTCACGGAACACATGTACATTTCTACCCGCGATAGATGACATATCGATTTTAAAACATCAATATCAATGACAATGATTTGGACCATTAAAGGACTGATATCATGTTGTAGTCATCATCATCATCGACATCTGGGTTTTGTCACTTCCGGATGTTCCATTGTTGCTTTTAAAAAGTTTCCTTTTCTTTTTGCTCAGTCGTTTTTAATATTTTTTTCAGCTCAAAGTCGAAAATGAGGCACGTGTTGTAGCAACGAGTGCTTTACAGTGTTCCGTTATACTATGTAACGAATGAAGCCCTGGTTATTGTTGGTACCAGAGGACAAAATGCCGCGAGATATCAGCCACCAGAAACTGTGCTGTACTGTTCTGTAATAGTGACTGTATGACTATAACCACAACTAGACGATTTATTCTTTACGCCCGTCCATTGTCGAACGAAATGAAGTGAAGTGAATAATAATACCATATTGTGATTACGCTGCATCAGTATCACATCATCGCCGTCGCCTTCATGAACTAAATTGTAAATTGACGTTTATGAATTTACACTTACATTCGTGTACACACATAAAACATAATATATAAATAAATGTATGGATATCTATATATGTAAGTGTACATATCTTTATATATATATATATATATATATATATATATATATATATATATATATATATATATATATATATATATATATATATATATATATATATATATATATATATATATATATATATATATATATATATATATATATATATATATATATATATATATATATATATATATATATGTATAAAGGACTATCCATTTAGATGAAGGCCAATGATAATGTCAAGAAGGTTGTTTGTGGTTTAACCATGAATGAATCGTAATTCTCGAGTGGAACCTGTTGCAAAAAGTCAAGAAGAGCAACAAGTCCAAATGTTACCGGGTATTACTGGCGGGGGGTTTTAACTATACGTGTATTATGTATTTGTATATGTAAAAAAAATACATATATATCCATACAAACAATAATATTTTAACGGACGGTAATACTTGCTGATTGTTCCACATGAATGACGTGTTAATTTTGATTTGTCAAGCTCCCGTTTTAGATTTATGGATTATATTTTGTGTATGACTGTATCATTCCGTTATACTTCATATTTCATACTTCATACTTCATACTATGGGTGGTATAATATATCAATGAAAATTTTAATAATTCGCGACATCTTTTTAGCTCAATTAGGTTACGGACCTCGGAATATTAATGATGACAGTTTACTAAATAATTGTGTTTGATGTTAAATTGGGTAGCGTTCAAATAGATTAATCGATAGTTGGTTATAGTTTGTTATTGATGAACTTATGTTTACTTAGATTAAAAGATGGACATATAATTTATTATTGTCGTAATAATAACAATAAAAATAATAATTATTGTTATTTCTGTATATTGTAAACATATTAATAATTTGCGAGATAAATAATAATTATAAGAATTATTCATGAGATGATAATTTATCGTTTAAATTATCGTTATCAATCAAATCAAATCACTTGATTACAAAAAAATTTTTAATAAATTTTTTGCCATTTCTATGAGAACTAGTTTTGGTAAAAAATACCATCAGAGACTCATAAGAGAAAATTTTTCATTTTATTCGTTCACGCTTTGATGTATTTTTTCATCATATACTGAACACAAAAAAATCCTATTTTTTTTATTCAGGATTTTTATACGGCAAAATAGTTACCAGCAGTCAACCCGAAAACCGTAAAAACAAACAAAATTTTTTTTTTCATTTACTTTTTATGAAAAATTGTATTTTACAATCAAAGGGCCTTTCATATCAAGAACTGAAGAAATGTATTGAGGGTTTTTAAAAAAAAAATTAAATTATTTGTTAAAAAATATTTTTAAACGAGTCAAATATTTTTTTATTTTATAGTAAAAATATTCGTCTGTTTTATCCCTTAAAAAATTTTTATCGACGCGAATTTAAATCGGCACCATAAAAACGTTTAATATTAAAGATTCAGTAGTACAAACGTTAATAAGACACTACTTTTAACAAAAATTTATGTCTCCAAATAAAAGTAATTTAAGTTTAAAATAAAAAACAAATAATAAATTTTGTATTCTGTTCGGGCATTTACTAATTACAGCTTGACATTAATTCCTTGAAAGCTCGGGTAGTAAAAACGCTGACGCAGCAATGCGGCAGTGGGTTAATAATAAAAATCTGTAGCATCAGTAAATCAGATAAATAAATAAATAAAAATAAAAGCAGTATAAACTTCGGATAAGAGAAGTCCATTGAGATCGGTATCTAAGAGAGCAGGAAGCTGACGAGTGTTACGAGTGCAGTAGTCGCTGTAAAAGTTGTAGTAAACCGACGGGAGTAGTAGTTGATATACACGAGTGCAAACATGTACCGGATGTTCACAAGATAAAACCGGGAGCATATGTAGATTCACAAAATGTTATCGACGCTGGCAAGTCGCCAGTCTACTCGACTCCGGTGCCTCTGTAGTCTGCAATCACGGCAAAAATTTTCAGTTCGCCTTTTCTGCGGTCTCTTTACACAGAGACCTACCAAACACAGATACATATATATTTGTCACAAAACAGAGCTTCAGCCTTCAACACAATGTTCAGCTTGCATCTGTACAACTTTGAGCACAACCAGCATCAGCTTCCTCTGTTTGTATCGCCGTATTATTTCATCTGACCGCCCGCTTTCACTGAAAGCTAAAAGTAGTCCTGGTTTACCTTCGGTCAGACTTGGGAACAAAACTTTGTACTTTTTTGCCTCTCTAATTCATTGATTTCTACCTTTGAGAGTTTTTGCTTCAGTTCAAGTCAAAATTATATTATTTATAGGATTAAATTAACGTTAATTAACTTTTTGCGTAGTACACGGATAGACATAGGAGGATTTAAACATTTTTTTTTAGTTAATATTTTTTAGTGAATATTTCTTAATAGTTAATAATTACTCTCATATTTTTAAAAATTATATTTGTAAAAGCAAATTGAACTTTTTAAATTAAACTCTTTTACATGTAAAAGTGAACCCCGTTTTGCCCGCCCTTTCTATATTAATTAAATCATATTGTTGATATCTTCAAAAATTAAAGAATTAAGAATGCAAATGATAGTAGACTAGTATCACCTTAAATTGATTGGGGTATTCATGATATCGCGGACAGCTACCGACGGCACGTAATACATCTCGCATTCAATTGGATAATCGGTTTGTAGAACTATTTGCAATTTCATTTGCATGCTTATATATTATCTATGAATATATCTACCTTCTCAAATAAAAGCGACAAAAATTTATTGAGAATGTTACACAAATATTTTCTTTCTCTAGTTTTAAAATTTTTGAAAATTGAATCACTAGAAATGTTAACAATGTTTCGTAATTTGGTTTTTGTCGAAGATTAAATTTAGTTAATTTAATACCGTAAGATGGACGAAATGTTATTCCAGAGGTTGCAAACTCATGCATGTTGATGTAAATGTTTATAACCTTTGATGATTAAGTGAGTGCCTTCCGGCGTTTGTCTGGGAATTTATGGAGTTTCTAAGCTCAGTGTTTTGGCAAACCCCAAAAAATAATTTAAATAAACTTTTATTTGTCGAGCAATAAAATTTAATAATATTAATGAAAACAACAGAACAAACTTTTAACAGAATGTAGAATAAGATAAAGCCAAAAAGTGACGTCTAATTAAATATTTATCCGCAAAACATCTCGAGAAATAACCCGAGTTCACGTCTGTGACTTAGACATAGATGAATTCCACCCGCGAGTTTCTTCGAAAGAGCCTTCAGATTAATTCATCCTCTTTAACTTGCGCTTTCAGAGCGCCCGTACAATAGTTTGCTGAGTTTCACCTGTCAGACTAAAAAATTACACTCTTTCTCTACTCGATAACAAACTATTTAGAACTAATGGCCCTCTGGAAATTGAATTTATTGTAACCCAACTTCTAAGAAACTTTAATATTATACTGGAGTATTTTTTCATGTCGAAAAAATCTATCGCTGTTGATTTTTATCCTAACTTTGAGAAAGCTAAATTAAATATCTTGAAGCAAGAGTTGAATTTTAAAAATAATTATTTTTAAAAGCGGACTGTAGTTTTTCAAGTACACCAAATGATAACTATTGCTGTAATAAGATTTGAGTCAAGATAATTTCAAGAATAATAAATACACTGAAAAAAAAATTAACTTGAATCAAGAGAAAAATTCTTAAATCAAGAAAAATTTCTTAGTTTAAAAATTTTTCTATTCAAATCAAGAAGATGAAATTCTTCAAAATTATTTACTTAATTCAAGTAAATTTTTTTTTCTGTGCATAAAAAAATGATAATTAATTCTTCTACTATTAATATAAATAAAAAAGCTACGAAGTGACTATTGAATATTTATAACTGCAAAATGTAGGTTATTAATCGTGACACCAGCAGAAAAGTGAGCAATTAAATAAAAATTAATATTTTAATTACATATATGAAATTAAATTAAAAAAAAATTTTAAAAACGACTGTTGAATTTTTATTGCGGCTAAAATTTTTTAATTTAATTTAATGAAACTTATTATTTTTACAATTTTCAATTTACGAGCTGTAATTATTTTTATGAAAATTAATAATTCTCTTTTTTATTAAAAAAAAATTAATTACTTTTTGATGAATATTAATTAAAATTTTCTTTTTTTTTTTTTTGCGTTAAAATTTGTTCATTTGTTCATTGATAAATTTGTCTACACAAATTCCTAAATCATTCATTATCATAAAAAAAGGATATTTGATGATAACAAAACATAAAAAATTTAAATTTTCGGTAAAATTACACTCATGATTTACACCACGAATAAATTTTCACCATAAAAAAATATTACCCCAACAAATTCCGTATGAAAAAAATTTTTATAGCTTTCTATAGCAATATAATTTTATTTTCCCGCTGTAAGAAATAATTAATATTTATCGTCTGAATTATTATCAAGCTCGGAGATCGTATTTTTATAATGCTGACAACCCTTTAGTCGCACAAACGTGCTTTAAAAGCCCACTTAATAATCAATGACAATTCTGATAAACGAATTTATCACGATTGCAATTAGCAATGAGCATTAAGGCACTGGTTGAAGTACTAGCTAGCAGCGATTTGTCGAATCGTGAATCGACACGTGCTGGCTGACTTATCAGAAGCAAGCGAGAAACGGAGATGGAATTAGTTAGCATTTACCTTGGTGTGTTGGTGTTAACAGTTGACAAGATGGAGATGAAGGGAACTCCGTCTCAGGGAGAGGGAGTTCCCTTCTGAGTTCTTGATTAACTTTAAGCTCTATCTGGTTAGGTAGAATTCTCGTAAGCTAATGGGGGACGATTTGCATAATCGTCGGGGTGAGGCTGAGGTGTTATTCATCTTAAGTGTGCACGGGTGGTATTTTATTAGCGCAGCTTGTCGATTTGTGTGACAAGTTTGCAAACACGGCTTATTACAATAGTCAGAGCTAACTATAACTGTTTACTACCCTCTACCGTAATAGCATTAGTGTCACTATTTATAATTTATAATCTACAACATAAATATAAATAATTGTCGGGGTAAGTTGGTATTGAAAGTTTAAATAGTTTATGCCTTATGCATTAATGTACTGAGGAAAAAAAAAAAAAAAAAAAAAAAAAAAAAAAAAACAACTAAAGAAATCAAAAAGGTGCAAGGACACCGGCGTATAATAATGCGCTGTGCTTAATGCTCAGTGTGCTGAATTCTGGTGTACAGTGTGTAGTGTGTAGTCGTTGTATGTGCAATGTTGTATGTACTGTATAATCGAGTTGAGCTGAGCGAATGGCTACGAAAGTAAAGTGTATATGCCGCTTGATGCGGCACGATATCATGACGTCATGTCCGCACGCGTACTCGTGTTTGCCTCTATAAAACATCGATATTTTTCCCTTGCGCGAGCTTGCGACGTGACCTCAGAAACCCAAGTGTTGCTGCTGCATAAACTCTCGTCATTATTTTTTTTTTTTTTTATTATTTATTTATTGCTATTTTTTTTTATTTTTATTCTGATTTTAATAAAAATAAAAATAATAGGAGTAATAAATTTTTATTTTATTAGCCCATGGTTATTTACATTCAACGATAATATAATTGTAATATATATGAATATATTTAATTTATAATCGTAAACAATGACTTGGTAATTATCAACTATAAAAAATTTTTTTTTATGGGAAGGTTAATAATTTTTTTATCTTTATCATAATGATGATAATAATTTATTTATTATCTGACAATATTACGAAAAAAATAAAAAATTAAAGAAAAATAAATTGTTGTATTAAACTGGATAGCCAATTAGCTGAAAAATCTAGAATAATAATAATAATAATTATTATTATTATTATTAAAATTATTAAAATTCAAAATAAATTTTCAATAATAAAACTCAAGAAAAAAAAATATCTTATAATCAAAACGCGTTGACACTAATGATTAATCTTCATTCGAATCCTGGAAACAATTGACCCAAAATAGTAAAAACTGGTAACCAAGACTAGAAAATCAAGAGATTGTAATCCTACAGTAGGTTAGCAGCGTAGTCCAGAGTTGTAAATAATCTATGAAAAGTACATGATATCCAGTGGATTTACCCGAGTTTCAGTCTCTACCGGGCTTACCACCTCGTGCAGCAACAGCAATTTGAAAAGCAGCGTATCTCCCACCCCCTCCTAAAATAGCTCCTGGAAGACGCAGGTCTAGTCCCGAGCTCAAGATTGCTGCGCACCTTCTTCACCTTAAATTATTAAAAAACCCCAGCGCCCATCTTTTTCACTCTTTCTCTATATGCACTACATAGAGTCCACAACACAACGCTCTAGCCCTCTACCCCAATTTGTTTTTATTTTTCGCCCATCAATAATTCACACAAATATATATATTGTTATCGCAGCCCACTAAATATACCATACTTGTGTGCCCACGGTACACTACATTCATTCCGTCTACATCCACATCTCACTGTCACGAGTCACGGGAAAATAACTTCCTTACTTTCTATCCCAGGATAGGTATTTTATACACTAGATTAGACTTATCGGTATTCGATCAACTAATTCCGAATTCTAATTCGGCAAATTAAATTAAAATTACTTTGCAAGTAAAAAAATTACCTGAATTTAATTGTTAAGAATTGGAAATTTTTTTTTTTTTTATTTTTAATTCAAAATCTTAAAAATTCTTTCATTGGTCCAAACGACGACGGCCTAAATTAAACAAATTACCTGTATCATAATTAAATAATTTATACATTAATATTTTTTTTACATTTTTTTTACAACTAAATTTTATAATTTAAATTTTAATATTTAAAAATTTTTTAACGTTTTAATACATAATCTAAATTAGAATGTAATTAAGTCAAAACTTATATATCTTCTGTGAAAAAATTTTTTGACGTTCTGATAAGAAAATTGGCCATATTAGGACATATATAATTTTTTTTATAAAGTCCCCCAGATAAAATATTAAATAATTTATTTTTATTCTGAAAATTTTTGACTGAAAAATTATTACATTAAAAAAAAAAATATGAAACTACTTTTTTTATTTTTCGTTTATTATAAAACATTTTTTTTTTATACAATTATATACTTAATAATAATTTTGAGTGAATTTTTATTTCAGTATCAAAAATGAATTAATAAATAATTGTCGATAAAAATTTTTCTGAGCTCAGATAAAGTGTTAGTTTTCCCGGAATTAAAAGGTTGATGCATCATAGATGACAAGTCATAAACGAAAGGTAAAAAAAATTAATCCAAAAAGCATATTGGGGTGACCTGGTCCCCGACAGGAGGTCAACACTTAATATCCCGTACTCGGAGATAAATCAACTGGTATATTAATCTTCGACTTGTTTCGTGAGTAAATAGACAGTAATATAGCGAGTTCAATTGGCACCAGGAAATTGGGTAAATCTTTTAACAGATCAATTAATCGATACGGGCTTTAAAAGTCCATTTGTATCAAGTTAGTGTGCACGACATGAGCAAGTACACATACATGCATAGTGTAGTAATAGTACACCGACATTAATTTCAAATCTAATGTACATATTTAAAGTCATGCTAGTAGTATTAGTATTAGTATTAGTATTAATATTAATATTAATATTAATATTAATATTAATACTACTATCAGCATTAATATAAACATTGTGCATTACACATACACCAGGCAGTATAACGTCCCACATATAAAACTTTTCCGAGCTATCCATCACCTGGTGCTCGCACGAACGCTCCGGAAAGTGTGTCGAGCATTATTGGGTCATCATCGAGCTTTGTGAGCTCCGCGTTCTCTGTCCCCTTTTACATTCTCTAACTTGTTTTCAAGTAACAGATCAATTCCAATCAGCGGCAGCTGAAACAGAGCCTATACTTGCTATTGCTATTGCTATTGCTCTTACACTTCCCAGCACACAGTTACACATCCAGCTATAAGATGTGAAGATGTGTGCTAGGGGCAGACCCAGAGAAAATGTCTCAATCGGCAGCAAGCAAAGTTGTATTACGCCCGCGCAACCTGACCCACTTGGGGATTCACTATTCCCGTCTCAAAGGCAACAAGGACAATCTGATTCAATGGACAGTCAACAAGTACTTATTACTTTATTCGATATAATATATAATATTAAATATAAAATTTATATTTCTCGATTATTTATTTTATTATTATATTAAGGTTATTATTTTAGATTTTACTTTTCATTTCTTTTGTATCAAGTTATTTTATTTATTCAACCGAGGTAGTTTTAAATTGTGCGAACTTTGATAGTGATGAAAAAAGCAGGCCACGGACTCGGTTAAATATTCAGAGGAGCTTTTATCTACGATGTTTGCCGAGTGTCGTCTCGAGCTTAATGTAAACGTGTGAAATAAGTTTCCGCGGAATCAAGAAATGAAAGGGTGAGAGAAGTTTTTTTTTTTTTTTTTTTTTTTTTAGAGATAGGTTGGGGGAGAAAGAGAGAGAATACGGGAATAGTGAACTACTGGTGACCTTTGCCGGGTTACGTGTTTTCGATGTGTATTATAATCCCGCGAGTAAACTAATGTGTCACTGCTACTGTAAATGCGGAGGTAGACGCACTGCGGTAACACGCACGATTTTACTTCCTGATGGTACACATATTTGCTATTCAACATCACCATCAATTTTGGTTATTATGTACATCATATGATAATAATAATAATAATAATAATAATAATAATAATAATAATAATAATAATAATAATAATAATAATAATAATAATAATAATAATAATAATAATAATAATAATAATAATAATAATAATAATAATAATAATAATAACATGCTCGCTGTCCCAGTCTTACTATACTCTTTCGGTGTCCTGAAATGGACCCGAAAGGATTTACGAGATCTCGACATCAAAACCCGTAAGATCATTAATATGAATCGGAGCATACACCCCAATTCATCAGTCGCCAGATTATACCTCTCCCGGTCCATCGGTGGGAGAGGTTTGCAGAGTTTGGAGCGGCTTCACGACCGTTTGGTCCTGGGTTTAACTCACGAAGTTGTCAATTTCACTGCAGACGAGGATGACTTTCTTATGCAAATTGTACATAAACATGAAAATGAACATAAGGGGTTATTCTTGTATAAGGCAGCAATATATGCGGCAAGAACCCTTGGTCTTGGAGAAATAAACGCTCTTATAGAACTCCGAAAGGAGGAATTTAAGAGCGTCATCAGGAACACCGAGGAAAAACTACTCCTTGGCGAACTGATGGACAAGTCCATGCACAGCGTGTTCTTTAAACACGTGCGTGATCATGGCTTGTCCATCCAGCTGACGTTTTCCTTCTTAAAGTCAGCGGGCCTGATGTCCGAGACTGAAGGGTTCATATTTGCCTGCCAAGATGGTGTCATTAACACTCTTGAGTACCGTAGCAAGGTGCTCCAGGTGCAGCTTCCGGACACGTCCTGTAGGAGGTGTAGACAACATCCGGAGACGCTTATGCACCTTTTGTCGGCATGTCCAGTGCTGGCGAGAGGTGCATATATCCAGCGTCACAATGCTGCCCTGAGAGTACTGTACTACTATCTTCGTCATTGCTACGGTATTGACGTGACACCAGTGCTGCCTTATTTGCCAGGAGATATTCCCCAGGTTGTTGAGAATGACAGTTGCAAAATTTATTGGAACATGCCATTTGCAACAACCCGGCGGATAGATCACAACAAACCTGATATTGTGCTCTTCGACAAGGCCACTCGTGACATTTATGTCATTGAGTTCTCGGCCCCGGCTGAATACAACATCTCAGCCAAAGAAGAGCACAAAAGACAAATATATCAGGATCTCCTGTTTGAAATTGGCAAACTTTACCCAGGTTACCGTGTCAAGCTTGTCGTCCTGATTGTTGGCGTCCTAGGAGGGATGAAACAGTCTTTTGTATCCTCACTTGCCAAAGTTCCAGCTTGCTCATCAAAAGCTGAGTTCTTGGCAGTTAGGATGCAGAAGGCTGTTTTACTTGGTTCTCTCCGTCTCTTAAGGGAAATGACTTTGGCCTGCTGTGATCACTAACCGCCTTGTTGTGCGGAGTGGTCCAGCAGTAACGGATGGAGCTCAGGCTGGGCCCTCGGAGAATCGGACTCCGGGGATAACCCCCCTGAGCATTTAATAACAAAATAATAATAATAATAATAATAATAATAATAATAAATTGGGTAGGACATTTATTATGACTGCACCTGGAGCACCTTGCTACGGTACTCAAGAGTGTTAATGACACCATCTTGGCAAGCAAATATGAACCCTTCAGTCTCGGACATCAGGCCAGCTGACTTTAAGAAGGAAAACGTCAGCTGGATGGACAAGCCATGATCACGCACGTGTTTAAAGAACACGCTGTGCATGGACTTGTCCATCAGTTCGCCAAGGAGTAGTTTTTCCTCGGTGTTCCTGATGACGCTCTTAAATTCCTCCTTTCGGAGTTCTATAAGAGCGTTTATTTCTCCAAGACCAAGGGTTCTTGCCGCATATATTGCTGCCTTATACAAGAATAACCCCTTATGTTCATTTTCATGTTTATGTACAATTTGCATAAGAAAATCATCCTCGTCTGCAGTGAAATTGACAACTTCGTGTGTTAAACCCAGGACCAAACGGTCGTGAAGCCGCTCCAAACTCTGCAAACCTCTCCCACCGATGGATCGGGGGAGATATAATCTGGCGACTGATGAATTGGGGTGCATGCTCCGATTCATATTGATTATTATTATTATTATTATTATTATTATTATTATTATTATTTGATAAAAAAAAATTTAACACGGGCTAACATTGGTTGAGCCCATGTTGTAAATAATTACCGTTATTATTATTATTATTATAATTATAAATTAATTAAAAGAAATTTTTCAAGCTTCAAAAACATTAAACTAAAATTTTAAAACAAGTTGACATGCTTTCATAAAATTTCAAAACCACAAAACATTTCGGAAATTCTAAAAGTGTCAGAAACATTTTGTACATAATTAATAGCCATATTAATATTATTTCAATCATCCGTTATTTACATCGTGAGGTCAGATTCAGACATAAATTTTGTTAAACTATTTGAAAATAAATAACATAGAGTTAACAGTTGCTGTAAATTTTGTTAGAGAAATTCTTCATCTTGAAGTTTTATTCTAGTTTCAATTTTTTGCCGACTCACTAGAAAATATAATTTATCGTTTAATTTGCCGTGAGTTCTTCCATCGATTTCCTGAGAAACTCACTTTTTTCGGGCGGATGAATCGACAAAAAATAACTTGTAAATCGACAAAGTTTTTGTTCCACTCAATGTCGGGTCACAAAATTTCTGTACTATGTTAGTTATGTAATTATTAAAGATTATTAATTATTATATATTATTAATATTTCAAAGATAATAGTTGAGTGTTTTCGACAGTAATAATAAAAGTTACTAATTTTTCTGAAGAAATTTGAAATACTTTTTCAAATAAAAAGTAGACGGACAGATAAAAATTGAGGTGAATAAAAGTAAAAATAAAAAAGCGATAAGTAATAACAATATATCGCAAATGTTTTATGGGTGGTAGCCAATCTATAAGCAGACTTGTAGAATTTAAAATTTCATAACGGTAAAACATACTGAACAAACGATATAGATACCGGTAAAGTGGATGAGTGTTGGCAAGGAAAAGTTAAGTCACGGTATTTGTTTCTCCAGCATTATATCTTATAGTTATTTATACAGACTGTAAGTTCCAACATACGCTATTTTGTAGTATGTAGTGTGTGATGTTCACTACAGAGCATACACACTTACATTAGTAATTTTATTTGGCTGGTATCTTCACATGCGGGAAAATTGATGATAGTAAAAAATTTACCCCAGTATAAAACGGTACTTGAGATAATCAATACTCTTTATGAAAGTACACTCTATTGCCCATTTATGTACATATGAATTTTGTGGTAGTCAATAGCCATTAATTGATCAACCAAACATTATTATTATTGTTTTTTTTATGAAAATATTGAATTAATTATAAGTCTAATTTTTAAGCCAACAATTGATATCGATCACAACCATTCGAGATGGACCGTTTTATCATTGGGTGAGATTAATAAAAATTACAATATTAATTCACCGAAAATCAAGATAGAATCTCTAGACAGATAATTAAGAAATGACCTTGTATCTCGTGAACTATTGACATTTTTAAAGATATAAGCTCATCCCGACTTTACACTCATCAAGACCTTTCATTTGAGTACCCACATCAATTTTTCATATATTTATATATTTTAGATATACATATATCTATGTATTAGGGTGGGTCAAAAAAATCGAATAATTTATTTTTGATTTTATACTCTGAAAAATAGGTTCGTAGACACCTAAAAAGAATTCTCTCCAAGTATAAGCTCTTAATTATAACGGGAAGGTCCTCCGCTTTGCGGGTTTCTATTTTTTTCGAATAATCAGATAAAAAAATTTATATCTCGCTTCCAACTGCTTGGAAAAATATTCCGTGGCATAGATTTTGTGAGAAATTGAATGCTTTACAAAAAGGTCTCTTATGACTTTTTCAAAAACTCAACCGATTAAAAGATATTCATAGTTGAAGTTTGGCTATTTTAAGGAAAATATTCGTTTTTATTATGAATTTTATAAGTCGATGAAAAAAATTATTTCGGATTGCGGAACTCATGATTTTGTAGGAAATTTACTGCTCTACAAAAATGGTCTCTTATGATTTTTTGATTAAGTGAAGCCGTTACGAGATATTCATCGTCAAACATTAACGAATATCAATATTTCCAGTTTTTGATCAATAATTCGATAAATTTTAATTTAAACTATGAGTTTCAGGAAAATTTACATAAATTTGAGTTTCGATCGATAAAGAAATGTTATAATAACTTAGATAAAGAATTATTGGAATTATCATTGATTTTCCTTGGAGAAATGCCTCAAGAAAAGATTTCTTTCAAACGTCCTGGTGCTGTTCATCATGCTAGATGGATGGCTAAGGCCATTTATAGTTTGAAAATGTATCTATTCAGAGATGAATTCAAACTCTCTCAGAAAGAATTGCATGGTCTTCGTCATTTCTGTATTTTTATAGTCACATTGTATTTAAAAGCTTGGTTTTCATCAACTTCTGCAACAACTGCTGCTTATCATGACTTGCAGTTTATGAAAAATTTATTGGAGTACAAACATATCAATCCTTTGATTTCTTCAGCTACGTGTGAAAAAATGATTTCGCACTTATGGTATTTGAGCGATGAACTTGCCATTTTATCACTGTTTGACGATGGCGTTCCATTAGAAGTAAAAAAAGTATTGTTGAAGCTGTTAATACTCGTGAAGGTACAGATTCTAAAGCTAAAAGATTTGTAATTGCTAAAAAGATTTGAATTCATTGGCGCAGAGAACTCTGAGTGACTTTGTGTCTAAAAAGTCATTAAATCTTTTCAAAATCTTCGATCTACCGTATGACTTTCTTGATGTCGATGTTGAATTATGGCCTACTAATGAGAGTTATCTCGAAAATAAAGAATACTTTCAACAACTAAAAGTTGTCAATGATTCAGCAGAGCGAGCTGTTGCATTAGTCAGTGAATATAATCAATGCTTGACAAAAATGAAGAACAATTCCAGTACTTATTGCAAGTTGTCAAAGAACATCAAAAAACATTCCCAAATTGTAATAAAAGAAATTATTTATAGTAATAGCGTACTGTTATGTTAAAAATATAGACAATTATATTGCAATTGATAATTCAATAAAAAATTTATCTATAAAAAAGTTAAATACTGGTTGTTTCTCACTTGATTCAATACTTTTCATATTAAATTTGACAAAGAAATATGTCATTCACTTCAAATTAAACTAATCATTGGCTATATGTCGAAAAAAATGCTCTAATTTCTTGTTTTAATGCAATCAAACAAGCTCAAGACTGAAAACAATATTAAAAAAATTGTTTATAACATTTCTTTATCGATCGAAACTCAAATTTATGTAAATTTTCCTGAAACTCATAGTTTAAATTAAAATTTATCGAATTATTGATCAAAAACTGGAAATATTGATATTCGTTAATGTTTGACGATGAATATCTCGTAACGGCTTCACTTAATCAAAAATCATAAGAGACCATTTTTGTAGAGCAGTAAATTTCCTACAAAATCAGGAGTTCCGCAATCCGAAATAATTTTTTTCATCGACTTATAAAATTCATAATAAAAACGAATATTTTCCTTAAAATAGCCAAACTTCAACTATGAATATCTTTTAATCGGTTGAGTTTTTGAAAAAGTCATAAGAGACCTTTTTGTAAAGCATTCAATTTCTCACAAAATCTATGCCACGGAATATTTTTCCAAGCAGTTGGAAGCGAGATATAAATTTTTTTATCTGATTATTCGAAAAAAATAGAAACCCGCAAAGCGGAGGACCTTCCCGTTATAATTAAGAGCTTATACTTGGAGAGAATTCTTTTTAGGTGTCTACGAACCTATTTTTCAGAGTATAAAGTCAAAAATAAATTATTCGATTTTTTTGACCCACCCTACTATGTATGTATATATGAAAAATATATCAAAATGCATGTGGGTACTCAAATGAAAGCTCTTGATGAATGTAATATCGGGATGAGCTTATATCTTTAAAAACATCAATAGTTAAAAAAGTACAGTGCAATTTTACAATTCACAGCAGTCACATAGTGACTGCAAGGTTGCTAGTTATTATTATTATTATTTGTTATTAATTGCTCAGGGGGGTTTTCCCCGGAGTCCGACTCTCCGAGGGCCCAGCCTGAGCTCCATCCGTTACTGCTGGACCACTCCGCACAACAAGGCGGTTAGTGATCACAGCAGGCCAAAGTCATTTCCCTTAAGAGACGGAGAGAACCAAGTAAAACAGCCTTCTGCATCCTAACTGCCAAGAACTCAGCTTTTGATGAGCAAGCTGGAACTTTGGCAAGTGAGGATACAAAAGACTGTTTCATCCCTCCTAGGACGCCAACAATCAGGACGACAAGCTTGACACGGTAACCTGGGTAAAGTTTGCCAATTTCAAACAGGAGATCCTGATATATTTGTCTTTTGTGCTCTTCTTTGGCTGAGATGTTGTATTCAGCCGGGGCCGAGAACTCAATGACATAAATGTCACGAGTGGCCTTGTCGAAGAGCACAATATCAGGTTTGTTGTGATCTATCCGCCGGGTTGTTGCAAATGGCATGTTCCAATAAATTTTGCAACTGTCATTCTCAACAACCTGGGGAATATCTCCTGAATATTATTATTATTATTATTATTATTATTATTATTATTATTATTATTATTATTATTTTCTACGTAATTTCACACCAAATTATGTTAAGTTCCGGTAGGTTAAATAGTAGAGCTCCTAACGCTTAATCAGGGGGATCCGGGTTCAATTCCCGGGTAGCGTCCAAAGCCCTGTTTTTATTTGAAGTCATTCTTTGTTTTTAATAAATTTTCAATACTACGATAATTCATTTTTTAAGTATTGATGGGCTTTCATAAATCTAATAAAAAAAAAACTTCATTACGACTAATAGTAAAAATTGATAATTAAATATTAATTTTTTAATATTAAAACCTTTTTCAACCTTTATTTTTCATTAAACTTTTAATAACAATGTTTAAGCAACAGTTTTACCATTTTAATGATTTTTATCAAATAAACGATGGAAGTTACAATGTAAATTTACTAAAAAATCTAAGAACAACTTAAAAAAATTTTTTCAATAAATCTACATTACAATTTGAATTAATAATTCAACAAAAATCACCAAACTGGAAAAAATTGTTGCTAAAACGTTGTAATTATAATTTTCAATAAAAATAACGTCAAGTAAAAATATTGAAAAAGCTTTAATAATAAATAATTATAATGTCAAAAATGATTATTATTATCTAAAAAAAAAAAAAAAAATAAAAAATAAATAAGTAATTGCCAAACAGTCAATTTGCTATTTAAAAAAAATATATACAATTTACCAAATGGGAAGTGACATATTTCCGCTAACATTTTCTCGCCATTTCGACTGCACACCCACACACCTACACACATTCACCCTAAATACCAATATAAAACATCTATGACACTCTCATTCGAGTAGAAACATCGCGGATTTATTGCGGAATGAAATATCAGATTTATTTCACATATTATATTGTCAGCAATTTGATAAAACCGCACACCTTTGACGCATACATTTATTATCCACAAAAAAATCTATTGATACCCTTTTATTAAAGAAGCCGCAGTAGCCAATCTGTAAAAACCAAATCGAGAAATAATTTATAAAATATAATCTAATCTAATCGCCTTAGTGGTAGATACCGGGAGATCATTTAACCGGGAACTAGTATCGTAATTTTCGCAAAATGGACGATCATTCGTGACTCGCGTTAATAAAATGGTGCCCGTGGCCAGAGTCAAGGTGCTAGGATTTTATTTATACATTTATGCATCTATATCTGACACATATGTACACAGAAGTAAACCATTGGATGTATTATTGGCCTGGCGATACATGAATGCAGAATTCAAATATGTTCGCTTCACTTATTCATCTCAATGCATATATATATATATAGCTAAAAGTATGAAAATCCACAGCTACTGAGTCTTTTCACACGCGTTTCCGACGCGATTTCTTCAATAGGCTATATAACGCCTGTACTGTAAAATATATGTGTATAGTTTTTTTTTTTCTCGATCCAGCCGCTAAAAGTCGACTTTTCTGTTCGCGTATAAATGCTGCAATGGATCTTAACTGCAGCGCTTGGAATGGGCTCACTGCAGAAAATTTAAAGCGCAAAATATGATACTCTTAATTCGCACGTATATATAAATATATATGTATATATCTATGAATTTATTCAGAGAGAAAAGCGAGTTAAACGCAATATTAAATCTAGATAAATGAAGAGATCAAATGAAAATAACACTGGTAGCTTAATGCATCATTACTGTTTGCATGAAATGAATATCGTGAATCTCGGATCGTAGATCGTCGAAATTGGGACAATGATATTGGAGTGAAGAATCTGGATACTCGTTAAATGATACCGCTATTTCCACTCTATTCTCTTCGGTAGCAAAAGGGTTTCATTATTATTTTTTTATCTCTTTTCTTTTGTTGGTAGCAGTTGCTAATGGTGAAAAATATGAAAAACCCGCGACGGACAATGGAGTCGTGGATGAAAAATTGAGCAATCTTCGCGTGGTGTTATAGAGAAATGAGCAGCTTTAGTTTTATTTTTAAAGAAAACGAATTAAGCGCCTGTTTCTGGAGAACTTCTAAGTTACTTGATTAGACGCTTCATCGCTTACACATTTTATGAGACACTTGTTATCTTTTTATTTATATATACAATTTTAAGTTCCTAAGGAGCTTAACCACTTTTCAGTACACATTTTTCACTCGCGATAAAGCTTACGGGCTTTTTTACAAGGGCTTTCATTTATTTCATTAATTTTTGTTCCACGATTCTGAGCACACTGCAGTTAGAAGGCTTTGTCGTTATTTATTGTAGTGAATATAATTTTTATTTAGTCTAGATGAAATGATATATTTTGAAACTTTTCTCTTGATTTATTTTAAAATTTTAAAACTCTTTTCATAAAGTTTTTTTTTTTTATTTTTTTATTTGAACAGACTAATATAACAAATTACTGTTTACTTACACGCTGAAACATTTTTTAAAAATAATTTCAAGTTAAAATAAAGTTACTTTATTAAAATTTAACATTTCTACCGTAGAAAAGAACTTAAATAATTTTTTTCATGCCAACTTTCTGCTTTATGAAATTATTCAAATAAATTTACACACTCAAAATTACTCATTAAAATAATAACTAACTCTACTAATAAATTTTACTAGAAAAACACCGCTTTTTTTAAATACTCGCCTCTAATTGCATTGCTGAAAAAATATGAGCCTGAAAATTGCAGCCATCCGACAATTTTCCTCACATTATAACAACAATTTACATTAAAAAATTAAAAAAAAAAAACTAAGTCGCGTTCCACATACTATAAGGGTGTATATAAATTTATGCGCCCTTTTGACTTTATGAATTAAAAAGACCTTTTCTCCCTTGCTAATCGAGTAGTAGATATATATTCCAAGTTTAAGAAAAGAAAAATAAATTTCTGAAGCTACAAAAGGGCATATTTTCCAAATTATACGCACTTTTGACTTTAGAAATGAAAAAAATTTGTTATTTAAAGCTAAAAGGGTGTACTAATTTATTTTTTAACTTGATCCATGAATATGAAAAAAAAATTTTTCTGAAAATAATTATTTAAGAATTCACTCTTCTGCTTTACAAAAGATATTTCAAAGGAAAAGAAAATTTCCTTAAATTTAAGACTTTTGATTTAGCCTGTACTCATTTATTCCTTCCTTCAATATTACTCCATTTTAATTCACTTTTATTTATGTATTATTTAACCAACATGTTTCTTCAAAACTTAAATTTTTTCACACAATCCTCTTTTAGTAATTCAAATAAATTTTTTCCAAGCCTAAAAAAATTTCCCAAGTTTTTTTAAAAAAATCCCCGAACAATTATAGAACACCCTTTCGACAATATGAACATGTGTATTTGACTATCCAAATTCACCATCCCCGCAAAATTCAAACCACAACCGCACCTTCCAACTTGCAAACCGTAGACCCCGAAAAATCAATCCACCCTTCTCCCCTTGCACCTCACAAACACAATAAGTATCACCCGACCTAAATAAAAGCATCACCATAAAAAAAAAATATCTCACCTCATCGTAGATAAAATTATCAATCTCCTCAAGCGGCCTGCCGTAAAGCCCGGACGGAAAAGGCTCGAACTTATGAGGAAGCACGGCGCCGTCCTCTACCGAAGTTTTCCTCTTCGGCTGGAACCCGTACTCCCTGACCAGCTGAACAGTCCTGCTCTCGAGTCTGTCGAGGCTTTCTTTGGTGAAGGGTTTAACAGTTTGCTTCCCAAACCTGGGGCCACTGTACCCGAACCCACTGGCACCAGCACCACTTGCACTACCACAAAAACCACCAGCACCAGCACCACCACTGATTCCACCCTGGCCCTGCTCCTCACCAGGCGTATTGTCATACTCGCGCTTCAAATTATCGTACTCGTCCTCATTATCCTCTTCCTCATTGTCCCCGACGTCCCCGGGGGTCTGCGTTAAGCTCCCCAGAGCCTCGACCTGGATCTCCGCGCTGGCCGAGTCCCCGGTCCCGGAGTCCGCGGAGGTGCCCGCGGTCCCGACCAAAGGCGGTCTCAGTCTCATGCTGTCTTGGGACCGGAACCTGGAGGTGACCCTGACCTCCTTGTCCTCCTCCCGAGTCTCCTCGGTGGTCTGAGTCTGGCTCCTGGCGAAGCACCTGGGGAACATCTCCTCGAACTGGGCGATCTCCTGGCCCTCCCTGGAGCCTCTCCCCCGCTCCCTGTCGTCAACCTCCAGGACTACTTCCGGCTCGGAGTCATCGGCGTATTGACGAATGGTCCTCTCGGAGGAGTCCTCCTGGTCGAAGACCTCGTACCCGCTGGGGGAGAGCCTCGAGGAGTCGTCCTCCGAGTTCTTGTCCTCGTTGCTGTTCCTGGAGGACCTCCCCGGATTGGTGTCTTTCTCCATCTCGGGCTCGGGCTCCGTTCTCCGGGGGTCATCACCAGGTTCGGGAGTCCTGCGTGGCCTTCCCTCCTCCTGCCTCCGACGCCTCAGGTCCCTGGAGGAGCCGGGAGCTCTGTCCCTCCTGCCTGACAGCGAAGTCCTCGTGGAAATCGAGTAGGTCGTCGAGGAAGGCGAGGTCGAGGAGGACGAAGACTGGGACTGAGACTGAGAAACTGGAGGAGCCTCCTCCTTGCCGCGAGAAGTCGTCGGAGTGACCCCGTAGATGTCCTCCTGGACGAAGGTGTCGAGCTCCTGGCGGCTCAGATTCTTAACATAAACACCGACTACTCTCGGGCGGGTTGAAAACCCGTTGTCCTCGGACCCGCTGCTCGAGGGACTTGGAGGAGCTCTGCCCTCCCCCCCGGCTCGTCGAGATGTCATTGGCTCGTCGTCATCCATCCGTTTGACCCCTGCTTAACCGTTTTCACCACCGGGATTGTCATTGTCGTCACTAGTGTCATCATCATCATCATTATCATGGTCATCACTAAAAAGACAATTATTGGTGTCAGTGTTGGTATTAATGCTCGCATTCTTGGTGGTTCTGAACTCCCCTGGCAGTCAGATCTGCTCATGGTGATTCACGGAGTCATTAGACACACGATCATCGTGACCCGGTGGCTCAGTTGGTGCTTGCCGCCCGCTTAACGATCCCGACATCAGCTGGCGAGCCACACACTTTAACACAAAGCTAATCCTCACCGATTAACAGTTGTCTATCTAACATTTAACATTTAACATTAATATTTTATATTTTACCTCTATTATCATAATATAATTACTTAAAATATGGCGGGTGATACTGTTCGATTCCGCGCTAACTAGTCACAGTCATCGGATGAGCATAATATTTATTAATTATCATAATAGTTATAACAAAACAACTCAAATGATAACGATATATACACTAATATGTTTCTGTTAAAATTTTTAATCATTATAATATTTATTTTTCTAATAATATTATTTTGTTGGCTTGTTATCTCATAAGTATCCTCCATTCAGTTTAATGAATATTCACCCAATTATTCTTCATCACCCGACGTGTTTCTCTATATCATCCCACTTAGTTACAGCTCCTCGAGTTGCTCCTACCATTACTACCGTTATCATCATCATCATCATCATCATCATCAACATTAACATCAACATCCCCAACAGTAAAATATCTTGTCCAGATTTTAAGTTGTTGGTGTTGGTGTTGTTATCCAGAGGGTCGCTAAAACCATCAAGACAACCGAGGGTGTAAATGATAGGAGACCTTCCTCGGATACCATGACCCTCCCAACATAATCGGGAGTATCCGAACAGAAGTTAATTCACAAGACACTTGAGCAGACTCGAACACTGGGTTTCATCCCCGAAAAGATGGTTAGGTTTGTTCACCCTAACAGACCGATGGTTTATCACTTGTAACTGCAAATGCTTGCCACCAGTTACCCAGTGACCTTTGACTCGAGTTCCGGTACCGATAAACAGACTTGGATTTGCTTTGATTACCCTACCCGGTGCTTGTATGTATTTTTATTCCACCACTTTGACCAAAACTTTTAGGCACGAATATCCAAATTTAACAATGGACGATAATTCGCGATTAAAGATTGAGATTTAAGATACTGGGATGTTTATTTTTGGTTGATTGTTGTCGGGGGGATGTAAAACCACGGGTGTCCCTTTCGAGAGATCTGGCGGCACTGTTCGACGGTCGACCAGGCGATTCCGTAGGCGCGCGCGCGTATTGAACGTAGACGACGTTCCAGGGGGGAATATATAGACTATAGACACACCGGAGAGAGTAAAAGAGTGACACACCACCCACCTGCACACAGCTCTCGAAACTAACCCCTGTGACCGAGTAAAGAGCCACCTTTATAGTTACAATAATAATAATAATAACTATTTCTGGTCTGAGCTCAAGACTGCTACCAACGCCATCGTGCCCATCAGCCGTCAGCCATCTGTGAACTGGAAACCCAGTGCCCTGCAGTGATCGTCTAGCTCCTGGAGACACAGAGGCGACTGAAGACCCGGGAGACCGGCCACCAGGAGGCAGCAGCTCAGGGCTCACTCTGTTCAAGTCCAGAGCTTGTGTTATCATTTTAAGTTATTATTGTTTATATTGTCATTGTCAGTGTCGACAAGGGAGCTGAGAATGGAAAAAAATACGTAAAAGCCGATAAGAAAAGCGCTTTCATTGCTTACATTTATGGAAACATAAAACAATAAAGAAATAAAAAAGATCCTTGAGAAATAATAAAAGGTTGCTAGGTCGATGTACTCTTCAAACATCTTTATCTTTACGAGGTACTCTTTAGATCTTGTGTTTTTTCTATCACCCTTGTACTACTGTTTTCTCTCTGAGCTCTTTGTCCTTTGATGATCTCGGCTTATTATGCATTCCGTTGGTTCTAAGGACTTACGGTAATTGACGATGAAAAATTACAGGGATTTTGTGAGAAATTTTCAGACGTGTTTTCGGAATTTAGTTTTGATTTATGGAGTTAATGATTGCTGGGATTTATAGTGGTTGTTTTATTATCGAGAACTTTGTTGAATAATGTTTTTTTGACACGAAAATTTTAGATTAATTTTCTAAGAATTATTTTGTCTCTAAGTAATTTATTTTTTTCAATGAGACAAAAAATATATGAAGTATTTTCTAAACTTCAGATTTTGTGGTTCTGTCACACTATAAATTAAATTTAAACCTTACAAACTACAGATAAGGCAAATGGACAGTAACACGCTCAAAAAAAAATTTTTGATATTAAAATTGGCCAACAAATGACGCATGGTCGCTAAATCTTCTCCTTTTAAGAGAGTTAAATTCACTATATTAAGTAACAAGGTAAAAATCATTTTTTGACTTAAAAAGCTTATTGATTTTTAGTTTAAATAATTTCTAATTCAATTTTTGATTAATAAAACGTATCAATTAATACACATTTAAAAAAAAAAAAAAAGATAAATTTCAAAATCATAAATGGCCATATGAAAAAATTTTTGATACTAAAATTGGCCAACAGATGGCGCATGGTCGCTAAATCTTCTCCTTATAAGAGAGTTAAGTTTGAAGTGGTATAAAATGAAAAAAAAAAAAATAAATATCAAAATTTAGCTGAGCGTAGTTTTTAGTTTTACCTACTAGTCAAACTATTTTTGAGGAATGAAATATGTTAATTAAAGTACACATTTGAAAAATTGAATTTTTTATTCAAGAAATTAATGTTATCATTTACGGAATTTGAATATTAATACTTTATTCATAATACGAATGTAGAAACGAGTTGAATCGAAGTTTACACGCCAGAAAAATAAACTTCCAAATGTAAATACTAGATCCGAAAAAAATATATGAAATAACAATATATTTACTAATAATAACAACAACAAACTCAATATTTTTCTAACCAACATTTCAAAATTCGATATTCCAGTCAAGTTTATGTATTTTCTCAGTGAAATTTGAGGATACTATCGGGACGTAAATAGCGATCAGAATGAGATAAAATGTAAGTAAATAATACTAATGATAATAGTGGGAGTATAGAGATATAGCGTATGAAAGATTAACTGTTGGATAGTTTAATACAAACTTTCTCGGTGTGGATGGATGATGTCTACAGAGTTTGCCAACCGTCAATACATAACGCCACTGGTTGAACCGAGTATATACATCAACTTTGGTTTCGAAGTATGGAGATGAGCTACATCTAAATCTATATATAATGATAGTTTTAGGTGATGCCAGCCAGCAGTGCCACTGTTTCTGTCGAAAGAATAATTTCAATTTCATATCAGATCGGGGAAAGTGTTAATCTGCAGTTTTCACAGCGCGTACTGATCTGATGATCCAGCCGAATATCAACAAGAAGCTCCTCAACTATTCTCTACTCCTTTTCTCTTTTCTACAAGTTTTATACTTTTTTAATGCGCGAGGGTAGATTATTCAAAGAAAACTTTCAAGTGAGTTTTCACTCCTTTTTTCTTTTCACTCTTTTCAAGACAAAGATTTTTAAAACAGGGAATTATTTTAAAAAAAAAAAAAAAAAAAAAAATTACCTTTTGTGTTAACTTCTTTTTTTTAATTCTTAAGCAACTGCCGAGGAGTCAACCGAATATTTTTTTTAAAGCTAACTGCGTATGTTGAGTTATCTAAAGGGTTCTTATGTCGCTGAAAAAATTAAATGATGAAAAAACCTTTTTAAAACAGTACTTTACATCAGAAGTTATTATTTTACATCGAAATAATTGGTATAATTTTTTTTTTTTATTAATTAACTTATAATTAAAATATTTAATTATCATTCCGACGAATAACATAAAAAAATAACCAAGTGATTTAATTAATGAATAGCAGCTATTTCGAAACAATTACATTAATTGAGTGTACATTTCTGGGGAATAATTAATCGCTGTTCGTCTGCATAATTACTACTTTAATATTTAAACAAAATTTTTGTTTTAATTTAAACATCTATTAATTAGTAAATATCATTACATTACATATGTATATTTTATGATCATGGTGACAATGAAAATACAGTTATTGAGGGTCAATGCATCGATTTTTGAAAAGCGGTTAATGTTTTCAGTGTGATATGCGAGCTGATAAGAACGGCTACAAATCAGAACTTCCGATAAATGCCAACCTGGAAATAAACAAACTTTCGAATGATAAATGACTTTTTAAAAGTAATCACAACGAGCGTTAAAAGTATGAAGAATAATCACTTGAATCATGACTGCATCATTTCCTTGAATCCACTGTCCACATTTTGTAATATCCATGCAAAGGGCCGAGTCACCGCTGCTTGGAAAATTCATATCCGGTACTTTTCATTCGTACTTTGGAAATCTAAATTATATTTGGAAATCATACTTTAGTGTCGTTTTTTATTTTCTACCGTGGGAATACGCTGGAAAATTTATACAGTGATATAAATATTTAAATTTTATGGAGTTTTTTTAAAGCCAGAGTTTTAAATTTTATTAAAATTGATTCTCGTCAGTCAAAATCCAAAATTTTGATTACATTTGATAGTTAGTGTCTAAAAATTATTTCAATCTGTAAAAAAGTTCAAATTTTCTTAATTTTGTCAGAAGAAATTTCTTTAATCTGATAACCCGTAAAAAAAAATTCGTCTTAAAAGTGGCTTTTGCTTAACATCTTAAACGTGACACAATAACGGACTTTTTTAAGACAAAAAATTAAATTTTGAAATTTTTTAGATAAAAAAACTTGGAAATTTTTTGACATTTTTAATTAAAATTTTCTAATCAATATCCACTTTATCCTGACCATAATTTTCTAAACAAATTGCAATTTAGAGATTTCAGAGATGTAATTAAAACTTAAAGTTTGAAATATCTCAAACCTCGAAATTTATTTCAAACTTTCATATAATCAAATTTAATTTGATGAAAACTTTGAAATAAAAAAAAAATATTTTGCAAAAAATATTTAATGAAAAATTTGAAATATTTTTCAAAAAATTAATTTTGTGTTTTTATCTCCAAATCACTTTCATCAATACAAACCCTATTTTTTTACCACATTAATATAAAAAATAGTGCTTGTTTGATTACCCCATCAAAAAAAGCATACTTCAGTTATAATCTCTAAAAAAATAAAAATTATATAATATAGCTATATACTAGTGAAAAAAAATAAACTTGAATCAAAAGAAGAATTATTTTTTTTGAAAACAATTTTTCTTGATTCAAGTAATTTTTTTTTTCAGTGTAACATCGCAGTTTTCAAAATAATAACATGAATTAAAAAATAATTAAAACCAATAGCTCAACCGTAAAAACTTGAACGCAAACAACTTTCTATCTAAAATCTCACATCCTTACTTCAAAGTAAAACCCAAAAATTAGCATATTTCCAATTCGACATAACCCATCGACCTGCATACATCTGGTTAACTTTGTCCCGCAACAAACTAACAAATCACGCGTTAATTCCACAACCTACCCCGTAAAAAAATTCCCAAAAAAAAATTTCTCTTATCTCTCAACTGCACTGTTATTCCCGAAAAATTGTAGCAGAGTTAAGTACCAGCGAATTAGCTTTTAACCGCGGATATGTCCGCCATAAATAAAAGTGGAACTTTAAAATCAGTAGTTTCAATGACGTGGATTTAATTCCCTTGTTAATCGCAGAACTTACCACTTACCTACTGCCCGTAGATCTGTAGATCTCCCCCTTCTTCCTCAGGAATAGCAATCCATCGTGAGAAGCTCCCTGCACACAGATCAGACTGCGTACTGCATGTATGAACACATAAATAAGTATGCAAATCTCTATTCTCTTAGCATGCCCACGCGTGCCGCGAATATCGTACACCAGTGCTCCAACTACGTCATCTCCGCGTCACGGACTCGGTGGTATTGATCGAAAGGGATGTAGCTTTAGCTTCTGGTTTTCTTTCTCTCTCTCCTACAACTGAGCAGAGTTCTCCGTCTCTTACCGATTAACACTCGGCACTTTCACTTATAAATATAAATATAAATCTCTGAAAAAAAATTTTAAATAATTATCCTTTTTGGTATTCATTGCATAGCATTTGTTTTTCGATTTATTTCTCCAGCTTACTCCAACTGGAATTTAAACAATATTCTTACTGTAATTGCAATGACAATGACAGAAAATCTCAACCTGTTACTCACCTCTTTTTTTGTCCTGCTATTTTATTTTACCACCAGTTTATACTTTTACGAGCTTACATATACATAATTAACGGATAAATATAAATATAAACTGATGTATACTTTACACCCCAGTTACTTTTCGACCCTCGATACCGATGTAAATCAACGGTAATAAGCTCAGTCATGGGTAATTACTCTTATCCTCACGGACATCTGTTTTCGATTAGCTTGTCCAAAAAATATATAATCCGTGACACATATAAATAAGCTTCTAACAAAGTTATTCCCCTATATTTTAATCTCCAAATACTAATGGGACAATAGGATTGTGTTATTTTAAAATATAAATAGTTATGATGGTATTTTACTTTTTGACGGAAAAAAATTATAACTAATTTGAAGAGTGTCACTTAAGGGGATACAATGACGCGGAATATTTTTTTCTGATAGGTAAAATTTAAAAAGGTTTTTTTTTTTCTCACCATTCCCGAAAATGTATTTTTACAAAAGGACTTAAAATATCTCATCATTTAGACTATTATTTTTTTTTTTTTTTTTTTTTTTTTCATTATTTTATTTTAATATTTTTATCTTTATTTATGTTCCCACAATTTTTAGTAAAATTTTTTATTTCGGAAAAAAAAAGGATGATTTTTTTTCGTATTTTTTTTGTTAACAAATTGAAGATTATAGCCAAAGTAATCGATAATAATTAAAATGGCGTTTAAATAAATAGAAATCTCCCCTACCAACTCGATAAAAAAGTCTCAATAATTATCTCCTATAAATCCTGATAGATGGCGTTTAGAATTGTTTCCTATCTCTTCATGCCAAACTAAAGATCGTACAAGTTGTTTTATATCGTTAAAAATTTTTCTAAAAATTTTTAACGACTTTAAATATTATTTTTTAATTGTAGCGAATAAATAATTCGATAAAAATTTTAATAATTTAATTAAATTAATTAAATAATTATCAATTTGTCTTAAAATAAAAATCTATGATATAAAATTTTTTGGGATTGTTTGCAAAGTGAAGATTTAGAAGTTTATGTGATTTTTATACGCCAAAGTTGGAAAAAATAGCCGTAAATGACGACGTGTGATTTTTCAACAGACAAGAGAGCTCCGGGAGTGGAATCAACCGTTTACAAAAACATTTCAATTCATTGCTTTTCTGTGTTTTTACTGTATATTTTTTGTCGCTATTTTTCGAGAGCCCAGAGTTGAGCCACTGACAGAAATACTTTGAAGCATCAATGTATCAATAGAGCGGCATTAGAGACGACATGTTGCACTCGAAACATCAATAAGTCTATTGTCCGGGTCTTTGGGTCCATAGTGACTTTCAATGGGCTGTCATAAGCATCTCTCTCACGTTTACTTCTTCTCGATGCTCTTTTCCTCTATATTTTTCACCTATTACATCAAATACGTGACTCTTTTAGCAATTCTTCACACATATCATGCTTATTCTGGTGGATTCAATTTAAAATAGAGCTCAAACTCCTGAGGAAATAAAAAATCCGCGGAAATTAAAAAACTTCATTGGATTTTCAAATAGAAAAATTTTCATCTAATTATTTTTAATTTTCACTTTAAATTTAAATTTAAATAAAAATATGAATACTCTGTGCATGAAAATAAATTTCTGAAGAACAGATTTAAGTGGGTCTCGCATAGAGAGAGAAAAAAAAAAAAAAGAAGTGAAAAGTGAGTTGCGGGAAAAATTGCAGAAATGAATAGAGCAAAATCAAATGCAGCTGTATGAAATCTCCTTTCAAGAAAGCTATTTAAGACGATATTCTTGCTAATTATTTCTGTAGCTGATCCGTATAATTGCATAATATTTCAATTTAAGTGCACAATTAATTTCTTCTCATTTTATATATATATATATATATATATATATAATTACTTGGTTATTTTCTTCGGCGGATAGTTTTAACTACAGCATGTTAATTGATAATAAAAATTTTATTTTACTGAAAGTGGCCGTTAAGTAGTAATTATTGAAGTTAAGAACTATGTTCGGCATTAATGTTCACCAATTGGATTTTATGTTAATGTATTTATAAATAATCTTAAACTTAACTCTCTTGTAAGGAGACAGATTAGCGACCGTGCGCTCCCTGTTGGAGATTTTCAAAACTAATTTTGATCCAGAAATTGTTCTGTTCTCATATTTGTTCTGAAACGACTAATTTTCTTACTCAAAATATTTTTTTACCCAATTTTGGATAAAATTTTTTGAATATAAAAAAGCACCATATTTTTTGGACAAAAAATAACGAATCTATTTCTAAAGCATTTCTGTTATTACACATGATTTTTAATTATGTTTGAAAGTATCTTCTATAATATTTTACAACGGTTGATAAAATGACAATCTGAAAAAACAATTAATGAAAATTTTATCAATAAAAGTAATCAAAAATAAAATGAAGATTAAAGTTACACATTTTAAATTAACCAAAAATCAATGATGATTTATTTCTCTGGTTTGATGAAATCAAATGAATTATTAATTTAGCGAACCGCGACACATTAATCTTGAAATAAAACCAATACAAAATACACCAGTACAATGTACGCTATCAGATCCATGTACTCTGTAAAAGTAAGCTTAATCGATAAAAAAATTTGACCATTACCAATAAAATATCTCCGAAAAATGAATCGGGTAATTTATTGATAAAAATCTCAGTTTAATCTTCTCAGCTGAGAGCGCTAATAAATTTAAAAATAATAATCGGAGGTTTTCCATGTGGGAGTTATGAAAACGCAATTTTCCTTTTTCTGACATGTGCACATCTACATTTAAAGATTAATCAAGACAGATTAGTCTACATATTTTAAAATAAAAAAGTGACATCGATTATCGAGCGGAGGTATCAGGTCATGGCTCATTGTTGCGCTTTCTCATATATTTTATAAATAATTAGAAAAAGAAAACCGTAAGCTTTACTGCTAATTTATTATTTTTAACACCGTGTACATTTTATACGGCGTTAGACGCTTAGATAGGCTTCTAATAAGTTTGCTACGTTAAGTGCTTTGTAAATCGTTAACACACACAATTTATGTGTCTTATGTGATCTATATTATTAATTATTATTATTATTATTATTATTATTATTATTATTATATGTCTATTTGTATAGTTGATGTTCCTTTGAATGGGTGGAAATTCAAAAGATAATCCTTTGTTTTCACAGCGCATCTATTTTCAATTATTGGTTGTTGAATGCCTTACAAACGGATTATGCAGATCTAGTTTAATGAACTGCAGATGAGCTCGCTCGACGTGCTTTCATTTATATAAATCAACAATTGTTCCTTTGATAACATTCACCCGCAAAAGTGCCCAGCTGATATATGTCAAGTCATCCATAATTTTATTATTTAAGCGCTAGACTGTGTTGCTGTTTCATCATCACCAAACTTGTTATCGGCTTCTTGTTCTATCGTTCTTGCCGATTGTACTCGAGTGATTGATTGGTTGTCGGATTCGTTCGAGTCAAGATCAAATTTAGCGTGATAGATGCACTCTGCGAGTGAAACTAATACAGAGAACCCGAAACCAAATGAGAGGAACATCAATGATGGGGGAATTCCTTCATTATAACAAACGTCGGTTTCAATTGTGATTTTCTGAAAAATTACATTTTTAATGTTTAAATTCAATTTCTTTCCCATTTTTATAGGAAATTATTTGGAAAATTTACAGAAAAATTGTGTGAAAATTACAGAAATATTTTTGGATAATTACACGGGAATTTTATCTTGTGTTTACAAAAATAAATTGTTAAATTTAAAAGTATAATTATATAAAAATCATATAATAGAAAATTAAAAATTAAATAAAATTTTTTTCATTGTAAAATTTATAAATTTATAAATTATCTTAATGTTAAATTTACATTTTTTTCTTAGTAAATTTAATATTTTTTTTACATACAAAATTTACATTTTTTGCAATGAACTATCAATAAAAATAATACTTCAAAAAAATTAATTTTGAAAAAATAAAACTGTAAATTTAACAATTTTTTCTGTAATTTTAACAAAACTTTTTTTCCGTGTTTTTTTAGAAAATTTTTTAAGTTTTTAAATTTTTGATCCAAAACATTCTTTCTAAATTTCAAAACAAATTATGTTTAACACTTATTATTGTATATAACTATCCAAATAATTTTATCTTAATTGAATTTCACTCAAGTTATTGCTTACAAATTAACTTGTAACCGGGGGGTTTTGCCCAGGTCCAGTTAGCTACCCCTTTCCTCTTTAGAAAGGGCGCCACTGGGATTTTAGACACGGTGTCCCAGAAACCGGGGAAGCATGAGAGGGAAAAGACAGGGTCGTGAGAAGTCCGAGAAAGGCTGTAAATAAAACTGAGAAAAAGTTATTTATAACAATTAGTTATAACTAACTTAATTGTGAGAACCTCTCACCTACGTTGGCCCTTGCCAATTTATTCAAACCTCGTCACTCCGACGGAATACCTTAAAATCTAAATTTTCCCTCGTCAACCTGACGGAATACCATAAAATACCAATTAATTACCTCGTCAACCTGACGGAATACCGATTAAAACCTATTCCCGACTGCGCCTCCGACTCGGGCGTCTACGCAGCGGTTTCCTAACTTAATCCGTTGTACCCCCGACTCAGGCGTCTATACAACGTTTCTAAATACTCACTAAATTCCATACAGAAATCGTCCACTTTATCCGAATTACTAATTATCTAAATTCCTTGAATTTTACGCTCAACATTTCTTTAATACCCAATACCAAATTCGCTAATTTAATTCATTACCAAAATTTCTCAGCTAAATTCATTAACAATTTTCTCAATAGATTAATTCACTAAATTTACTAAATTAATTAAATTCAGTCCAACGGCCTAGAATAAATTTTACAAAATTTCAAATTTCAAATTCTACAAATTTAACAAGCCTCATTAAATATTCAAACTGCATATATTCCAAAGTGACCTTGACTATCTAAATTACACAAATGCTTCTACTATTTCAACTTAATCAAATAATTTTAACTAAATAATTTCCCATAACTAAAAGGCTTGTAACAAATTAATTAATTGACGTGTATGAATAATTTACTTATAAAAGAATCTACTAAATTAAAAGTGACATCTGAGACAATAGCGATCATTAATTGATAAAATTTTATTACAGTTAGTTCGGCCTCTCAATTTTCAAATTCAAGCTTGGCCTGAAATAATTGTAATAATAATACCTGACTTAACTTTTACAACTCTCCAAACGTTGAGTGAAGTCCTGGTGGAAACGGGCGAAATCAGCGGCTGGTTGGTCTCTCTCTCGTCTCGAATAAACTTTCCGGCTCCAAGTAATGGGTTCCCAATTCCGGATCGTAGATTGACTTCCTTCTTGATGGTCCTGAATCTCGATGACAGAATTTATTACACAGCACTACACTGACTCACTGTTTTGCCAAAAGCCTCACTGTCTCAAAGCGTCACTGGCTCAAAAGCCTGGCTCAAAAGGTGTTACTTGTTCCAAGGGCTGGCTCAAAAAGCGTTACTTGTTCCAGGGCCTGGCTCAAAAATCCTCGATGTTTCTTTTGTCGGCTCTTTTATAACCCTTGACTCCGAGTTCTCGAACTTTCCTATTGTCAACCCCGCTTCGTTTTTGGGGACAGCAGTGGGGACTTTCGATTTGCACGCCCGGTGACAAGTCTGAACTACTTGTCAAAAATCGAACGGTAAGGGAAAACCCTCATTTATCGTGGCGTCAATAAAGTGGTCGATAACGACCATGGGAAGTTCAGTTTTCCCTGTAAAATAAACTACTATTTCTTCAATCTAAAATATTCTGAGCAATAATTGCCATGAATAATATATTTATTTATCTACTTCAACATTTTAATCTTCGTAACTTTCTAAGCGCTAAAGTGTAATACTGTTTCATCATGATCAAACTTTTTTTCAATATGTTGTTCTGTCGTTTCTGCCGATTGTACTGGAGTGATTGATTGATTGTCGGATTCGTTCGAGTCGCGATCAAATTTTGCGTGATAAATGCACTCTACGAATAAAATAAACACAGATAAGCCGAAACCAAACGAAAGAAACATCAATGCGGGGGCGAATTCTTTCATCATCACGGGTATCGGTTTTGAACTGTGACTTTCTGGACACGGTGGCTTTTTGTAACGCCAATGTTTTCTTAGACGATTGGCTAGTCCGTGTTCGACTGATTTTCTACACCTGCAAAATTTAAATTTTTAGCAATTTCTCGGGTTTAATCTGTTAGTAATTAAATAATTAATTAATAAAAAAATTCACCCATAAGTTATTATTTCTTTAAATGGAGAATGTCTTGGAACTCCAACATAAACTTCCCGCGGTGCCCGAATAGGAATTTCTTGAAGTTCACACATTTGATCTTCCGTAAATAAATCCTATTATAAAAAATATTATCATTCAACTTTACTTAAAAATCTCAAATTTTCTGATTCAATAAAATCTCAATGTTTATAAATTTTCTGTACAAAATAAAATTTCCAAAAACCAAATTAGTTAAAACTTGAATTTATAATATTGAATGAATACTTCTATAATCCTATAAGCTGTAGTGTCTTCAATGTGAAAAGCGAACGGTTCATCCCGAACTTTGAGAAGTCCTTCAACAGCCGGATAGTAGGATCCCCTTGGTAACTTCTTGGTCGGCTTTATTTTCTTCTCGTGCATTTCAATAGCTGTTTCTAAGTATGTCGTCTAAAAATTTCCATATAAATTTTATTAAATCATAACCTACCCTTCTATAATTCATTCATAAATTTTTTTCTTTATTAAACGAGATTAGAATACAAATATTACATAAAATACATTTATAAGACATATTTGTCTCATAAAAGTACTTTATCCCGTTTGTAGGACTAATCCAAAATATTTAAGTATGAAATAATAACATAATTTAATACTTACTGCATAAAAGTCTCTGTAGTAATCCATGTCCTCCATTCCGCAGCTCAAACTACTGTCAGTCAAATTTTTCAATGTAGTAATCCAGAACGCAGGTGGCGCTAGTAAGAACCCAACAACCGTCGCTGAGTAGAATTGAAAGAGAAGAAGCGTCCAAACAAATAATGACAAAAAAGCGATTCGTCCAGAAATAAGGCGCGGACTATCATTTACTCCTATTTTATTTTTACAATTATTAATAGATTAATTGCATTAATTTTGAAATTCAAGAGGTCAAAAAAAAGAAGGATTATAATAATAATACTAATTATTATTATTACCCTGCTGGAACAAAGCAGCCAAAGTTATAAGACTGGTTTCTGTTGCCGGTAATGACATCGAAGAATTGTCTGGAACTTTTATATTCTTCACATGAGATTCGGCTTTGGTTGTTATGAAAAGAATAAACCAATAAACACCAGCCACTCCGAAGACAATGTACCACAAGCTACTGTCAAATGGTTTCAGAAATCCATTTTGCATGTAATCTTTCTTAGGATGCCGAAAGAAGAATACTGTCCTGCAAAGAACATCAAATGTCAAAAATTGAAAAGAAGAGTCACCAAAAAATGAAATTATGAGGCGTGTACTTTTGGATTTTCCAAAATTTTTTTAAATTTTACCTGATAGTCATTACGTGTACAGTATAGTCAATAACTTCTAGGCGTTCTCGTTTAAATTGAAATGGTGCCGAACTTATGTCAACAATGCCTTTCTCCATGTCGCCGATTATTCCGTTGAAGCTTCCGTTTACTTTGTATCCCCAGCTTTTGTCTCGTTTTATATTAATACTTCAAAAATGAGTTACTTAATTAATAACTGATTCATTGTTGGTGAACAAGTCAACCGCAATGGCCAAATTCATTAAAAATTACATTCATCCAAGAGAAAAAATCTTAAACCAAAAATACTGTTTTGAAGAAAATGATTTTCTTGAGTCAAGAAAAAAAATTCTTACACTGAAAAAAAAGTTTAATATTTTTTTCTCTTGAATCAAGTTGACTTTTTTTATCAATACATCTAATTCGCTAGTCAAAAGCTAAATACAAGGCTATTAATCTCAAAAATACGCGGAAAAAAATTTTCTTTAAAAATTACCGTTTAATTTACTGTAATCGTAGGACATCATGCTACTTTTAATTCAGTACCATTTTTAAATAAAAATTAAGAAAAAAATCATTCATTTTATTGAAAAATAGATCAAATTTTTAAAATATTTAATAAAATTTGTTGAAAAAAATTATTTTTCGTATATAAACGCATGTGAATTAATCAGCAAAAGACAAATAGCATAATACCTATGACAGCAACCCAGTTAGCAAAAATGAAATCAAGTTGACGTAAACCTGCGGCCGTAGTTGGACGGAAAGTTTACGCTAACAAAAAAGCAACAGTTGTACTTATAACTAGTTTACGTCAAGTTAACGTCAACTATCCGCAAGCCTTTCGGTCAATTCCGGCAGTAGGCTTACGCAAACTTAATGCGAAGTTAAAGTCAAGTTCTCTGAAACTATTGCAAATGCAAAAGTTGACGCGAAGTTTACGTAAACCATCGAACATCAACTGATTGATTGTCAACTCGTGCTAACTGGGAAGTTACTCAAACAACTTACGAAAAATTGTAGTATTCTTGCAATTGCAACACTATTTGATGAGTAAACCGACTCATAGTATCAAGATGGATGTCTATGGGGGTCGTTAGATAAGTTTCCAAGTCAGGTTTCGGTTCATTTACCAACTGAAACAGTTGAAACAGTAATAGGAGTTGAATACTAGAAAATAATTGAATCAAGAAAGAAAAAGTCTGCTTACAGCGACTGAAACGTTTAGCGGCAATAAATTAAAATTCTGTCGGCGGTGATACTTGAATTGGTGCTTAAAATTATTCACCAATTTATGCTCAGGGGTCCAGTAGCCCATGAGAGTTACATTAATGACACCTCCGTGACGATAACTCGGGTTGTATACATCGTAGAGTTTGTAAGTGTTGTTCTGTCGAATCGCTACGATCATTTCGCTCGCAACCGACAGGGGAAGATCTCTCAGCGACGGTGTCGGGAATTCTAATGACTCGGTTAGCAGAATCCACCGATAAGATTCATTGAACGCCAGTTGCCTGGAAAACTGCTCGAATTGTTATCAATTTGGTTTGTTCAATGAAATTATCCTTGTACTCGTTTACTTTTTCCCTTTCCCCTTCATTTTTATTTAAATTTGCAATTTTGTACTGATAATAATTTATATAATTAAGAAAGTAAAAATTTTTTCTCTGAAATATTTACTTGAAAACATAGGGATTTTTTTTTTTAATTAAATTTAGTAATTTTTAAAAAATCTTGACTTTTTCAAAGATTTTATATCATTTCCAGCGATCGTTATATAAAACTTTTTTATAAGTTTTCGGAGGAATTGTAAATGAATTAAATTTTTTGGGGTAGATAAATTTGGTTATTTAATTTTTATCATACATGTTAATATATTTATGTGTCTAATATTTATTTATATTAATCAACAGAATAAGCAAAATTTTTTTCCGGGCGTATTTTTATTATAAAATTGAGTTTCTTTACTTAAGAAGGTTCCGTGAAAAATCACTTTTATAGCCATAATCTATTGGTGTCTTTTTTTGCGATGGAACCTCCTTAAAAAGTCTTAATTTGATATTTTTTAATTGATAGTCAATTAATCATCTAAATAATTAAAAGAATAGGTAAAATATTTTTGGTATATTTATTTTTTAAATGCAAGGTTTTGACCAAAATTTTTGCCTTTTCAAAATTTATATATTATTTTATGATATTAAATTTTTTAGAGCAATTTTGAATTCTATAATTTAATTCTGTGATATTTTTCCATTAAATTCCAGTAATTGATCCTAAAATAGGAATATTATTTTTTTAACTAATCTAAAAATTATTTAAATTATGTATATTGTAATTAAAAACATCAAAAATCATCAAGTCCAAATTTTTACATTAAAATTTGCAATTTTTGGCAATTACACAGTACAGGTTGCTGAGTATTATTATTATTATCCTTATTAATAATAATAAATGTACCTGATTTAAAATTAAATCGCTGCTTGGACAATCAAAGTCGAGAATTACACCAAGAGTTTGAGCATTAAGCCTTAATGTATTTTCCAAATTAATATTATCCCTTATTTCGTTGTAAGAAACTTTAGCTTCTTGTCTCATTACATTTCTAGCAAAATCATGAACTTCTGTAAATAAATACCTTTGAATTGAATTGAATAAATACATTTAAGTTACAATAAAAAATATTTTTGAAAAATATTTTTTGGTCACACAATTGAACAAACTTTTGCAAATACCTTGGAGGTTCCAGCAGCCGAAAACAATCAACTGATAAACGTGAATGCTGTCGAAGTAATCGCGGGTGAAGTTTTCCAAAAATTGATCGCACTTAATGAGTCGCATGAGCAAAGGCAGAAGAAAAATACCTTTTCGTAAATTCATCTTACTCGAAAGTGAAAACAAAGCTCTTAGTCATGATACGAAGAGCCAGTGCCGCTAATAGTGAGCGAGGGGCTGTGATAGTACGACTGACAATGAGACAAAGACTTATAAGTTTAATCGAGCGATGGCGGAGTTTAAGTAAAACCACGTAAGCTTAATTTCGCCTGGTAATTTAAACTTTGGCTATAACTTATGCAAATAGCAAATTATTAGCTCTTTATAAGTGTTATTAAATTAATCGATCCTGGGATTTCGTGACTCGCGAAATCATACATTTGAGGGTCTAATCAGTAACCCTGTCATTTAATATAATACACTATCTTTATGCACATTACACGTTGCACATAATATATTGTGCATTATGAATCTCGTGAATAATACCTTCCAATTGGTATATTTATATTGGCTTGCCTCCAAGTAGTTCAAAAGTTCGATGACTGCGCTTGACAGCTTCAAGTTCCTATAAATCCTAGTTTTCATAAATAAATAAATAAATATAAAGTCGCTTGTAGGTAACAATATAAAAATATATATTTTTTTTATAACAATAGCAATAACAACATAAATAAAATAGGATACAAATAGTACAAAATTTCTCCAAAGTTAAAAAATACACAAAAAAAATTATGAGGGTGAATTCAGCAGACAGCTAATTTTAGAAAATTTTTAGATTAATTTTAACTTAATTTTTGTAAAAAAAAAATCTAAAAAATTTAATTTAAAATTTTTTTTATAAATCAATTACAATAAAAAAAAAAAAAGGGCTTCTAAAAATTTTCACTTGTAATTTTTATTAATTTTTACATGTGAAACTTTTTAATTTAATTTTTTTTATAATAATTTAATTGCTATAAATATCTAAAAAAATTCAGTATCATATTTTTTTATACTATTTTTTCTGTAACAAATAAATTGTTTATAAATTATTAAAAAATTATCAGATGTCTGCTGAATTCATACTCATAAAAAATTTTAGGAAAAATTACAATTGTTACATCATAATTCAAAATTTGACTCAATATTTTACACTTGAAATTTTTCCTAAAATTTTTTTTTCTCTTCGCGTATTTACGTCAAATTATTGGTATCTTCTGATGCAAAATATTTTCTACGATACACTCCGTCAGGATCATATTTGTTGGCAAGTATTCCAAATTCTTTCGGTTTGTATTCTCTGTAAATAATATTAATAATAATTTTATTAATTTTGTTACAATTATTATTCAAAAAAATTAATTTTTTTAAAAAAAAGTTTCTCTCCTTATTTTTTTAATCTCTATATATCGTTCGTATAAATTTTTATTTTTTAAATAATTTATTTACTTCTTTCAATAAAATTTTGTTTTGAATCCGTCGACCCGGAACATTTTTTTTATCAATAATAAAGTTGCTTGTTCACGCTTGTTTGTTACCGATAGTACTTGTGATTGTAGGTCATGTGATTTAATATATTATATGTTTGGCGATACCAAAAATTTTTTAAATTTTTTTTCAGATTTTCCATGTAAATTTAAATTAAAAAAAAAGTATCCATATTTATCGAATTATTGTTAATAAAATTTAACATCAAAATAGTGAAGTGTATTTTTAAAACTTGTGTTGTTTTTTTAAAATAATTATTCGCAGAAATTTTTTTCATTAAAATAACAAATTACCATTGATAAATCAGTTAAAAAAAAATAAATAAAACTTTGCTAATTATTGTAATTACTTGCTGACTTACTCATGAATAAATAACAATAACAATAATAACCTGTTAATTTATTATGAATAAAAAAAAATAATTTACCCGTCTAGGATAAAAAGAAAATTTTTATTTATTAACTTCTGAGTACTTAACGCGATTTCAATTCCCAATTCAAAAGTTTTTAAGCAAAAACAATAAATATTACCTCAAGTACTTGATAATTTTAATCGCGCCTTCTTTTTGGCTCTTGGAACACTTAGCACACTCAGTGCTCAATGCTTCCGGTAAAGCTCCTGAAAGTAAATTAAAACAAAAATAAAATTTAATAAATTTTGAAAGCTTTTGATAAAAAATTAATAAATGCTAGCAATCTTGCAGTCACTATCTGACTGCCGTTACTTGTGAACTATGAATAAATAAAATTTTGCTTTATTAAATAATTACTTTTGTTAAATTGCACTGTACTTTCTTAAATATTTTTTAAAGATATAAGCTCATCCCGATGTTATACTCATCAAGAGCTTTTATTTGAGTACCCACATGCATTTTTGATATATTTTTCATATATTTATATATATCATATATATATAAATATATGAAAAATTGATGTGGGTACTCAAATGAAAGGTCTCAATGAGTGCAATGTCGAGGTGAGCTTGTATCTTTAAAAATGTCAATAGTTCACGAGATACAAGGTCGTTTCTTAATTAAATGTTAAATTGCACTGTACTTTTTTAACTATTGACGTTTTTAAAGATATAAGCTCATCCCGATGTTACACTCATCAATACCTTTCATTTGAGTACCCACATGCATTTTCATATATTTTTCATATATACATATATATAATATATATAAATATATGAAAAATTGATGTGGGTACTTAAATGAAAGCTCTTGATGAGTGTAACATCGAGATGAGCTTATATCTTCAAAAATTTCAATAGTCTACGAGATACAAGGTCATTTCTTAATTATGTATCTAGAAATAGAGCATTTTTGAATGCAGCCTAATTACTTATCATTATAAATTGACTATCGGTGAAAATGATATGAAACCTTAAAAAGACACAAATTCAAGTCAAGACCTTTGTAACGACACTAAATTCCACTTAAAAAAACCGATTTTATCATATGACTATCCTGGACACAAAATTTTTCTTATTCTCTTAATAATATAAATTAAATTATAAAAAATTGTTAGATGAAAAAATAAAGTTTCATAAATTTAAAAATTTTTTTATCAAAAATTAATAAATATTTAAATACAAAAAATTCTTACGCTTCAATTCGCGGCCATCAGGAGGACAAGGTCCCTTGTTCATCAGACAATTGTAGTAATTATGAAGCAGCTTTTTGTTCTCCAAAACGAGATCCAAATTGAGCTTGTCCCACCTGGTCATGTAAGCCTCCGCTGGAGGCGGCTGGTAACAATGCGATGCACACACAACTAACAGTAAAATAACGGAGGTGTGCATGACCGCACAGTGACACCAAAAGAGACCCACCAATCTGGAATGCATTCCCCGAACGAGTAAACCGATCCCGTGGTTCGCGAGCGCATTTATACCGGCACGAGCATCCATCGATTGATGCACACAGACAACTATTTTTTCATTTTATTTCAATACCAATTATTTTCCTCCAGGCAACTGGATTGTTTAATTATCTATAATCATCCTATCGGTACTTGCAATTAAATGTAAATATTACTTGGTAGAATGTTTTAAAACATTCGACATAAATAAATTTACATAACATCAACAATTATCAATGGTGGATGGTTTGGGAATAATAAACGAGATTTGTTGAACCTATAGTTAAAATTAAACAAATATTTATTACAATTAAAGCGATTAATGAATTAATTGTCTTAAATTTGAAATTTTAATATCAACGATGCCATTTTTTAGTAATAAATATTTTTTTTTAATCAAATGATATTAATTATTCATTAAAATTCGGTAAATATTTCTTAAAATTTAAAGATTTCAACACATTAAAGAAGAAATTAAAGTTTCTCTTAAATTTCAAATTTTTTTCCTAATTTTATTCATTGAATTTTATTTTTTTTAACTAAAATAGTGTATTTCCATTAATATAAATTGATTTTAATTGTGATCGGTCAAGAAACTAACGAGAGAACAAAATGGTTGTGCTTTTATGTTGCCAACACGAGAAATGACGTACATAGATGGCGCGGCAGGAAGCGCGCAAAATTTAAAATTCAAAAAAATTGTATTCTTTAAAAAATTACAAATTTCTTTACTTAAATAATAAATTAAATTTTTTTTGAGGATTAAAAGAAAGATATTTTTAATTTTAGATCCCGAGTCGAAATTTGAAACGTATTTCAAGTGTCTCAAGCGTTGTAAGCGTGATTAAAAGGTTTCAGGCATTAGAAACATGAATAAAACAAAATTCTTCTATCAGAATTGACGGATTTCTTCCTAATAAATGCAGAAGTCAATAAATCTGGAAAGGTTGATTTTGCAGGCTATTTTTAAAACTTCCCGTGGTATATGAGTTCAAAATACTCGAAAAATTATCTATTGAAAATTTTTAAACACGCTATTAATGCCTGAGACGTTTTAAACGCCTGAAATGCGTTTTAAATCGACTCGGGATGATTTTCTTAATGTTACTTTTTAAGAAGATGTAAACATTATCGAATAATAAAAATATAAATAAATGAAGTGTATTAACAGATAACATGATCTTTATGTTGCGCAATAACAACATCAGTAACAACTTCAACGAGATGTAATAGTCTTGTAGGAGTGAAGATCCTGATTGTGATAATAACTTTCCTGACAATAAACGCAATTAACAGTGACGCGACCTCGCTGAGGAAATTACACTTTGATTGTTTTCAGCTTCCCGGTTTTAAGGTAACTTTTAATGAAATATATTTATGTTAAATGTTATTAACAAGATTTAATAATGTGTAATAATATTTATAAAGAAAAAAAAATAATAAAAGATTAAGGATTGTTGAAGTTATAAGTTACAAGTTATCTTCTTTTCTGTTCATGGAAAACTCCATTGTAAGTTCTAAGTTAATTACTTAATTGTATGCCGGTGGAAAAAATAATGACCTATTGTTTCTTTTTAATGGTTAATAATAATGTATTGGCAATGATGGTGATGGCAAATGCATGTTTGGTACCGTTAGAAAACAGAAAAACCTGCAAAAGCATTCAGCGTTAAATACTCACATCTCGCTATCATTTCCGACCTACTTTCTTCCCTGGCCTTATTTTTTTTTTGCCCTCGATATTAATCGATTGGATTTTTATAAAAATTTTTAAAGATTTTTTTTTTTTTAATTTTTTACGAAAAATTTAAGTATGAAAATAAAAATTTGATGTGTAAAAATTTACGGTGATTAATTACGTGCTGTGGTAACTTATCTACTGAAGATAAATTTAAACCGACGAACGTTAAAGGACAATTCTTTATTGTTAATTGGCAGTAAATAAATATGTTGGTTTATTTAATTTTACGACGCTGATAATTTTTACGATTTTTTTGGAAAATAATTTATTTTAAATACAATAAAAAAATTAAAAATAAAAATATCACAAGTCAAAAATAATAAGTAGTAAAAAAAAATATTTGATCTAAGTTCAAAAATTAAAAAATGCGTTTTTAAGAATTTAAAAAATTAAGATAAATATTTTTTTTTTTTTAATTTCTAATAGTAGCATTTTTTGATAAATTTATTTGTTAATAAATCATAAAAAATTGCAATACGTTGATTAATTTTCTGATCATTGAATTGATTATTTTTATTCAAATAAAACGCAGTAATTTTAAAAATTAAATTTTTTAAAAATAAAAATTAATTTTTAGAAATTTAAATTTGAAAATTAACTCCCAAATTTTATTAAGTAAAAAAGTGACAAAATTAAAAAAAAATTATAAATTAAATTATTCAGGGATATTTTTTAATAAAATAAACAAATTTATTATTTATATTTTAGTTTTTTAAGATCAATAAATTATTAATAACAATATATCTGGTGAGGCACTAGCTCTAACACATCGATTTTAAATTAGTCATTTACGTCGAAAGTCGTTAAATAAACGATATAAAAAGACGGGTTCAATTGAAGAGATATTAGTCTTCAAAAAAATGAAGTTTCATCAGCTTGGGTCGATTAATTTTTTAATAATTGCAATAATAGCTCATTTTGGAAGCGCCGATGAAGAAGAAGAAAAACTTGACAATTATTATAATCATATATTTTTGGGTTCGATATTATCGAGATTTTAGAGAATCGCCGAATAGTGGATAGATATTCTAGTTGTTTGTTGGGAAAAGTAAGATGTCCTGGACCTGCAAAAGTTTTTAAAGGTAATTTTAAAATTTATTTTACTTGAAAAAATTTAGGAAATTTTTTTATGTAATATAATTGAATTTGATCTCATTTTTTTTTTAGAAACTTTTCCACATATGCTTAAAACTCAGTGTGGAAGATGTACTATGGATAAAAAAAAAGCATATGATATCGCTGTTGTATTTTTACAGTAAATATTTTTTAGAAAAAAAAAATATTTAATTAATATTTTTTAGAAAAAAAAATATTTAATTAATATTTTTTAAAATAAAAAATGTTTGACTAATAAATAATGATAATATTTTTCAGGTTTCATAGGCCAGATATTTTTCAAGCGCTTTCAGAAAAATATATTCCTCAATTACCATCGAATAATACTTCATGAATAAAAAAAAATTTTTTAGCTTCATTTTTTTGAAAATAAATTTGAAAAATGATGTAAAGTAAAATTAATTGAATAGATTAAATTGAAATTAATTTCTATTACTGTTCCGACTTCTGAAAATAAAAATTAAACAATTAATGCTTTACTAGAAATATATTTATCTTGAAAATATAAAACTTGTTAAACTAAATATCAATTTTATCTGAATTTAATTCTTCCTGTTTTTGGCTACTCGCTGAATTTGTCGAGCCTGTTTTCTGATCCGATACTGAATCATCGTTATCATCGTCGTTCATGTCTCTAATTTTTTGATGCCTCATTATTATCTTCTCGCCTAGAACAAGACAAAGCGCCACAAAGAATCCAAACCCCAGAAGAAATAACGCGGGACTGAATTCTGGGATCATTACAGGAACTGGATCACTTTTGTGACTTTCTGGACACTCTGGTTTTCGGTGCATCCAAACATTTCTCAATCTACGAGCCATTCCGTGCTCAACTATTTGCCTCATTCTGTCAAGTATCATCAATTTTATAAATTTTTATTAATTAAGACCCAAAAATGCTAATTTTGGTTAAGTACAAGCAAAATTACTGTTATAAAAAATATTTTAAAATATTCACCCATAAGTAACCATTTTTTTGAAAGGCGAAAATCTGGTCGTTGCTGTAGCCGTATGCTTTGGAGGAAATAGTAGGATTTCAACTAAGTCACATATTTCACCGGTATTGAATGTTTCATGGTAAAAAGAAAGTAGAATTTTTTTTTAGAATGAAAAATTATGAATTTTAATTGAATATTTTTGAAAATACAAAATCAAATAAATTTTTTTAATTACTTCAAAATAATAACCGCGACAAAATAACCGAAAATAAATTAACCGTGGATAAAATAACCGAACAACATTATAACCATGTAAAAAAAAAACAAATAATAAAATAACCGAACGACAAAATATTATAATCAAAATATTTTTGCATCAGCACCCACACAATCCATGAAAAAAAGGCACATCTACACACAAAAAATAAATTTCTTGCGCCAAGAAAATTTTAAGGAAAACCGAAGTTATTTTGGAGCAAGAAGAAATTTTCTTGGCTCAAGAAATTTATCTTGTCTCAAAAGACTTTGTCTTCATTCAATAAATTTTCAATTTTCCTTGATATTTTCTTGAGCCAAAAAAATTTACACTCCAGACAAGAATTTTTTTTTTTTTCAGTGTAAATACCAAGCTTTGTTTAATGGCCTATTTTCGAATAAACACACACAAAAACCATGTTAAGAAGACACAACACGATTACCCGTTTATTATTTTATATTATTTTTGTACTTATAAATTTAAAAATTATTTTCAGAGATTAATTATAAAATCTTATGTTCTGGATATTATTTCCATGGATCTTTTGTCTGCGGTTAACTGACTATCAGTGAGAATGATAAGAAACCTTAAAAAGGGACTCATTTAATTCAAGACCTTTACAATGACAGTAAATTTCTCTAAAAAAAAAAAAAAAAAAAAAAAAAAAAAAAAAAAAGTTTTTATCATCTAACTATCCTGGAGACAAAATTTTTCTCATTCTCTTAATACTATAGATAATTATTACTGTTAGATAAATTTACAAAAAAATTGACGTAAATAATTACTTCTATTATTTTATAAGCAGTTGCAACGTCGACGTGAAAAGCAAACCCTCCTTTTTGCATCAATTTGAGACCATCTTCAATTGAATAATAAGGTTCTCTTTTTCGTTTTTTATTAACCGCAACTTTATCGAGATACAATTGCAGAGCCACAGGATCTGTTGTCGTCTAAAAATAGTAAAATAATTAAGAAGCTGCTGATTATGAATATTTTAGATATAAATAATATATATTAATATATATATATATATATATATATATATATATATATATATATATATATATATATATATATATAAATAATATATATATATATATATATATATATATATATATATATATATATATATATATATATATATATATATATATATATATATATATATATATATATATATATTTAAATAATAATAATATATTTTAGATAGCTTACTGCAAAAAAGTCGTAATTATAGGCCATATCTTCGATACCGACTTCCAAATTGCTGTCAGCAAGGTCTTGCAGGGTGTTAATCCACCTCGGTTTTTTGGCCAACAAAGACCCTACAATACTTGCGGAGTAAAATTGGTAGAGAAGAAAGCCCCACATGAAGAGAAATATGAAAACAATTCGCCCCGCGTAAAATCGTGGGCCGTCGCTCAATCCTAAAAACATTTGTCATAATCGCTGTGGGTCCAAAAAAATAAAGATATACCTTGTTGAGCCATAGCAGACGTGACAACCATCAAAATTTCAGAAGCCGGGTAGGTATCAAGAGTCATTTGAGGTTTCTTCATGACCAACCAGTGCTCAAGTTTTACGGACGTGTACAAAAAGATCCAATTAACTGCGCCAAAAAGAGCAATGTAGTACCAAACTTGGTTCTCAAAGGACTTCAAAAAAGGGTTGCTCAGGTCGTTAGTCGAAGGGTGTCTGAAGATGAAGCAAAGTCTTGCTACCCATGTCTGGACGGTGTATTCAATGGCGTCCAATCTTTCGGGCTTGTACTGAAAAGGAGTCGCTCCAAAATCTACCAAGCCTTTTAGCATGTCACCAATTATTCCATTGAACGATCCGTTCACCAAATAACCCCAGGTTTTCCCTCTCTGAAGATTCATTCTAGTAGAAAAATTATTTTACTCTATTTAAAAATACTGTTTCAAAAAGCGGGATTCAATTTAAAAAAAAAACTAACGTAAAATTGTAATAATCGCGCATTTGAAGTGTCAGAGCGTAATTATAACGGTGCATTGTGTCCAAATGTGGATTTATTGGGTTATGGATGTATGTATTATAATCAGGTACCGCTGGAAAATCAAACTGCAATAAAGTGAATCTTTTTTTTTTTTAAACAGAATTTATCAAGTTTTTTTGGGATAAATTATCAAAAATAAAATTTTTAGGGATTCTTACGACTATTGACGCATTTAGTACAAGTCCTTGAAGATCTCCACGTCTTTTGTACTTGTATTGCGTCAAAAGAATTTTCAAAATTCCTAAAACATGTAAACTGTTTAATTTTGAGCTATGATTGTAAATTATCGAGGATGCGTTAAAATACGGCAAACTTCCAATCCATTATTTGACACACAAAGTTGATCTTTTTCAATTCAAAAAGATACATTCCGATTTTTTTAATAGAAAATAAATTTTAATCATTGAAAATTTACCTCTTTAAACTCATTGAAACTCCATTGAAAAAAAAATTAAATTGACTCGAGAAAAAAAATTCTTGAACCAAGAAAATAATTTTTAAAAGCTTCATTGTCTTGATTAATGTAAAAAAAAATTTTCAAACTGAAATTTTACTTGATTAAAATTTTTTTTTTTTTTTTATTATTTCAGTTCAAGAATTTTTCTTTTGACTAAAGTTAATTTTTTTTCCAGTGAAAGAATCATTTTTAAAAAATTGTAGGGACTCGCAACCAAGCCGGGAATCGAACCCCGTCTGGTCTCATTACATTACTACGTAAGCTACTGGGACTCAGATGACGATAATTAAATCCTTATGAGGGTCAAATAATGGATTAGAAGTCAGTCATAGGCTAATTATTTTAATAAATTTCGACTATGACCTTCATTGCGATCATTCAAACTCCAATGACCCATGTAAGTGACATAAAGCTTCCCACCATGGCGGTAACTGGGATTGTAGACATCATAAAGTTCGTATATTATTTTATTATTGTTATCTGTATTATTGCCATTATATAAATTTTCATTTCTGCGTATTGCTATCGTCATTTCATTAGCGATAATGTAAATGTTGTTCCGTAAACTGGAATTTTTTATATTTATTAAGAAAACATAAATTTAAGTTTGCAATGAAAATGAATTACTTATACAGTGATAAGTCTAAAAAATTTTTCAAGGAAGAAAAGCCAAAAATCTTAATAAAATTTGTTAATTTTAATACAAAAAAAATAATTAATTTAGAAGAGAAATGAAATTTTACTTGATTTAAAATTTTTTTTTTTTTTTTTTTTTTTTTGATAAAATTACCTGGTCAAAAATAATTTTACTACGCTGACAATCTAAATCTAAAACAATTCCTAACTTCCAATAATCAACATGCAATAATTTGTCCAAATCAATGTTGTCATCTATACTTTCGTAAATTAATTTTATCTCTGGATCCATAATTATTGATTTGCTGAATTTTAAACTATCTAAATAAAATTACAATTCTAGTTTCATTAATTATAATTTATAAATAAAAATAATAAATTATAAACTCATCATATTTATCCCAGCATCCAAAAACAACAATCTGGTTGATATACAAATTTCTGAAGTAATCCCGCGTGAATTCAGAAAGAATTTCATGCCCTCTGCTCGACGAAAGAGACAAAGTCAGGAAAATTATAAACAACCAGTACACCGAAAGACGCGACTTCATCTCATTTGGAGAAGGTTTCGTTTACAAATGAGCTTTCAGTTTGCTTTACTTTAGCGACAACCCCTTGAGAAGTTTAAAGTGGAAATTTAAAGCCCTCAATTATCAGCTTAAAAGTTAAAACTGGTGATTACCATCCGCGAATTTAAATCGGCTTTACAACCAACGGTTTCAACTTAATGCTAAATTGCTAGTGTAGTAAGACTATCATTAAATCGATCGTTAGTTAATAATATTAGTGCTATTGTTAAGCTCCCCTATCGGAGAATCCGAGATAGCAATTCATGTAATTGCCAGGTTTATAGTTTGATAGAATGTTTGGTGATATTGGTTAGCGTTATCATTTATATCTAATTTTGTAAATTAATACTGTGCTTGGATTTAAATGTTATACTTTATTACTTTATTTTTATCAATAAAAAAAATGCAGATCTATCAATAATAGACCTAATTAATCCTTCAGGGATTTATTATTCAATATTTTTAAATAATAACATTAATAAAAATCTTAATACTGAAAGAAAAAATTTATTTTTTAAAAGATAGACATTTTTGTGATGAGAAATTAATTTGTTTTTGAAATTTTATCTCTTATTTTTTTTGAAAAAGTTTTTTTTATCAGTGTCATTTTATAAAAATAATTATCTGCATTTATGATTTACAAATATTAATTAAAATCAAGTTAAAAATTACCAATATTTTTTTCAAGTTTTTATTTCTTCTTCAAGCAACAAAGTTATGATTTTGTTCGAAAAAATAAATAAATTAAACTTGAAAAAGAATATTTTTAAAATATTCTATTGTTTTAATTTTAGTAAAAAAATTTTTAATTTCCTATATAAAAAATTATTGGTCTTGATTTTTTTTTTCAGCGTTTAATTTTTATTATTTACCAAGCTCAAAAATTTAAATACAATGTTAAAATTTAAATTTCGCGCTATAAACGTAAAGTATGAAATGAAAAATTTTGAAAATAAACTTTCTATACAAAAATGTATTGCCAAATTTTGATAATAGTCGCATAATTCAAATATATAATTAATTGATGCGGCTTTCGACGTTGAGTGAGGTTGAGGCAACGAGCAAAGTGTGTGCGCTCACACACGAGTATCAAAAAAATTTTCCGCTAAATTAATGAATAAAAAAATATAGTCAATATAATATTTCACTTAATATTCTTTTTTAAAAAATTTTTCATAATTTATTTTTAAATATAATTTTAATCAAATAAAATTTTTTTATTTTTGCAATGACGATATATTATTTAACATCTTGCTATTAAAAAAATCTGGAAGTAAAATCGTACCTCACTCACAATCATAATAAGCATAAATTACCAAACAACAATTGAGACAATACAATGTCTTAAAACAAACAATCTCTTCGTATTTAGTGCCATGACTCACCCATTTCCGATTCTGATGATATATAATTTTGTCTCACCTGGATTAGACGCTTTGTTTTCCAATAAACCAACAGTAACACTGTATAATTACTGAAAATATCAACATCCGCGCGATCAAGGTTGCCTTTAATAAGTTTCCTTATAAATACTCGCTCTCAAAAAGTAAGTTGTTAGTTTCACTCCGAGTAAAAGCAAAATACGAAAAATATATTATTTATTATTACTTATAAAAATTTATTAACATGAAATACTACGGAGTTATTGTAATAGGAATTGTTTTTGCAGCGGTTAGTTGTGAAGAATTGTACTCTGATAAGTACGATGTTTTGAATGTCGAAGAAGTGCTTGCTCATGACGAACTGAGAGATACCTATTACAATTGCTTTATGGATCGAGGTCCTTGTGCTGAAGATGCTGATTATTGGAAAGGTTTGATTATTATTTATGATTATTATATTTGTATAGAAAAATTTATAAATTGAAATTTAAAGTTTCTTCTTTTGGGATACAAAAAAAAATTTTTTTTTAATTTACAAATAACTTAGATAATTTTTATTTTATAATATTGTTTTTTTTTTTATTTAAAAAAAAAATACCAATTTTTTTTTTTAAAGTCAAATTTATTAAAATTGCTAAATTATTTAAAAAAATTATTCATTTTAGAAAAAAAATTTTTTTTTAATTATTTCTTCATTTTCTGAATTAACATTTTATTATTATTATTACTAGATTATAATAAACTGAATTTTTTTTATTTTGTAGGCGTAATTTTATGAATTTAATTAATTATAAATAAAAATACTTTTTAATTTTCATTAAAAATTTTTATTATTAGACATGATAATAAATATATTCTTTTTAATTAAATAAAATATTAAAATTTAACGCTTATGCTAATTAATTATTAAAAAAAGTTTTTAATAATTGAGTTATAATAATTTAAAAAAAAAAATATAAAAGAGTTTTAAATAATTTACAATTTAAATAAAAATTAAAAATTAATTAAAAAAATTAAAATTTTTAAAATATCTACCATTAAAAATTAATATCAAAGTACTCTTTAATTTTTTTACAATAAAAATAATTCTTTTATCTATTTTTATTTAAATTTAAAATTTCTTCTAAGATTTATTTTTCTTCCAACTTCTCAAACAATTATTTCTTCACTGATATTTTATAAAATTAAAATAATTTATTAATCTTCTCATAATCGTCACACGTGCACATATAAGCTTATTAAAAATTCCAACATGTTAGAAGGATAGATATAGAATTTTATTATTTTTTTATTATTATTATTACAACAGGTAATTTTCCCGAAGCGGTCGTAACAAACTGTAGGAAATGTACCGAATGGCAAAAAGTCGCATTCGATAAAATCGCAGACTGGTATTCTTCGCACCAACCAGACAACTGGAATTCGTTGATCGACAAAATGCTGCAAGAAGCTAAAGCCAGAAACATCGAAGACCGCAAATAACTTAATCCGCTATTACTTTATTTATTAGTTAACAACAATAATAATAATTATTATTAATATAAAATCGGCGCATTGAATTGAATTTGTCAGAGATTGATAATAAAAACGTCTAAAAAAAATTGCATTTAAAATTTTTATTGCATAAATTAAAAAAAAAAAATTTGGATTCAAGAGAACTCTCAAAATAATTTTTAAAAAATTAGATAAAAATTTTTATTGCATAAATTTAAAAAAAAAAATTTGATTCAAGAGAACTCTCAAAATAATTTTTTTAAAATTGGATAAATTTTTTTATTCAATTATTATTTTTTTTTTCTTAACTTTTTTATCTGAGTAGGAAGTAATTTTAACCCTCAGTAAAATAATAAATTACTATCAAACTGCGCAAAATAAAAAACAATAACGAAAGCGTTCAACTCATCCAGTTATCCTTCAACGGCAAAGATAAGCCAACATATCTCAAGAGCATTAAAAATAAACCAAAAAAAAAAAAAAATAAATTTTAATATCCATTATACAGCAGAGGCGCTTGCAGTAAAAATTCAAGGTCAGTCTATTTTTTTCTGAATTAATTAATAAATCGGCTGTCAATAGATTGCTTAAATTTATTTGTAATGTCAGGGAGGATTTAACAGGAGAAAAAAGAGTAATTTTCAATTACCCTTGACTTATAGCTTATAATATTAATGAACTTCTAAATAGTCTGCTGGTCGGTCGTCCTTCGGAGGGCGTTTGTGGGAAAAATGAACCGCTAAAAAGATCATCTTTTTTATTTTACATTTATATCATTTTGTATATCTCGGTAGTAATAAAAGAAACAAGAACGCGTTGCAGGAGAAGTTGTTTATGACGTCAGGGTCTCTTAAAAAGACCGTCATTAAGGAATCGGTATAAATACGTCCGAAATCTTGGGTAGTATCCAGATTCACATCCGTTGCACAAGTTTTATTAAATAAAATATTTTGTTTTATTTTATTTTATAAATTAAATAATAATCAATGAACATGTACTTAAAAGTATTTATCCTTGTTATTTTGTGCGCCGGCATCGGATTCGCTGAAGAAAAATTATACTCCGACAAGTACGATCACATTGATGTCGACGCCATTTTGAGGAACCCGAGACAACGAAATGGCTATTACAATTGCTTCGCTGAGATGGGTCCTTGTGTTACTGCCGACGCTAAATTTTTCCGTGGTATTTATATTTATTTATTATTAATAATTAATTTATCTTCACTGTTTTTAAGGAATTTTTAAGCTCTGCGCTTTTCTGTATAATGAACAAAGTAATTAACAATTTCACGGATTAATTTTTTAATGATTTAATTAATTAAAATATAAATTTACAATTTTACAGATTTAGAAAATAATTTTTATTTATTAATATCAATAAATTATTTAAAAAAATAAAGATTATAAATTTGGAAGCGACGATTTTTGAAAATGGCGGGCTTTTACAGATTAAAACACCATTAAATTAGTAATTTGTAAAAAAAAATCAAATTTTTATTTAAAAAACAGTTTTTATGATTAATATCCAATAAAAGGGGAGTTAAATAGAAATTTATATTATTTACAGATCATTTTCCGGAAGCAATCGTTACAAACTGCAAAAAATGTACTCCAAAGCAACTAGAGAACTTCGATAAGCTCACAGACTGGTACACAACACACGAATTGAACAAGTACAATGCTCTTGTTGAATTAGCGCTCAAAAAATTTACGAAGAAAAACTAAATTAATAAATAACAAAATTAAAATGACCGATTATAATTTATATAGAATTTTGGTAAATGCTCAAACCTAGTCTGTAATTTTTGTAAACTGTTTTGTTATATATAATAAAATATATAAATATGTATTATTGATAAATTTGTGTTTTCTTCAAAATTCTGATGAATTTCTTTGCATCCTTGAAAATTTGAAGATTAAAGTTCAAATATTGTTTCCAAAAGTGATTTAGATCGTCTTGGAGGTCTGAATTTTTGAGTTATCTCCTTGTAAATGCTTGGTTTATTTTCTTTAATGAAGATTAGGGTTTGCTTAATCAAATCTTTTTCCTTTTCAGAACAGTTTAAGCAATCGGTTTTGAAGAAATCTGCTAATACTTCTAAAAAATTTATTTTAAAAGTCAATTATTAATATAAAAAAAAAAAAAAAAAAACAATAAGTAGTAATAAAAATAACAATAAAGAGCAGGAACAAAGATAGTTATTATTATCAGCCGGTGTACCCGATCCAATTCTTGAAGAACGACTAATTTTTCATTATTGTTTCTTCACCATAATATTTTATCTGTATGAGGTCTCATAACATCAGAGAAAATTTTAGGTAAAAATACAACAATTAAAATTGATTTCGACAATTTTTGTTAGAGAATGTGTAAAGATGTAATCTATTCGTGACGTGATTGGTCAAATATATCATAAGCATGAAAATGTATGCAAACTCTATACTATATTCAAGCGCTCGCTTAAGCGCGCAAATTAACTTCTAGTTCTTCAAGAATTGGATCGGGTACATCGGCTCTTTTATTAAACTATTAATATTAGACTATAAAATTATAAACATTATTAAACAATAATAATAATAATAATAATAATAATAATAATAATAATAATAATAATAATAATAATAATAATAATAATAATAATAATAATAATAATAATAATAATAATAATAATAATAATAATAATAATAATAATAATAATAATAATAATAATAATAATAATAATAATAATAATAATAATAATAATAATAATAATAATAATAATAATAATAATAATAATAATAATAATAATAATAATAATAATAATAATAATAATAATAATAATAATAATAATAATAATAATAATAATAATAATAATAATAATAATAATAATAATAATAATAATAATAATAATAATAATAATAATAATAATAATAATAATAATAATAATAATAATAATAATAATAATAATAATAATAATAATAATAATAATAATAATAATAATAATAATAATAATAATAATAATAATAATAATAATAATAATAATAATAATAATAATAATAATAATAATAATAATAATAATAATAATAATAATAATAATAATAATAATAATAATGTTAGAATTATAGTTCGGCAATTTTATTTATTAAGAGAATTTATTATTTTTAAGCCAACTTACCCGATCCAATTGATGGAGACTATTTAATTTTTATTTATTAATTATTTCACCAGAATATTGTCGGAGCGCTTCGAATTATTTTTTCGGTGATCGAAAAAAGTTTCACTGAATGAACAATTACATTTTTATATCATTCTAATTAAAATTGTCTTAAAAATAAAGAATTGCTAATTATTATATATTCACCCCAGAATTGTATGAGCGCTCATACCGACAATAATGTGGTGAAATAATTAATAAATAAAAATTGAATAGTCTCTAAAAATTGAAGGAGAAGGGGTAAGTTAGGTTAGAAATAATAAATAAAAATAATAATAATAATAATTACCTTTAATTCTTTCGCCGTAAGAAGTACAGGGTCCACGATCGAAAATACAATTAATACATTGATCAAATAATCGTTCATTTTTCAATAATGGTGTTATATTTTTAGGAAGTTTCTGCAACGATATATTTTCACTTGAAACAACTGAACTTAAAAAAATAATTACTAATAATTTCATCTTAAAATTGCACGTTATTAATCGACTCATTTCTTCTTTATAACAAAAATTTTGAGAAATTTCTCGCTTTATATATTATCGAATCTCTATCTCATTGTTTTAAGAGTTTTGTTACATTTTCTTATTTTTAAATTGTTATCTTATTGAAAGCAATCCAAGAATTAAACAAACGTATTCATCGTATTTTTTCACTCTTTACTTAATTGATTGTTACTTCCTGGTCGCGTAAATGATAAGAATTAAAATAACAGAAATAAAAAGTCGGTAATATGTAACTGTGAAAATAAATTTTTAATCTTATGAAAATAAACAATTGTAATTGAAGTATTAAATACACATTGATAACTAAACAATCATAATAATAATAAAAATATTTTAGTTTCGTATAATTTTTTTACTAGTTGTACTAAGTGTGTAAAAATCCGGTGGTCCCTTGTTTATTTTTTTGATTTTTTTTTCTCAGTGTCAAATTATTTTATTCAGTGTACTGCTACTAGATCGCTTTTAATTGATTTACATTTGCTCGTCTGGTGATCCATAGCCCTGTAAAATATTTATTTTCTGTTATCGCTAGTTGAAAAAATTTTTATTCTCATAATTCTTTAATATATAAAATGTAATACATCACGTTTATCGAATTATTTTTAATAATTGATTATTAAAATAATGATCTACATTATAAAACATTAAAAAAAAAATTTTTTCCGTACAAAAATTTTTTTTAAAATTAAAATTATTTAAATCAATATTTTTCTTTTTAAGGTCATTTCTTAATTATTGAAATTTTTTAAGATATAAGCTCGTCCCGATGTTACACTCATCAAGAGCTTTCATTTGAGTACCCACATGCGTTTTTGATATATTTTTATATATACATATATATATATATATATATATATATATATATATATATATATATATATATATATATATATATATATATATATATATATATATATATATATATATATATATATATATATATGTATATATAATATATATATATATAATATATAAAATATATGAAAAATTGAGGTGGGTACTCAAATGAAAGGTCTTGATGAGTATAACATCGGGATGAGCTTATATCTTAAAAAATGTCAATGGTTCTCAAGATACAAGATCATTTCTTAATTATGTATCTAAATATAGAGCATTTTTTAATCCAACCTAAATACTTATCATAATAAATTGACAATTTATTGACACTAAATTTAACCAAAAAAATCGATTTATCATATGACTATCCTGGACACAAAATTTTTCTTATTTTTTTAATAATATAGATCATTTCATCATTTTTGACTGTTTTAAAATATCTAAATTAAACAAAAAAATTTTTTACAAAATTAAATTTTGATATCAAGCAAAGAAAATTGACTTAAAATAATAAAAAATGGGTATTTAAATTATTTAATCTAAACTTGGCACTATATATTATTATTTATTGTACTTATTATTACATTATGAATTATTATATTATATCAATAAAGTAACGAGTGATAATAATAAAAAATGATATAAAAAATATAAATTCACAATAAAATTTTTACGGAAGACTATAAAAAGTCACCGAACTCAACCAATACTGACAACAATAATTATTGCTATTTTTTTATGATTATTATCAGATATCAGTATAAAATACCCAAGTCCAGTTAGTGCGTTAGGTTGATAAACTATTAAAATAAGCAAAAAAAAAAAAAATGATCACGGAGACCTAGTGTCCTGATTTTTGTACCTTCAAAGCAGCCCTGACACCCACAGTGGCCAGTACTCCCAACCCAAACATTATCAAGTGCGGCAGGTACTTAATTCCAGGAATGTCGGGTCTCTTGGCCAGCAAAAGGGACAAGAATTTCAATTTTTTGTCGCTGTACGGCGGGTATCTTCCTCTGTTGGAAAATTAAAAAAAAATTATCAATTTCTAATTTTAGATGACTTTTTATTAAAAAATAAACTTACGACGCAAGCAATTCTCCCATAGAACTGGTGTCTCTCACAAGGACACTTTTCTTGTGTGTAAATGTATCATAGGTCAATCTGCCGTGATAAGCTCCCATTCCAGAGCCTCCAACTCCGCCGAATGGTAACGAGTCAACTAAATTTTTTTATTAAAAAATATGTTAATATTTGATTAATAAAATTGTGATAAATTAGTGAATTAATTGCTGAGAAAAATTATTTTATTTAATTATTCATTTGCTCTATAAATATGAAGTGATATGTGAGTAATAAATAATTTAAATTAATAAAAAATGCATGAAAAAAAAATACATAAATTAAGCATGCAGGTGATAAGCGATAAGTACAGTATTTATGAGTAAAATAATGAACTGTACATATAAAACATAATTTAAAATAATTTAAAAAAATAAATTAAATTTATGATTATTACACGGAAAAAAGTAAACTATAAAATTCACTCGGATTCTGATTAATTTTTATAGTTTCAAATAGTAAATAGGGTTCCGCGCGACTTTTGTCACACGGTCACGCCGATCTCTATTTTTAACATTAAATAAAAATTATTATTTTTCAAGATAGAGTTTCGGGAATCAAGATTTTTTTTTTCCCAAAATTTCCTCCTATTTAAGGATCTTTTTTCTGATTTTTGATATCACCAATAGTCATTGAGTTATTTAAAAAAAACTGAGATTTTTTATTTTGGTTCTGTTTTTTTTTTTTAATAAAAAATTGAAATTTTCATTTAAAAAAAGAAAAAAACAACACCATTATTTTCAGAATTTATTTCTGCATCGAATGAGTGATTGTTCATATTTTTATCACAATTTCTAAGATTTTTATTAGCAAATTTACTACACAGGGTTTTCATAAAAATTTACGTTACTATGTAAAATAGTAATGGTTACCATTCTACATAGGAATTTCTATTCTTTTCTCTCCGTGTAGTAAATAACGAGTCTTTCTTCTTAAAAAATTACAATTTCAAACAGTAAAAATTGCCTTTTCAATACATAGTCATATTTGATATTTAAAACTGTAAAAATTCTACTCTTAAAATGTATATTTTACCATTCCAAGCAAGTCAATAATTACAGTTTCATTTTTAGCGTTGCGTTTAAAATTTACAATTTTATTTTGTAAATATTGCTTGTATTATAAATTTATTAACTGTATTTTATACTTTTTACATACCATGCGATAATTTTTTAAGTACAAGATGATAAATATCAAAGTAAAAATCCATGTAAAAAATAAATTGTATCATTTAAATGATACATATTACATAGTAATTATTAAAATCACGATTTTACTGTTTGAAATTATAATTTTTAGCAGTTGATCATTACTTATTATAAATCGACTATTATTTATTACAGTTTCCATTTTTCCGTGTATAAAAAAACTGTACATAACTGAAAAAAATATATAAATTAAAATAAATCACCTGTAGCATGTAAAAAAGTGTCATTATGTATTACTCCACCGCTAGATGTACAAGCAGTTACTAATTCTAAATTTTTACGATTAGTCCCAAATAAATGTAAGACTAGAGGTTTCTCCCTGGTTTAGAAAGATTTGTATTTAAAATAATAATTATTAATTATATTGGTTAAAAAAAATATTAACAATAGTAATAGTTAATGAATTAATGAGATGAAAAATAAATTTATCGGGTTATATACAAAAGTTTTTATCTATTAAGTATAAATCCTCCACCGTTTAAGATCAAAGACTCACCGGCATATTGCATTATTGTGTCATTGCAGCATATGGCACCACTGTGCGTTTGATTTATAAATAGATCGCGTGTTTCTCGATCCTTGGAAAATATGTACAGTACTAGGGGGCAGTCACTGTGTGTACAAAATATTGTGTCAGCTTTTGTATTAAATAGCTAACAATTAATTTTAATTTCTTTAATCTAGTTCACTTAATTAATTTTATACACGGAAATTATTACTTTTGTAATAAATTGTTAGTAATTTTTTAAAGTACTTATTAAAAAAAAAAAAAAAAAAAAAATTACTGTAAATTAGAAAAATTTTAATTCAATTAATAAATTAAGTTATTTAATTTTAAGTATTAAGTGGAGGTAAAATTCACGGTAATTTAAATGTTTGATGACTTAATGACCCAATTGATACGCAAATATATTTACCGTTCATTAATAAACTTGATAGCTTCGTATGCGTTCGATACATTAACAATAGGTAGTATTGGACCAAAGATTTCTTGTTGCATTATTGGGTCACTTGGTTTAACATCCACGAGGATTGTCGGTGATATATAATTATCTTGGGGATCTAAATCACCGCCAACGGCTATTTTACCGCTATTAATTAACAGGTTCGCCAACCGTCTGTAATTAAAAAAAAATAATGTCAGTAAAATTATCAGCACTTGTACACTGGAAAAAAAAAAAAAAAATTAATGTGAATCAAGAAAATTTTTTAGTAATTATTTACAAGTGAGGTCAAACCCATTTTGGGCTATATCTAGGAGAAAAATTAACATTTTTAGTAGATTTATCAGAAATCTAACTATTGCATTTGTCCTCATGACTCAGTTTGTTATAAACAAATTTTTTTTCGCCATTCAACTTGCCATAGAACTGCTCAAAACATAAAGATTTGTTAAAAAAAAATTTTCAACATACTAATTCAATTTTTTTTTTTAATTTATAAATTTTTTGAAAATTTGTTAAAATTGTGACAATCAACTTTTTTTTTTTTTAATTGTACATTTTTTTATTTATTTAAAAAAAAAATATATATATATATATATATATATATATATATATATATATATATATATATATATATATATATATATCAATAAAATCAATTAGAAATTTCGTTCAAAAAAATAAAAACAAAAATGGTTGACCCCACTGGTAAATATTTATCAAATTTTTTTACTCAAATCAAAAAGATGAATTTCTCCAAAATTAATTCCTCGATTAAAATTAATTAATTTTTCTATGTAAATAATAATAAATAAAATATAAAAACTTACTGGTAATGATTTTGATTAACAATACGACAAAAATCGGTACTTAATTTCGGATTATCGCCATACCATTGTTTAATTAGTACTTTAGTGCGTTCAACAAATTTATTTTCTACTTCTTTTGTACACAATATATAATCGGGTGCAATACAAGTCTGCCCAGCATTGAGAAATTTGCCCCAGAGGATGCGTTTAACTGCCAAGTCCAAATCTGCTGTGTTATCAATCCACACTGGACTGTAATAAAAAAAATAATTTATTTTATAAATTCATACTATCAATTTTTTTTTCAAAATATTTACCTTTTACCGCCAAGCTCTAGAGTCACTGGGGTAAGATATTTATTAGCAGCCTCGCGAATTATTTTTCCAACATTACCAGACCCGGTATAAAATATATAATCGAACCTCTGCTTCAATAAATCGGTAGTCTCGGCAATCCCGCCGGTTACAACATGATAGCATTCCTGCAAGATGTATTTAACTAATGAATATAAAGTGGACCTTGAAAGAGCATTTTTATTATGTGTTGAATCATCAATCACACAGCAATCGTTAAATATAAATTACAAACGTACTGTATCTAAATATTTGGGTACTAAACGAGCGATTGTATCAGCGGTAGCTGGAGATACTTCGGATGGTTTCATAATAACGCAATTGCCCGCAGCAATGGCCCCCAGAGCTGGTGCGAGTAGTAATTGTAGAGGATAATTCCAAGACCCGATTATCAACACAACTCCATAAGGGTCTTTGTGAATTTCTGGAGAGTCTAGTATGTTCACTAAATCTTTTGGAGGCTAAAAATTATAATTTTAAATTATTTTCCTTCCGAAGTTGTTTCACAAGTTGTTACAGTAGTAGCGATGATAAATATATATTTATTTATTTATTTACATTTATATTTATAATTATAATGGTGAGTTTAAAGGTGTCATTTATATTTATGTGAATGGATATTTAAATTATTTTTTTTTTTTTTACCTTCTCGACAGATGACCACTCTTTTATATTCCTCAGCATCGATATGATCTCATTCAGTGTGTAATCTATTTCAAGGCAGCAGTTTTCAAATTTACTCTGAAATTTAAATTTATTATTTTTTAAATTTATCTTTTAGACCTTGACTTATAACTATTGATTTTAATTTATAATTTTTATTTAATATTAATTTTTTTTTTAATTGTTTTTTATTATGTTAAATTATGAACAAAATGTAATTAATAAAATGCAAAAAGTCCAAAATCGTCAAGAAATTTTTCTTTTTGTGTATAAAAAATTATATATAATTATTTATAGCTTTACATAATTATATATAATATTGCTAAAATGTTCCATATATTTATATACAATTATATAAAATTATATATGGTTTTATAAAATCATATAATATTAATAATTTTTTTTTATATACTTTTAAAATTTATTATGAAATAATTTTATTTAAAATTTTTAAATAAAAATTAAATTGAGAAATTTAATTAATTAAAATTGTTTTATTGATAGAAAGAAAAATTAAACATTAATGTTTCATAATTTTGTTTAATTATTAATAGAGATGTCAAATAGTTGAAGAGTGATGACATTCATGCCTTTCAGAAAGGCATGCTCAAATAAACGGTTTAAACTTTCAATGTTGTATTAATACACCGTAAAAAATTACCAGCCTCTGATATTATGTGAGTAAATAATTTTTAACCATAATAATTTGTAGAAAGAAATAATAATAAAATAATACCCTTCTTAAATCCGACTTAAGTGCAGAGTGAAATTGTTCTTTGTTTTCCTCCAACATTCTTTTTAGCTGTTTTATTTGATGAATTCTCCATTTCAAAGGCCGAGTTTTACCGCTGAAGTATGCGTCTCTCGTTTTTTGAACAAGCTGAAAGCAAACACAACTAGATAAATATTTCATAATACTTATTATTTATTATCGGCTTCGCTTTCTTTTTTTTTTTTTAAATAATTTCACAAATATTAAAACCTTAATAATATATATTTAGACACTAAATTAATACAGTACTAAAATGTCAGATATTTTTTTTTTTTGTACAAAAAATATTTTAATATAAAAATAAACAGAATTTTTAAAATAAATTTTTTTATTTATTTAAAATGAAAAATTTTTTGTCATAAAAAATTTTAATAATTAATGATAGTAAAATTAAAAGCTGAATTATTATCAAAAAATTTTAATTAAAAAATTCTACAAGAAATTAAAAATAATTACAAGTGCAAATTTTTTATAATTTATAATAAAAATTAAACATTGTAAGATGTTGATTTTATTATCATAGTAATTGACACAAATAAATTTATTGAATAATAAGATAAAAAACACTTACATCAGCATGATTTATCGAAACAGGTTTCCCGTTCATGGTGGCTAAAAAAGAAAAAGAGAATTTTAAATTATTATATTTTTTATAATTATTATTTAATACAAATTTTAATAAACTGTAGTGACTGTTAAATATTCATGAAAATTAAGTTAGTCGAAATTAAAAAATTTTAATAATTTATTTTAATGAAAAATTATTTTAAAAAAAATAATACTGAAGTTAGCGGTCAGCTGTTAGTTTAAAAAATTTTTTTAACAAATTAATTACAATAAAAAAATGCTTGTAAAAATTTTCACTTAGAATTTTTATTAATTTTCACATGTGAAACTTTTTAATTAAATATTTTTTTAAAAATTTAATTGCTACAAAATTCCAAAAAAAATTTTTAATGTCTGTCAACTTTAGTGTTATAAAAAAAAATAAAAAGAAAAAATTTCACATGTAGAAAATTTTAAAAATTACACATGCAATTTTTCAAAAATATTTTTTCTTTATAATTTAATAAATAAAAAAATTTTAAATTTAAAAATGTCGACTAACTTTAGTATTATTAAATATTTAATCACTTTTGATTACTGACTCAGACATTAGACCCAAGAATAACTCATCTAAAGATAACAACTCTAATAAGAATAAAAATGAATCATTGTTTATAATTTAAAAAAAAAGTACATACCGTATGAATTAACTGGCTGTCAAAATGACACAACCTAATTGTTGATAATATTTAATATCCTTAGTAATAATTATTATTATGCAAGTAAATAATAAATTAAAAGAAATAACCAATTGAAAATATTTTTTGCTTGTTTGTCAATTCAATAGAGAATAAAATACTGTACCTACTCGTCTTGTATGTAAATGTTACTCTGAAGACGAGTGACAAGATCTAACTTGGAGGAGTCATGAAAAATAATAACAAAAAACTACTTGTTTCATAACAACTTATACATACATTTAGAAATAATTTATATTTTTATTGGTGGAAATTAAAGAGTAGGAGTTCTCCCACTAAATATACATATATACACATATTTATGTGTGTAGAAAGAATGAAATATTTATAAAACATACCGAGAGGTCGCACTAGTATCGTGTGTAATTTTTTACTTTCACTCAACCGTTGAACTAGTGTTATTTTGTTTGAAATAATGAAAAATAAAATAAAATAATAATTTATACGCTCGTTTTCACTGGAGTTTACTTTCTCGTTTCATTACAATCCTCATACATGTAATTCACGAGTTTATGCAAATGCTAATTGTTATTATTTCAGTTTTATGTAATTTAATATTGCTACCGGATGACAGTTGGCGCTTTCGAGGCATTGTGTTATTAGATAGAGTAATAAATTTTTTTTTTGCGAAAATTTTTGTAATTAACTGTGATTTGTTGAGTTTAGTTAATAATTTATTATTTATTTAATAACTACAGCTTAATTCAATTATTGAGAAATAGTGATTCTAAAATCAGCTGACAGCTGTCAAATTTATGAAAATTAATTTAGCAGATTTTTAATCATTTTTATAACTTTTGTTAACCCGTCAGGACATGGGTGTTTTTTAGTATCTCACTTGCACTGCAGCGATATTCATTATGTTAAATGTTGTTGCGTGAGAAAAAATCTCATAGCCCATGTCCTGAAGAGTTAACAAATAAATTATGGCAAAAAATAATTAAAAAAAATAATTGACATGTAGAAATTTTAATAAATTAAAAATGCAATTTTTTAAAAATAATTTATCACAATTAATTTAATTGTTAAACAAAATTTAAAATTGGTCAAGTGACTGCTAACTTTAATGACATTTAATTTAGCTGTCACTTGACAATTTTTTAATTTTCTTTAAGAAAAAAATTTATTGTAAAAAGTTATTTAAAAAAAATTGCATTTTTAATTTACTAAAACTCTAGAGCTTACAAGTCCGTTTTTTTAATAATTTTTTTTCACTGTAATTTATTTATAAAAGAAAATTAAAAAAAATTGCCAAGTGACAGCTAAATTTAATGTCATGTCAAATTTATGAAAATTCATTTAGATAGATATTATAATACAGAAGTTAGCCGACGTTTTTCATTTTTTGATATTTTTTTCATTTATTAAATAATAACTAAAAAATATTTTTAAAAAATTGCACTTATAGTTTTTCAAGTTTTTCACAAGTGAAAATTTTTTTTTCGTCGGCTAACTTAATCTTCGTATTAATTTTTTGATTTTTTTTTTAAACTATTAAATTAGAACTAAAAAAAATTTTTTTTAAATTTCACATATTGTTATTCAACTGTAATTAACATTGAAATTTAAAAAAATTTCAAGTGCAATTTAAAGAAAATAAAATAAAATTCTCATAAAAAAAATTTACGTAATAGAAAACTACTTGCTGAATAAATTTTAATAGTCGAACAAAAAAAAACTAATAATTTATCTCATTAAACAGACTGCAATTAATTTTTTCTAAACTTGCATTAATTGTTATAATTAATGTCTAATAAATAATTCATAAAATGTAAAACAAAATTAAACGATTATTATTTTCAAAACAATAATATAATTTTGTTACCATTTATTTTAGTGTTGATGATTACTTTGTCTGAGGGTTCAACGTCAATTGCAATAACATTCGACATTTTCGCTGACAAATCAAAACTTAAAAAAACTAAACAAAAACTCAGAGTTATAAACTCTCCGGGGATTAATAAACGTCTGTCAAACGGTGATAGAAAAAAAAGTAGCTATTTCTTTACAATTATTACCCTTGATAAATCCATGTACATTGGTATTATTTTTATGCATGTATGAACAAGTACAAGTAAAAAATTATTGACTTAATTTAATGATACTCCTAGTTAGCAGTAACTTGTTGAAGGATTTTCTACCAGATGTATAATTACTTCTTAAAAAAAGGTGACAATTCCTAAATATTTTAACAGCGAAGAACATTAAGTCAAGTGTCACTTAACCAGTTAGCATCGATTATCCAGTTAACGTAACGAGAGGATAAATAAATAAACACCCTCGACAATCAATAAATTAATTGACTTTTTAAAAATGCCTCACATTACTTCCTTGTTTGTTTATTAAAAATAATTAATACTTTTTAATTTTTAATACGTACCTACTTTTGAAAATAGTTGATAGTCAGTACTTATTAAAAGACAAAATAATTACAAGTATGTCCAAGGGTAATTATAAAAGATAATTTACGACTCAAGTCTATTTATGATAAGAAAATTTTAATGACCTTCCAGATTAATATTTATCATTATTATTCTGATAAATATTTTACTTAAAAATTAAATGAATTATAATTTTATTTCTGTGAATATTTTAATTTTAATTAAAATTTATTTATTCACATAAAATAATTTTTTTTATTTTGAATTTGGTAGTATTACCAAAAATAAACATTTTGACAGAAGCGCGCAAAGCGCGTTCAATTTTCTAGTATGCTTAAAAAATTTATTGGAAAATGCGAGTATTTAATTGGATATTTATTTTTCTGATAATTATTTATAATTTCGTATTTCTTTCTCTAAAAATTTAATACGTTTTGTATTTATTATCTCTTTGAATTATATTATCGACATAAATTTAAAAAAAAATTCTATGTATTATAAAACTGGTTTTATACACAGGTGTTTTTACACGATATAATTTTTTACCAGATAAATAAATTAAAAAAAAAAATTTTTTTTTTACAATTTTCAATGAAAATTTGTAAAAATAATTTATTGGAATAATTAATTCAACTTATAAATAAATTAATTAATTAAAAAAAAAAATACTTACTGGCAGTGCTGGTATCTTCTTCAATATTAATATTCACTTGAGAAACTTTATCATCCACAGGATGATCAACTTTATTATCCGACTCTTGGTCGGCGACCATATCTACCACAACTTCAGTCGCCTAAAAAAAAAAATCACAGATCAATAAAAATAAATCACAAACATGAACAATTAACTTATAACATGTTAAGTAATTACAAAAAATATTCAAGTAGTCAGACATTTTACAATCCCAACAAAAAAACCTTTTAAAAAATTATAAATTACAATAAAAAAATAATTAATGAATAAAATTGAGAAATAAAATGTCCGGGACTGGAAAATTAATTATTTTCATTTAAATAATACACGTAGCAAGTATTTCTGGTGTTGCCTGAGAAGCACAAAATGAATATGAAGAGAGTAGAGAAGAAGAAAAGATTGAAGGCCGCTGGACCACAAAAACCAGTTGGTAGGGAGATGCAATAAGATAATCAAAAAAAATATAAATGTAAGCATGGGACATGCACTCGGAAATGAAATGTTACATACCATTTTGTGTTGGCGATTCCAGTTAGCGAAAACCTGTAAAACCAGACTCTGTCACACCAAAAATAACTCTGATTTCGCTTTCTTTGAGTAATGGTGTATTTATTAACGATTCTATGAATTTAAGGCACTTAGAGACCGGTCAGGCAAGACCAGGAAGTGCACAGTGAATTTAACAAACCATTAAATAGTTAAATTATATCACATCACAGCCTCTATCACTATCACTATTACGAGCAAGAGCGTCGTTGCGTGTCGCAGCAACAATGAATTGATTTCTAATAATATTAAATGTTAAAACCGCAACTTCATCGTTGCCATCGTTATTTACATTATTTCTTTGTGGTAGTAATATTATATAGATTTTACACATATCAATTCACTTGATTATCCTCCAAGTAAAGTATAATGAGTACCGGTCTCAATGTGTTTTGATTTAATTATTACTCATACCTTCGACTATTCATTAATCGATCCTAGATTTTTTTTTTTTTATTTTTTACCTTAAAATAAATATACTCATTATTTTTTTATAATTTATTTCAGCTTTAAATCTCATTCGACTAGCTTTGAGTCGTCGTTATTGTTTAAAGGCACTAGAAGTGAGCGTCAGTATCACATTATAAAATTAACTATTGAAATATATATATACGGGGTGATTCAGAATTAGTGTCCGACCAAGAAAACTTGGATAGAAGAGGCGATTTTAAACACAATTGCAAGAATAAAATTTTTCTAAATTCTCAATATTTTGGGAGTTATTGAGGATTGAAATAGACCAATCAGAGAGCTCGTTACAGATTTAAAGAAAGAAAAAAAGTACAATAAAATTTACCAAGCGAACTTCATAACGAATGATATTATTGACTTATTTATTTTAAAAATAATATAAGATGTTATTTCTTTTGTTTCGAATAAATAAAAACTTTAATATTTTTATTAGAGAAAATAAAATTATTTCGCGCATTTCCTTGGGCTTACTCGAGTAATACAATTATGGTCTTAAAATTAGTATTGCTGGTTCTCCTGCCTATTGTCATGCAAGTTGTCTTGATTGTCCTACGGAGTGTTATGTAGAAAATCTTACTAAGTGTTCTGACGTTCAACAAGTATCTTAATTTCATCTAGTAAATCGGTGGGATTTATGGGAAAAATTATTCTCTACAAAAAAGTGATAACATCATTTTACCGTATCATTAGCCCAAAAAAAAGTTGGAGCTGCGTCTCGGTTCAAAATTGCTATTCACTCCAAAAATTAAGTTTCCATTTCTGAAGTTCCACAAGTATCTCACTTTTATTAAATAAATAGGAAGGTAGGAATTATAGGAAAAATTATTCTCTACAAAAAAGTATTAAGATCATTTCACTGTATCTTTAGCCCAAAAAAAGTTGGAGCTGCATCTCGGTCGAAAATTGCTATTCACTCCAAAAATTAAGTTTCCATTTCTGAAGTTCCACAAGTATCTCATCCACAAGCTCCAACTTTTTTTTGGGCTAACGATACGGTAAAATGATGTTATCACTTTTTTGTAGAGAATAATTTTTCCCCTAAATCCCACCGATTTACTAGATGAAATTAAGATACTTGTTGAACGTCAGAACACTTAGTAAGATTTCCTACATAACACTCCGTAGGACAATCATCAAGACAACTTGCATGACAATAGGCAGGAGAACCAGCAATACTAATTTTAAGACCATAATTGTATTACTCGAGTAAGCCCGAGGAAATGCGTGAAATAATTTTATTTTCTCTAATAAAAATATTAAAGTTTTTATTTATTCGAAACAAAAGAAATAACATCTTATATTATTTGTAAAATAAATAAGTCAATAATATCATTCGTTATGAAGTTCGCTTGGTAAATTTTATTGTACTTTTTTTCTTTCTTTAAATCTGTAACGAGCTCTCTGATTGGTCTATTTCAATCCTCAATAACTCCCAAAATATTGAGAATTTAGAAAAATTTTATTCTTGCAATTGTGCTTAAAATCGTCTCTTCTATCCAAATTTTTTTGGTCGGACACTAATTCTGAATCACCCTGTATATGTTTGTGTATAAATATATAAATTTGTTATTTAAATTACAGATTATATAGACCACCTGGGTCAATTCTTTTTAAACCAGGTACTTTATCGTTGTTTATTTCTTATTTTTGCGATCCATTTTTTCAATTAATTATTATGGAATTTTCATTCATTTTTAAAGTATCATATTTGGTAACTGTAACTATTTTTTTTAATATAAAAAAATTTTTAAAAATTATTTTCTATATAAAAATTTTAGTCTATTTTTTTTATGTAAAAATTTTTTATGTTTTAGAAAATTTTTTAAATCTACGCATTTGGAAGATTAATATACATCTAAATATTAATTAAAATTGTAGAAAAAAAAAAGTGTAACTTTTAAAGCTTAAATAAAAAAATTTTTTATGACCAAAAATAAGAAAAATAAAAAACTAACGTCTATAAATAACAATTAATTGTAAAAAATTATTAAAAAAAAAAAAATAAAGAAACTTAAGTATGGATCGCAAAAATTAATACCAATTTTTGAATCGCTGTACAGCAAGTTTCCATTGATGAATTACTGATAAATAATTCTTGCCTCGTTTTATATCTGGCTGAAAAACCCTATCAACTTGTCTTAATTTACACAATTCTTCACGAGTCTCCCAAATACCTGAAAAAAAAAAAATATACCAAGGTAAACATAAGTATTATAATAATAATAATTTTAAGATAGTTACCACACTGAAGACCTGAAAGAAAAGTAACGCCGAGTATAGACATTTCGGGACTGACCGCCCGTTCGACAGGCAAACCAGTAAGGTCAGCCAATAATTGTAATATAAAATCACTTTGGGATACTCCTCCGTCTACCCTGAATAAAAAATAAAAATTTATATTCTATAAATAAAAGATGTGAATGAATTAAAAACAATGAGAATTTAAATGTTGTTTTGATGTTAGCGTTAGTTTGTCAACCTCATTATTTCTGATAATTCATTCAAGTTATAAAAATATATATTTACCTAATGCTATTGTAGTTGCGACTAGTTTCTGTGCATAATGAATCGTACAAAAGTAGAATACGAAATACTAAGCCTTCCAGTACTGATCGTACAATATGAGCAGGTCCTGAAGTTGGTTTTAGTCCAATTAGCCCTGTAGCTGCCGTATGATCATTTATTGGTGCCTATTTTAATGTAAAAAATAATTAAATAATTTATTTATTAAGTAACTAGTAACCCTACAGTCGCTATGTGACTGCAGTGAATTGTGAACTATAAATAAATAAAATTTTGCTTTATTAAATAATGAATTTTGTTAAATTGCAATGTACTTTCTTAACTATTGACGTTTTTAAAGATATAAGCTCATCCCGATGTTACACTCGTCAAGAGCTTTCATTTGAGTACCCACATGCATTTTCATATATTTTTCATATATACATATATATAAAAATATATAAAATTTATGAAAAATTGATGTGGGTACTCAAATGAAAGGTCTTGATGAGTGTAACATCGGGATGAGCTTATATCTTTAAAAATGTCAATAGTTTACGAGATGCAAGGTCATTTTTTAAAGTTCACAAAATTTTTCGTATTCTCTTAATAATATAGATTTTAAAAATATAAGCTCATCCCGATAAAAAAATTTATTTTTTAATTTTTAAATTATTTGAAAAAATAATTCACCTGCAATCCACTAAATGCAGGTACAAAATAAATATCAGAACCTTCAATAGAATTTGCCAACTCAGACATTTCACTTGGATCCTTAATAATGCCTGAATAAAAAAATTAAATATAATAAATTCACTAAAATAAATTATATAAATTAATTACCTATCGATTTAATCCATTCGATAACAGTTCCAGTATCACTGGAAGCCCCCTCAGCCATATAAATAATCTCAGAATTTATTTTCCAGGCCACCAGAGGATACAACCCAGCAACTGATGCGTGAGGCTCTTTGCCGGTATTGACATTTAAAAAACTACCGGTTCCCATAGTTACTTTAAGATCACCTGGCTCAAAACAAGTTGACCCGAATAACGAAGCTGCTTGGTCAGCCATCTGCAATAAAAAATCACTGAGTAAATTATTTTGCGAATCATTCTGATAAATAATACATACACAACATCTAATAGGTATTGATACACCTAAAATATCTTTTGGAACAGTACCGAAATCTCCTGCACTGTCAACGACCTTTGGGAACATCGTCGAGGGTATTTTGAATAAACTCATCGCCCACTGCGCCCAGCACATTGTAAATGGGTCGTACAGTCCCGTTGCTGAGGCGTTTGATACATCGGTTATGTGTTTACCTAAAATTAAAAAAAAATTTTGATGACTTTCCGTGAAACAAAATTTTTCTTATTCTCTTAATAATATAGATAATTATCGAAAAATTTTTTAACCAGTTAATTTATAAAGAAGCCAACAATCAACTCCTCCAAAAACAGCTTTTCCACTCTGAGCAGCTTCTCGCAGTCCAGGAATATTTTGCAAGACCCACATTAAGCGCAAGGTCGTCTAAAAATTAAAATATGAATTGAGTTAATTTTTAATTCATTCATTCGTGTAAAATTTTATTAATTTTAGCTCAATAATTCTTTTACAAGACTAATTTTAGATTTTTATTAGTGATCTGGATTTTTAATTGCGTAATGAAATTTAGAAACTGATGATATTATTATTGTAAATAATAAATAAATGAATAATATATACCTGAGTATTCATCAATTTTAATACGCTACCAGCGAGAAATCTTTTATTGCGCGACAATGTATAGAGAACATGAGAACCCATTCTTAAACTCTTCATTGTTAATGATGAATTCCATTCACGTACCATTGAGTCTGCTCTCAAGTCCTTCCATGTTATTATTCTAATGAAATACGTACAATTAATTTTAATTATTTAATACGAATTCGGGTAAAATTCAAATATTTATTATTCTGTTTTATAATTTATTATTATTATTATTATTATTATTATTATTATTATTAAAAAAAGTGGTAATAATATACTGTGTCAATACCTGTGGTAATTTTTTCCCGTTTCAAAGTTCCATGAGATAAAACTGCTGCGTTGGGTTGATATTCCAAGACACGCTATCAATTTCACGTCTATTTTGCTCGCTGCAATTCATAATGATCCCAATTAATTATGATTGTACAGTATTATCATTTATTATCTATCCTTATGTAACGATAGATCATAAATGATTTTTTTAATATCAATAAAATTTCTTATCAATTTAAAAAAATCTGTATTGCAAAATTTGATAATTATATGTATTTATCAAATTATAAATAATGCAAACAAAAATTCTAAATATTATTCACAGTGGCTACCAAATTTTATTTTGTTTAAGAAATTTTTTTATTAAATTAATTTTTTTTTTTTTTTTTTTTTTTCAATTAATTGTATTTTAATTTACAAACATGTATGAATAACACTCAAATTCCCCCTTAAAGAATAATTTTAATCACTCACCATAAACAGCATCTTTCAAAACTTTAATAATCGACTGCCAAAGCTGATCCGGATTTATTTCAACGTACGCGGCTTTTGGATAAAGCAACTCGACCTTTAACATAAAAAATTCATTAATAATTTTAAATCACAAGCAAATAATATAATTTTTTAATATGTTATTTCGTAATAACTCAGAAATTTTAACAGTCACGTTTTATTGCCTCGATTACTCATTATTATTTTGTAACTCCTGCAAAAAAAAGTTCACTAAATATTATAAATAAAATTTTTAAATAGAAAGATAATTTATCAATCGAGTATAAATAATATCAATAAAATAAAAAATATAATACCTTTTCAGCAGCAGAAGCAATTGTAACAGCTTTATTATCTAAAATATGACACCTAATAGTCGTAGTGCCGACATCAAGTGCCACAATATATTTCATTGTTATTTAAATTAAATAATTAAAAAACATCAATCAATGTTTACCACTCGGAGTATTCGAAGTAAATGGGAGTACGCGCCTTGTCGAGAGATAAACACTTGCACTTACACTAGTGTGTTTCAATGCCGCGAGGTAGTAATAAAAAGTATATATCACACATTACAACCATTGGAACCCCACTAATACTCTAGTACATAACAGCTCTCCACCTGACTCTATCCGGCGAATAAAATAATTAAGCTGAGCTATAAATATTACAAAATGCAAAATAAAAAATAATTAAACTTTACACAATTTTATAGATAAATATATACTGATAAATTTATTTAAATTAGTAGCTTATTTGAGGAATGCTGTGATAATGTGCTTCAAGATACCAATGACTCAGTTACACCATATACACTGCACATGCGCTCTCATACTCTGTTATTATAATTTAACTTGATAATTAATCTAAATACTTATCAGTTCAATTGTTCAATATTATTTTAACTTGTGTATTTTTTAAACTGAAAATAAAAATGATAAAAATATTTTTTTTTTTTTTAATTGAATTGTAAAAAAAATGTTATTAAAGAAAAAAAAATTTTTTTCTACTAAGATGTAGTGCTGTATTAAAGTTCGTATTTTTTACGCAGGTCAGTAATTGTCTCGTTGCTTCGACCTTCGCATGATTTGCAGTAATCGAATAAATCGGTTAAAACTGGAAAAAAAAAAAAAAAAAAAAAAATATATACTAATTTAGTATTTTTTAATTATTTTAAATTAATTAAATAAATTATTTACCTTCTTTTTCTTTTTTTCCCAAAAACATTATCAGAGTTCTGAACCGCTTTATTTCACTCAAGTACTTCAAGTAATCATAAACAGGATCACCGTGATCAATGAAATATGTTTTTAAGATCGTCAATATTTCACTGAATGTATCAGACTCCATAGAGTCTTGAAATAACGTGGGAATACTGTTGGCGGATAATTGTTTCAAATACTTGTAGCGAAACTCTGGTGATTTATTCTTCCGCCAAGCGACGCAGAATTGAACAGAAGTACGTGGGACTGCAAGAATCACTTCGATTTCATTTTTAATATTTTTATTTTCAACCTCATTATTATTATTATTAACTACTTTGTTCAATGACTCTGTATCAGTTGATATTTTTGAAGACTTAGTAGGCTCTTTACCATCAGACCATTTAGTAAAATCGGTAATATTTACGGGAATTGATTTAAGTGGTTTTTTTATCCTTTGATGAGGTAATTTGTTGATTGGTTTAACTATATCTACATCTTTGTCAATTATTGGTAACCATTCACGGAATTTAATTACTGACTTAGATTCAGGCACTTTAATTTCTTCAATTTTATTTTCTTTTTTTTCTTCAATTTTATTTTCAACTTCGTTTTCTACTTTAACTGTTTTTTCAATAACTTTATTGTTTCTTTCTTTACTCTCAGCTTCATCTTTTTTATCTAACGAAGAGATTTCTGCCGTCAAAGAAATTGTAGACTTACTGAGATACTTTCGTGCCATCTCAAGCATTTTTTTAGCTTCCTTGTTATCCTTTTCCAGCGTCAACAATTTTTCCAAGTCACTTATAGCTTCTTTATACTGTTTTAGAGCCATTCTGGCTGTCGCACGTCTGTGATACGCCTTGACGTAATGCTCGTCATGCTGTAATGCTGCTGTGCAATCCGCTTCTGCTGAATACAAGCTAAAAAAATAAATAATGATCATTGTTATTTATTTATTATATTTGAAAAAATTAAATACTTTTTAAAATAAATATATTTATTACTTGTCCATCTTCAGGTGACAAAGAGCACGATTGGCATAAAAAACAGCGTCATATGGAAATATTTTAATAGCTTCATTGTAACAAGCCATTGCTTTATCCCATTTTTTCTCAGTAACATATTTATTCCCAAGTACTTTTTGAATAACAGCTTCATCGTATTTTTTTTCCAAGTCTTCTTTGCTAAGACTTTCATCTCCAGAATCTTCAGATTCATTTTCTTTTTCTATTTCTTCACAGGCTTTGTCCTATTGTCATAAATAAAAAATTAATTTGAATATTTTACAAATGAAACAATTATTATTTATTATTTATAAAATAATAACCGCGTCAAAATTATCCCAAGCAGAATAATCATAAGATTTAATTCTCTTAGCTTTAGTTCCATTTTCTTTGGTCTTAGATTTTATTCTAGAACTTTTTTTCTTTCTTATCGGTGGCAAAATCTATAACATTAAATTGTAATTAATTAATTTCATTATTATTCCGTGATACTGAAATTAAGAGACATTTGATAATTTAAAAAAAATTTTTATTCAATAAATAATAGCAAGAAAAATTTTTATTTAAAAAATTCTATCTTTAGAGGATCTGAAAAATTATAAGTGCAATTTTTTAAAAATAATTTTCCCAACCTAGTTTATTAATTCAAAAAAGATTAAAATTAAATAAGCAGGTATTTGATAATTTAAATAATTTTTAAAAGAATTAAATTATAGTAAAAAAAAATTGACATGTAGAAATTAAAAAAAATTAATAATGCAATTTTTTAAAAATAATTTTATGGGAAGAATTTGTTGAATAAAATTAAAAAAATGATCAAGTGACAGCTAACTTGATTGTCATAAATTAAATTACCTGGTGAGAATCATCAGTGCTCGTTAATTCAGCTTCGGCTTTTTTCATTTGCTCTTCCCAATGTTTCATATCCAAAAATTCAGTCCTTAAATCAGATGAATTGTCGCGCACTTGTTTTTGGATTTCAATAGATTTGTCTTTGTTCATTTTTAATAATTATTACTTGATGACAACAACTGACATTTAAATATTTCAACCTTCGTAATACTAATTACTTATCTTATTTTTGGACTTTATTGAATAAACAAATCATCAAATAATTTCTTTGTTATTATTTCTAGACAACCGAGTGCCGAGTGCGGTTAAAAATAATGATAATAATAACTATCGATTATTCCGCGCTCTGGTGGCCGAAAGAAGAAATTTAAAAGCCCGCGGAAATTTGAATTCACATTTTTAGTATTAATTATTTGAAATTACTTTCAAACAAAAATTAATTAACTTTTAAGTACATCGGTCAACAACTGATGCATTTATCCTAGCAATAAAATTATTGTGAAATAATTTTATTTAAAAAAAATTTTTTTTTTAATTCAATAAAAAAAATTTTTTTTTTTTTTTTAATTTTAATAAAAAAAAATATAAAAATTTCAGGCGTCGGCTTATTTAATTTTCATAAATTTATCTGGAGTATAAAATTTTTTTAAAAGCGAATAAACTCGAGTTTAACAATCAATTTTTTACAACTTTACTTCTATATACATATACAAGTATAAAAGTATAATACAACTCGAAGTATGAAAGTTTATCAACTTTTAATTGCCTGTGCAAAGTAAATCAAACCGCTCAGAGCGATTGTTCGCTTCCAGCAACAATAATCGCTTAAAAAAATCGAATTATAATTACAATTACCTTCTAAAATAAGAATTTAAAAATTGGTGAATGTATTACATAACAATAAGCAATTAATAACAAATGATTAATGACAAATATTAAGTACAATAAAGCAAAAGTAGTCTTTGTTTGTTTATTTTCTAGCATAAGTCTCCGACACCCACGATGTCCATTTGAGCTTGACATTTATGCTTTTGGGATTTTGCCATACCACAGTTAACTTTAAGAAGATATAAAAGATAGAAAAGTTGTACTTGCTAGTTAACCAGAGAAGTCTAGTGTTCACAGCGTAAGTAATAATATATAGTGCAGAGTATGTAATGTAGAATAAAGATTAAAACGATCATGAGAGGTGGTAAGTGATCGAAACCCGAAGGAGACAGTTGTTGTTTGAATACTCCGCTGCACAGTCTTCTCTATTTATTCACTGCAATTTATATTTAAACCTAAAATAAATAAAAATTTTAAATTTAACTAAAAAAAAAAAAAATAATTTATAGACATTTAAGTGATTAAAAATAAAAAAAATTACTCAGATTTATAAAAATTTTAAAGTTTATTAAAAGAAGAAATCAGTGATCTAGATTTGGAATTATTTAAAAATGATTGCCGCTGTTTGTTATTGTAAACTTGAAAATGATTGATAAATGTATTATTTCATACCTCAACAATTTCCTCAATTTAATCTCAACATAATAATATTTAAAGCAGCAACAGTTACATTGGCATAAATGTCATAACAAATGTTAAAAATTTATTATCAGATTTCTTCTGATAATATTTAAGTGTAAGTGAATTCTTAAGTTTGTATCGTCAAAAATTGACATTAAAATAAATATATATTTATTTATTATTTGTGTAATATGCAACTGTATAATTTATTTTTATATTTATATATTTATATTAGAGACTTAGACAGTGTCTGCACCTCTGGCTATATTTATCAGCGTGTGAATACTGGCGTGATTGCCAAGCCTTGTATTACATACATTCAATCCTTAATCTAGGATAAAAAATAAAATTAAAAAATTTTTATCTTCATTAATTAAAGATCAAGATTTCTTCTTCTTCAATAATAATTGCTTATTGCCGTAATTATTATTTATTTATTTTTTTTTTTTCGTTTGCTTGAAAAATTTAAGCGAAGAAATATTCTTCAGCAAGCATTCTTGTGTCAACACGTGCTTTGGCAAATACTTGGTGAGGATTTTTATTTAAAAAAATACGACATTGGCTGATCTAAAGATTTAATGAGACACTTCACCAAAGTCTCGTCTCTTTTTATATTTATCCATACATATATGTATTAATTCTCGATGCCTGGGCCAAATTACCTCTTAAAAACCTTCAACTATTTTAAAGCAATTATACTAACCTTGTGATTATTTAATTAAATAAAATAATAATAATTATTGAGCTGAAAAATGTTTTTTAAAAATAAAAATTTTTAAAATTTAAAATAATAAAAATAGTATGTGAATAAGTGAATTGATTATTTAGTGGCTAAATATATGTACTCTAGTTAATAGACGGTATATATTCACGATATTATGTGTTTTACTTGTTGATGAATAAAAGTGGGTTGAAAATGAAACTCGATGAGGAGGACAATGACGTGATATCAGCGACTCCCACTTGGTTTTGTATTTTACAAAAGCTCAAAGAGCTTGCTATGCTCATGGAAAAAATATAAAAAAGAAGAAAACTGATAGAGCTTATTTAATGCAATAATATATTTAAATATTATTTTTAAATAATAATCAAGGGGGTTGTTATTATTTAAATGGATTAAATAAATAAAAAATTAAATTAAATGGCACGATGAACCAAGTATCCAAGTTCGGGATTATTTATCATGGAAGAAATAAGTCAGAGTGTGAAGAATTATTAATTATTGTAAATAATGACGGTTTCATATCAGTACGAGGTCGCAAGCTCGACGAGCGGTGGATTCACCAGGCTTCTTTTTATGTGGCGGGGATCTCTTTACAAATTAATTTATCGAGAGTTATTACTCTTTTTAGTTGTCTTCGGCATTATTTCTGTTATTTATAGACATATTTTAATCACACCTCATAAAAGGTAAATTTAAAAAAATTTTTTTTTTTTTTTATTTAAAAGAAAAAGTTTCTAACGTTACCTTTTTTTGTTAGAGCGTTCGAGAGAATCGTTATTTATTGTGATACATTCGTTAGTCTTATACCGCTGAGTTTCGTCCTGGGATTTTATGTTGCTTATGTTGCTGGACGATGGTGGCAACAGTATATGGCTATTCCTTGGCCTGATAAGTAAGTAAAAAATTTTTGTTATACATTAAAATTGAACGTAAATCAGTTAATGCTTTTTTAAAATTATATATTGATATTTTTGGGACTGAATAATTGAAAAATAAACAGAAAAAAATTTTTTTTTCAAAACTATCTGTGTGAAAAATTTTAAATCAAATATCGACAGTCTAATTAGCAATTGGTCTAACTCCTTAATTTTTAGAGGGTGATTTTTTAACATTTTGATATAGCAATAGTCAAATTATAAATTATTTGAATTATCCAAACCAAAATATTACATCTCTATTAGACATTAAATTATTTTTTTAAGTGATAATAAATTTTGAATTGTTTTTTCGGGCAAAAGAAAGATTCTCTAAAATAAAGTTAGACAATTTGCTAATTAAAACTTAGATATATAATTATAAAAAAATTATAAGTATCTAAGTGACTTAAAAATTAAAATTAATTAATAAATACTTTCTTACATTGAGAGACAAAATTTATTTTAAAAAAAGTAGACATTTATGCGACAAGAAATTAATTTTTAGTTAAAATTTTATTTCTTAAGGGGTTACATGGGTTTCACGGTTTTAAAAAATCAATTTTTTTGTCTTATTAAATTATATAACATCTCTAAAATATTGTCCTAAAATTTCAAATCGATTCAAATAATAGTTTCGGAGATACAGTTTTAAAAAGTTGCGCGCTCAAGGTGCTTCTCGTGTAAGAAATAAAATTTTTAGTAAATTCATTTTCTTGTCACAAAAATGTCTATTTTTTTTTTCAAAATAAATTTTTTTTCTCCATGTATACAGAAAAAACAAGATGACACTGGATATCATCCCATATAATAGCTAGTGTAATCCAGATTGCAATGATTATAATCCAGATATCACCCAGTATAATCTGGATTTTTTTAGCTACTATCTGAAATTTTTTTCGCCACAGATATCACTGAGTATAATCTAGGATGATATCCGGTGTCATCTTGTTTTTTCCGTGTAACTAAAGAAATAAAAAAATTTTTAATTTGGAAAAAAAAATTATATTGAAAAATTGCAAATTATCATCCAAAATTTTTTTTCCCAAATCTAGAAAATTTTTTTCCAACAATAAATTCACTGAAAAAAATTTTTATTTTTTCAATAAAAAAATAAAATTTTAAACGAATAAATTTCTTCTTAAAAAATTTCTAATGTTTTTTTAAATAAATTTTTTCTTCTTGTATTCTTCGAATAATAAAATTAACAAAATAATAATTTTCCAGGGTAATGCACTTGGTAGCATTATACGTGACAGGCAACGACGAATACGGGCGTATGTTACGTCGATCATTGATGCGATACCTCAACCTGTCATTGATCCTAGTGTTACGATCTATAAGTTCAGCAGTGAAGCGCCGGTTCCCGACCCTGGATCATGTCGTCGACTCGGGTTTCATGACTGCTCTTGAACTAGAGCTCTTTCAGTCAGTGCCGAGTCTGGAATTCAACACTTACTGGATTCCCTGCACGTGGTTCATAAACCTTCTAAAAGAATCGCGTCGGACTCACAGACTGCCCGACCCGCAGGGCCTCAAGATAATAATGGAGGAGTTCAACGAGTTCAGATCAAAATGCGGGTTGCTCTGGAGCTACGACTGGGTCTCTATACCTCTGGTTTACACCCAGGTGGTGACTCTCGCGACCTATAGTTTCTTCGTAGTGGCTCTTGTGGGTCGCCAGTACATCGAAGGCACCAAGAAGCCTTTTCAAATGGCTCTGGACGCTTACTTGCCTATTTTTACCATCCTGCAATTTTTTTTATACATGGGCCTACTGAAAGTATGCATCAACTTATTAAAACTTTAATTCTACTGCAATAAATAATTAACTAATTGAATTTATAATTTATTTTAAAGGTGGCTGAACAGTTGATAAATCCTTTTGGCGATGATGATGAAGACTTTGAGCTTAACTGGCTGATTGACCGTCATACCAAAGTGTCTTACTTGGGGGTTGATACTCTGATGAATCGGTGTCCGCCTCTTGTTAAAGATTTTTATTTTGACTCGGAAAATATTGTTTTGCCTTACACTGAAGCTGCCGCTGCTTACAAGCGTAAAACTTATCGTGGAAGTGTTGCCAATATGACGTAAATATTTTTAATTTTTTTTTTTTTTCGACCTGAAAAATAAGTTATTAGCAATAAATAAGTATATTGTTATTTAATTAGAGTTCCTGAAGAAAAGCAGACAATGTTTTTACCGGATATTACCGAAGAAGAAGATGAAACTTCCCATCCCGCGACACCTAAAACATCATCCGTTAGTTTAGCAACTAATTCTAATGAAAGTCCTGGTACAAATAAGCGGTAAGCATCAGTACGATGTTAAATATTTTTTTTATCCAAGCTTTTTAAAATTAACGATTTAAGGGGGTATTCTGATCTAGAAACATGAATTTCAGGTAATTTTTGAAATGTCGTAAAAAAAAGACAATTAATATTTTTACTATACATTTTTTTATTAGTTGTTTGTTAACATTAGAAGAATACAAAAAAAAATTAAAAACTAAAAAAAGTACAAAATTTTTAAAATTATAAGCTGACGGAGTGGGGGCTCTTTAAAAATTTCCACGTGACCATGACCATGATTTTAACCCTCCTAGTAATCTGAAACTAAAAAAAAAAAAAAGATTATTAATCAAGAATAATGTCGCAATGGTCGGAAGTAGGGAAAAGTTTGAAAAAAAATTTTTCACAAAATGGCGACTGTTTAAAAAAAAATTTTTTTTTCGACCACTTTTTCTGACGGTTTTGAATTTTTTAAAAATAGTTAAAATAAAAATTTGGGGATAGGGCTAGTTCCAACCATAGACAAGCCAATAAAGAAGACTCTATAAAAATTCCAAGTAAATCGGTCCAGTAGAACCTGAAAAATCGTGGTCATCGTTCCGAAAAAGACAGTTTTGAGAAAAACGCGTTTAAAGTTTCGCGTAAAGTTTTTTCTAGTCTAAGTCATATAATGATATTTTAAACTTACATTGATTTAATCTGCCATTCCTGCCTCATACATTGGACCTTCCTCGACTTCAAAGAAACTATTTTCTGCATTTCTTTCTTCATATCGAGCAGTTCTGGCCTCCTTTGAAGCGATGGATGCTCGTGTTTCGGAGCGGTCAATCCGGGCGTTGTCGCGTTTGCCAGCAAATGAATGAGCTTCTGGTCCAATTTTTATTCCCATCAGCTCCATCATTTTTAAAATAGGAATAAAGCCTTCATTGAAAATACAAACGCTAATAAATGTCGCTATCTCGATAATATGAAGTCCAGAATGAATGTGTTTCGGAGCGAAAGTCCAAATCAGAGAGTTCAGAGACTCATTATTATTCTGCGTTTCTGAACCTAAACATCGGGTCAATAATTCCTCTGATGAGAAGCTTTCGTAAATTGGCTTTATTACTTTCAAGACGTTATCAGACAGAGGAGGATTCTCGTGGTCAAACTCCTCTAATGTACGTACGGATGCAGCTTTTTGCCACTTACACCAACTGTCCGTACCAGGTGGGCAATACATATGTTGCGGATTTTCATTTGTAGAACTGCTATGATAGTAAGTAGCTCAAATTGCATTTTTCATGTTCTCAACAGAATCAGGGTGCCGGCGAATCGCTAAGCCATAATATAAAGACAATTTATTAATGACTTTATCAGTTAATTTGCCTTCACCCTTTCCACCAATCCCTCTATTTTCTTTTTTCGCTTTTCGTAACCTTGCACCCATTCTTTTTTGGACGTGACCTACGCATTCTTTTTTTTGGACAAATGGGTTACCATCGTAAGGATCCATATCGAGAATACCCTTGAATGTTTTAGTGTCACCATCTCCAATGTAATTAGCATATTTCACTCCGTGATTTTCATTTGATCGATAGAACATTTCGACAATAGCATCAACTTCCATTTTGCCTGCACTTCCTTTATAGTTTATTGTACATAATTCTTCATGACTTTCATACCAATCGTTATACGCAGCAATATCAGAATATTTTTTATTTTTCCAAACATTACAGCCTTGACAGAAACTAGATTTGACAACAGTATCAACAACCTTCTTGCAATTTTTTGCTACAAGTGTAGTTACTCCAAATAGAGAATTAAAACCCCTTTTTTTCCATGTCCCATCGCCAGAAACAGTAAACTCCGTAGAACAAGCATTAGGATCACTAGCTGATATTAACTCTTTTTCTTCATTCACAGCTTTGGAAATAATGAGGTTATAAACTGTACATGCGGCCAAATGGATGTTTTCGATGCAAGCGTAGTATGTACTGATTGATAATCCTTGACAGATATCCATGATACTGCAGAAGATATTTATTCCCTCCCTGCCAACTCCCAAAAGCCGCATAGCAAAAATAATTCTTCGGTTTACTTCAAAGGATTTGTCGACGAATGGACATGATGGTATATATTGAACACTATCGCAACCACATTGTAATGAAATTTTAAAACCTAATCCACGAAAAGATGTGCGTGAAAATTTAATCTCTTTTTTACATTGAGCGCACAAAACTAAAGAAGAAATCATCGAGAAAACCGTGAAAAACTCCAATACACAGTAGCCGTAATTATTTTCAATGATCACCTCTTCATCATTAGATTTTTTTAGTTTTGCTGCTGATGCACTTGTAAAATTGGTGTCTTCTTGTGCCGTGTATCGATTACCGTGAAATTGCCTTTTCTTCTGACGATGTGGACGCGTACGCCTTTCCGCGGAAGATTTTCTATCCATTTTATTTTTAAAACATTATTTTTAACTGTTATTATTTAACTCACAGCACATACGTCCACGTGGTTCAGAGGTTAGAATTCAACTGTTAGCAGCTGGATGCAAGTGAATACTAAATGTATCAGATACGGGTCACCTCAGGTTCTCATATAACTATATATATATATATATATATATATATATATATATATATATATATATATATATATATATATATATATATATATATATATATATATATATATATATATATATATATATATATATATATATTTGTATAGAGGAACAAATGGTTTTACTCAGAATAGGGATTCAGGTAGACGGAGAATCCCTAATGTCTTTTGTTCGATTAGTTGCGACCGAACAAGTTTGGATGCCAGGTCAGAAAAATACTTATATCTCCGAAAATAATTTAAATTTTGAAAAATCCTCTTGTACACATATTCTAAAATAGTTAAATTTTGAAAATATAAAAAAAAAAAAATTTTCGATTTTTTGAAATTTCTAGACCAGAATACCCCCTTAAATTATCATATCTTTCTTACCGATAGTCAATTAATTATGATAAGTATTTAGGCTGCATTTGAAAATACTCTATCTCTAAATACATAATTAAGAAATGACCTTGTATCTCGTGAACTATTGATATTTTTATTGATATAAGCTCATCCTGATGTTACACTCATCGAGACCTTTCATTTAAGTACCCACATCATTTTTTCATATATTTATATATATTATATATACGTATATATGAAAAATATATAAAAATGCCATGTGGGTACTTAAATGAAAGGTCTCGATGAGTGTAACATTGATATGAATTTATATCTTACAAAATGTCAATAATTAAGAAAGTACAGTGTAATTTAACAAAAGTCATTATTCAATAAATCAAAATTACATTTATTTATAGTCTATAAGTCACAGCAGTCACGTAGTGACTGCAAGATTGCTAGTGATAATTAATAAAATTATAAACACTTGTTTTAGCCAGATCATTGGGTCACCTTCAGCGACTCCGAAGAAGACTGAAAACACTACCGAAACAATTATTCAACTGGATAATCCAGAACCCGTAGAGTCTCTGGCATCAGAGCTGTCAACCGATCGGAGCCAGTATACTCCAGGGGCCGTGAAAAGAAATTCCCGGTCACTCCAGTGGCTGGAGCTAAACCGAAAGCGCTTCATTCCTTTAGCAAAATTGAGCCGAGTGAGCGTCCAGCCCTGGCCTAGTGCAACGAATCTCCAAGAAAGTACTTTGTCTTATGAAATACCCAAGTCTTCGTCGCTCCAGAGTCCTCCGCCTTCCATTAGCGTCAGTTGTGGCTCGGATGAGCCTAATGATGACCTCCAAGGGTTTTTCAACTCGGCGTTCTCCCAAGAACATCTGCCGGATACTGACAAATCTCTTAAGCAACAAACCTCCGAGGAGTCAAACTCTGCAAAGTCCAAAAAATCACGGACAAGATTTTTGGTCAGGCGACAGAGTTCAGTCAGCAGCAGCAAGAAGAGAAAAATATTCCGGTGGAAACGTCCTCTGGATTCAACGCAATCCAGGCGCAAAACTACTGACTGCGTGCCCTCACCTGCTGATATTATTCCTCAGACCAGCAGTTCACCAGATTTGGAGAGTTTTACAGCTATTGACGTTATTATTCCGCCTCGAGCGGCTTCTGAAGACAGGGACCACGCATTAGATCTTTTTACTAAAGATTAATCCTCCAAAAATTAATAATAAATCCCGGCTTTTATTTATATTTATATTTTAATTAAAAAAAATAATTAATGGACAATTCAGTATTATCCAGTGCTGGAGTGAACACTGCTTGTATTCATTTATTTATTTATTTATTTATACTATTATTGTTGTACTTAAATAAATAAGCATGTAAATTATGTAAATAAATTGAGATAATGTCAGATATTAAGTGAGAAGCGTGTCGGTACTTACCAAGAGTTTTATTTAACCACGTGATTTCCAAGCTTGACTCTAGATACCACCACTTTCAGACGATAAATACTCGGTTTTAATTATTACTGCGTTAAATTCAGTTTTTTAATTAATTTTTTATTTAAACTATTACTTAATAATTTTATTTATCAATTATTCGTTTCAATAATTCGTCAATACTTTTTGTTTAAACGTTTGCAACATCTGTTGATAAATTGAATGTTTCTGAAAAAAATAATTAATAATAAAAATTTTTTTTTAGATCCTGTGTAAAAAAAAATTGTCGTTTGTTTAAGATTTTAAACTTGACACAAAACAAGACTTTTTTAAGACGCCAAAAAAAAAAAAAATCCGAGAGTAGATTTTTTAAATTTGGTTCTCGAATTTGTTAAGAAAATTAAATTTGAAATTGTTTTAAATTGAATTTAAGGGGCACACCTAGTGTGAAATTTCGAAAAAGTCGATTTTTTTTTTTTTTTCATATTTCGGTAGATTACACCTTTAAAAATAACATATTAAAATTTCAAATCGATATATCAAATAGTTTTTGAGTTATAACATTTTAAAGAGCAGCCGCTCGGCAGCTAGAGTGTCATTAGCTGCGAGACGTACCTGAAGTATTGTTCAGAGTCTACTGTCTCTTCCAGCCCCTATAACACGATTCCAGTTTCTATTGTTGGCTCTCAGGTATACAAAAATATATCATTATAATAATTTCTACAAATTTCTAGAAATTTTTCGTTTACTGCCACGTAAATTATTTTCGGAGCCAGACACATTTAGTCTCATTGTGATCGTTGTATCGAGCGCATCATAATTTTACACGTGCTATTTTCTTGAAAATGAGTGATCAATCTTCATATTCAAATAAAAAGAAACTCACAATGTTCCTAAGCATCGATCAATTGCGAAAAAACGCAAGTTTACCGGAAATAGATTTACATTTGAGCAATCTACTGCGAATACCAGAACGTCCGCAGAAAAGCTATTACAAAATAATGACAATAATGTTGTGATTGACCCATCTCATGGATATTGTATTTTGCAATTTTTATCAGTTTTTAGTGCAATTAGTAATTTAGTGGTGTGTAAAACCTGTCAAAAAAAAGTTACTTTCAATCAAGCAAGTTCAAGAGGCCTAGGGTTCAAAATTGCTATTATTTGTGAATGTGGCAATTCGTATATTAATTCTGGACCAATGATTAATAACGCCTTTGAAATAAATAAACGTATTGTTGCTGTGATGCGTCTATTGGGCATTGGAATAAATGGGATAAATTTTTTCTGTGGATTAATGGATTTAGCATGCAAATTTTACGACCAAACTTTTGCGGGATGTTTTACGAATTTACAGATTGCAGCCGAAACTGTTTGTAAGCTCAGTATGCAGCAAGCTATAAATGAAGAAAAAGAGCTTACATTAAAGAAAGAAAATTCGGAGACAAATTTGACTGTTAGCGGCGATGGTACCTGGAAAAAACGTGGCCATACTTCCCGTTTTGGAGTAGTTACGCTGGCAGGAAAATACAGCAAGAAAATTCTTGATTCATGCGTAAAATCTACATATTGTCAGAGTTGTGTTTTTGGAAGAAAAAAAAAAAGATAGCGAACCTGAAGATTATGAGGAATGGCTATCATTACACGATGAAGAATGTGATGCCAATCATAAAGGATCTGCCTCAAAAATGGAAGTGGATAGTGTAAAAGACATGTTTGGTCGTTCCATTAGTAAATATGGTGTAAAATATACCCGCTATATTGGTGATGGTGATAGCGCTACCCACAAAGGACTTATAGATTTGAATCCTTATGATATTCCTGTTGCTAAATTGGAATGCTATCTACATGTGAAAAAAATAATGGGAACACGTTGCCGAAGTGTAAAGAACATTAATAAGAAATTAACAATACTCAAAACAACAATGAAAGCTACAACGGTTTACTTTGGCACTTTTCACCCACGCATCTTCATAATGGCTTCAAAACTATTGAATTGTCAAATAATTTTGCAACTGCAATATTTAATGACGGTTATTCGTCAATTTTGAAGATATTCAATGTAATGGGAGTGATAGTTGGACCTGCAGCAAGAGATTTTGCGGCTCTTAAGGACGACACGAGAATACGAATCGCTGATTATCGCCAAAGGGCTTCTTCAAAAGAAGGTCGATCATCTCGAAGAAAAGCTTCTTCAGCTGAACAAGCCCTTTTCGAAGAAGAGGAAGGTGTATTATATGGCCCTGGAATAGCAGATTAGCTGTAAATATGATTTTAAACCACTTATAACAGTGGAAACGATCATTTTATCTTTAAACGCGTTTTTCTCGAAACAGCATTTTCCGAATTTGCTGCAGTGATTACTCAAAAACAAATGATCCGATCACTATCGAATTTTTTTTACATGTTCTATATATAGTTCTCCGTACAATGACCTATCGATTTTTTGATCTGATCAAAAATCGAATTTTCGCAGGCCACAAACGACCAAAATTTTAGGTAAAATTCGACTATTTTTTTTAAAACGCCGCCATATTGTCAATTTTTGATTTTTTTTTTTATCGTAGGTCATTGTACAGACAATATTATCTAGTTTAACGAGATATTTTTTTTTTAGATTTCATCCACGGAGAAGGCCGGAATCACTGCAGCAGTGAAGGACCTTTTTTTTTTCGCCGTTAGAGATCGACGATAACTTAAAAATATTTAATTTTTTTCTACAAAAATTTCATTATGTATTCTTAAAACATGTATAAATATATTCTTAAAATTTTAAAATAATTGATAAAGTATTTTTTTTAATAAAAATTCCCAAAAATCACGTTTTTTTTAGGCCGTTACACTAGGTGTGCCCCTTAAAATTGTTGAAAATTTATTATCAGACAATTTTAATGTTTTGGGGCTTTGTCGCTGTTAACTTATCTTAAAATAGTCACAGAATAATTTTTTTAAACTTTTTTAAGATTTTTTTAAAACGATTTTTAGATTATTTTAAGACTCTTCATAATAATTTTCCGGAGCTGTCGCTGTGATATCATTATATTTAAGATGTTAAACAAACGACAATTTTAAGACGATTTTTTTTACACGGGATATTTAAAAAAAAAAAAATAATAAATACCTTTGTCGTGATTTATCATTATTGTATTTAGATAAAATGTTGTGTCGATTATCATCGTGTTTATTTTTGCTTTGATTATCGGATAAATCATTGTTAAAATCCGGGTGATTAGTTTGATTTAATTTAATAGTGTTTAAATAAGTAGGAATACTATCTAATTGATGATGATGATGATAATTATTTATATCATTAGGGGATTTTATTGACGAAAGACCCTCACTAATAAATCCGCTTTCGTTATCAAATAATTGAGGATCGAATTTTTTGGCTACGCAACTAGATAAATTTTTTAGCAACGACGGCTTTAAAGCCGCTTTGTAATTTTGCTTTATCTCTTCAAGCATAGCACGGTCGTCTTTCATAGCCGATTCCTTATTTTCACGCACAATCGACTTTATTAATTGATCAGTATCTGAATCATTAAATGCCTTGGGGGCACTATCTTCCCTATCTTTGATATTATCACAGTCAATATCATTAAAATCAGTAGAGCCTTTTTCATTGCAACTATCCAACTCGACATGTTTCATCAGAATACTCAAGCTCTCGTGGAATTTATCCGGCAATTTAATAACACTACCATCAGAATAAATGTTATCGCTCAAGTCACTAGTCAATCGTTTAATATCTCGTTTGATAATTATTATTTGATTAGACTTATTTGTCAAGTTATCTTCAAGCTGTTTATTTAAATTTTTGCACTCAGTATATTCTTTCCGCAAATCTTTCACGGCATCCTCCAGCTTACATTTTTCTTTAGAGCGGTTCATCAATTGTTGCTCCAACATTTTTATCTGCAATATTTTTTCATCCTTATATTTGATAGATTGTATCTCTTCAGACACTTCCTTCACATCTTTTTCAGTGTCTTGTAATTTTTTATAAATCTCTGAGTTTTCACGCTCCAGTAAATTTATTTTAGAGTTTTTTTCTTCTAACTCTGCAAGAATACTAGCGATTTTTTTTTCTAAATTTTGTTTTTCTTCTCGCAGAGAAATAACTTCGTAGTTTTTTGCCTCTAAACATTCGTTTAAATGTTTTAATTTATTTGTCAAATTTGAGTGTTCTTTTTGGAGTGAAGCAACTCTACAAAAAATCAATTCAATTACTACACAGAAAAAAAATTTACTTGAATCAAGTGAATAATTTTAAAGAATTTCATGTTCTTGATTTGAGAAGAAAAATTCTTAAACTGAGAAATTTTTCTTGGTTAGAGTAAATTTTACTTAGTTCAAGAATTTTTTGTCTTAATTCAAGTTCATTTTTTTTTCAGTATATTTTTCCTAAAAAAAATTTATTCACGACTCATAATGCGAAGTATAAGAAAGTGCTTTACAATCGAAAAATTTTTTTCGCCTCATTTTGGCAAATATTTTTATTTTTATACCCTTTTTAGTTCACAAAGTCAAGATATTTTGCAGACTATTGTCAAGATAATTTAATGGAGATTAATTTAATAATTTTAAAAAATTTATTAAGTGCAATTGAAACGGAAAAACACACCAAAATAGTTAAAAAAAAATTCCATGTCCGTCATGTATGAGTCAAATTTATTTTTGAAAGGATTGTAGGTCGCCGAATGCTAATGGCTAGGTAACTAAGAGTCGTTTTTGGATTTAAAAAATTTTTTTAACTTACTTTGACGTCATTACATTGAGTTCATACTTCAAATGATCATTATTCTGAATATCTTTATTTAATTCATCATTATATTGACGTAATTTTTCAATTTCATTTATCTGACTATCGATTCGCTTTTGGCATTCCTCCCACTGTGATTGATAGATCTTCTCATTGTACAAACTCTGTGAAATCTGTTTCTTCAGAATATCTATCTCTTTTTTGCTTTTCTCAACATCATTACCCGCACCTAGAATAAAAATAATTAAATGAATAATTAAATTGACGACCTTGAGGAAATAAATTACCATGAAGAGCAGTAGACAGCTGATCAATTTGTTCGCTAGATTTTTTCAAGTACATCGCAACAGTACTATCAAGATCTCTGTCACTCATAGAGTCTTTTTCTTTGGCTTCATTATTTTTCTCCGAATCCCTCTGTAGCTGTTTCGTGTGCTCTTTGTAATGATTAATTTGTTCTTGATAATAATCAATTTCATCGGATTTATTTCTGAGCTCTTCCTCCAATTCCTCGGTTATTCTTGACATTTCTAGTCGTTGAGTTTCACGTTCTTCCTCGATACGGCTTATTAATTTATTCAGACGATCGATTTCATACTCCTGGTCGCTGTAATGCACCTCGAACTGCCGTTTCCATTCAATCAAGTCATTCCGTTCGCGGATCAATGCTTTCATTCCTTCTATACCAGCCCCATAATTTCCTGCATCTTTTACAAGTTTTGCTACTTCGTCCAATTTTTTCTGTAAGAAAAAAAAAATAAATCAATATTTCTTACTTTAATTCTTAAGTCATAATTTTATTATCAAAACTTAATTTTAAAAATTAAATAAATCTTTATTATTGAGAGATTTATTTTTGTGCTATTATTTTTTTGTAATAGCAGTTACCATTTTTTTTAGTAACAGTTACAATCAGGATGATAACAGTCACTATCAGGATGGTTATATTTACTATCAAGGATAGTAATTAATATTATTGGATTCTATGAAAAAATTGATCAAAAATTCAATAATTTTCAAGTACACAGAAAGAAAATAAAAAAAAAAAAAAATTTCATATATTTATCTATCTATATATATATATATATATATATATATATATATATATATATATATGTATATATATATATATATGTATATATGAAAAATATATGAAAAATATATGAAAAATGCATGTGGGTACTCAAATGAAAGCTCTTGATGAGTGTAATATCGGAATTAGCTTATATCTTAAAAAATGTCAATAATTAAGAAATGACCTTGTATCTTGTGAACTATTGATATTTTTAAAGATATAAGTTCACCCTGAGATTACACTCATCGAGACCTTTCATTTGAGTACCCACATCAATTTTTCATATATTTATATATATGATATATATAAATATATGAAAAATATATAAAAATGTATGTGGGTACTCAAATGAAAGCTCTCGATTAGTGTAACATCGTGATGAGCTTATATCATTAAAAAGGTCAATATTTAAGAAAGTTCACTATAATTTATTAACAAAAGTCATTATTTGATAAAGCTAAATTTTTTTTGTTTATAATTCACAAATCCTGGCAGTCACATAGTGATTGCAAGGTTTCTATTAAATAATAATTTATTAATTAATTAATACATACAGCTAAAGAATCACGTTCAGTACGTAGTCCTTGCAAATTATTATCTTGTTTCAGGTGATTTATTTCTTGGACTAACTCGTAACACTGATATCTTCTTTCCTCTAGTTTACGATTCATTAATTCTATTAAATTCTTACTATTTTCTAATTTCTGTCGCGATTCATCAAACTCGTTATTGCGCTGGTCTATTATATTTTGTAGATTTAATTGAGTTTTCTACAAGAAAATTATTTAAAGTTCATACAGCACTTGCCAATAAATTTAATTATTTATTACCGTAAGACTTTCTTTAAGATTTTTAATTTGCATTTCACGATTCTGCAATGAGTATTTTAAATCACGGCTCAGGCTCTTCAGCTCATCGACTTCTGACTCTTTGGTCTGAAAAAAAAATTTATAATTATTTTCAATAATCAATATAAATATTATTAAATTAATAACTACCTTTAATTCATTTTCTAATGAAATAATTATTGATTCTGATTTAATTATATACGATTGATTCGAGTCTGTTGATAAGGTTTCACTTTCATCAGTCCTGTCATTATCATAAGTACAATTACGATTAACTTTTCTTTTATTAAACTGATAATTATAACCGCGACTGGATCCAGAGCTTGAATCACTTTCACATTCATCAGCGATTCCGCACTAAGTATTAAAAATGTTTTATTTATTTAATAATAAATTGTAAAAAAAAATTTTTTAATTTACTTGAGAAGAAGTGGATTGGCTGGTTGAGTCTTTGGGAATAGAGCACGAAATATCAGTGCTCGACTTTTGTTTAATATTATTTTTTCTACTTTTACTTTTTAGTGGCTTTGACCGAGCTGACGGCAAATCTTTTTTATTTATTTCTTCTATTTTAGTTGGACTAGAAGCACCCAGCAGTACTCCTCCGTAATTAGTTAATCTGTCTAGTTGGTTTGAGAAGAAATTTAAAATTTTCCAGTCTCCTTTTGAGAATTCTTCACCGAAATTCTAAAACACATTAATTAATCAATCAACTAAATATATAAATTATAATTATTTATAGTTACCGGTTGTCCTAATTGTTTTTTTTGTTCGGGAGTTAATTTAAGTGCTTTATATTTAGCTAATTCGCGTCTCAAAAATTCTAACTCTTTTACTGTATTGACATCAACTTCTACACTCATTCCTCCTAGTAAATGTGGAACCATTTCTCTAGTCTTGACTTGCTAAAATTAAAAAATTGTCTCAATTAATCTATTCATAGGATAGAAATATGACCTAACTTATTTTTGGCGAATCTCAGTTTCTTGACTTTAATAAAAAAAAATATCTTTAATAAAAATAAAATAATTTGTCTAAATTAAATTAGCCGACATCTGAAAGTTTTTTTATAAAAAAAATTGACATTTAGAAAATTTAATTAATTCTGAGTGCAATTTTTAAAAAATATTTTTTTTGCTCTTAATTTTTCTCTTGAAAATTGTCAAACGTTTGCTTTTAAAATCATAAATAATTTTTATTGAAATTAATTTAGCAGATATTTGATCATTTTTATAATTTTTGTAACAAATAAATTATAGCAAAAAAATTAATTATTTAAATTAAATTATTTCAAAAATTGTGCTATTCAACTTTTTTTTTTTTTATTTAATTTATAAATTTTTTGAAAATTTGTTAAAATTTTGATAATCAATATTTTTTTGAATTGTTTATTTTTTTATGTATTTTTCAAAAAAAATAGATCAATAAAATCAAACATAAATTTAATTAAAAAAAAATAAAAATTAAAATAGTGACCCCACTTGAAAATATTTACCAAAAATTTTTCAACTCCAAATTATCGGACGGCTAACTTCAGTATTATATTTAACAACATAATTAAAATAAAAATTTCTGAAATTAATTTATACTTGTCACTTGTATAAAAAAAAAATTTATTTAAGAAGAAATTAGTAAAGAATTTTAACTACAAATTTTTAAGATGTCTCATCTGTTGCCACTAGCTTACTTCACCCTGAATTCCATAACTCAAAAAAATATAAACCATGAAAATAGTTTAATTTAAAAATACATACATCTCCATTTTCAGTAATTTCACGAAAATATCGAAAATTTTCAAAAGGATCCGAACTCCAGGCTCGTAAATCATTGCAAGAGTCAATCATTTTTAATCTACATCCAAAGTACTTATTATTATTGGCCAACCCATCTCCTTGATCCAGCGGTTTTTTTCTCATGAAAAAAATACTCGATCCATACTCGGCGAAAGACATCGTTAATTTATTACTAGCCGATTAAATAAGTAATTATTAATTAAGATAATAAATACACTTTTTAAAATAAATTACTATTTAATTTATTTTTTTTTGACAGCTGACATTTTCGGTTCCTTGAATATCGCTGAATGTTGGTTAATTTTTTAAATTCATTTTTTTCTTGTTTATAATTAAAATAGTAATTATTATTATGAATTAAAGTACTCATATGTTTTTTTTTTAATTTCCCGCTTTAGATGTAAAAATAAAACAAACATCAAGAAGACGTCTGGCTGTCATTTGGCACCAGAACGTAATCAGAACCAGAATTGTTTGACGTTTATGCAGTTGAAAAAAAAAAAAAAAGAAACAAATCTCAAGATAATTATTTAGTGTGTAAATAAATAAATAAAAAAGAAAATATTTATACAAATAAAAACATTTAAACAGAAAATGAATCCTTGGTTGAGAATCGGTGAGTACATAATAAAATATTTAAACTAACAAAAAATAAGAGTAGAATTATATTACAAGTGACACGCTGACAGATGGTAATACGATAAACAGTGAGTTTAGATGTGTAATGTAGGTAGAAAAATATGTAAATAGTTTGTGATAAAATACATATAATATATATTATCACAAAATTTAATACCTAAACGCCTGAAATATCTTCAACAGTGATAAAAAGGTTAAAAGTGATTTATTTTCTAATTGACGGTGTAGAATTTTTTTTTTTTTTTCTATTCAACTCAATTTTATTTTACAATTTTAAATCTGTCTCAAGTCGGGAGTTAGAACAAGTTTTAAGTACGTCGAATGACGAGCAGGCCGTTAGCTAAAATTGTCCTGACCGATCAGGAATGCCATGACCTTTGATTTCCGTCCCGATTGTTTTATCTAGTCGTCCAAAAAAATATTCAACACGATCGTCGACGCCACTTTCGTACTTAAACTTTTATATTTCTCTGTCTTAAATTTTTATTTTGCCTTATTTAATTAGATTTACCCAACCGAGACATTTTTATTAAAATATAAATTTAAATAAAAATGACTTTATTTTGAAATTTAACAAAATTACAACTTCCGGTTTTTAATTTATGCATAAAACCTTTTTATTTTTTATCTTTCTCCATAAATGTGTTAATATGTATACGCTTTCACTTTTTATGCACTAAGTGAACTTGTACTGATTTCAGTGCAAATAAAAAATTATATCTAAGTTTTTTTTTTATTTTCTTACTAACTAAAGTTTTTTTTTTTTTTTTTTTTTTTTTTAAGTATCTCTTCATACATTTCTGTTAGTGTTAACAAACATAAATAAATAATAAAAATAAATATCTTGGTAAATTCTCAGGTACAACACTTGACAACGATATCTCATAAGGGTTCATTTGCCCGTCTTGCCTGCTCATATATACATATAAAACTACGGATGTTTTTGTGTAAACTTTGTTATGAGAACTTACGATATCTCAAATGACAATATTAGTTCATAAAAAGTATATGCCATAAAAAACAGTTAAAGATAAACAAAATAAAGTATATGTGTGTGCACAGAAAAAAAAATTTACTTGAATCAAGAAAAATAATTTTAAAAAACTTCTTTTTGAGTAGAAAAATTTTTAAACTAAGAAAATTTTCTTGGTTTAATTAAATTTTTCTTGATTCAAGAAGACAAAAAATTTTCAAAATTATTTTCTTGGTTCAAAAATTTTTCACTTGATTCAAATTAATTTTTTTTTCTGTGTGGATATTATTTTTTATAAAATAATTTTATCAGCTAAAAATAACAATAAATTTAATTGTCTTGATCGTTAATTTTGGAGTAGAAAGTTACCGCGTAAGTATAATTAAAATGAACTTTGATCGGTTGAAAAGCGTTAAATTAAAAGTAAATGTTTGGTTCACTATTTTTAAGCAGGCCAGGACTAGAGCAATATGTAATAATAACAGTAAGAAATATATATATATATATATATATATATATATATATATATATATATATATATATATATATATATATATATATATGCACAGATAAATAAATTTCTCTAAAGTTGAGAGACGGTACTAATCTATAGATAAATTTTTTTCGTCCTTGTTACCATTTGCAGACGGTGGTAAGAGTAAAGAAAAATACTCGACACTCAACGTGAAACCACTTGACGCGAATGGACTAACAAGCACGCAAACTCTCCCCGTTTGTAACTGACAATTTGCTAAAAGACTTAAAAAATTTTCTAAAGCCTAATTAGTATTGACGTACTAATTAAACTCCAGCACTTGAAGGTAAATTTTTCATTTCACTTTAATAAAGATCGATGAAACAAAATAAAACACGTAAATAATTATATGTTGAGAGAATAAATTTATTTAACAAAAAATTGATATTGTTTAAAATTTTCATCAATTTTATTTTTTAGCTGAAAAAAAATTTTTCTTAATTTTGGGAAAAAAACAATTTTTAATAGACAATTCATCCAAAATTTTTTTTTCTTAAATATAGAAAATTTTTGGCAATTATTTAAAAGTGGGGTCAAACCCATTTTGGACCAAAACTTAGTAAAAAATTAACATTTTCAAATTTTCTTTTTTTCTGTTTGTTTTTACGGCGGATTTATAATAAAAAATGTCGTGAAAAAAAAAAAAAAATAAAGATTTCAATAGTTTTTTTGCCTTCAAAAATTTTTGGATAAAATTTCTATTTTATCTTTTGTTGATATTTTTTTTTTTGGAAAATACATAAAAAAAAAAAAAGTTGAATCTCACAATTTAATAAAAAATTTATAAATTTTTTTGAAAAATTGTTAAAATTGTGAGAGTCAACTTTTTTTTTTTTAATTGTTAATTTTTTTATATATTTAAAAAAAAAATCAAATAGAAATTTCGTTCTAAAAAATGAAAATTAAAATAATTGACCCAACTTGTAAATTTTTGCTAAATTTGTTTTCAACAAGAAAATTTTTTATTTCTTCAGCTAAGAAATAAAAATATTAAAAATTTTAAACAAATTAATTTCTCATCAAACCATTCCTGATTTTTTTCAAAAAAAATCTTTTCTCTCAGCGTAATTTAAATTTTATTTTAGGCGCTAAATGTATGAGACTAGCACCTGAATCGAAAGCATTTTATGAAACACATCGACATGTAATTGAATAATATAATAATAAAAAGTAGTCCAAGAATGAATAATGTAAGACAAAAATGTTTAGAGTTTATGAGCAGACCAAACATGAGTCATTTGGATGAATTGTATTGGCAAGAGTTTGCAGGTTGCAACTATTTTTGTTCCTTCATCTTGCGTTACTACTCGAACATTGTTTTTGTATTATACATAAATATACATGTAGGTATTAGTATGTACTTGTTGTACGTACGTATTTTAGTGGTGTACTTTAGTACAACGAAACATTAGTACGTGCTCGTCGAGTGCGTAATGCAGGTCGCGGTTACCGACCATACAAAAAGAATTAAATGAAAGAGGTGCGGCATAGCGCATTACATGTATGTATGCACTTATGTATAAATGTATGCAGACGTACACTTGTTCAATTAGACTTACGAATGCTTTTGAATGCTAAACATAGACGACGACGCCTGCAGGCTAGAGAGACACTCTACACTGGGCTGGTAGATGCATTCAACAACTCCTGATGCCAAGACACCGGCGCCATTTCATTTAATTCAATACCTTTTCTTATTACGTACTATTGTCATATTTATTAATCTGCTTCTTGTTTTCTCTTTTTTTTTCTTCTTTTCTTCTTTTATTTATCCTGCGTTCTAGCCAATTGTTGCTTTGTCTCAGCAAAAACGGTAGTTTGCATAAACTTGCTTTTGCTTTGGACCTCACGTTTAGTTTTAACGCCACTGATAGCGAGAAATTATTTTTAAGATGAGGTCATGACACTCTTTCGAGTGATAAAAATTTATCGATTGCAAGGATTACTTTTTAATCATCCAGCTTTTTAATTATGGTAATTATAGTTTCACTTTTATTGAGTGTCGTAAGGTCGATTGTACCAATCCTTTTTTTTTTAAACATTTTTTTTTTGGTTGTAGAAAAATCTGTTTCACGTGGCTTGCTCTGCAATTACTTTTAAATTTAAAAAATAAAAATTAGCTAAGCAGATAGTTGATAATTTTAATAATTTTTGTAACAAATAAAAAAATTGACTTTTAGAAATTTAAAAAAACTACAAATGCAATTTTTTAAAAATAATTTTTTGGAGCAAATTTATTTGTTAAAAAAAATTAAAAAATTGTCAAGTGACAGCCAACTTTAATATCATATTTAAAAATTGTGTCAGAAAAACATGTGAGGGGGAACATTGTTCAGCTGAAAAAAAATTTAAATGGCAAATAATCTTTTTTTTTTTTTTTTTTTTTTTTTAAGTACACTTAAATTGACAGATGGTTTGACGTTTTAAAATGCTAAAGACTTTTGCTATTACTTTTATTGAGTATACCGTAAAAATCATAATTACCCACCATAAATTTAAAACCTGGGAAAAAAATTTTTTTGAAATTTAAAAATAAATTTTATTTGAAATAAAAAAAAAAAAAAAAAAAAAAAAGAAGAAATAGACTTATTGAAATATTTATATCGATATTAAAATAACAACAATAATAAATAAAAAAAATTTTTTTGTCAGAGGGTTAAGTATATCATCTTATCGTCAAGATACTCACGTTTCTGCTACGTCTTGTACTAAATTAATATATGAAATATACGATCCCACGACAGCTTGCTGATGATAAGATAATAAAAGTAAAAAAAAAAAACTATTTAATATTTTCCCATCTCTAAAAATCAGAGTCTTAATAAGAATCCTATCATATCAGAATATTTTTTTATCAGAGTAAAAAAAATCATTCATAAATTTTTCTAAAATTATTCTCTAATCTCTCTCGCTCTTGAATGTCTTCACACAAGACACACAATACTCGTAGATTTACATACGTATCTACATTAAAATTAAAATACATATAAGTAGAAAAAACATATGTACATTAAATTAACAGACGGCCAAAAATGTTGCTATAAGTTATGATAAAACGATATCAAAGAGTAATGACCTGTGTATTACAAAAATTCAATATTCATCATTCGGAACACGAAGTCTCTTAAGTTATACCACACATACGATGTTTGCCGTCCGTTTAAGATGAGTATTGTGTACTATCAGATAACTATTTAAAAAAAAACTAAATTTAAAAATATCTTAGATAATTTACCGTACAATGTAACACACAAGTTATTTCTTCTTTTGTAAAATTGCTTCAGTATCAACACGATAATCTACGTCATTAAGTTAAAAGAGTTCTATATCTAAATGTGTATGTCAATATTAAAGTAAATATAAATATAAATAGTTAATGTTTAAACAATCTTAGCCAAAGGTTTTTTTATAAGGTCAACTCGATTGCCGACCTACGATAAACCCAACCTTTTTAATTTTAATCATTCATATTAACTCAATTTTATTTTTCTTTCCCTCTCGCTCATTCACTCTATATTTTTATCACTCCTAGTTTTTTTTATATTTCTCCATATAAATATATTTATACATTTCCTAACAGTTAACGTAAGAGGATGCGATAATAATAAACTTATGTAGGTCACGAATTAAAATAATTGGTATGATTGTACTTGAATTTATAAAATGAATTTGCTACAGTCATTTTTATTATTTTTCCTCTCTATTTCTTTTATTTTTTATTTATATGTACTATTTGTAAATTATTATTATTATTATTAATATCGTCCGGATGTCGATGTTATGACCTTAGTAACCTCAATTTCTTCATACACAATCAAGAACCGAACAGGTCGTTGTTACATGAGTTACGTCGCACGTGATATGAACTTAGACAATATAAAATAATAATAATAAAAATAACGAGGATTGCTAAAATAAAAATATGTTAATCCTAATGTTTAAAACGTGAGATAAAAAATAAAAATAATAAAAATAAAATAATGAAAAAAAAAAAAAAAAAAAAAAAAAAAGTTTATGTTAACAGATCAGAGGTGCTTTGTATTCGATGTTATGCCTCTTGTCAGTGGTTATATACATGTATATACTTACAAATACATGTCTATATACTATAAGAGGGCTAACGTGGAAAACAAGTGGCTTCCGGCGCTTCGTGGGCGTGCTCCATTCATAAAACGCTACTTTCCAGCGTACGCGGGATTATACTGGTGTTGGATAGACTAGAGCCTAGACGATTCAATATACATATACATATACAATATACATATGTCTAATTTTTTCTACATACTTACATATAAACAAGTATTACGTAGCGTGTAAATTACGTTACGGCTTTGTGCACCACAAGGACATAATCGACATTAAAGCGGACATGAGTTAATCTTGAGCTCAAATAGACAAGACTCTTCATATCGCGTATTATATCGCATCGGGCAATGAAAAAATTAAAAGATTAGCAGAGACGAGATGAGAAAGTTTATTTCCTCTTCATTAAACTTTTATGTACTCGAATTTTTTTTTTGCTAAAATTTATTATTTATAATTATACTTATTATGTTTTTTTTAGTGTAAAACATGTGACAAACCCCCACTGAGGAGAAAATTCTTGAGACTGTCGGGAACTTGGGAATGCAGACCCTCGCAGCTTTGCCCAAGGGTTCCATTCGATCTAACGTACTCTTTAACATGTCACCATATATTACTTTTTTCAACCAACTTTGTTACGCTGATGTTAAATATGCTTAGTTACTTTCGATGTATGAATAGATATTATCCAAGGAAGGGGTTATTACCCATTTGCGTTTACCATATCTCTAGTTACGTAACCGCGATTGCACAACGGTCAAAAGTCTATCGCTCCCTTATTTTTTGTACCCTAAATATTTTATTTATTTATTTTATTTATGTGCCAAGGCTTAACCAAATGGCAATAATACAAAATTTGGATATAATTGATGAGAAATAATTAAATAGTGTGGTTAGATAATAAAACAGAAATATTATAGTACAATGCAATACAATAAATTCAGTAAGTAACATATAAGTAAATTCAAGCAAGCCAAACTGGATAATTAATAGGGTTATAAACTGTTAGATAGTTCAAGATTTAAGAGGAATTCAAAGGCTTTATTTTTTAATCTCTCGAGGGAATAGGAATTAATATCACTTGGTAATTCTTGCTATAAACGAATACTAGATACAATAAAAATATTATATTTTAAGCGATTATCATTGACAATATGACAAGTGTAATTTTATTTTGCACTGAGAAAAAAATACTTTTATTAAGAAAATTTTATTGATACAAAAATTTATGTTCTTGAAAATTTTCAAAAATATATATTCTTATACAGAAAGAAAAATTTCTTGACTGGAGAACAAAATTCTTAGCTGAAAAAAATTTTCGAGTGCTTGAATGAAGACCGAAATAAAATTTTTTGTTTAAATTCTATTCTTCTAAATTTCTATTTAAAAAAAAATGATTCAATATTATTTGATCCTCCCATTTGACAAGTTAGTCGATAAAAATATTAATAAAATTTACTTCTATGGAGATATTTAATTTTTTGGAGAAAGAGGTTGAATTGTCTCGAAACAAAAAGATTTTCTTGAGTTAAATAAATTTTCTCGGATCAAAAAATGTATTTCTTAAAGCAAGAGAATTAATTTTGTTGGAATAAGTAAAATTTCGTGTCAAAAAAAAAAATTTTTTTTTGCTCAAGAAAATAATTGGGGAAAAAAATATTTTCTTGGTTTTTTTTCTGTGTAGCTTAAAAACTTGTTAAATTAATTGAAATAATTTTTACTCAATTTAAATAAAGCTACTCTTTTGTTTATCTATTATCCAAACATAAATATTGATGCTCTTTTCTTTAGAAATTAATAATTAATAATAATAGAATATTTGATTGTCATCGAGTTTCTTGAACCAAGAAATTATTGAGTAAAAGATTTTTTTTTTCTCAGTATGTTTGACACATCATTACCATTAAGTGCATACTTTTAACTTTGACAGATAAAAATCAAACTTTAATTAAACTTCATGCATTAATATCCTCAAAGTAAATTTATGAATTGTGTAACGTCAATGTTATGGCCATGAAAAAAGTTTATCATAGAATTAAAAAAAAAAAAAAAAAAAAAAGGAAATTGAAGTTCTTATCGCTAAAGCTATTAAAATGTACTTCGTACTTAAGAAAGAGAAGTTGAGCCTTCCAGGTACCAAAAATTTTTCTTTAAAAATTCAATTTCTTTCGTAATTTAAGTTAACGAAAAAAACTTTTAATACTTTTAAAGATTATTTAAAAATTTTTATCTTAAATATATCTAATCACAGTAAAATAATCAAAAATAATCTGAAACAAGTTTAAAATAAAATATAATAATTTTGTTCCAAGTACTTACTTATTGATCTTAAAATTTCCTCTCTAGCTATAAATTATCTACATTGTAATATTGTCAACTACAATATGATTAAAGAATACTTGCATTGTGCTATTCTCATACATATATAAATTTACCGAGCATAAATTTAATCACAACGACAAAAATTATTGTAAATCTCATATAATTTACAACTACACATCCCTTTTATTTAAAATTTTACTGTTCAAACTTCAGAGTTTAAATGGATTTTAGCTACTGCCCGTATTCTTCCAACAATTTCATAAAAATACGCACTTACATTTAAAATTTGTCTATTTTACTCCCCCACATTTTTCTTTTCAAGAAATAACTAATCCCTAAACTAAAATAGATAATTTCGGGAAAATTTTAAGAAGACAAAGTGCAATAAATAAATCTAATGCTTGAATTATCTAAAAGTGATGGATAATGAGTATAGCAATTTTGCTCCATGATAATATAATAACTTACCTTATTCAGGATTTAAGCCGGATATTTAAAACAGATTTTCTCGGAATAACAGAAGAACCTTTGTTTGACGAATCAGTGTCAAAAATTTTTTTTTACCTGAACAAAGGACCCAGGTAATTTAGTCCCTTAAAATTAGCGAAGTGTCTTGTCATCCAGTAATGACAAAATTGTAAATCGGCAACCTGCTCTAAACATGTCACGAACATAGGTACATTATAGAATTTAAAAGACAAAATATACAACATAACTTAAATAAGAAATAAGATATAATATAATTCTTGTAAGTACTTACGTTGACACAAAGAGTAGGGCGACATGCGTTTGGGTCTGAGTGTATGTGTGTGTATGTGTTAGTACCCTCGGCAGCTGTCATAGGATACATTTTCCCGCCAACTGGCAATGGCTGCTCCAATTGGTAGGGATAAGCTGTTCTGTCAGAACTGAGAGGAGTAGGGGGGTTTCAATTCAGCGTCGTCTTTACTGTCAACCGGCGTCGGCGTGCTACCTCTGAGCAGACTCAAGCTTCAGTCGCAATTCGGCATTCGTTTCACAACCTCATCAACTATTTTATTATTTATTTCTTTTTGTTGTTCAATGTTCAACGAATCAGTCAGAGTCAGCTCTTGATATTTCGCCAGCAGTTGCTCCTGAGGACAGTGAATTTTTCGGTTAGTTTCTTTAAATAGTTTTCCATAAATAAATAAATAAATAAATAAATAAATATTTCAACAGCTTGAAAATTAAATAAATAATAAATTAAAGTTTGTTAAAACTTAGCAAAAAAAAATTAAAATAAAAAAACAGCACATACCGTAAAATCAGTGGTAGAGAATAATAACAGTGCGGTTCTGTCAAACACTGCGTCGCTTATCAGCCAAGCGGACGCCGACGTCATTTTACCGCGTGTTGCCGTGTCAAAGTGGATTTGTTTTAAATTTTTATAGCTTTTCACATTGTCAGTTTGAATTTTAGCTCTCTTGTCACTGGAAGATTGTTTATTGACTGATAAATAATTTTTTTTTCACTAGATTAATTTTTTTTTGTAAGCGACAGTGACAGCACGTGAGACCGGCCACGCGTTCGAGGTTAACGCGCGTATTAAATAAATATTATTTAACAATTACTGTTGCTTAATTATAATTATTTTAATATTTGTAAAATTTATAATATTTATTGAAATATATTAATAATAGTTCTTGTGATTGTTAAAAGTGGTTGTGAGGGCCCAAGAAGCGTCCTTGAAGTTGCTGTCTACTACCTGACAAAGAACGGTCACGATTTCGTAAATCCTCGGCTACAAACAACGACAAGAGAAGTGTTGGTGGGACTAAATTCGGTTGCCGATTCTCTGAAAGAAATAAATTTTTTATTCATCGATACAACTATGCTGGCGTCTACAGCTGTTAACACTGACCAGAGGATAACCATGGATCGGACAGGTATGTCTATTAATTTTTTGCAATTTTTTTTAAATTTTAATATTTATTATGATTATAATTATTGCTGAAAGCTGTCATTAAAAAAATAATTTTAAAAATTCCCGGATGATTTATTTTTATATTTGATTTTTAGGTAAGATTGTTGTTATCGGTAGATCGTCAGTTTTAATGACAAATGAAGAGTAATTACACTTTTGAGATTTTGTTAATAGCGTCTGGAAAAAAAATTGCAGGTATAACGTTGACGACTCGCCAAACTCGGTGTGTGTTTTATCCCCTCTTTAGAGCTTCCTTTTTTAAGTGCGCACATCTCGCGCGCAGCTGTCATGATGCTTTTTTATTTTTTATTATCTTTTAGCCGAATTTCCCGTACCGTTGAGAGCTCGTAATTTTTTATAGAATATTGGATGGGTATGATGATGCACATTGACTGCGAATTTGTCTGGGCCACGCTGCTCGTGTTTTTCTCATTAATTTAATTATTTTTCTGCTGGACATTTGTCGCATTACGGCAGTTAAACTCAAAATTGCGGGCATTTTAGATTTTTTTTTTTTACTTTTACAATATTAAAAAATAATTAAAATTGAGTTAGCAGATATTTCAAAATTTTTAGCAATTTTTTATTAAAAAAATTTCAATTAAATAATTTAAAAAAAATTTCACCTGCAAAAAACTTGAAAAACTATGAGTATAATTTTTTAAAAATATCTTTTTAGGTGTAATTTAATTAATAAAAAAAATCAAAAATTTTTAGACGTCTGCTAACTTCAATCATAAAAAATAATGAAAATTAAGTTAGCAGATATTTATTAAATTTTGTGAAGATAAATTCAGTAGACAGCTAATTTTTGAAAATTTTTGGATTAATTTTTACTTAATTGTTGCAAAAAAAATCTAAAAATTTTTGAAAATTTCCATGTGCTTTTTTTTTTAACTATTTCTTCTGTAAAAAATAAATTGTTTATAAATTATTAAAAAAATTATTAGATATCTGCTAAATTCACACTCATTAAATTTTAATAATTTTTTTTAACAAATAAATTATAGCAAAAAAAATTGACCTGTAAAAATTATAAAAAATTAAAAATGCAATTTTTTTTTTTAATTTTTTTCTAGAAGAAATTTGTTAAAAAAAAAAAAAATAATTAAGTGACTGTTTAAAAAAAGAATTATGACATTAAAATTAGCTGTCACTTGAAAAAATTTTAATTTTATTTAACAATTAAATAAACTCAAAAAAATTATTTTAAAAAAATTGCACTTTTAATTTTTTTTTATTTCTACGTCAATTTTTTTTTTATTTTTTTTTTTGTAATAATTTATTTGTTAATAAAATTTCTAAAAATTATTAAATATCTGCTAAATTAATTTTCATAAAATAATTAAAAATTTATAATAATAATAATTATTGTTATTATTATTACTATTTATATTATATCTTACTTGCTTACAAAAAAAAAAAAAAAAAAAAAGTCATCGGATGTTTGCTATTTTCAGTATCATGTTTTATCGCACTATGATGAAACGGTCTAAAATGAAATAACAAATAAAAAAGCTCGGTTCCTGGACGCGGCCTAGTCCGTGGAATACGGGAGATATGTACATATAGACGTAGATAGGATCGTGTGACTGAATTAGGCAATACTTAATACATAACAGTGTATATAAAGTATGAAGTAAAGTACGTTGATATTATAATACACTTATTGGTAATGTCGTGTATTAAAGAATCTTTATTATTATTATTATTATTATTATTATTATTATTATTATTATTATTATTATTATTATTATTATTATTATTATTATTAAAGGTCTGACTTCTCATGACATTACCACCTGAGTCAAGTTTAGCATTACTTCAAATCGATTCTACATATTCAACTTAAGTAAACTTAAGTAAACTTCACTTAGCTCGAATTTACTCGCTACCTAAGAGCAAAGTCGAAGGTTCTCCAGATGTAAGATCGTCAACGAGCATTCCTTGAGCCCGTATAATTTATTTACGAGACCCATACCGTTTTTATATTTTATAGATTTATTACAGTACACAATAATGAATAGTGAAACTCAAGCTGAAACTCATGGTTTATTTAAACAACTTATCATTATCATACGAAATGAATTTTTTCCGGAAAACAGTAAACATTTGAACGGCCTCGAATAAATAATTAATTGTCTAAGTCTCTATGGTCTCCGAGCTTGGATTAGATGCCGCGTAATCTTGCACTTCACACTTCAGCTATATAAATAAAATACTCACATACCTTAATATAATATTTATATCTATATAAGTCTATATTTACATAAATAAAATTTCGTTATCTCTGTTTGCATAAAAAAAATCTAAGGGAACATCTTATCCGGACCTAGACAAAAAAAATGTTCCCTCTGCCCGGCAAGGTTCTTCTTTTTTGTAATGTTTTTTTTTTTTTTTTTCTCGAGAGATTACTCGCATGCAGTCACTTCCGCGCAAAAAATAAACAGGACAGTCATCAGGAATTTAACTTTCATTAATAATGTTTTTTTTTTTAATTTATTATTATTATTTTTTTTTTAATTAAATAATTGTATAATTTCGAGAGTTAAAATTACAACAATTGTTTTGACAAATGTCATTGTGACATTTGCGATAAATTTGTCTTGGTAATTAAACTTCCGAAATAGTCCAGGGTATTTATTTTTATTTTTATTTAAAGTTAAAAATATAAATATAAATACTGTCTGAAGAATGTAGATGATGTTATTTTAGCAAAAATAGACGATAAGGATGTTTGAATTTAGAGTGGTCGCGATGTGATGCGAGAAACGCGTGACCGCGTGGTGAAAAGCGCGTTCTATTCGCCGTTGGATTGCCCGTACGTGTTGTACATGTATATACTCTCTAGTCGTCTGAGATCTGAGACATTACACTGGCAACCAGTATGTACACACGTACATACATAAATATATATATATATATATATATATATATATATATATATATATATATATATATATATGTGAGCCGTGTGACTCCCGATGTAGACCCCGTAGAGAACCTAACCAGCAGCGGCAAAATCCAGACGTTCGCCACGTGGTGATGGCAGTAACGCCGCATGAGAAAATTCAAATTTTAAAAACTTGTCGATTATACACTAACACACACACACACATGTACTTATGTCTTCATACGTACTTTTTCTTGGTTAAAATAAAATACAAACACAAATGTTTAAGTATTTTAAAGAAGACAAGTTATAACTTATACATATGTTACATATGTTGATTGAGATTTTTAAAACTCTTTACACATATTGTTTAATGTATACATACATGTGTAGTAACATATGTATGTCGATGCACATGTTTATCATTTGTCATTAAAGTAATTTATCTTTTACAGACATTTTTACTTTATATATTAATTTAATGGGCTAATAGCTAATAAAATTACCGAACTTGATTTTTAACTATTGGAGTAAAAAAATTTTTATCAATAATCACTTGGGTTTTTTTGTTGAAAAAAAAAAAAAAATTACTTTTACAACAACAACAATAATAATAATAATAATAATAATAATAATAATAACGCAACTGTCTACTATCAACGCAACCTGTCAATGGCTTGGATTGACTATCGCAAGGCATTTGACTCAACTCCACATGAGTTAATTTTATATCTACTCAAATGCCTGGGAGTCAATCCCGAAATAGTGGAATGTATTCGGCGTACAATGCAGCTCTGGCGAACGCGATTTCACATTGGAAGTGGAAACGCATTGCACGTAACCGGAGTTGTAGAGTACAAACGAGGGGTCTTCCAAGGCGATTCCTTGAGCCCTCTGCTGTTTTGCATTTCACTGCTGCCTATATCTGTTGCTCTCCGTAAAACTCGTGGGTACTCTGTGGGGCCTCCGGGTGATCGAAAATATTCGATCACCCATCTGCTTTACATGGATGATCTGAAGCTATATAGTGCTGATGAAGATCATCTACAAGCAGCCCTCAACATCGTAGCAGAGTACACACGAGATGTCGGAATGTCTTTTGGGTTGGACAAGTGTGCGGTCGTACATCTGGCGAGGGGTAAGTGCTCTGATACTGGTGATGATGTCGAATTAGTGGATGGGAGCGTCTTAAGCCAATTAGACGCCGGGGAGTTGTATAGATATCTAGGAATGGAAGAGCACCGCATGCATGCGGTCTCTGAAGTCCGAACAACTCTCCAGAGCGAGTATGTTAGGAGACTCCGGAAAATTTGGTCCTCCGAACTTTCCGGCAAAAACAAAGTCTCAGCTACTAACATGCTCGCTGTCCCAGTCTTACTATACTCTTTCGGTGTCCTGAAATGGACCCGAAAGGATTTACGAGATCTCGACATCAAAACCCGTAAGATCATTAATATGAATCGGAGCATGCACCCCAATTCATCAGTCGCCAGATTATACCTCTCCCGGTCCATCGGTGGGAGAGGTTTGCAGAGTTTGGAGCGGCTTCACGACCGTTTGGTCCTGGGTTTAACTCACGAAGTTGTCAATTTCACTGCAGACGAGGATGACTTTCTTATGCAAATTGTACATAAACATGAAAATGCGCATAAGGGGTCATTCTTGTATAAGGCAGCAATATATGCGGCAAGAACCCTTGGTCTTGGAGAAATAAACGCTCTTATGGAACTCCGAAAGGAGGAATTTAAGAGCGTCATCAGAACGCCGAGGAAAAACTACTCCTTGGCGAACTGATGGACAAGTCCATGCACAGCGTGTTCTTTAAACACGTGCGTGATCATGGCTTGTCCATCCAGCTGACGTTTTCCTTCTTAAAGTCAGCGGGCCTGATGTCCGAGACTGAAGGGTTCATATTTGCCTGCCAAGATGGTGTCATTAACACTCTTGAGTACCGTAGCAAGGTGCTCCAGGTGCAGCTTCCGGACACGTCCTGTAGGAGGTGTAGACAACATCCGGAGACGCTTATGCACCTTTTGTCGGCATGTCCAGTGCTGGCGAGAGGTGCATATATCCAGCGTCACAATGCTGCCCTGAGAGTACTGTACTACTATCTTCGTCATTGCTACGGTATTGACGTGACACCAGTGCTGCCTTATTTGCCAGGAGATATTCCCAGGTTGTTGAGAATGACAGTTGCAAAATTTATTGGAACATGCCATTTGCAACAACCCGGCGGATAGATCACAACAAACCTGATATTGTGCTCTTCGACAAGGCCACTCATGACATTTATGTCATTGAGTTCTCGGCCCCGGCTGAATACAACATCTCAGCCAAAGAAGAGCACAAAGACAAATATATCAGGATCTCCTGTTTGAAATTGGTAAACTTTACCCAGGTTACCGTGTCAAGCTTGTCGTCCTGATTGTTGGCGTCCTAGGAGGGATGAAGCAGTCTTTTGTATCCTCACTTGCCAAAGTTCCAGCTTGCTCATCAAAAGCTGAGTTCTTGGCAGTTAGGATGCAGAAGGCTGTTTTACTTGGTTCTCTCCGTCTCTTAAGGGAAATGACTTTGGCCTGCTGTGATCACTAACCGCCTTGTTGTGCGGAGTGGTCCAGCAGTAACGGACGGAGCTCAGGCTGGGCCCTCGGAGAATCGGACTCCGGGGATAACCCCCCTGAGCATTTAATAACAAAATAATAATAATAATAATATGAGTAGAAAAATTATTATTATTGTTATTATTATTATTATTATTATTATTATTATTATTATTATTATTATTATGATTTTATTAATTGTAAAGAGTCCATTAAGAAAAAGAGTAATAGTCGAATGATTAATGTATATAGCGCATATCCATTCACATTTAAGGTTGTAATGTCATCCGCGTTATATTCAATGCAAAACATTAACCGCGTGCGCAAGCAGATGTCAAGGAGGTTAGTGTATACGTGTCAGTAGAATCGGTTTTCATTGGACACATTTGTTTTATTGTTATTGTACTTTGTTGTCATTGTTATTAAACAAGATTTAATCTTTAATTAAAGTTTTAGTTGGATCAACAAAGACAAACTAAACGCAAAAGTTTTTTTATCTTACCTCTAATTTTCGAGATTACTTTTATTATTAAAACTAAAATAAAGCCTAGTTAGTTTATTTGATAATTGTTATTTTATTGATTAACTGCGGATGATTAAGCCATTAGATGACGAATTGTCGAAAAAAAAAATATTTATTTCACAAGTATAAGAATTATTTTATGAATTTAATGTAATAGAATTGCTGGACTGTAGCGGCGATTATTGAGTCAACTAAGTTCAATTACTTTCTCGAGGTCTTTGATGGATAATATGTTCGCCTCTACTCATAACATTCCACTATTAATAACATAACGCTTATTTAGTACTCGGAAAAAAAAAAAAGATGAGTTTAATTAATTAAAAACCTTTTCTTTTTTATTGTTAGATTAAATTTCGGGTTTAAGTTATTTTATTTTTATTGTTGTTAGTTTTTTTTTATAACGTGACATAATCTTGCGTAGTCTTGTGACTGGTTTAACTCGCGGGTCTCGTGATTTATTTTAATATCAAATATTGCTTTGTAAAGTGTAATAGATTCAAAATATAACTCCTTGCTGAGGTGCCAGGAGACGTAAAGAGGTAAATTATGTGTATAGATACTTTACGAGATCATTCAATAATTTTTACATTGAATTGGCAAGGTTACTACGGAAGTTATTTAACTTGTGTCTTGCTATCTTTATTATGTATAAATATATACATATATATAAAAATATATTGTTGTACCCTCATCCGCTCTGATTAAATTTTTGTAAAATATTTTATTTTTTTTTTACATTTTACTTTAGGATGTTTCTGATAAAATAGAAACACTATCATTAAAAATTATGTCTAGTGTGAGGCTATAAATTTTTTTTTATTCTACCTTGAATTACTTTTTTTTTTTTTTATTTTATAAAACTAATTAATTACAGTAATAAAAATTTGTAAATTTTTCATTTTTCCTTTAAAAATTTAAATTATCATTTTTTCCCGCGTAAATTTTAAAATTATAAGAAATTATTATGCGGTGAATAATTAAAATCTTGCTTGTTTTCCTCATTATTATTCGAAATTATCCGCGTTAGAAGTTCTAGGAAAAAATAAAACTTTAATAATAAATTTAAAAAATAATATACGAGATGTTGGACTTTTTTTTTTTATAATTTAATTTTCTATAAAAAAAGTCTGATGATTTTTTTTAATATTTTTAATATTTAACCCCGAATTTAAATTAAAAAAATTCAAATAAATATTTAAAAGTTTGTCCTATTTTGCAGCTAATAATTTCATTAAAAAATTTTTTTCTCAGAGTGTTGAGATTAAGCTAATTAATTAATAAAACAAATTAGGGAATCTAAAAATATCTTCATGAGAACACTAACATCTTAATTTAAAAAATTAAATTTTTTTTTATTATTATACAAATAACCTAATTCACAAATTTTCTCGCGAAATAATTTTATTATCTCATTAGAATTTATTCGATAAAAAATAAGAATATTTATAGAAAAAATAAAATTTATCACGCCCTAATTAAATTATTCAAATTATATTAAAACGATAAGACGAGCTTAAAGTGCAATTAGATATATTGCACATTAAATAATAATAACAAAAATAACAGAGTAGCAATAAAATGATTTAAAAAGGAGTATAAACTTACTGGCATTTATCTTATAATAGCAAATAAAAATACTATAACGTACTTTCTGAGTATTTAAGTTTAAGTGCATACAGAGTTACGGGGACATAAAAACCCAACTATTTTTTTCCCGCCAGTTATTATATATACACTGCAGTGTGCATTTGATAAGTGTCAAAGCGATAATAATTCTGGAGGCTCGATAATCGCCCTGTCATTCTCAACGTCACTTACGTCTCTTATTACCTTTACTTAAAATATACATATATGCAACGCGATGCATTACGTTCGACATTGCGTTTATTTGTGTAATAAAAATAGACTAGGGAAAAATTATTTCCCACATTTTTTTACATCCCATTATTTTTATCTTCTTTGAATAATAGTTCTCGATTTTTTTAAAATATTTCACTTGTATTGATAATTCTCAGGAAATAGACTAACGATTAGATAATTAGACTCTTAAATTAATTTTAATTTACAATGTAACTTTTTTTTTTATTTATTTTTTGTATTGGCGATAATGAGAAAACTTTTGATTATCATTAATTAAATTGAGAAAACTACAGTTTTATTCACAAATTTATTGATTATTCATTTGAATAAATTTATCGGAAATTTTAATTAATTATTTAGATGAAAAGGTTTATATTTAAAGATCGAAGATTATTCTTAGGAAATAAAATTAATGGTTTTGATTTTTTTAATAATATTTATATATTCATATATTTGTTTATATTTAAACGATAAATTTGATTTAAAAATAAAAAATTTTGGTTTTGAAACTTTAGATCTACTAGCAACCTTGCAGTCACTATGTGACTGCCGTGACTTGTGAACTATAATAAATAAAATTTTCTTAAATATTGACATTTTTTAAAATATAAGCTCATTCCTATGTTTCACTCATCAAGAGCTTTCATTTGAGTACCCACATCCATTTTGATATATTTTTCATATATACATATATATAAAATATATAAATATATGAAAAATTGATGTGGGTACTTAAATGAAAGGTCTTGATGTGTGTAACATCGAGATGAGCTTATATCTTAAAAAATGTCAACAGTTCTCAAGATACAAGGTCATTTTTAAAATTTTATAGCATTGAAATAATTATGAAAAAAAAATTTTTTTTTTTCAAGAATTTATTTCTTTTTTGTAATTGAGTTGTTATAAAAATTAAAAAAATTGAAAGTTGTTAGCTAACGTCAGTAAAAAAAAATAATAATTTGATTAAAGAGAAAAATTTTTTAATTAAAAGTTTAAAATTATATTTTGAGTTGAAAATTTCTTCTCTTGAAACGAAAAAATTTCTATAAATGCAAAACTAGACTATCATTAATTTAAAAATAAAAAATAGAAATAGAAATAAGTGAATTCTTAGGAACATGAAGTAGAGAGAGAGAGAGTTGATACAGGTGGAGAGTTTAGTAGTAAAATATGTCCATTATTATTAGTGCTAGGACATGTATGGATATGGATGTGAATGTATGGATATATTATTGATCGTTGACAGTTAGCATGCAACATTTAGGTCAGTCGAAACGCGACACTCGTGAATATGACGGATGTAACTGGCTTTTGTTGGTGATGCCGACTGTAGACAACAAACGTGTTAGTTATTCCACAGTTGTGTTGAGTATGAGTATGATTTAGCAGCCAGCATTGTGTCAGCAACCGCACACGTGTGTTACTAGGTATACGTATACATTTATATCATGTGTGATGCGGTTTAGCCGCTTTGCCCGGTCTCTCGGCAGCAACTTGCTTAGAGAGCTTACAGCTTTAGCTTAATGACTAAATTTACCCCAGGAGGGTTACTGGACCTTACGTAATTTTTCGCACACAGGCGCCGTCTGATACTCGAGGAACTTCCTGGCCTCATACATAAAAACCGTCTTTGTTGTAGCAACACCCAATTATTTTTATTTGTAAATACTTTTACACTTTTTCTCCCTGTAATTATTCCAGACTTATAAATATTTACAATTTTTTTTTCTAATGTATACTTGCCGCTAATTACGGATAAATTGAATGAGCTCAAATTTTTATCTAAAAATTACTTCATTGAAAAAATTTATTTTTATCACACTATTGTGGACAATTACCTCATTCGATGATTAGTTTTTTTTTTATTTCAATAAATTTGATATTTTTTATTTTGGTTTATTGGCAATGGTTATTTTTTTTTTTTTTTTAATTATTTGCCAAAGAGATTTTACTTTGAGTACTACAGTGCATAATTGTTATAGTTAAATGGGTCTGAATGATGAATGCAGCCAAATATAGTTTCATTGAAAAAAATTTATGTTACTATACTGAAAATAGTAGACATTAAGCAATTTTTAGCTTCATTAATATTTAACTTGTTAATTAAATTTAAAAAAAAAAAAAAAAAAAAAAAAAAAATTTTTTTAATATAAATTAAAAAAAAAAATATATTAAATTTATTGACAATAAAAACCAAAAAAAAAAATTCTTAATAAAATTTTAATCAATTGAATAATCTTTCTTCTTAATCTAAAAATGATCTAATTCTTAAAAATTATTTTTTTGATTAAAATTTTCTTTTATCAATATTGATCCAAAAAAATAGATTTTAAAATTAAATTGATAAATCTTAAAATAATTTTCCAGCAATAAAAACCCAAAAAAAAAAAACTTTAAACTCAAATTTTCTGAGAATAATGACAAAAAATCCAATAAATCAAATAATAGAATTGTGCTAATAGGTATAATAAAAAAATAACATTGAAAGAATCGTTAAAGTAATCAAGAGCCCGCGGTTATATCAGAGCATTAATTATATCAGGTGATGAGATTAAGATTAGTGAGCAATTAAACTAGCTATATTTGACGTATTAGGGCTATCGACATCGAACGATTCGTATTTCCTATGACGATTGGTGTTAATATAAATATATAAAATTTTATTATTAACAAAATTTACTGAGACGAGCAACTACGTGGTCGAGGAACGTAATGAAAGGTCTATAGACAGATCTCCATGTTATGTATCCCGGACTAAATACGGAACAACGAGTAGCGGCAGCGTAAGTTTATTTCGGTCCTGTGTAATTTCTAACTTGACTCTATCTTTAATGTACTAGTGTTCTTATATTAGTATTTGCGACATTATCTGTCTATGTTGGTCACTGAGGAACGAGTAGGAGAGGAAAGAGCGAACCTGACTCTTCTTTCGCGTTTATATTTACGTAGACTTGGACGGACACATTAGCGTACACCCTCGGCTGAAAAAATGATCAGCACTGTCCTGGCTCCAAGACTGTCTGTCTCTAATGAGTTTCGTCTTAGCTTAAGCCTCGTCTAGCCTGGTCTAGTCTCATGCTCATGCTCATCTCAATAGAAGTTGGTATTAACGCTCAACATAACATATAATAACATTTAACAAGACTGGGACATTACTCTGCTGGACTGTCCAGGTATTTATAACACACATTCTGTTCTGACTGTGCTCCTGTCTACTCAACTGATGTCTGATGTCTTGTGTCTACTGTCTGTTGTCACACCAATGGCTAACAGTATGTAGATTCTGTTGAAAGACGTGCCGGAAGCGCACGTGACACACTCTAAACAATATCATGGTGTTTTTTCTCCTTTTTTTTTTTTTTTTTTTTGAAGGTTCTTGTCTTTTTCTATGGGATAATTTAAAAAATTGATCGGAATGACATTTTTTAAGAATTCCTTTTTTTTTTTTTGGTTAGAATTTTATTTTTGGAATTTTAAGGTTTATTTTTGGAGTTTAGGAAAGAATTTATTAATGACAAAAATACTTAAAAAAATTTTTCATTTTTTAATTTTGATATTTTTAGAATATTAAAATTTATTTTTAGATTTAAAAAAAATTATTTTTTTTTTTTAATTTTAATAACTTTTTAACATTGAAATTTATTTTAAAATTTGCAATAAAAAATTGAAATTTTTCAAATTTTGATATTTTTAGAAAATCAAAATTTATTTTTATCAATAAAAAAATTTATATTTACTTTAAAAATGCATTAAAAATTTGGATTTCATTTAATTTGTCAATTTTTTGTTTAAAAAAAAAAACCTTTTTTTCAAATTTTGATATTTTCAAAAAATCAAAATTTGTTTTCAAAAATTAATTTTATCAATAAAAAAATTGACATTTATTTTAAAAATTCATTAAAATTTTGGATTTCATTTAATTTTTCAAAATTTTGTTCAAAAAAAAGTTTTTAAATTTCCAACAGAAAAAAATCAATCTCCAATATCAAAAAAAAAAAAAAAACCATTATAAATAAATTAAAAAACTTCCTAAATTTCCGCTCAATGTTTATCAATTTCAATCACCGTAATCGACAATAAAGGTGACAAAGATTCGTCTCTGCTAAATAAAACTTGCAAGTTATTTTCGGAACTTTTTTTTTAGAATCGATATTAAGAAATCCGAGTATAAATTTAATTATACATTTATTGAGCCACAGAATTAATATATTAAAAAAAAAAAATAATAAAATAAAAAAAAGAATGAAATAAATTTAAAAGAGTGTAATGACACTTGGGATGCTTGCCAAAAACTTTAGACTTTTAGCTAGATCGTTTTAGAGAGACGTCTATAGCACCACGATAAATTGTTATCCGAGTCTGATAAACTCTCGAACTTTTTTAAATCTTGAGCACTTTATGAATTTCGTTTATTTATTTATTTATATTTCAATTTTTTTTTTTTTTTTTTTTTAATTTCTAATTTCTAGGTAATCTTATATCGAAGATAGTTGCAAATATTTATATCTGATAATGTCGTACACGTGTAAAGTATTGATAAAAAATAATCAATAGCTTCTTATTCTTGTAACTAAAGATGATGATGATAATAATATAAAAAAAAATGATAATCCATTTTTTTAAACAAAATTATATTGAGTAGAGTAAATATTAGATTATTAAAAGGTGTCAGACATTTGGATTTTTATTAGCGACACCCGACAAGTCTGGCATGTACATGGTACTCAGTATAGTAGCATATTAATATTGTTATACCAAATTTCATTTAATTTACCAAAGTTAAATATACATGTATAATATATATATTTATTAATAAATATAACTCGACCAAAACGTCACACAGAGTACAGTAGAAAAGACTTTTGAGACCCACATGTATTATATATGAACCAAGGTCTTTACCTTACGATCGAGACCGGGCGTCATCTTTTTTTGGTATTACGAAAGACAATATCTGATGTAAATTTATTCACCACCATATAATATACTTTTTATTTTAATTCACTTAAAATATATATATTACAACTCAACGCGTTTATTTTTATTTTTACTTTAACTTTATTTTCAGTACGCCTTTGTTTACTATGTAATTCAATAAAATCAATGAATAAAAAATATATCAAGTATTTGTGGACCAGTAAAAGTGATATCAGTACTTTTAATATCAACACTATAAATTATAATAATTATTTACAATTCAGTAAACTCTTCTTTATCTCAGAAATAAGACTATATATATATTTTAAATCGTAAACTTTAGGAAACGGTTTCTAATCAGGTCAAATGTCAAGAACTCCCGGTTCCGGCTGTTCCGTGATTTCTTTCTTCATTCTCATTAACATTTTAATTCATCCATAGTTTGATTTTTGCTGTACAATTTTTTTTTTTAAATTAAATGGATAAATATTGTTGTTTATTCTATTTAATAACAATATTTTGTAAATAAATAAAAATCAGGTTTTAATATCCGGTACACGTGCCGTTACATCTGTTGCAATTAAAGTCACTACAAATTTCATTTATTTAATTTTTTTTTTTTTTTACTTATATATTTTTAATTTGAATTAAATTCAAAAATTTTTATTATTATTATTATTATTATTATTATTATTATTACTGTGAGAAATTTTTTGTTATAAAATAAATAATTTTTAAAATTAGAAAAAAATCTCAAAATTACACTTTAAAAAAGAAACTCTTGAAAATTTATGATTTCCGTAGAAATGCGGTATAGATCAAAAACTGTAAAAACTACAAAGACAGATAAGAAATTTAATGATACTGGAATTAACTTAACAGACATCTGACACTTTTGACACAATTTATTAAATAGAAATCTCTAAAACATCTGGAATTAATAGATTTTTGACAAAGAAATGCTTGGGAAAATTAAATTAAAAATTATCCAATTACAAGTTATATTTTCTTTGATTTTATAATAATTGAAAAAAATCTAAAATTACAATACAAAATAGAAAATATATTAATTTAAGAAAAAGTAGAGTGAATTAAATTTAAAAAGTAGATCAAGAGAAAGTATTTGTACGAGTATTCCGAGTAGTCCTTAGAGTCCTGAAGATCTAAAAAGTTCCCCTATGATAGTTTTCTTTTTTTTTTTTTTTTTATTTTGTTTTTAGACATAATAAAGAATTTCGGGTACAGAGAATAGAAAGGAATAAAAGATATACAAGGGCGTAGAATTCGGGCTCTATTTAGTTGCTCCACTATAAAATGAATAGAAATAGAAAAATATCTAATACATTTATACTAGATACTACATACTATCTATTACTATGTATAAAAAAAAAAACAAATAGACAGATATAGAGAAATAGACAAAAAGGTAAAGCAATAAATGAGAGTGGTTGGGTTAATTTTTGATGAAGCAGGTAAACGGTAATTTATTCATGCCTTCATTATTAATTCTATTCATCTGTGTGTCTAAACGCCGAAAAATTTATATTCAAATTTTCATTGTCAAAGCTTTAATTTAATATATATACCATTTATTCTGTTCCCGGAAAAACTTACGCTTAGGTTCTATTTTATCTAGGTATTGCGTTTCAAAAGTATATATATATGTATATTTTATCAGAACTTTGTTCCCTTGGTATCTAAATTTAACCATTTCGTAATGAGAGAGTACTTAAGGTACTTAACTTTGACTCTAAAATATGGATATGTAGTAATACTACTCGGTTTAATGTATCTGGCTATATATGTATATATTTATAGAATAAAACACATTAGGAAATTTATAGATACACCTTTACAGTACGTTAAATTTGAAAAACTATTAATTTTTTTATTTAATAGTTAACCTCAGGCAATATTTTCTCACGTATTTGTTTAGCTGAACCAATAGTCTAAGAATTTTTATTACTGACATTAGTTAATTCTATCATTATCGTACGAAATATAAGTATTAGACTAATGCTCATTTTTTACAGCTCTCCGGTGATTCATATTCAAATTACCGTTTCTTTATATTAGTCTTTAACTGAAATTCTCTCTAGCTATACACACTACTCCAGTTTTTTTTTTTTTTTTTCTTTCAAATTCTTAAATATTGCATACATATTACGTCATATAAATCATAATTGTTTGTGACATGTTGTAAAATAAATAGTTTTTTTTAAGTTTCTGGGAAGAAATAAGGCAATTATTATTTTTTCCTTATCGACTTCAAATATTTTAACTATTTTGTTTGATAAATTTGTGTGAAAAATTAGAAAAATAATAGCTTAGGTTTTACTTTTATTTGAATTATAACTTCACAAGTTATCTTTTAATTACCTGTTAATTTTATTTACAGTGAATCTGAGCTAATATTTAGATTTCAATAAATAGTTGATCTATTTGTGGATTGTGGAATAAAAAACGAATAATTATAATTTGTGAGGTTTTTAATAATTTTTTAAAAAATTATAATTTTCGTTTTTTATTTTATTTATAAAATCTTAAAATCTCAAGATTAAATTATTCCATCATTTTTTTTTATAAACATTTTAAAATAAAAAAATCACGTCAGTTTTTTTATAGATTAATTTATTTTTAGTCTTCTAAATAAATTAGACAAAAAAAAATAACAATAATAATAGCTTATTTCTTAGAAAATTTATTATTAATATTATTATTATTATTATTATTAATTATTTATACAAAATGATGCAATTACAATACAGAGCTTTGAACTATAGATCCGCTGGTACTATTGACCTGATATAAAATGCGATTGGCATGTTATTGCTTAACAAACAAAACGATTTGCAATCACTCAATCAACAAAAAAAAAAATAAAACATATAATGATTAATTACTTAATGCTTAAGTCAACTGTATCTATTATTTGTTTATATATATGTAATTAGTAATTTGTAATTTATAAACTGTACACAGCTAATAAATGTATATTTATTATTCATGTTACAGTGAGAGGCCGATTCCAATCTTCGGGTAGCACCGATGACGACCAAAGTGGATCGGACGTAGATCACGAAAGTTCATCACTCCGTGATCGAAAACAAAGAATATTGCATCACACCGACTCACACAGAGTGCGTAAACGTCGTGGCAACTTACCTAAACAATCTGTTAAAATTTTGAAACGATGGCTGTATGAGCATCGTTACAACGCCTATCCAAGTGACAATGAAAAACTTTTCCTCAGCCACGAAGCTCAATTAACTAATCTTCAGGTATAATATTAATTTTTTAATTTTTAATTATGCTTGTTAAAGTATATATCTAGGGGTTTTATTTTTTATTATTTAATAAATTATTTCTATAAATAAGATCGACTTTTAGTTGGAAAGAAGACATTGAGCTTAGCAAATGGTGAAATATTGGAAATATTTAGTGTTGGTTTATTAAAAAATTTTCTAAGTGAAATAATAGTTTGGTTGGTGAAAAAAATAAATTTGATCAACTTATAAAATTTTTATTATTTTTTTAATATAGATGATCATTTAATTTTTTTTTTTTTTTTTTTTTGAACATTTTAAATGAAAATTTTTTAGCAACAATATTTGTCACTTTTTTCAAAATTTTTTAAATTATAATTTATATTTAACAATTTAACAAAAATAAAAAATGGTAAAATTAAAAAATTTAATCAAAATTTGAGAAAATTATTATTATTATTAATTGAAATATCAATAAAAAAAAAAATAATAATAAAATTATTTATTAAAATATTTATAATAATAATTATTATTATGTACAGGTGTGTAACTGGTTTATAAACGCAAGGCGTCGTATTCTTCCGGAAATAATAAGACGTGAGGGTCACGATCCTCTGCAATACACAATTTCACGTCGCGGTAAAAAGATACCAGGTGGAAATCATCATCATCACCAGCAGGCGGCTGATTTAAGTCCCAATGCGAATCGCGACTGGGATACAACAATGACTAACAGTCCCTCTACAGCACGTAGACGCAACCGTGATTATGAGGATCGCGTTATATACAGGTGACCTTTTTCAATACATATAATAAATATAATAATACTCAACTCCCGCGTCCCCAATAAAAATTACCACATTTAATATAAATGTGGTAAAATACTTCCTTTAAAATACTCTTTATTAATATTAAAAAAGAAAAAAATAAATATATACTTGCTCTCATTTGCTTTATTAATAAAAATTTAAATAATTATTTTGATCACAGTTATCTGACTGATAACTGACTGACTGACTGATTGTAATCTCAATTATGCAAACTAACAAACTATTTCTAATTATTTTTAATTTAAATAATTAATTGCTATAGATCGACAGCTGTCAAAGCAAATTTTATTGATAATTTATAATCACAATCAGATATTATAATTAACGATAAGTAAATAAGTAACTTTTATGAAAAAATAAAAAAAATAGAATTATACATAAAACATGTATAAATATATTTTTATATTTTAGAAGTGAGGAAGACAGTCCAAATGATTATGAAAGTAGTTCTCATAGTGAAGAAGAACGTCCATCATCACAATGGTCAAGTGTTATCGTATATCCATATTCAGAGACAAAAGTTGAGCCGTCAAATGAATTAAATTACGACGATGCAATAAATCACCCCGCACGACGAGGGTAAGATTTATTCTCAACTCCTTCTGAATGCTTGGACGTTTATTTATTTAATAATCATTATCACCCATTATTATTATTAATAATATCCATTTCTATTAATACGCGAACCCTACTTTCAATTACAATTACTTAATATTATATCTTAGATAACAGAAAGAATTTTTTAACCAATTGCGTAATAGTTACGATAAGAGTGATTTTTTTTTTTTAATATTTCGGGCGCCAACTATCTTTTGTTTGACTTCAAATATTGTTTTTTTTTTATCATTCTATTTTTTTTATTCTATTCAATTACCCAATACTGATTTCGCGATATCGGTAGCTAATATACCTGTAAATATAAATTTTAGAGTACTTGAAATAAAATTTTCATTTTTTTAGGCCTTACTTTCCAAAGATAAATTTAAATATTTAATTTTTTTTTTTTCACTTATCACAAGATTATCTTTCAGTTTCTTGATTTCATTTCAAGGTTACATCAAATTTGAGGAAGTTTGCTTTTCTAGCGTCAAATTAAATATGAATTTTCGAGATATCTCGAAAAAAAATATAATTTTTTTTTAAACATCCTCATCTATATAATTAGAGGAAATAAGGAAAATCTATTAAATTATTTTTAATTGATCCTGTGGTAGCGCTATTGTTTTTTAAATTTATTTAAAAAATACCCAAACTATACATAGTGTCATAAATATCAAAAAATTATTAAGCCAAAATTCATTTTTAATACGGTTCAATTCTAGATTAATAATAACAACAATATCAAGATCACAAGTATTTGGAAAACACAATTAAATCAATTTAAATAATCATTGAATCGAAACGATTCGTCTTTATTCTTAAGACTTAATATCATATTACAGATGCCATAAGGGCGTATAATAAAAATTCTATTATTTTTTCTAAGTCCAAAAAAATTTTTAGTTTGAAGAAAAAATTTTTTTTTGCATTTCTGCATATTTCTCGACAAAATACGTCGGCTTCAAAAAAAAAAATTCTTTTTTCAAACTAAAAATTTTTTTGGACTTAGAAAAAAAAAACAGAATTTTTATTATACGCCTTTATGGCATTCGAGGTGGGTTCCGGGAGCCATAAGGGCGTATAAAATTTTTTTTTTGCATTTCTGCACATTTTGGATGAGAATACGTCAATTTCCGAAAAAAAATTTTTTAAATAAAAATTCTATTTTTTTTTTCCAAGTCCAAAAAAATTTTTAGTTTAATTATTAATAAATTATTATTGCTATTAGTAATAATAAAAATAAAATTTTTCATACTAAATATTCATAAATTTTTCAGAGAGGAATGTTCAGACAATAAACCAGGGTACTGGAGCGCACCACGACCTCACTTATCTTCAGAACGGCAAGAAGAGCCCTGTGGAAGCAATTCGATGAGTTCCAGTAGTAAGAAATTTTACTCGCTCACCGAGTTAAGTGAAGAATTGTTCCGCCAAAGCATGGCAGGATGGGCCCCTAACAAAGAAAACAAGGGCCCGTATGCAGAAGACATCCCGACATCGAGCTTGGTTTTGCTTGTGAACACAGCCATTGCTCTTGATAAGTGGGAAAATCAAGTCAATTCTGCTCAATAAATTCATTGCGAAGATTATTTTTAACCAATCAATATCACTGCATCGACGATTCATTTTTTATTAAGTCATAATATTTTTTTTACCGATTCAAACCTACCGAGTTACAATTGTTCTCTTTCGGTATGATGTTAATACATATTATTATTATTACACACATGATTAGTTAATAATTATCAATTATATTCTCATTATTATTATTATCAAAATGACCATAAAACGTTACTGTAGATTTGAGACGATAGAGAACAATAATCTGAAGAAAAAAAATGTTCATGTAATAATCAGTCACGATTTAACGATACGTGTGCCTTTTGTACGTCAATTAGATTATTGTAACTTAATCACGGTCCTCGTTAACGTGCCTAAATGTTTTTAAATTGATACAATATTATTATATTATCTTAAAATTGACATTATACATTTCTATACATACTTATAAATTGAAGGCAAATCAATAAGTCCGCAAAGATATAAATATATATATAGCAAAAAAAAAAATGTCTTTGCACGTGTGTAAATTTAAATAGTATAATGTAATACATGGCTCTTATCATTACAATTATATGAACAATTGATTATAATTACAATAATAATTATGATAATAATAAATATTACAAGTATAAGTTAAAAATAGGATAGAATATTTTTTAGCGTATAAAAGCGTTATTTTCTTAGTATATTTTTTTTTTTAATTGTTCTTATAAAAAAAAAAAAAAAAAAATAATGCCGTATTTAAGTAATTAGTTGTTACAATAATTTTTTTTTATTATTTATAGTTTTGTGATGTTTACATTAGTATCCAGCGAGAAGTTTTAATAATTATTTATGGCTCAAACATTTTTGTTACTATATAATTATTTAAAATTATATTAAATATTATTCGATAGGTATGTTTATTTATACCATTGCTGAAAAGTAATGTTCCAGAGTGTTCAAGTTTTTATTAATTTTTTTTTTTTTTTTTTTTTACTTTTTTGAGTCATGAATAATTTTTGAAACTCGCAATCAAATTCGAAAGTATGCTCAATTTATAGAAAACTTCCTTGTACCTTACCCTGATTTTATATTTTTCTTCCATTACGATTATTAACAATTTATTGTTATTATTATTAGTATCATTATATTCATCATTATTATTATTATTACTATTATTGTTTAAGTAATACGTTTAAGTCGAGTAGGGTTTTTCTTAATTGCCTTAAGATAGTATAAGTTTAATTATTTCGCTTTTTTTTTATTATTATACTTAAATTACTTATTCATATTATTTTGTAGTTAATTTTAAGGACAAAAAAAATTATAAAATTTAGCACATAAATTGGTTAGAAATATTAAAATTTTTCTATTTAAGTATTTTGACCTGACAAAAAAATAAATAAAGAATTTATAAAACGTATGATACAATTACTTCTGAATATCATGGAAAAAATTGGTACAAACACCAAAGACTTTATAAAAACAAATAAGCTTACAAGCGATTATAAAATAGATCTTCACATTTATTAAGTAGCAAACGAACTACTTTTTTATATCGACGATTATTTTACATTATGCGTTATTATTGATACAAAAAAAAAAAAATTAAATCAATGTACAAATTATTTAAATTTACAGATTAATTTTTTTGGTTCTGTATCTGTCTGAGTTTCTAAAAATACTCGAGATTATGTTTGGCGCTTAACTGTTTGAATAATAATTATTAAATGATGTGTGATTAATTGATCAACGAATAAAAGAAACAATTAAGTTAAATGATGATTAATAATTAATAATTATAATGCAACATTATCAGGTGCTGGTTCCACTTATGATTAAAAAAAAGCGCCAAAATTATTGCAATTGTAACAAATTTATAGACACTGATGTTTAAATTTGTTTAATTTTTTTTTTTTTTTAAATACAAAAAGCAATAAAATTTTACTTTAATTAGTATTCAATAATTTAAATACTCAGTTAAAATTATTGCAAAATTTTGTTTAATTTAATACAAATTTAAATACTAGTGTCTCAATATAATTAATACGAATGAGAAGAAAAAAAAAATAAAAATAATAATTTAGATAAAATTTAGTACCTGACGATGAGTTTTATAGATTGGAATACTTATCAGTTATATCTACGAGTGAGAAATATTTTTTTTTTTTCAATATAAATTAATCTTCACTATTAAATTTATTTAAAAATAACAAAAGTTGCCATTAAATAATAATAAAGCCTAAAAGCAGGACTTGAAAATAAATAGGCAAATTTAATTTTTTTAAATATGATAAGTATTTTGTTTTTTTTTCTTATTCTTACAAAAAAAAAATAAATAAATTCCGTTACTGTTGTTAATATTGGGCAAGTTTAAATTAAAAAAAAAAAATATTGTTAAATATTGGTATGTAATGATTAATTATAAGAAAGAGTGTAATGTATGAAAAAAAGGATTAATAGTATGATAAATATTTGTACAAAGTATGAAAAAGGTTGCTAATGTTTATGGATTTATATTAATTCCACTGTAGCAAACAACCAGACTCACTGCCACAAGTCCGAAGTGTCTTATCTTCAAACTTAATTGTCATTTATTAATCATTAATTATTATTATAATATTAATAATAATAATAATAGTAATAATGAATAATGATTTTTAATTTTACGTAAAAAATATTTTATAAGTTATTAATTTTTTAATTTATAAATATTTTTAAAAAAAATTCTGAGTTGACGTTTTTTTTTTTCTCTTGTTAAAATGTAAAGTGATATTAAAGTAAGTTGATGGACTAATGAAGGGGCAGTGGGCTTTGTATTAGAATTTTCTTAGTCTAATGATAAAAGAGAAAAATTATTAGATGATTTAGAGCTTCCAATTTCGTTCAATCTTTATACTTTAATTATTAATTAGTAATAATTATATAAATAATTAAAAATTAAGTTAATGCGCGGTGCCTTTAGTCGTCTTAATAATTTTCTATTTACCAAAATGCTCTGACTAAAATAATAATAATAAATAATAGAAATAAGTCGTTACAGTTTTTGGCGATGCCTTTTATACGTATTTTTTTTTTTTTTTTTTTTTTTTTTTAAAATAAAACTTTTACAAAAAAAAAATATTTATCTAAACTAAAGCATTATATTTTATCGTGGCTAAAATTAAATAACGCTCACGTTAAATTGCAATGCATTGAACAATGCAGTTTTATTATTAATGTCGCGGATTAACGCAATAATTAATAATAGTGTTTAGGAAAAATAATAAAATAAAATAACACGACGATTTATGTGTCACGGAACTGCGCTCAATTATTGAATAATAAGATGTTAGATTTAAATTTACAGAAGTTAAATTTTTCAACAACTAGTGTGTAATTAATAGAAAGTAAGAGTATGATTTAAAATTTATTAGGGATGAGCTTGAGTAGTTGACAGATATATATGTACAGGTGCCATATAATGTATGAATGAGTGATAGAATTAATTAATAAAAGGAAAGAGAAATGTTTGAAGTTCAATAAAAGTAGTAGATCGTAAAAATTTAATTATTATTATTAATTAATATTATCATTATTATTATTATTATTATTATTATTATTATTATTATTATTATTATTATTATTAATATTTCATTTTTACATTTTAAGTTTATGGATAATTTGTTTTTTTTTTTCTCATATAAGATTATTATTTCTTTTCTTATACGCAAACTTTGTTATGTATCCAGCGATGAATTTTTTTAATTGTTATGTGACAATAATTCATTGATTTTAGTTGAATAAAAAATGTTTATGGAGTGAATATTAATGTTTTTTTTTTTTTTATCATTTTTTTATTTTGTCAGTTTGTAATAGACTAGTTTAGAATTTGCAATAAAGCATGTTGTGAATTATATTTTAAGTTAATTTTTTTTTTACGTCATTCATTAGTGTTCGGAAGAAATTAAACTAAAATTGATAAAATTTTTTTTGTTAATTTTATTTAAAGAAAAAAATTATTTGTAAAGCTACATTACATTATACGTTAAAAAAAAATTTTACGAAAAATCCAGTCTTCTTTAGAGTCCATAAATTAAAAAAGGTAATGATTAAATGACTGGATATTCTTTAAATTTTAATTTATTACCACCGGTTTCTATATTGAAATTATTTGACCGTAAATTTATTTTTAAGTAAAAGTTTTTTATTTAAATGAAATAATTGTTTTTAAGTTCTTGATTTCATTACTTTTTTTTTTTTTTTATCAAATAAATACTGTAATTTTTTATTGAATAAAATTCACTTTTTACTGTAGGTATTTTTAAATGAAAACTTCCATTATTTCTTAATAAAATCTAAAAATATGCATAAAAATAGTTTTTTAAATTTAAAACAGAATATATTCTTTTCAAGACAATTTTAAGCTAATTTTGACAATTAATTACAATTAAAAATTCAATAATAAAGAACCTAATCTAGTATTAATTAATTAAATTGTAACCTTTAAATTACCAATAGAAAAATATTTTAAAGAAGAAATATTGCTTTTATATCTTCATGAAGAAAAAAAATAAAGCTAAATTTTACAAGTAATTTAAAAAATAAAACAATAAATAAATAAAATTTTGCTTTATTAAATAATGAATTTTGTTAAATTGCACTGTACTTTTTTAACAATTGACGTTTTTAAAGATATAAACTCATCCCGATGTTACACTCATCAAGAGCTTTCATTTGAGTACCCACATGTATTTTGATATATTTTTCATATATACATATACCTTAAATATATAAATATATGAAAAATTGATGTGGATACTCAAATGAAAGGTCTTGATGAGTGTAATCTCGGGATGAGCTTATATCTTCAAAAATGTCAATAGTTCACAATATACATGCTAAAGAAAAAAAAATTAAATTAGATAATTAATTAATTTCAAACATGAGATAATAGAGTAAAAAATTGCCGATAAAAAATTTTTTTAAAGAAGAAAGATTAAATTTACATTATTTGATTTTTAATCATTTTAAAAAATTAAATAATCAAGTACTTGATATAATATATCTTCAATTATAACCTTTAAATTGCACATAGAAATTTTTTTTTAAAGAAGAAATATTAATTTTACATCCTAAAGAAAAAAAGTAATAATTAATTAATTTAAAAAAAGATATTAAAGTACTTAATATACTACTGCTTCAATAATTGCCAATAAAAAATTTTTTTGAAGAAGAAACATTAATTGTACATCGTAAAAAAAAAAAAAAAAAAAAAAAGAGTTCAAATTTGATGATTAATTATTTTTAAAAATTAAATAATCAAGTACTTAATATAATAACTTTTAAATTGCTGATAAAAAAAATTTTTTTATGAAGAAATATTGATTTTACATCCTAAATTATAAAAAAAAAAAGTTAATCAAATTTTTTACAAATGAAATTAAGAAAAAATAAACAATATTTGAGTAAACAAGAGTAATAAAACAAATTATCAACAAAACATGACTTTATTACACCAAACAAGGTACTTACGATCACATATAAAGATATAACACTGAAAAGGTAAAAAGAGAAGGGGGAAACTCAGTGGAGTAAGATAGTAACATGAACATGAATCAAAAGCGGTCAGTCTTCAAGTTACACTCTTCATCGTTACTTCAATCACAGTATTATCATTCCGTTTTATTATTAATTTATTAAGTGATTAAATAAATTTAATATCTCGATATGTCTTCTTAATAGTTTACCCGTTTCGATTTTCTTACTCAAAAAAATCCAAAAGTCTGTAAACTTTGTGGTCAGAGGAAACTTTTGTAAAAAAATAAAATTGTTTAAAAAAATCTTAATAAACAAACCAAGGAAGTGTGAGCTACAGATGAAAAGCAAGTAATTATGGCAAAGCTTCGTTAAACACGGTGTATAAAAAAATATTAGATCGTCATAGTCGCTGCACTAATTCTAATTCATTTCTTCACGCCAAGAAATAACAAAACATATCCCGGTAAGTTTTATAACTATTCATCTTTAAATAATTATTGACAGATTTGTTGATTATTATTATTAATGAAGAAGAGACTAATTAACTAATCCGTTATTTAGATTTTTTATTTAACAGGTAGATTGATTAATAATTTTTCTGATTAATGGTGACCTGGGTCAAGGTTATTTGTAATTTATTAACAAAGGCTAATGTATGCATGGATGTATATGAATACGAAGATATGTGTGAGATGAAAAAGTATGTAAGTGTATTATTAAATGGTACTTGGATTACATCCTATGCCAGTGGCCAGAAAATAATTTAACCGGCATCGTTATGTTAAGATGCAATATCCAACTTCTGTCTACCTTCTATCACCGTTAATCATATTCTTTATTTTTTATCATCTTCAATATTACACTTATCACACTTATTTTATTCAATATTATTTTAGATTTTTTTTTGTCTATTCAAATAATTTTATTCTTATCTTTGTATATCACGATTTTGTTTTACCGTTACAATTGTTATGTTGTTTAATTTTATCTTTAGAATTATTTTTATTTAATATGAAAAAAAAAAAAAAAATGTAAATATTTATTAAAAAGTTTTTTTTTTAATTTAATTTGATTTAAAAATTTAATATTTAATAAAAATGTCTAAAAAATCTTTAATAAATTTTTTAGAGATTTATTTTAAGTTAAAAATTTTAACAAAATTCAATTTATTAAAAAAAAAAAAAAATATTTTTAAATTTACTAATCTAAAAAAAAAAAAAAAAACTAAAAATTTTTACATTTTTTACATGAATTTTATTTAAAGAAAATTAAAGAATTGACTAAATTATTTACTTTAAAAAATTCTTATTAAAAAAATTTTGTCTAGAAAACATAATATTTTTTTTTTTTTTCAAAGAAGAAAGATTAAAAAAAATTTTTTTTCAAAGAAGAAAACTCTTTTTTATACATTAAATAAAATATGAAAATAAAAGTATTTAATTTTTTATTATTAAAAAAAATTTTTAGATTCAATATAATTATAACAATGACAATAATAATGATACTATTGCATTGATCAGTTTGCAGAGCACGTTTCAATGAATAATTGTGACCTGTTTTATAGCGGGCAAAAGTTTTATAACTTGACCAAAACCGTTTTTTTATTTTCTGTTCCTCCAATATATAATATATAATATATAAATCTTGCACGTTATAAAGTTCAAAGACTTGGTTAAATTTTTTAGTGTGTATATATATTTGGAGTGGAGTGGAAAAAAATTTTGATATGGTTGTTACGTCCGTTAGACTAAAATAATCGATTGTAAAAGAGTCACTGGGTCAGGAATTTTAAGCATTTGTAGCATTTTATAACGATATAAAGTTTGTAAATGCATCGAGGCGTTAAGAAAAAATTATAAAACACAAGAAGAATATTAGTTGTAATTTCTGTTTTATTTTCTGTTAAATTAATGCATAATCAAGATTAAGTCACGTTTACTGTTATTTTTTATGTTAGTTTGTTAATTGGTACTTAATTGTTTCAAGTGAATTGTTGTAATTATTTATCTCTTATTAATTATTTATTAAATGATGTGTGTTGACTGGAATTTTATTTGGATAATTTAGGGAAAATTTGAATACCGAGTGGCCATGATTTTTTTAATCGGTTAGTAGGTAAATGACCTGACTAATTTTTATCCGATTTAATGTCACATCGACTTTCGGTTACTTTCTTATGCTTCTATGTTTATAGATATAAATATGTAAGAATGATTTACGTGCAAGGAAATGAATTAATTAGTTAAGTATGAGCGCATCGAGAGTGTTTATAACTTTCTACGTCCTATACTGTACCAATAGAAGCATTACGGGTTTACTCGTTATGTACTATCAGTGATTGCTGTATTTTTATTATTTTTGTTGCTAATATATGAGAAAAATTATATTTTAAATAAAAAAAAATTTTTTAACTTTTGTGGAAGAAAGTAAAAAATTTTCTGACATCGTGTTAGAAATTTTTTTTTGTAAAAATAATTTTTAACGCAATACAAAAATTTTTTACTGAGAAGGTGATAATATTTGGCTTTATTAAATAATGACACGTTAAATTGCACTGTACTTTCTTAAATATTGACATTTTTAAATATATAAGCTCATCACTATGTTTCACTCATCAAGAGCTTTCATTTGAGTACTCACATGCATTTTGATATATTTTTCATATATACATATATATAAAATATATAAATATATGAAAAATTGATGTGGGTACTCAAATGAAATCTCTTGATGAGTGTAAGATCGGGATGAGCTTATATCTTTTAAAATGTCAATCGTTGACAAGATACAAGGTAATTTCTCTATTTTATCATATATATACACTGGCGACAAAATTTTGCTTATTTTATTAATAATATAGATTATTATTATAATAAAAAACTAAAATTAAAAATTTTTTTAAACTAAATTGACATTTTTATAAAAAATATTCAATATAAAAAACTTAGATAAAAATTAATTTTAAAGAGTTTTAGAGAAGAAATAAAAAAAAACTAGTGATGAAAAATCAGTAAAATAAAAATAAAAAATATTGAGCTTTATTAAATATTTTTTGCAGTTAATATCTTTATAAAAAAATTGTATACAAAAAATTAGATTGGATCAATTAAAAAAAAAAAAATAAAATTTCGAAGTAAAAAAATGAAATATGTAAAAAAAAAAAAACTTGAAATGAATAAAATTAAGCTCTAAAAAAAATATAAATTTTTAACTCAAAAAAATTACGTACCAAAAATGAGTTACATAATTGTAAAACAGTTATTAAAAAATCTCGGAGTATAGAAATGAAGAAATGAGCAAAAAAAAAAAATTAAAATAATTGGCACGCGAGTAGAAAATTAATAGCAATTTAATGACAAAAATAAATCAAGTCACTTTACTGTATAATGTAAACGGTTAATTAAATGCCGACAATCAATTTGAGCATTTTATTATTTAATATCCGCCGTAAACACGGATTACAAAAAAGTGGGACAGATCCTGACAAATAGTGTATTTAGCATAATAATTTTTGAATAAAGTATCTGACCGAAAATCGGTACAAGTATTGCAATAATTGTGATATTATAATTAAATAAAAAAAAAGTAGTCTAGTAAAAAAATGTTAAGTATATGTGAATAAAAAACGGGACAATAATCAGTATTCTCGTAGCAATTGACACACTATAATTAAATTCAATTGTCGTACTTATTTATATTGGCAATATGCTGCCTCGTTAATTCAGTATATAATAGTAAATAGGAATTGTTAAATTAGCAACACCTCTATTTAAATGATTCCCTGCAGTTTGCACTTGCCACAAAAATATATATTTATTCACCAACATATCAATTTATTCTTATTTATTCTCATTTTTTGAATCGTAATCGTCGACAGTATACTGATTGTGAAGACAGTGCCGTTGCACTTGGGAATACCAAATGTCGCTCCCAATTGTAAAATGGAATCTCGAATAAATTAAAAAGCCTAACGGATCTTATTTGCATTTTATTAAATTCGAGTCTTTAATTTTCTTTATCGGTCATTAAAAAGTGACGTCAATATTCGATATTACATATTAATTAATAATAAATAAAATAAAGCTACCAGTAGTTGTAACTATAGTTAATTATAATAAATAAATTCGGCAAATAGGTCACCATTTACGACCTTACCGAATTAGCAGACACATATTCATACTCAAATCGGTTGTAATTTTTCAGATTACGTATTGAAAAAAAAAAAAAAAAAAAAAAAAACTAGTTTAGTCAAAAGAGTTTGCCGAGATGAAATGCAAGATGTAACAGCAGTCTCATTGCCCAAAGTGGCCCTGGTTATGGTTTAAAATTAATTTTAAAATTATCCAGCTCAGTTCGGTGTCAAAATTTGAATGCTATAAAAATGAATGCCATGATAATGTGACGGGTGATGGGTTAAAAACTTCAAGTCCCTGATATTCAACATGATATTCAACAGCTATTAACAACCAGTCGCGGCAGCAACTAACGGTTACGTGTTATATCACATGGCTAATTTTCTGAAAACGCCGGACTGGCCTGTACTCTGTAGTAACGGATCGGAAAAATCTCACAGTGCCGTTGCGGGATGCAGTTGATTCATCTTATAAATTTATACCTTTTTTTTTTGGGTTATTAAACAAATCTTTATTATTAACAATATCCTAGCCATTCAATTCTGTAATGATAGTGAGATATTCTACATAGTCAGCGTAGGATTATTTTATTTTATTTTATTTTTTTTTTTAATTTAAATGTTTGTTGAAAAATGAAAAAATATTATTGAGATATACACGGAAAGAACAAAATGACACCTGCATATCCTCTCATATTTTATAACTCAGTGATATCTTATTGATTACAAAAATAAAAAATTGTCAAATGTCTGCTTTTACAATCATAAATAATTTTTATGAAAATTAATTTTGTAGATATTTGATCATTTTCATTATTTTTGTGACAAATAAATTATGGCAAAAAAATATTTTTTTTTAAATTGACAGGAAGAAATTTTTAAAAATCAAAAATACAATTTTTTATTTAAATTTTTTGGAAAAAATTTGCTTAATAAAAAAAATTAAAAAATTATAAAGTGACAGCTAAATTTAATGTCTTAATTTTTTCTTTCACTAAGATGTGTATTAAAAAAAAAAAGAAAATTATTAATTTAGTAATTTACAATGACACTGAAATTCTTAAAATTTTAGTGTTTAAAATAGAGATTTTTTTCATATAAACAAGTTTTTATAAAGAAAATTTTAGATGAAAAAATAAAGAAAAAAAATTTTCAATTTAATTATTAATTTTTTTTTTTTTGTAAAAATTTTTTTAATTGTTTATTTGATTGAAAAAAAATTGTCATTTTAAATTTAATAAAAAATTTTTTTTTTAATATTTATAATAATAATGATAAAATAAAAAAAAAATTAATAATGATAAAAATAACAAATTAACAAAGTTGAAACATAAAATTGAAATTTAATTAAGAGGTCACGTGTTGTGTTATAAAGTTGGGTATTTTTTTAATTGATAAGCATTTTATATGTATATGTACCGAACTTTTACAGTTTATATAAATGTGTATGTATATAAACTGTTACGGTGAATCGATACGATACAAGATACAAGAAAATAAAACTGGTCATTGGAGCGAGTACCGTGACCGGTAAACCCTCTACTGCCGGACCACAATCTCGATGATGATGATGACGGTGACAAGATCATGCGTAGGCCTATCATGTGTATCATTACTATGGCGCGTACGACTCGACCCACCAACCTCCTGAGCACAACCTGTTTCCTTTATTTTATTTATATATCTTGCATCACAGTTCCATAATATTATTTTATTTTAAATTTTAGAATGCACATATCTTCTCTTATTATTTATTATTTACAAATATGGGTGTTTTTATTTTGCAGAATCATGTTAAAATTTATATTGATAGCGCTTCTGACGAGCTGCCGAGTGAATGGAAATACCGATAGTACAAATGAGCCGCATCATCGACAGAAACGAGTATTTTGGATTACCAATGATGGCAGAATAGCTCTACCACCTGGTACTATATTGACCATTACTCCTACGATTGCTTTACCTTTCGTACGTTATCCACCTCATGGATTTCTCAGTAATATGACTATAAGTCTTCCTTTTACAAGTATGTATTTTTTATTAGATCTATAAAAATAATAATAACACTGATATCCGCATTTATTAATTAAATAAATTATCAGAATTTGAAAAATATATTCTTTAAAAATTTTTTTATTTTTTATATAGATTTTTTTTTTCACTGAAAAATTGATATAAAATTTTTTGATGTCTGATAATTTTTATTTTATCAACAAGAACTATGTTAAAAAAAAAAAATTTGGAAAACGGTTGACCTTAAAGGCCATCCCTGCAACTTCGCGCTAATTCCATACTTCAGCGCTCCAAATTGCACTTATTACGTTTTTGAGCTTTTCGAACTGAAAAATATAATTTTCGTTCCATTTTGAACTTTCCGAGCTCAAAAGTCGTAGAAGTTTAATAAAATACTATTTTTTGAATTTTCAAACTGCAATTTTTAAATGAATAAACCGATTTTCACGCGATTAGTAGTATTCGACGCAGTTTTTAAAGCCTAATCAAAAACCTTCAATTAAAAAGGTTTCTAAATTTTTATAAGAAAAATTTTAGATTTTAATGAAGCCAACGTCAACATTTAAAATGTAAAATAATTAATTTTATACGCAATGATTAAAACAAAATTATGATTATTGATTTGGCGCTTTTTACTGTTTGAAATGATAATTTTTAAAGAGAGAGAGTCGTTATTGGCAAGACTACGAGTTTTACGGTTCTACGAGGCTCTTAACTTGGACCTCGTGGTTTTTTGGATTAAAAAAAAAACAATTGTGTTTTCCGGATTTTTCATAGCTAAAATCCACAATCGTCGTTTTTTTTATTTTTTTAAAATGTTTAAATAAAAAAAATTGTTAAATTAAATTTTCAAAAAAATTCAGCGAAAAATTTTACACTCACTTTTTATAAATTTATCAAAATTAAAAAAAAAAATAAGTTGATTTTTTTATTTTTTCCGGTAAAATTTCTAAAAATTCAGTGTCATAAAATTTTGCAATTATCATGATTTAAGCATTAATTTTTCACTGTTTTAATTTGAACAAAAATTAAAAATTTTCTTTTAAATTAAAAAATTGAATTATTCTAATTAAATAAAATTTTAATTTCAGTTGACTTTGACAAATTAGGATTAACAGACAACGAAAATCCTTACGGGGCATTACCGCCGGTGTTTGGCCGCGGAATGGAAAGTAGAAAAGCCGGTATGATGATGGCCGATTTCATAGCCTCTTTCATAAAACGGCGATTACATAAACGTGATTTAGAGGAAGCACCACCTAAAAATGCATTTCACGGAGGAGAACGCGCATTATTGTACGTAACTGCGGAGGAAATGCTCTCCACGCTGGGTATGGACGGCAAGGCTTGCTTATTGCGCGCTATTTGCGAAGTTCAAGGCCACCCGCTCAGTAATTTTGGGCTTGTCGGTGAAATGCTTAAACTATTTTTCACGTACGTATTATTTTATTTATTTTTCTTCCTATAATAAGTATCAGCGATTGCGAATTTTCTTTTATATTACATCACTTGGATAATTGAATAAATAAAATGATTTATTTTTAGGGCAAGTAAATCGCCGTTTGCTGAGCTACTGAACGAGTATGTAGAAGCTGAAAATCGTGGAAAAATTCACGGCGAGTGTTGGCCTTATTATAAAAATTGTCCTAAATCATTGTTTTTACCTTCGACTAATCGATATACGTAAGTTCATTTATTATAAAAAATTTTTTTTTTATTATTGATTTATTATCTAAGACATTTAATTAATTTTCTCTCACATCTATAATTTTTTTCATTCAATATCAATTTTGTTAAATTTATTATGACTTTTTTTTTTTTTTATTTTATAAAATTATTATTATTATTATTTTTTTTTTTTATTAATTATTTGGTAAAAATTTAAAAGTGAGGTCAATCATTTTTAATTTTCATTTCTTTGAACAAAATTTCTATTTGATGTTATTAATAAATTTTTTTTTTTTTTTTTTGAAAAATACATAAAAAATGAACAATTTAAAAAAAAAAGTCGATTTTCACAATTTTAACAAATTTTCAAAAAAATTTCTAAATTTTTTAGAAAATTGTGATATTTAACTTTTTTTTTACATTGTTCATTTTTAATGTATAAAAAAAAAATATGTATCAAAAAAAGATAAAATAGAAATTTTATCCAAAAATATGAGAGCCAAAATTTTTTCCAACTTTTGAAATTTTTTTTATTTAAAAAATAGTTGTAATAATTTTTTGTTATTAATTATTTTATCATAAATGTATGGATAAATAATGATAATAATTTTTACAGAAAAGACAGCAATGATATAGAAGAACCAAATGAAGAGAACGAAATAAAAGACCAAAAATCAGATTACGACAGACAAAGTCAAGAATACATGATCAATCCATCCATGTAAATAGTAGCTTAATTATAGGATTTAATTAAACTATTTAAAGAAATGTGATTGATTAAACAATTAATTAATTAATCACTGACCACAGTGTGGTGAAGAAGCTCAGGTGTAATTTTATCTAAAACTATTTATTTATTTATTGAAGTAAATAATTTTGATAACGAAAACAGCAGCCGTCTAATTAATCAAATTAATAGATTCTTTATAATTATAATGAAGTAATTAGACACCTGCTGTTTTCAATATCCTATTCGCATTACTAATTTATTATTACAGTCATACTAATAAAATATGATCTTAGGGATCATATTTTTATAATAATCATACATTGTTAAGTTTTAAATATTTAAATTGTTAATGCCATATTTAATTATTAAATTATTTATATTTAATAATTGTACATAGTTGTTTAATAAATTAAATAAAATAAACTTTTAAGAAATTTTTTTTAGTTTTATGACATTTTTTTTTTCATTTATATTATATTTTTTAATTAAATATACAAATGATTTTTTAATTTTCCTTACAAGAAAAAAGTTGATACTTTAAATTAATAAAAAATTCAATTTTGTCAGAGAGGATAATAAGAAAATTAAAATACTAAAAAATACTAAAAAAAAATTAAAAAAAAAATGTGATACTAAAATCAGCAAACATTTTACAATATTTTAAAAATTTTTTTAGCTAATCAATTATGATAAAATATTTTTGAAAATTTGCACTTGTAATTATTTAAAATTTTTATATGTAGAATTTTTTATATAAAATCAGTTAAATTTGTTTGAACACATGAAAGTTTTTATGATTTTCCTTATTAAAGAAATTATTACACAAAAAAGAAATAAAAAAAAATTCTACATGTAGAATTATTTTGTTTGTTAAAAAAAAAATTTAAAAAGCTTTCAGATGTCTGCTAATTAAGGATCTGACAATTTTAAAAATTTCTACAAATAATTTATTTTAATTTTCACAAGTGGAATTTTCTAATAAAATCTTTTTCATAAAATTGACTAAAATTTTCAGATGTTTGTTAACTTCAATATCATTAATTAATGTTAATAAAATTAGCCGGTGTTCAAAAATTTTTGTAATTTTTTTTTTATTAAAAAAATTATTACAAAAAAAAATTCCATATAGTAAAAAATTTGAAAAACTGTAAGTGCAATTTTTAAAAAATACTTTCTGTTCTAATTTAATTGGTGAAAAAATTTAAAAAATTAAAGAAGTCGGCTAACTTGAATATCATAATTATTTCTTCTTTACCAATAGAGTAAAGTAGCTAGAGAAGAAATAAAACGGCGGTAAATTTAAATTTAAACAAAAATTTCCCGCAAAATCTAAAAATATCCCTGACTATTGGAAATTATTTCTTCTACATGTTTATAAATTTTCCATACTCTCCCACGCGCACATGTCCATATACACAGATCTATATATACACAGTACACAGGCAGAGTAGAGTGAATTGAGTACACCAATCTAACATGAGATGGTTAGTCACAGGGGTTGGCTGGGAATCGATCGATGTCGTCGCCGCGTTGTCGGGATGACACACGCACAGCTCACAATATTATTACCCACACAGTCAGACAGTAGATATATATACGAAGACAAAAGCAGTGGTGTGATCGAGCATCTGCACACTCTTACACAAAAGCCCGGTGGAAGTGTGCGCATGTATTAAATTTAAAATGTATGAGTATGTACCCAGGAGCGGGGGCCTGGGTGGGGTGGGGTAAGAGGTCGCTCCAGTCGAGGGATCTCCAGTGAATATACGCGTCTAGCACTAGCTGCTGGTGTTGCTGCTACTGCTGCTGTCAAAAGTTTAAGAGTCGATTTTTTATCTCCTATTGTATCATATCCTACCGTTTCCCCGCAACAATAATTATAAATTAACATTTTTAAAATTCAATTACACTGTTTAAAAAAATTATTATACTAATAAAAAGCATTAGTAATTAAAATCAGTTAAATAACGTAGCAACAGAAGAGCAACAATAAATTTTATTAAGTTCTCACTGATCAGAACCGCAGCAACCACCAGTACAGTATCAGTTATCTCGTGAGTGTACCAGGAGTTGGAATAAAATAAAATATTCGACACACACCCACCCAACGAGCTCATAAATATTTATATTTATATTAATATATTCTTCATAAATAAATGGATAAGCTTATTATCAGATCACCAAGTGTGGGGAAACGGTGTGAGGTGTTTTAGTTTTATTCATTTAAAGTTACGCTGTGAGTTCAATTTTTCTTTTATTTATCAATAATATCATTTTTTTTTTGTAAAAATAATAATAATAATAATAATAATAATAATAATAATAAATTTTAGTTTACACAAGATAATTCAAGCGATTAGTGATAGAAGAGAGAAAACGTCAAGGGGCTGTGCCGGTCCGGAGTTTCCTCTGAATTATCGATCAAATACAGCACACTAACCACCGAGTTTAAAACCACCGCTGTCGATTTATATTTTTATTATTATTATTATAATAAAAATAATTACCACTAGCGGTAATTAATTTCTTCAAGTGCAATGTGTATTTAAATCTACGTACAAATGTATTTAAATATTGAGTGACATTTTAAGGGTATTCGTGGACCAATCCAACTTGCCAATGATTTTATCAAGTGAGTTTTATTTGGTTTAAGTTTTTTTTTTTTTTTTTTTTAACTGTTAGGTTTAATTACTTCGGCAATATATTATTATTATTTTAATTTATCTATTGTAAAGATATTTTAATTGCGTGGAAAAATTAAGTATATAGGTGTAATTTGTATCTATATATATATATATATATATATATATATATATATATATATATATATATATATATATATATATTTTCTTTTATTTTCTTCCGCTTGGTTCTAGTGTCGCTGACTGCATTCATGCGCACTAAATACCATTTCTCTTTCTTTCTTTCTTATTATATTTTTTCCATTACTATCTTTTTTTATTTTAGTAATTTTTTTTTTTTTAAGAATACAAGAGGTCATTTCACAGTACGCAGACGTTTAAGTACATTTTTTGACAGTCGTAAGGTTATTTTATTTTTTTAATTTTATGTTAGTTGATAATTTCTGAACAAGTCGCAACAGGTTTTAATTTTACTTTTTTTTTTATTTTAATTTTATTAAAAAATAATATTTTGTTTTTTATAATAATAATAATTTTAAATTTATTATTATTATTATTATTATAATATCCGTTGACTTGAATTAGATTGGCTAATCATTTGACTACTAGGCGAAAAAATTTTTATTTAGATTACTGGATATCATCTTAGATTATACTGAGTAAAATTTTTTTTTAGACAGTAACTAGTATAATCCAGATTACAATGAGTATAATCCAGATATCACCCAGTATAATCTAAATTATACTAGCTACTATCTGAAATTTTTTCACCACAGATATCACTGAGTATAATCTGGGATGATATCCAGTGTCATCTTGTTCTTTTCGTGTATTATTATTATTATTATTATTATTATTATTATTATTATTATTATTATTTTTGTTATTATTGATAATGTTAGTATAAATTTATAAAAATTAATGAAATTTTTTTTTTGTTGCAGATCAATAAATATAAGGGTGATTAAATGATTATTTGAACAAATATTTTAGTGTGAATCAGGTGCATTCTATACATATACAAAAAATATATATACACATAAATATATATTGAAGGGTGGTAATATAAGGAGCACGGGTGTTAAAGGAATAGGAGGAAAAACGTCACGTAGGTGTAGTATAGTAGGTGCGTGCGCGATTGTATTATTCTTCATTATATTGTGTCTTATATATATATTAAATACTATTATCAAAATAATAATCATCTAAAAACACACATTTGATATAATATAATATAAAAGTATATAACTATAACTAAATCTAATCAAATATAGTACATAGTACATAATATATAATATAATAAATAAAATAGTGGTGGTGTGGTGTTACTAGGAATACGTAGTGGCGGGGGCTTTGCCGTCCCGCGATAGGGGTGAAAATAAAAAGAGACGGGGGTGGCGTTTGTGAAGGCAACGTGTAGCAAAATGGGCTGTGCTATGTCTGCTGAAGAGCGGGCCGCTTTGGCCCGCAGCAAACAGATTGAAAAAAATCTCAAGGAAGATGGAATGCAAGCTGCCAAGGATATTAAACTTTTACTTCTCGGTATTCATTTTTTATATTTACTGTTATTATTATCATTATCATTACTACTGTCATTATTTTATTGATCTGTTTATCATCGTTTTTTATCAGACCGAATCTAACCGATATGACAGCTGACCATTTTCTGGGTTGGTTTTAAAAATAAATCACTGCTAAGAAATTTTTTTACCAATGAAAATTAAAAAAATATTTTATTTAATTTTTTAAAAAATCAGATGTATTTTTTTTTTTTTTTTTTTTTTTTTTTTTTAAGTAATTATTGATTCAAATGCAGTATTCAACGTGACCATTAAAGATTTTTGAACTTGCACATTGAATATTTACTTAATTATTATTGAGTCTTTATTCTCAAATTGAAAAAAGATTATTATTTTTTAGGAAAAAATTTTTAACAATAGACTGTCCTGTTTTTTTAATGATCTACATTTGTATTTATTTAAAATTTTTTTTTACCATTATTATCAATAGACTATAGGTATTGAAAGTATAAAGCTATTATGCGAGAATTGTAAAGACTATTTAAAATAAGGGAAAAAAATTGTAAACTTAAATACATAACATGCTGTTGCCATGTGTCGACGTACACTAGTTGACGTCGACGTTGTCTCGTTTTCGTTGTCATCGTACAGTTAACTCATTTAGTATTTATTTTTATTAATATCATTGTCATTATTAATTAATTTTTTTTTTCATTGGGGTAAAAAAATTCTTATTAAGTGATATAAAATAAAAATGAACATTTTTAAGCAAAACGTAAAATAACCGGGGAAAAAAAAATTTTAATTTTAAATTAAAGCTTGCGAAGGTCACTGATGAAAATATAATAATGACGATAAATTTTAACACGAAAGAAAAAGCATATTTTATATTTAATGTTTACGTGTTTAGATTTTATTTTTCTGGCGTTTAAATTTATTGTGCGTTAAAAATAAAAATATATATATTTCTGTTGTTTATTTCTGGGGATTCACTGCTCTGATAAATATTGCTCAAAGTATTATCATGTATTTATATACATATAATAGTTATAGTTAAGTCGATGGATCTATAGACGAGTATTACAGAAGGCAACTTAACTGCAAGCTTTTTTAAATAAAAAAAAAAAAAGGGAGACTGCGGTGAGCAGGAAAGCAAGTTCCGCTTCTACGTCATATCCGCCTATAAAATACATTCTAGTAGTAATGAATTTTTTATTTATTTTTTTAAATTCACACTTTTTTTTCCTTATGTCTATTTATTTTTTATTCTCGCTGAATGTCATCTAATGAATTATTGTTTATTTTTTTAGGAGCTGGAGAGTCTGGGAAAAGTACGATCGTGAAACAGATGAAGTAATTTATTTTTTTCTTAAATTATTAATCAAAAAAAATAAATAAATAAATAGTATTGAAAAAAAAGTTTGAGATAAATGTTTTAAAATTTATAAATACATATTAGATAATAGAGGAAGTAATAAACGAACAAACTGTTGCGGACTCATCCTCTATCATCCTCTTAATATTATCACGATATAAAGAAGAAATCGATATTAACACATTACAATATAAGCATAGACATAGACTGGCACTTGAAGTGTAGTGAGCAGTTCCAGTGAAGCATGCTTGTACTGAGACACGCGACAATAATATTTTTCGACTAACGTTATTATAAAACATTCTTGTCACTACATGTCTTTACTACTTCTTACACGCGAGTTAAGTACATCACTTGTGACTTTTAATGTCAATTGCCGTCTATTAATACCCATTACATGTTTAACATAAGTCAGTTATTGCTTATAATTTTACTTATCGGTTATGAGTTACAACTTATGACTAATTACTAATCTATCAAACTTTTTTCAATAATTACACAGTAAAAAATTTTGCGTCATTGCGTTAAAAAATTTTGTGTTAAAAATTTTTATGTTAAAAATTTTTGTATAAAAATTTTCAACACAAAATTTTTTGACGCATTGACGCAAAATTTTTTACTCTGTATTTTAAAATTAAATAATTTCAAACTGAAATTTTTTTTTTTTTTTTTTTTTTTTTTTTTTTTTTTTTAAATAGAATCATTCACGAGAGTGGATTTACACCAGAAGACTTCAAGCAGTACAGGCCTGTTGTGTACAGTAATACTATACAATCATTAGTCGCTATTTTAAGAGCAATGCCAAATTTGGAAATTAATTACTCATCTAATGAACGACAGGTGATTTTTTTTTTTAATTATCGTCTAGTATTTTACAATTATAATCGATAATTTATCTATTAGCATACATTAAATGAATCCGCAGAATTTTTTAGCAAACAATTCCGGTTTATATTACATTCGCTTTCCAAGAATTGATATTACAATGTATAATATAAATCTTATATTATCTCAGAAGAATTAGCGTACGAGTATTAATCATTTTTTATATTTAAATATTATAAAATTTTCAGTGTTGAATTTTTTTGTTCTTTATAGACAGCAAATATTAATTACAATTTATTTTTTATTATTGTAATTAATATTCTCTTTACTATTGAAAAAAAAAAAAAAAACACTATGAATATTTATAAATACTCTAATTTAAATACAAAGTTTATTAATAATAAATCAATTAAATTGATTTGATTAGAGTAAAGCGTGCAATTGCAACAGGTGAAGAAATAATTAACTTTAACAAGTACATGGTCGAGGTTATAAAGGTCTATGACCATATAAAAATATATTTCAAAATAAAAGACAAATAGAATAAATAAAATTTAAATTTGTTTGGTTTTAATTATCACTTAATACTCGAGTACTTTTTATATAAGTCAGATTAACTTGCGAAATTAATCGGTACGAAAAAAAAAATCAATAATTATCAATGCTTAAAATTCATTGGCTTTTAGCTACACACATAAATACAAACAAATACAAGCTTAAAAATAATTTTATTTGTCTTTTAAAAATTGTCATAATTTAGCTTGTTTGTTAATTTTATTCAACATATTAATGCGAATAAAAATAATAATAAAATAGTAGTTTTTGCCGGAATAAATCTTATATAAAAACACATGATTACTCATTGCGGCGCTAAGAGTCAAGACATTGAGTACCGTTGTGAATGTGGTTTGCCACGCTCCAACGATTATCTTAACTTATGAATGAAGCATTCAATTCAATCATACATGTATATATATACAATATATATACATTACAGAAATACCGGGTAGTGTGGGTACACAAGTGCACATACACTTGGGCCGTATGATGACGGGGATTCATGCGGGAGATTAAGTTTTAAATAATAAAGGCACTTATCAAATCGCGGGGAAAAAAACGATTTAATTATTATTATAATTTATTAATTGAAATCTATTTCTTTCAGACTGATGGTAAAATGGTATTCGACGTTATTCAACGAATGGAAGACACTGAACCATTTAGCGAAGAATTATTAGCGGCTATGAAAAGGCTGTGGGCCGATAATGGGGTGCAAGAATGTTTTGGAAGAAGTAATGAATATCAATTAAACGATTCTGCTAAATAGTAAGTATAATAATGATAATAATTATTATTATTTTTAGTTTAATAATAAACATGAAGGTCATGTATGGGTTGAATTTGGTCCATGAGCTCCATGTGTGTCAGCTTTTGACTTAAAGTATATATATCGCGTTCCAGATGCCATAAGGGCGTATAATAAAAATTCTATTTTTTTTTCTAAGTCCAAAAAAATTTTTTAGTTTGGAGAAAAATTTTTCTCTGCATTTTTGCACGTTTCATACAAAAAAAAAGTTGATTTTTGAAAAAAAAATGTTTTTTATTCGTCTTTATGGCTCCCGGGGCTCACCTCGGATACCATAAGGACGTATAAAAATTTTTTTTTTTTTTGGGAATTAACTTATTTTTATCTGAAACGTCGAGAAATACAAAAAAAAAATTTTTCTTTAAACTAAAAATTTTTTTGGACTTAGAAAAAAAATACAAAATTTTTACTATACGCCTTTATGATTCCCGGGTGCCATAATGTAACTGTATTTTTATATTTTTGTGTATTTATATGTATAAATGAAGATATGTAGCAGAAGTTCATCAAGGGATTTGGTTGGCCGCGTTCCCTTGAAGCTGATTTCGCTCTTGAAGGAAGGAGAGTAGGGTAAATCCCGTGCGACATGAATATTCTTCTCGAGTGAGAGAAACGGTTGAGCTTGAGCTATAAAGTGCTATTGCTACACTACACTGTGTACTACTAACTTTACGCTACGCTAGCCGTAGTCGTAGTCGCAGTTGGAAGTGAGGAGATATTACATGAGTAGATGCCGATGGTGGATGTGGAGCATTCGTGTAGGCGAAGGTGTGGGTGCTGGGGTATTATATCGAGGGATAAAGACCAAGATAGGATCAAGGTGCGGGATAAAATAAAATGAAAAGAGAGAAACGACAGCCACTGCATAGACGCCGTGATATTCCGTGTACACGTACACATGTCGAGCGTATAGTTTAAGTTACGTGGATGGATATATGTTCATGTATATGTAGGCATATCGTGTATATATATATATATATATATATACACGAGTTGAGAGTTCACCACCGTGGATAGGAGTCTGTTGTATTGATCTGGAATGACGTCACGCCACGCCCGTGTCACGTGGTGGTTAAGTTACTGATGCTGGCGCCGCCCTACCCTTTGGGTTCTGGCCTTTTTTCTTCGGCTGATGCTTTTTTGATCCTGATAAATAAAATCAAACGTGGATATATGAGTTTTAGGCTCTACTTGCTGTTTGAGGCTCACTCAACACTCCAGAGGTTAGACTCTACATTTTTCACGATGACATTATTGGATTTTAGGTTTATTTTCGGCGATTTAATCTCTTCTTGAAGAATTGATTTTTTAGCTGATATTTACATTGAAAAAAAAATCCTTGAACTGAGAAAATAATTTTGAAGAAGTTGATTGTCTTGAATCAAAACGAAAAATTCTTTATTTATTTACTTGTACGCCAATCGGCTTTATACACATTGGTAATACAAAATTTTGAGAGAAATTAATCTTTATTATTAAGAGAATAAGCAAAATTTTGTGGCCAGTGTATTTATATGATAAAGTGGGTTTTATTTTTATCATTTATGATGATAAGTATTTAGGCTGTATTTGAAAATGCTCTATCTATATATACATAATTAAGAAATGATCTTGTATCTTGAGAAATATTGATATTTTTTATGTTATAAGCTCATCCTGGTGTTACAGTCATCAAGAGCTTTCATTTAAGTACCCACATCAATTTTTCATACATTTATATATATTATATATATGTATATATGAAAAATATATGAAAATGCATGTGGGTACTTCAATGAAAGCTCTTGACGAGTGTAACATCAGGATGAGCTTATATCTTTAAAAAGGTCAACAATATTAACAAAAAAAAATTGATGTCTGTGAGATATCTATTAATAAGAGCTAATATTCTGTTTCTTAGGCTATTGATAACATAAAATTTGATCAAGTAAAATTTACTTAAACCAAGAAAAATTTTTTAGTCTAAGAACTTTTTAACTTGAACCAATAAAATGAAATTCTTCAAAATTATTTACTTGATTCAAGTAATTTTTTTTTTCTGTGATGTATCTATTAAAGTTGGCCAGATTTTCAAAAGATTGTGTATTTTTCTTCTTAAAAGTTTACATTTATTATTAAGAACTATCACACTTGAATAAAGACGTCTTACTATTGATTAACTTTCACTTAAAATTTTTAATATCCGATTTTTTTCATTTTATCTCAGGGATGGAAATTTTCAGAATGAGTTTTGTTGAAGAGATTCCCTGTTTGCCAAAAAGTTATTACTAAAGTTTCGAGTGGTGTTTAACGTTATTTTATTTTTTTTTTTTTCAGTTTCCTGGATGACTTAGATCGATTAGGGGCTAAAGATTATCAACCAACGGAGCAAGATATTTTGAGGACTCGGGTCAAAACAACAGGAATCGTTGAAGTACACTTTTCATTTAAAAACCTTAACTTTAAGTGAGTATATAATTACTTCTTAAGTAGTTTTTATTGAGCGTATAAATATACATACTTGAGGGAGTTATCAGGGCTTTTAAGATCGTTTAGATTTCATTTTTTTTGGGGGAGAAAAATTTGGTGCACATTAGATAGAATAGATAATTGCTATTATTGATTTTGTATATATTGAACTGATGGAGGTTCATCTCTGTTTCTATTATATTTTACTGTGTTAAAAAAAAAAAAATATTTTTTTTAGAAAATTAGTAAAAGAAAAATTAATTTATACAAAAAATTGTAATAGACAACCATAAAAAAAATTTTTAATTACTTCTATCCATTAGTTGATTAAAAAATTCAGGAGAAAAAATAAATGATAATCTATATTAAATTTTGTAACTGGTGTATTTATCTGATAAAATGGGTTTTTATGGTTAAATTTTATGTCATTAGAAAGGTCTTGACTTGTAGTTGTGCCTTTTCAAGGTTCCATATCATTCTCACCGATAGTCAATTTATTATGATAATTATTTAGGCTGCATTCGAAAATGCTCTATCTCTAGATACACAATTAAGAAATGATCTTGCATCTAGTGAACTATTGACATTTTCAAAGATATAAGCTCATCCTGATGTTACACTCATCAAGACCTTTCATTTGAGTACCCACATCAATTTTTCATATATTTATATATATATATATATATATATGTATATATGAAAAATATATCAAAATGCATGTGGGTACTCAAATGAAAGCTCTTGATGAGTGTAACATCAGGATGAGCTTATATTTTTAAAAACGTCAATAGTTAAAAAAGTACAGTGCAATTTAACAAAAGTCATTATTTAATAAAGCAAAATTTTATTTATTTATAGTTCACAAGTCACATAGTGACTGCAAGGTTGCTAGTTTATTTAATAAATTTTATCAAGAATAATTTTAATTCTTAATAATAATTTAGTTTTTAATTTTTTAAGTTTTAATAATTATTTTAAAGAAATGAAAATAATTAAAATACTTGCCTATGTACATAGATTAATAAGTATAAGAATGATAAAAAATAAAATAGAATAATTGGTTACTTAATAAATTTGTTTGTTATGAACGTTAGTTAGTAAGGCTTTAATATAAATAGTGACAATATTAAAATAATTATTTTGTCTCCAGATTATTTGATGTGGGCGGTCAACGAAGTGAGCGTAAAAAATGGATACATTGCTTTGAAGACGTCACGGCAATTATCTTCTGTGTGGCTATGTCTGAATACGATCAAGTTTTACACGAAGATGAGACTACGGTAATTTATTATTAAATAAAAAATTGATTTTATAAATTATACTTAAGAATATAAATATTTCTGAGCAATTAGGGCTTATATATGTACTGAGATATACGTCATTGTCTAGAGACTATCCATAGTCTTTTTTATAAATGATAAAAAGTAGGTTGCAAATGCCTGTGGATTTACTCTACTACTTTTCTTTTTATACATCTGAAAAAATTTACATTATAGTCTGCAAATAATGAGACACTTTTCCAAGCAATGGATCTCGTACTTAAGAGCTAAATTTGTTTTTTTTAAAAAGTAAAACACGTCGATAATATTAAAAATGAATTACTGGCTGTAAATAATTTATCGGAATAGATAATTTAAAATTAATGAGCTGGATTATCGTTATTAATATTATTATGTTTATAGTTAATGATGTTAATAAAAATAATGTGGTGAGACGTAGGAGAATGAGAGTGAGCAAAATGAATTGTAATGAAGGGATCAATCAGCCGGGTCATATCGTGTGGGATGACTTTCATTCACGGATAAAATCCACGTAACGCGGTGTCAGTCTATCAATTGACAGCATTATACATTAGGTGTAGCTGTTAGCAGTTAAGTCAGAGTCGCAAGTTACTCGCTCTAAGCCGTAATTGACCATTTTCATTCAGCTTTTATATTTATGAGCCAATTATATGCTGATAGAGTTAATTATGGACTCTGTCAGTAGACATGATACAGTAAACGTTGATTTGGGTGTTACGTGACTTAACGGCCCGCTGAGACGTTTATTATCAATTATCAACTGTCAATTATTTATGGATTTTAGTATCACTGTAAATTTTAGTTTAGTTCATTTTTAATTTAGGGGCGATTGGAAATTGTAATTGATGTCATGTTTAAATGTCAAATCACAAATATTCGATTGATACTTTATCAAATTATTGTTCATTTTAATAAAGCTTAACAGATAGAGCCTTTGGTGCATAACCAAAAGATCCAGGTTCTTAAGAGTATAATTATTTGTAAGTAATTATCACCCCTTAAAATAATTACAACACTTATAAGAACTTTGTTTTTTTTTTTTAAGTCTCAACATTATTTAAAGTCGGGTAATTATTTACTTGCGAAAGAGTTGAATAACTTTTTATTTACAGCCAGATAATGCTTTAAATATTTATTTTTATAAAATAATCTCAAGTACGTAATTCAAATAATTAAATTTTAATTAAAAAAAATAAAATTAAGAAGATAGTCATGTAATTTTTAAATAAACAGTTGTTTGTTGAGATCATAAATTATAAATACTTGTTTAAAGAAAATATTTATTTTAAAGAGAATGTTTTATCTGTAATATTGATTTTAGAATCGGATGCAAGAGAGTCTTAAATTATTCGACTCAATATGCAACAATAAATGGTTCACGGACACTTCGATAATTTTATTTTTAAACAAAAAAGATTTGTTTGAAGAGAAGATTCGTAAGTCATCGCTCACTATCTGTTTCCCCGAATACAATGGTATGATCTCATTTTTATTATTAAATATTTTATAAATTATTACAATAATAAAAATAATAATAATCTGTATTATTACGAGAATAAGAAAAATTTTGTGTTTAGATAGTTATATGATAAAATCAATTTTTTTTTAAATGTCAATAATTAAGAAATTACCTTGTATCTTGAGAACTATTGACATTTTTAAAGATCTAAGCTCATCCTGATGTTACACTCATCAAGACCTTTCATTTGAGTATCCACATCAATTTTTCATATATTTATATATATTAGGTATATGTATATATGAAAAATATATGAAAATGCATGTGGGTACTCAAATGAAAGGTCTTGATGAGTGTAACATGTCGGGATGAGCTTATATCTTCATAAATGCCAATAGTTAAGAAAGTACAGTGCAACTTAACAAAAGTCACTATTCAACAAAGCAAAATTTTATTTATTTCTTGTTCACAAGTCACAAAAGTCACATAGTGACTGCCAGATTGCTAGTAATGATAATAATACTTTATTTAAAAAAAAAAATAGGAGCTCAAGAGTACAGTGAAGCAGCCGCGTACATACAGGCGCAATTTGAAGCGAAAAATAAGTCGACCACAAAGGAGATCTACTGCCACATGACCTGCGCCACAGACACAAACAACATTCAATTTGTGTTTGACGCAGTAACAGACGTGATCATCGCCAATAATCTTCGCGGTTGCGGTCTTTATTAGAATTTTATTATTAATATTAATATTAATATTATTATTAATACTAATACTTTAATAATTATTTTTATTATTGCTATTACTATTACAACAACCACAACTATACCTATCACTATTATTTCGTACTAAAACTTTTAACCGCGAAAAACTCGACGAATGTTTTTTTTTTTTTTTTAACTAAAGCATCGATCGTCAAGCAGCTACGGTTTATCTAAGTGCTAATCGATTAATTGTCATCACGTGAGTAATTAGCCGGATTGCTCCTGAACAGTATGCACACGTGTAACTCGTGCTTCTTTTCTCCGTGACTAAAATTATTAATTAATAATGATAATAATGATAATGATAATAATAAAATAATAATAATAATTAATAATTAATAATAATATTAAAAAAATGAGAAAGGATTCAACTAACAACTTTTATTAAATGCTTTAAATAAATTATTTATATTTTTAATTTATAAAACTATTAATTAATATACAGGACAATCGCATTATTATTGATTTATCGGAGCCGAGTTTTACCGTCGCTTTATACGGAGTAAATTATTTTATTAAAACAAAAAAAAAAAAAATAAAAAGATACACGCCTTTTGATCCAATCGTGATGGATAAATTTGTTATCCTTGTCGAGCGAACGCTAATTAATCCATTAAAGGATATACTGACACCGAGTTTTTTTTATTAATAATTTTATTATTTTTTTTACATATTTAATTTATTTATTTTATTACTAATTAATTTTTTTTATTATTAACGCACATAATGCACAAATTTTATTCTCAATTACTTTTTAATTAAATAATAATAATAATAATTTTCTTTAAACACAATGTGATAAAGAATGAACCAAATACGTGCCAATGAGCATGAAATTATTATTATTCTTTATATTAAATTAAATCGTACGTTAAATCCTTTATCAAAAATATTTTAAATAATTTCTACAATAAATTTCTACTATTAATTGAACAAACGTACAAATAAACTCGGTTGTCGGTTAATTAAAGCTTGAAAAGCACAATATTAAAATGCACGATTATTATTAAAGCGAACTGAATTATATTTTGAGTGCGGGCCGAAAATTTAAATAATTATTACTTGGTTAATTTGTTTATTTAAATAGACAACTGCCACGCTTGACGATTTACCGAAATTTAGACTTACGGTAACTCTTAAAAGAATAAATAAAATAAATAAAAACAATAATAAAAATAAAAAAGCCTGCATTTTTAAGAAAGATTTGGATTCAGTCGGTTAATAAATACGTTGTTTCAAAATAAATAATAATTGTAACAGGCGAAGTATAAAAATATATTTGTAAGAATCTACCGATCATTGCGTTATTTTATACTTATATATATATATATAAATATTATATATATATATATATATATATATATATATATATATATATATATATATATATATATATATATATATATATATATATATATATATATATATATATATATATATATATATATAAATATATAATTAATTGAATAATTAATATTGAAAGATAATTGAGTGTGGTCTCTGTATACATGAGAAAAAAATATATTATTAATTAATTGATCAACTAGTTTAACTTGTAAATGTATGAGTGATTATTTAAGTGTGTGATGTACATGTGCCATCATTTGCTAGATCGGTGGAGAGGATTTAAACGTTATTATTTATATTATTATTATTATATGTAATAGTTTAGTTTTTTCGCGTCCACACGAGTCGTAAGTCTGTTAAATCGTTGAGTATCGCCGGCTTCAAAATTTATCTGTTAAAATTCAGTCGTTAGTTTATTTTTTTCGTTTCTAATTTTTTTTTTTTTTTTTTTTTTATTTTTTTAAAAAAATTATTAAATATTGTTTTTGTTATTTTTAAAATTTTAAAACAGCGGCTATTATTTAAAAATATCAAGTTTGAGATTGACGTTAATGCACAAATGCTTTTAATGTCTAGTCTAATTATTTTATTTGAAGTTACCATGTAATTAATTAATTTTTTTAATTTACTATCAGTTACCACGACTTATCTTTGAATTGCAGACGAATTTTATAACGCATTTACGTACAAATTTTATTATTATATATTATAATTTTATAATTATTTATAATATTAACGTCAAGTTATTTTATGTGCCATTTTCACATTAATATTTTGTAATAAAAATGTCATAAGTGCATTTCACAAAACATTCTTAACAAATGAAAAAAAAAAAAAAAATTTTTTTTTATTGTCTAAAAAAAAAAATTAGTATTATTAATTTTAATTGTTAATTTTAATTACGCCATATTATAGTTAAAAAAAAAATAAATATTCATCTAACAATTATTATTATTTTTTATAACTATTGAATTTTAATCTTCTAGTCACATAATAATACACGCATACCATTAACGCACAGCCTTTCAATAATTATTTTTATTTTAAATGTACAAATAAATTATTATTTCAGCACAATTGTTGTGATACTCAATTGTGTAATTTATTATTATTATAATTAATATTGTTAATTTGAATGTTTAATGGTGAACAAAATTTATCAAATATTTGCTATTAATAACGTAATTGTATGCTTCCAATTTAAATTAAAATTATAACAGCATTCCAACTATTAATTGCAGTCGATATATGTAACAATATTATAATTAATATTTCACAAAAAAAAATTCACTAATTTTTTTGCAATAATTTTAAACATTCCGGGTCTATTATTTTATTATTATTGATTTTTTGCCAGCTTATTATTTTGAAAAATAATTTTAAACAAAGACTTACGTCTCACGCGGTGTTCAATTTTATTAAAAAATGTTTTAATTAAAAACCTTTTTTTGTGAATAAATATTCGCCCATACTCTGCATCATAATGTACTTTCTATCATAAATGAATGAAAAAAATAAAAAAATAAAAAAAAAACTATTAAATCAGTAATTGAAGTAATTATAATAATAATATTAATATTTAAAAAAAAAATTTTTAAAAATGAAAAAAAAAATGATGATTAATAATAATGAAAAAATTATAGCGTTATATCGTAATTGTAATTGTAATAATTAATGGATAATGATTAATGATAATAATATAATGATGATCGTAATATTAAAAATAAATGTTTAATTATTGATTTATAATAATGATAATGATGATAATCACTATTGTTATTATTATTATTATTATTATTATTGATTGGAAAATAATTTTTTTTTTTGATCTCGTTTTATTTTTTGTGAAAGAGTGTTGTGTAAGAATTTTAAAAGAGAAGAAAAAAATAAATAAATGTTGAATTAAACACGACTCTTACAAAGTACCATTAAGAATAATAATGATAATGATAAATAAATTATTAAAATAAAAATAAAAGTGAATAAATCTCTCATTATATTCAAATTATGTAATAATTGTCCATACATCCTGAAAATGTCAGAATAAACTTGGATTTAAAAAAAAATTACAATTTTTAGGTTCATACATTAATTTTATTTTCATTTTTTTTTTTAATAATTTTTTTTAATTAACTATTCATGCTTTCATCTATAATGTATCATAAAATATTTTTGTATTTTATTTTATTTTTTAAAAAAATATTTTCTTAAACGTAAAAAGGTTTTCAGCTAATAAAATAACAAATTATTGATGAAGTAATTAAATATTTTTTTAACATAAAATTCTTGTCGTTTAAGAAAAAATTTCAATTTTTTTACTTGAAAACAAAAGACAACTCTTGTCACGCAAACTATTAATTTATTTATAGTATAAAAATTATCTGTAACCTCTTCATAAAAAAAAAAAAACAACAAAAATTAAATGTGAACCATAATAATTATGACGCCAGTATTTATCTTACTATTAAATCTATTGCAATTGATAAAATTCCGGGATGTTGAACTCAGTACCGAAGCAAATAGTCCTGACACTCCAATCTTCGCCTCCATTTCTTCTTGAAATTATCCTTGCAATTACGATTGCTTTACTCTTGGCAATTCCTTTGGTCACCAGACTTCAATATTTCTTGGTAAGTATTAATTAAATTTAATAAATCATCAACAAAAATTATAAAAAAATCTATTAATTATTTATTAACTTTTTAACAATTTTTAAAAAATTTATAAAAATTTTTTTAATGATACAGAGTAATATTACATCAATTTTTAATAAAAAGTCAGCCTGGGCCGATAACCTTACCCAAAAATAATTTATAACAATTTTTATTTAATTATATAAATAATTAATTTAATTAAAAAAATGATACTAAAATTAACAGACAAATAATTTAAAAATTTTTTTTTAATTAAAAAAATAATTTATCATTAATTAATAACTAAAAATATTTACAACAGGGTTATACAGAAGAACCTTTGATATCTTTCTCCTTCTTAAATCCCCGACGCCGCCAAATATCTTCTTCAACATTAGGCTCCAATGAAAGTCTTACCCTCTTTCCTGTCCGCCACGTGAATTCCTCCCCGAATTTTAAAAATTCCTACCTCACTGAAAGTGATATTATAAATGGCAGCCCCTTCACCATGGACATAAGTTCTTCTTACATTCATAACACGGACTACCCCTTCACCGTGGCCTACGACTACGGGTACTACCGCCATAAGTTGATTGAAAGTAACCTAAAGCGGCACTACGGAAGCCAACCCCCAGGTAATGTCGTCCTAAATTCCCTTCATCTCAGTTCCATCGACTCCGCAACAGGCCTCAGGCTTAGCGAAAAATATAAACACAGTATCTTCGAGCTAGCTCCTAATTCCAACGACCACAATCAGGATCGCGACCAACTGATTACTCTTATCCACCCTCGGGACCATTTTTTGAGAAAGGGCAGCCGAAGGTACGAGTCTGCCGACAAGTCTACGGAGACTTTGTTTATCGGCAATGCCAGTCAGAATCTTAAGAAAGAAGAAGAAAGCGAATTGAAGGAAAAAATAGCTTCTTTACCGCGAAGAAAAACTAGGATTAAAAAGGACAAGTCTTTTAGCGATAATGTTAAAGTATTTAAGGTCAAAATTGACTCTTTTGATAATTCTCGGCCGGTAAGTCCTTTTAAGAATAGAGAAATGTACGAAATTCCGGAGGTTAAGAACGAAATTACGGAAAAGAGGGCAGAAATTTATGATTTAGAAGGGGATAAAAAAGAAGAAACTAATGAAATTATTAAATCAAGACCCGGAAGTCCGGTTAAGAAAATAAAGGAAAGAAAATCTAAGATTAAAATGAATTTGAAGGTCAAGGACAAACTGAGTGAGGTTAGGGATAAAAAGTACGATTCGTTAATAATTGATGGCCATAAAAATAAAGAAGCGGAAAATTTGAAGCCGGAAGAAGAAATAGAAGTTAATAAAAAAATAAGTTCAACGACTGTTGAGTTAAATTCGCCGAAAAATAATTTTACAGAGGAAAATGTTGGTGATCAAAATATTTCAAGAGAAGAAGATAAATTGTGCGGAGAAAGTGAGAATAATTTGGATTGTAATTTTAAAGAAGATATTTTAATAAAAGCCGAGGCAGAAAAATGTCTGGCGAAGATGAGCGACGTGTTGGCTTTAAAAAGTTACGGGAGTTCCAGAGGAGAAGTAAGGGTCGAAAAGCGCTCGCGACCCAACACATCCAGCGGAGTACTTTCGAGAGCTTTCAAGCATTTGTCGCCGAAGGTAAACTCCAGACCGCGATCTTCCGGAGGCGGGTTCGCGTGGGAAGTTCCCGATATCTCGGGGAAAGTTTGGTCGGATGATAATGAGGAGAAGACAAACAGAAGCAAGGATGAAAGTAAGAAACCCGGGACTCCGACGGGGTTGAAGAGACCCAGGTCGGCGAACCCCCAGTTCTTTAGGAAGAAATCGGACCCGGTCCTTCCCGTACTCGAGAGCATCATCGATCTGACTTATAATGTTCCTTTGGATTTGCTGGATGAAGAGTGTCTGGTCGGTGGGAAAGAAGACCAAAATCGGCCACTGGAACTCAAGCATCCAGTGGGCTTTGATGAAAATCAATCGGATTTTGCCACGGGGTCTAGGGATGGGAAGGGGAAGAGCAAGATTAAAGGAGGGAAGAAAGTTAAGAGTGAAAAGACTAGTCAAGGTGCTCAAGATAGTTTGCATCAGAAGAAACCTTTCTTAAGGTCCAGGTCTGGGAGGTACTCTGTGTTGAAAATTACTAAATTTAAGAGTAAAAAGTAGAAGTTTTTGGAATTTTTACTAATAAAATATTTTTTAAAATTGTTTTTTTGTGTGGAAATTTTTTTTTTAATTTTAATGGATTAAGAAATAAAATTTAATATTTTTGAGAGATAATTTTCTAACTTCATGTTTACTTTTTATTTTTTTTTTTTTTTAGGATAAATCGAAAAATTAATATTTAGAAACTTTTTTTCAAGCTCTATTTTTGGGTAACCGTATCTTTTTTCTCATGCAAAAATTTCTCGCGACAAAAATTATCGGCAATAATTTCGTGTACAAAAATCAATAAACACACACAAAAATCTTGATTATAACATATTAAAAAATTTTTAATTCGTTTAAAATACTTTGAAAAATTTTTGAATAATAATTTTTTATTCTGTGAGAATTTTTCAAGTCGAGAAATCATTAAGTGAGAATTTTCTGCATGAGATAAATTTTTGATAAGAAATTATTACGAATTAATAAAGACACAGCGCCCCATTTTTGGTAAACTTTGATTAAAACCTTTGAAAAATTTTATAATTTTGTAAACTAAAAATTATAAAGTAAAGAACAAAAGATATTTTTGTTAATAGCGTTGTTTTTAATAAATTTTTGTTACATAATATCCACTAAATTTTTAAATTCTCATAATTTTTTACAAAAAAAAAAATCAGGGTGAGATTGATAACTTTCCAATTTTTTAAAATTATCACTTTTCAAAGCGAGAAGTTAAAATAATTTTTGTTCGAGGCATTATTTAATACTTAACACCCACTCAACACCCGTTCCATAATTCAATATTAAATTTTTATCATCCATTAAATTCCACTTGACAAATATAAATTTATATAAACTCTATTATTAATCTTAAGATAAAAGCAATTTATATAACTTATTTATAAAAATAATAATAATAATAATAATAATAATAATAATAATAATAATAATAATAATAAGGAATTATTACACGAGGATGAGAAGTAATAAATGATCAGCAAAGTCCGAGGGATATTAGCGCTGTAAAGTGTCCAAAAAAGTGAAGGAGCGTTAAAAATAGCCTGATACGAATTCGAGTTTGAGTTTAAGAGCAATAACCATATAAGTGCTGGGTATATTTTTTTGCTGACGTACTTTTATTTTTCCTCTTTCTCCTTCCGTCAGGAATTATTAAATTACATGTAATGTTATGTGTGGGCGAGGAAATTCAATTGCTACTCACTTTTATTATTTCCAGTCTTTCTAGTTTTTTTTATTCTTATTTTATTTTATTTTACACATTTATTTATAAAGCATTATTCATTTATAATCTACTATTTTATTCTAACTCTATATTAATATTATTATTATTATTTTTATTATTATCATTATTTGTTAATAATAAATATTAATTACAATTTCAATAAACAATTAATTTGATATAAATATAAAAATAAATCTAAAGCTAAATAAAATGGTATCAAAGAGAATCGGTGATTTGAAATTATCGATTAGAGTCTCGGTTAATAATTGATGCCGAGAATCAGTCAATCGAATGACGTTAATACTGCCAGAGTTTCCTAATTAACGAAATAGCTTCGTTAATTACCAATTAGCTCATTCTAGTCCACTCTGTCTAGCGGACTAAAGATTGACGAGGTTCGTGTTAGAGCGCCAGCTCATTCGCTTTGACTGGATGAAAAAATCAAAAACACAAAAACAGACTCATCAGATTTAAATCTCTTTGAATTACATCCGTAATCTTGTAATCTTTGATCCTTGCAGACGAGTGGAGAGTCCAAATAATTGCTGGCACTCGCACGAACAATTCAATAGTTTAACTGAATTGAATCACTCACATTAAAAAATTTAAAGAAGAAATAAAAAACAAACAGCTTGTAGAATTATTTTTGTTTTTCATTAATCTCTGGTGGCCTCTTCGCTCTTCTCTCTGCTCTTTTATTACAATCTATCGGATGTCGAGTTTGAATTTAATCAATTACACCTGTTGCTAATTGCGTCGGGCGATTGCTGATACCACAGATTAATTCGTGATCAATTTCTCGCTCGACAAGACAGAGTGTGCAGCTATATATTGCCAGGGTAAGCAATATTTTGTCTTGTATTTATTTATTTTAGACTTTATTTTCAATTTTAGAAATTTCTTGAAGTAAATGGCCTTCTTTTTTTTTTTTTTTTTTCATTTAATACTGGTTCAACCATTGAAAATTTTATCGCATTATTATTGTCAAAAGGGTGCATATACATTTTTTTCTGATCAAATTGAAAATGTGTAGTGTATAAATCCGCAGAAAAAATTTTTAAAAAATTTTTTTCTTACACCCTTTTTGCTTTAAGAAAAAAAAATTAAACATAAAAAAATTTGGTAAATATTTAAAAGTGGGGTCTATTATTTTAATTTTTATTTTTTTGAACGAAATTCCGATTTGATTACATTGATATATTTTTTTTTTGAAAATACATAAAAAAATAAACAATTAAAAAAAAATTGATTATCATAACTTTAACAAATTTAAAAAAAATTTATAAATTTAGAAAATTGTAATATTCAGCTTTTCTTTTTTAAATTGTTCTTTTCAAAAAAAGATAAAACAGAAGTTTTATCCAAAAACATGAGAGCCAAAATTTTTTCCAACTTTCAAAGATGATTTTACAATTAAAAAAATTATTTTTTTTTATATTTTTGATATCACCATCATAAACCCGCCGTAAAATCAAAGAAGAAAAAAAATATGATGATCCATCAATTTATCTATTTTTAATGGCCAAAAATAGATTTGACCCCACTTGTAAATAATTCCAAAAAATTTTTATTTAAATTTTCCAATTTTTAGCTTAAAAAGTTGAACTTTTGAATTTCTGGTTAGAAAAGTTTTTTTTTTATTAATTTCGGTATATAAAATTGAAATTTTTTTCATAAGCCCTTTTTGCATGAATAACGCAGTTGTTAAAAATTTTTAATTGATAAAACAATTAATTTATAAAACAAAAATTTTAAATGCGCATGCGCATAAATTGTTCAATAATTATTAATATCTTCAATAAAAAATAAAATTCCATTTTTTTACCTTTGAATAAGTTCAACTTCATCATATATTTTAATTCAATAGATCTTTCAATTAAAAAAACTGAAGATGCAGAAATGATTGAATTATTAAAAAAAATTTTAATGAGCAAAACCATTCACATAATTAATAATTATCAAATTATAATAGTCATTAAATTTAAGAAAATAAAAACTATTCAGTATTAATAATGACATTAAAGGTGCAATTAGATGACCAAGTATCCTCGTCAATTGGCTTGTAAGTGGTATTCCAGTCAATATCAAAGGACCTTTCATCAAGGCTCTGTGGGCATTAGAGAAATGCTCATTAATTTGAAACATTTATTGCTCGCAACATGGTATATCTATATATAAACCGATCTTAGCTATTAATTTATGGATATGGATATACATCACCGGGAACACAAATGCCATTCTATTTAACGGTCGCGTAATTGAATAACTGAATAACTCCCGGGCGAAACGCTCGATAACAACATAACTCCCGCAAGCATATTAATTCTTTTTATTCTATTATACTAAGCAAACAAATAAATATTATAAATATATCTATATATAAGTATATATACTATAAATAAATACATTGAAAGCGAAAAAAGCTTTTTCATGTCGATAAACTTGACGGCTGTTTATTTTTTTGCTAAGAAAATTTATCGCGCGTAATTTCCGCCAGGTAAATTTATCATTTTTTTTTCTTTATTTCATTATCGAAATTAATTTCCGCTATTACTATTGTTATTATTGGAGTTAATGATGAATATAAATTTAAATATTAAGCGTGAAATAGTAAATTTACATTACCTCATTATCGATATAAGTGATTTCAATACTATCTGCGGATACTTCTTTGCTCCATTTCATTAATGGACTGTTGTTATTGTTAGGGCAATTATATATTTTTGGTGACTCGCCTTCTGGAATATAAATATGTTCAAAAATATAAGTATGATTATTAATCAGTAATTTTACGTTAGTTAATTTTTGTGTTAAAAAATATATTTGTTAATTTTTTTTTACTTAATAAAACAGAATAATAATAAAAATGAAATTAATCTTCAAATTTCAGCCAATAACTAACAATAAATGATTAGGTTGTTTAAGATCCGTGATTTATTTAATGTCTAAATTATATCAAAATCTGCAATGTTTCGTTAATAATCTCAACTTCATCAGGCGTCTATAAATTAATAGAAAACCATCATTTACATGTCAACACTAGACAAATAAAAATAAAATTATATAATACAAATTTTTTAATTTTTAAATCTTACAATCTTAAAATATCTAAATTAATTAAAAATTAAAATTCTATAAAAATAATTATTTTCAAATGACAATTATTAATTTAATCATTAGCTCTATGGACGTGGATAAAATTTAATTTACGGATTAAAAATTTCCATGCGATTAATTCACTCAAAGGTATTAATTAATTTATTTGTTGTACTTGCTTATTGTGATTTGCTACTAGGTTATTGCTACGTGCTTGTTGCAATTTGCTACCTGCTGGTCGCGTTTTCCTACTTGCTTGTTGCGATTTGCTACTTGCTTGTTGTAATTTCTTGTAATTTATCACAAGTTTGAGATCAAATACATTAGAAATATACTTTTTATATATAATTTTATTTTATTTTAGAAATTATATAATTTTATTTTTATTTGTATATCGTTGACATGTCAATGATGGTTTTCTATTGATTTATAGACGCTTGATGAAGTTAAGATTATAAACGAAACGTTGCGGATTTTGATATAATTTAGATTTCAATCGTTTCAATTTTAAAGAGAAAAAAAAATCCGAATAAAATTAATAACTTAATCATTTCAAATTAAATAGACTCTCAATCTCGAATTACCTTCTTAAGTAAATAAATGCTCCATCATATATTTATACATAAATTTTGTAAAATGAGAAATAGAGAGGATGTAATTAGAAGCAATTTGTGACCAAGTTGAGCAGAATTAAATTGTAGTGAGATGGAATGTTTTAATTAAACGTTAAATTGATATAAATTACTAAAGTTCTAATATTCATGTATAGTTAACCTTTAATATTTGTGTGGACTGAACAATTTGAGTATACGTTGGTAGTCGATGAAGAGGAAGCCAGAGATGAAGACGGATTTTTAAAGAAAATAATTTTGTGAAGTCCGCGGTCCAAATTTACAGCTAAACGCACTCGCTTTTCTTTTTGCGGTTCTATTTGCTGATTAAACAGTACGCTCGTTGTCGGCTGGTTTATTTTTATGAACATTTCTTCTTCGATTGTCCTTATGTCGGTCGGGCACTCTGGAAATTTAATCGTTTATATTAGAGATCGTTTTTATAAGCGGAGACTTTTTTTCTTTATAATTAATAGCTGGGCTATTATATAATACAGTAAAAGTAATAAATATGAGGATAAGTACAAGTATTAATATAAGAGAAGTGGTAATTAAATGAAGAAGTTGGTGCAGAGCGACTAGACACTTACTGGTACACTGCCCGGTCTTAATGCCGTCCCAGTTTCCATTTTGACGACACGTGAGCTCGTATTCTCCGAGGATATAATACCCTCGTGGACATCTCAAGGAGCATTTAGTACCCGGCAGATTATTAAGTGCTTTGTGTGCTGACCACACACTATGAGATGACTGACGTGAACAGATTAACGATCCTCTTTTTGGTACATCCAAAGACGAACACGATACTTCGTTTATGTCTGCAAAAAAAATTTTTTTATTTATTTTATTAGCAATTTAAAGAAAAAAATTTTAAAAATTTCAAGTATTGGGACGAAAAGTTTAATTTTTTATATTCTTCAACTTTCAATGACTATTAATCTACTTTAAAACACTATTTCAGGTGGACTATTTGCGGTAAACAAATTGGTTTCGTCCCGAGGACAGCGACCGTATTTCAATACTGTCAGACTTGTTTTTTTATAATAAATAGACGAATTTTCAGAAAGATAATTTACAGAATTTTATTTTCTTTAGAGTAGTTTCATCAGCGGTAAAAATTTTATAGCTTCGATGAGATTATTTAATCTAAAAGCTTACTCTTTATTCAAACTCTTTTTTTCTAATTTATCAGCATCAATTTGTTCTCGTTTTATTGATCGTTTAGTTAGAATAAAAAAGGCGGCTTTTGCTGAAAAAATACTACAATTCAGCGAAAAAAAATCGCGTTTTAAAAATTAATTTCACACCAATTATCATAAAAATTCTACATATACTAATTTTATTTTTTATCCACTATTATTGTGACTTAACAATAAAATTTTGTTTTATTAAATAATAATTTTTTATAAATGATTTTACTTTATATTTTGTTTTATCTCTTTAATATCACACGAGTCTTAAAAGCAAAAATTTCAAATTTTTATTAATTAAAATTTAACTATGAATAAATTTTTAATAATAAATAATTAAAATTTTTCCACCGCACTGACAAAAGCATTTGTTTTTAATAAAACTTTTTGCAACTAATGTAATTTCTGAATAAAAAAAAAAAAAAAAATTGTTTCACCAAAAAATAATCAAATTTCGTTGGAATTTCACAAACAAAATCTTTTAATTAAATTTTCCATATAAATTAAAATTTCCCGGATAAAGTAAAAATTTAATAATATAAAAAAACGATCGCGCTGGACGATAAATTTATGGAATAATTGGGGTAAAATAGAAATTAAAAGGGGATTAAATTATCGAGTGTATCATCGAAAACGTATTTGAAGACAATCTTGTTTAATGCAGTTACTCGAGAGACTATTAAAATAATTTGTGCTAGTAATAACCTTCTCGTTCGGGCAGCACACTAACTGGGAGGGCACTTACCCGTGCAAGATTTTCCATCAGGCGATAAAATCCGTTCATCACCGTTGCAGGCGCAAAAATAACTGCCATTGGTGTTCTCACACACTTCGCTGCATCCTCCGTTGTTGTCCTCGCACTCGTTTACATCTAAACAAAAGATTCACCGTTAATTAAATTTTTTTCACTTGCCTTTTGCTCATTCGTTTACATCTAAACAAAAGATTTAGTTAATTTCATTTTCATTTACATTTTATTTTGTTTTATTTATTTGTCTATTTGTTTGTCTATTCATTTAAATACTTTCACCATTTTTTAGTGTTAAATTAAAGCCTTTATTTTATTTTATTTTATTTTATTTAACCGGCTTTCAATTGAATCTCTTTCAATACAAACTGTTACTGTCACTGTAATCGTCGGCAGACTCGCGAACAAAAAGAAATGGAATAAAATAAAAATAAAGTAAAAATAACAACCGAATTTTCTGAAAAAGCTTTTTCCACACAACTGATTTTTCTTCTTCTCCATTATTACATTCGACGCTTAGTCGTCTAACCATCAGCTACAATAATCTTTGTTCAATTTCTCAACAAACCTCAACTCTAGGCTCTCCATTATTACATCATAAATCACTTGAATTTTCTTGCTATCGAAAATTTTTTCTCTTATAAACATTAAATAAATAAAAAAAGTCAATTTAATCCACTATCAACTTCGTAATAAATTTTTTTTTATCAAAAAAATATAAGGAAAAAAATTTGCCTGTAAGGACGGTCAATTATAAAAATTTTTTGTTCGGATGTAGGAATTTAATTAAAGAAATAAACTTGATTTTTTGTGAATTTTAATGGGATTATATGTAATTTATTTTTCAACGAGCAGTGAGGAAAAAAAAATTTTAAGTCTTGAATTTAATAAATGAGCCTATGAGAGTATAAGTGTAAATAATAATTATAATTAAATTTTTGGGAGAAGAACAATTAGAACAAAAAGACTCGTCAAAACCACGTGACGTTGGGTCGAAGGGTTTTGTTGGAATACCTTCTGTTCGCTTGAAATTACGTTACCCTTGTCAAGTGGGAGTGCTTTAGGAAAGGTAAGTACTGACGGAGAATATTGGGCCTTAAAATATTTCACGCAACATTTGAGAAATTTTTTTAGTTTAAATTAAAAAAATTTTTTTTGCATAATAATAATAATAATAATAATAATAATAATAATAATAATAATAATAATAATAATAATAATAATAATAATAATTTTATCTAGATATTTTTGGAGTTTGATCGGGGGAAAAAAAATAAGCATAATATTTTAATCAACTTGGGATAAGTAATTTTTTTTTTGAACTATTTTTAGAAATACTTCAATACTTTAAATTAATAAAATAATAAAAAAAATCAATACTTTGTCATTTGAACCAGAGGTTAATGTACCAACAGAAGTTTAATTGTAGTAATTACTATCTGAAATAATAAAATAACAATTAAAATTGATGAATAAAATTTAATTAAAGATTAAAAGTAATTGTAATAAAATAATATTCCAAAAGTTAGGAAATACAAAATAAATATTAAAAGTTTATAATTAAAAAATGAATGTGATCATTGGCCTGAACTAAATTTACCAACACAGGTTGATCTCATAGACTCATGATACCCTTTGGGACACGGATCAATTTTCTCATCAGCTGGCTGATCATTAAGTTCGTCCTGTTGAGCGCACCGGTAAGAGCCTGGTGTATTTATGCACCTGAATTTGCAAACTTCGTTTTGCAGATCCGGAACCGCGCACTCATCAATGTCTGCAACAAATTTACAGCTCTTATAAAGAAACCTCATGAATAATTACAGAACATGAATTTCCGACTTTCAATACAAAATTAAAACTTTATAAAATTTTATACCAAAAAATTGTAATATTTTTATTGAAATAGAATAAAATAAATACTAACTAACCTTGACAAGTTTTCCAGTCGTCTTGCAACATAAATCCATCGGGACAAAGACAAAAAACTCTTCCCTTTGTTGAAAGACAAGTATGAGAGCATCCTGCATTGTTTATGGCGCAAGGACTCGCATTACCGCACGTATGATTGTCAGCTGAAAGGATCGTGCCCGGCAGGCCCTCGCACCCACACGAGTATCCTGGCTCCAAGTTTTGACAGCTATCTTGACACGGCCCCCGTCCGTTGTTCTCCAAGCACTCATTCAAATCTTTAAATAATTTATCACCCCAATAAAATATGTACAGCTCTCTTCCTCTTCTTTTGTTGCCTTCAAAATTCGAGGATTAAAATTGTTTTTACCTTCACAGTGAGACTTGTCTTGTGCATATTTCATCCCTTGCGGACACTCGCATCGATAACTGCCTGGAGTATTCACACACTCGTATTGACAGTCTCCATTCGCGTTCTCACATTCGTTAATATCTAAAATATAATTTTACTTTGCTCTGTGATTATTCCATTAATTAAAAAATTTTAATATAAAAATAAATCAATTTTTTTTAATAAATAAAATACATAAAAAAAAAAAATGTATATTACCGTAAAAATAAAATTATTTTTTAAAGAAATTTATTTTTGATAGTTTGTTGTGTTGCAGATAATAATTGCACTGTAAAAAATTTTCTTAAGTTAATCCAGAGTAATTCTTAATTGATTTAATTACTCTGTAGTAAAAATTAACTTCAAGATAAATTTTATGTTTATTATTAACGAAAAAAAAAAAACTCCGTAAAGAATTTTTAATTTTTTTCACTGACTGAAAAAAAAATAATTTTAAAAGAATATTTCTGATTTAAATAAAAAATTAATAATCAGAAAATTCAATTGGAAGAAATAAAAAATTTTTTATAAAAAAAAAATTTCGAATAAGACAATTGATAAATAAAAAAGTGTACGCCGAAGAGTGAAATAAAAAAATAAATATAGTGTTTTAGGTAGAAGGCATTCGTACCAATGCACTTATTGTCCTGAAGATAAAAGCCCTCGTAACAAAAACAAGTAGGTTTATTGTCAACTTGCTTGCAAATCTGATCACAAGATGAACGGGAGCATATTTCACGGTAGTTGTTATTATTCTTGGGTGTACATGAAGGTATTGAGGTTCCGATCCATTGTCGGTTTTTGCACAACAATCTTGTTGTATTTGACGACAACACAAAGCCCTCAGTGCATTCATAATTTGCCTCCAAATATTCCGCGTGTGGTTTTGACGACCTTTGTTATCGGACAGTGTTTTAATTACAATAACTTATTAATTATTTATTACTTATAAACATACCGTCGAATATTAATTAAAAACTTACTTAACATATTTAATAAGAGCATGAGGAACAACTGGCGCTGGAATAAATTTACCTTCCATGCAGGATACGTCCCCATTTGAATTATTCGCTAAAGTTTCACTTTTAATCATCGACTTATTAACTTTAATATCAATATTATTATTATCACTATTTAAATTAATATTATTATTTTTTAATTGATCGTAATTAGATATGGAAGAGCTTCTGGAATTGATAACTCGCTGATGCAAATCCTTAAGCAGTTGCTGCTCGAAATTTTCATCATCGTAATTTTTAATATCGACGGATTTGAAAATCCTCTGGTAGTTTTTCTTTTTCAATTCATCAGAGTAGATTTTTTTCCTCCCCTTCTTCAAACGCCGGATTTTCCCCCGGGATTTTTTATGATTTCTCGTTCGAGACTTCTTTTTGATCTTGTCTTGTGCTTCTGAACCGACTAAACCCAATTTTCATTATGTTTTTAATTTACTTTCAGATTTAAAAATAACTAAATACATAAATTATGCACTCACCCGGCTGGATCCTGTCCATTATTATTATTTTCCGAGGTGTTACCGTATAGTTTTTAATTACTACGTCTACGTATTTATTAGTGTCATTTTTGAGCTTTATTTTCTTTTCGTCTGAGAGAATTAACTTCCATCTAAAATATTTAGATTATTTATTTTAACATTCTATTGAATTTAATACGAATAGAGGATAATAGTTTTAATTACAATTTACATTGATAAAAAAATTAAAATTACTCAAAGGAAATATTCTTGAACTGACAAAATTAATTTTAAGAAATTTATGATTTTTCATGAAACAGAAAAATTTTTTAAATTGATAATTTAAAAAGAAAATACCGAAAGAAATTTTTTTTACTGCAATTTTTAAATAATCTAATTAACAGATTATTTAAAATTATTTATAGTGCTCAGTAAAAAAAAAAATTATAGTACCACAGCAATTATTTCATTTTTTTTAATAATTTTTAAATTTAAAAAGTAATTTATTAAAAATTTCTTTTAAACATTTCATTACTCAAAGCAGAAAACTACGAAAATTTAGCATACGACTGTTTGAATAGCAGCAGTAATTATACCACAGAAGCTGTAAGTCTGAGTAACATACTACTATTAAAATATTATTATACCAAACAATTTAATTAATTCCCTAAAATTTTGCACTAAAAAAACAGAATTAACTTGATTAAAGAGAGAATTTTTGAGGGAAAAAATAATTTTTAAGAATTCAAACCTCTTGAATTAAAATAAAAAATTTTTAAACTAGCAAACTCTTAAAAATTTTCCTATTAAAATAAAATCAGTCAATAATAATCTATTTTTACCCAGAAAAAAAATTAATTTGAATCAAGAGAAAAAAATTTGAACCAAGAAAATAATATTTAAAAGTTTCATTAATTTGGATCAAGAAAAAACTTCTTGAATCAAATAAAATTTACTTAAACAAAGAATTTTTTTTGCTCAAATCAAGAAGATTCTAGAATCCTGATAAATTCGAAGAAGAAAAAATTTGTCAAAATTATTTACTTGATTCAAGTCAATTTTTTTCTCTGTGTATACACTACAAAAACATTAATCTGTGCGTGATTTCTGGCAAGAGAACATCAGAAGATTATCAAAGTTTCTTAGAACAGTAATTCCGAGAAACTTTTTTCCTAACAGCGAGTCTAGTTACCGAGTAAAAAAATAATTTCCTCAAGTATAATAACATACAAGCACGTGATAACAATGTAATCCAGCCAAAAAATGTATGAAACAAAAAACATAAAATTCTTACGTCGGTTCATCGAAATCTTCGAGGCGCTTAAACTTCTCAGTTGAAATGCTATCACGATCACGGTACTCCGGCTGTTGAGTGAGCCCTGGAAAATAAAGGAAAAACAAGTTAACTAAAGCAAGATAAAAATAAGTTGATTCGTTCTTTTATATACTACTTATTCCTAAGTGATTCACCGCCCCCAGTAACAAGAACAAGAGTCGGGTGAATTAGAATAAAAAATAGAAGATATAATAAAAAGGGATGAAAAATCTTTAAAACTAGCGACTACTGACAGGGTATTCAAGATCCTGCTTGACAACAATTCGTGAAACTTTTCTTCCTTCTTTTAGTTATTTTCCTCTTACTCTTGCGCTTCTCCTCAACTGAACTTGTTCTTCGAGAATTGGTCTTGTTCTTGGTCGTGATTTTCCCCGCTTGGATCCTGTTCCGTCGTTCATCGTTGATCGCTCGTCGTACAAGTTTTGGTACATTCCGTAAGTTGCAAGTTTAAGTTTCGCAAGCTCATTCGATTCGAGAGAATAGAATCTCGGTATTATAACCATTGAATTCTGTAAGGCTTGTCATCGTGACTATGACGTAAAACACCTTTTATAGTTAATAGAAAAGTAGACGAAGAAGTAGATCTGTGATATATAACACCAGTTTATTCACTTCGGGTCTCGTTAAACTTGATACGAAACTTTTCATTATTGGATTTTATATACACAAGTTAATTTAGTGATGCAATGCAGATTTAAAAAAGATCCACCTGGAGATTAACTGTTACTAACTGTGTCACGGTGTAATTTCGCAGGACGAGAACTAAATTTCTAGTCAGAGTCTCACTAAGATCAATATAATTAAAAAGTTTAGCAATTGTCGAAAGCGAACCGTGAATAATAGCCAACGAGTTATATTATGGTAAGATTTTTAAATTAGACTAAGGGGAAAAAATATTATTACATATGAATTGTAAATGAGCATGTATATTTTTTTCAATGTTCTGTAAATCAAATCAACATATTTTTATTTTAATTCATTTAATAGTCGCATAAACAGCATGGTCATAATTAACTTCAAAATTATAAACAATGTTAAATAATTATAAATAATATTTCAAGCACACATGGAAAAAAATTAAATTGATTTTTATATCTAAACACATACTCGTACATGATCATGTATTTTTTCCCCGGTTAAAACTAAGATGCAATAAAAAATACTTTTAGAATTATAAAAGACACGTATAGTAATTTCTTTTTACTAACAAAGTATTATGTTTTTTAGTTTTTACTCTCTAGTTTAGGTCCTTCTTTCTTGTTATCGTGTCCTTTCTTTTCTTTCTTACAATTATTTACTCTTTTTTTAGGATTTTCTTTTTACTAACGAGGCAATTTTTCTTATAAAACGGGTTTCCTCTTTAACACACGCCGCCCTGAAGGATAAACTTTCGACGAATAGTTTTAAGCTCTGTTAAAAGCATGACTTTTTAAGCATTTTAATGCTGTAAAAAAAATCTAGTGGTTTAGTTTATCCTCCTTTTAGTCATCGACCTTTTTTACATCACTTGACATTACTCTCTTTCAAATTCTGATTTATTTTTCTAGGATTTTACCTTTCTTAATTAATAAATAGATATTTTTTAGGTAAATTAAAACTAGGAGATATAATTAATTTTTTCAGCAGAATCAGACATTTACTCGATGGGATTTTCTGGAAAATTTTTAGAGAATAACTTAATAACTTTTTAAAAATTTGACTAGACTATTAAAAAAATGTTTTATACTTATAAAAATAATTAAACTATCGAAAAAACTTGAGTTGATCTATTGCTAAGAAAAAATATGATAAGTATCAAAAATAAAATATTTAAAAAATATCGAAAGTTGATCGCATGGAAATCTAAAACTACATTTTGAACAAGATTAAAAAAAAAAAAATTCTAAATGTCATTGGAAATGTAATAGCCCCTTGAAACAATATTTTTTAGCGGAAAACCCGAAGCAATATTTTTATCAGTCTCTTGTCGCTCGGATAAAAAAATAACAAATGTTTTTGGGAGGAATAAAAAAATGATAGCAACGCGATAGACATGTGTCTATTCGGGCAGTCAATCATGAGTGGTAGTAACAGCGCAGAACCAGAGAGCAACGAGATCGGAAAACATTTGAGCTTATCGACTTATATTCCAAAATAACGACTCCACTGTATCGTTTACTTATAAATTATTGTATCTTTTTCCAATATATTTTCGTGAGCTACAAAAGAAGACAAAAGCTCCTAAATTCACTCCAGGCCAATAATTCCTCGATTTATGACTGTGATTATTAGGGTGGGTCAAAAAAATCGAATAATTTATTTTTGATTTTATACTCTGAAAAATAGGTTCGTAGACACCTAAAAAGAATTCTCTCCAAGTATAAGCTCTTAATTATAACGGGAAGGTCCTCCGCTTTGCGGGTTTCTATTTTTTTCGAATAATCAGATAAAAAAATTTATATCTCGCTTCCAACTGCTTGGAAAAATATTCCGTGGCATAGATTTTGTGAGAAATTGAATGCTTTACAAAAAAGGTCTCTTATGACTTTTTCAAAAACTCAACCGATTAAAAGATATTCATAGTTGAAGTTTGGCTATTTTAAGGAAAATATTCGTTTTTATTATGAATTTTATAAGTCGATGAAAAAAATTATTTCGGATTGCGGAACTCATGATTTTGTAGGAAATTTACTGCTCTACAAAAATGGTCTCTTATGATTTTTTGATTAAGTGAAGCCGTTACGAGATATTCATCGTCAAACATTAACGAATATCAATATTTCCAGTTTTTGATCAATAATTCGATAAATTTTAATTTAAACTATGAGTTTCAGGAAAATTTACATAAATTTGAGTTTCGATCGATAAAGAAATGTTATAATAAGTTAGATAAAGAATTATTGGAATTATCATTGATTTTCCTTGGAGAAATGCCTCAAGAAAAGATTTCTTTCAAACGTCCTGGTGCTGTTCATCATGCTAGATGGATGGCTAAGGCCATTTATAGTTTGAAAATGTATCTATTCAGAGATGAATTCAAACTCTCTCAGAAAGAATTGCATGGTCTTCGTCATTTCTGTATTTTTATAGTCACATTGTATTTAAAAGCTTGGTTTTCATCAACTTCTGCAACAACTGCTGCTTATCATGACTTGCAGTTTATGAAAAATTTATTGGAGTACAAACATATCAATCCTTTGATTTCTTCAGCTACGTGTGAAAAAATGATTTCGCACTTATGGTATTTGAGCGATGAACTTGCCATTTTATCACTGTTTGACGATGGCGTTCCATTAGAAGTAAAAAAAAGTATTGTTGAAGCTGTTAATACTCGTGAAGGTACAGATTCTAAAGCTAAAAGATTTGTAATTGCTAAAAAGATTTGAATTCATTGGCGCAGAGAACTCTGAGTGACTTTGTGTCTAAAAAGTCATTAAATCTTTTCAAAATCTTCGATCTACCGTATGACTTTCTTGATGTCGATGTTGAATTATGGCCTACTAATGAGAGTTATCTCGAAAATAAAGAATACTTTCAACAACTAAAAGTTGTCAATGATTCAGCAGAGCGAGCTGTTGCATTAGTTAGTGAATATAATCAATGCTTGACAAAAATGAAGAACAATTCCAGTACTTATTGCAAGTTGTCAAAGAACATCAAAAAACATTCCCAAATTGTAATAAAAGAAATTATTTATAGTAATAGCGTACTGTTATGTTAAAAATATAGACAATTATATTGCAATTGATAATTCAATAAAAAATTTATCTATAAAAAGTTAAATACTGGTTGTTTCTCACTTGATTCAATACTTTTCATATTAAATTTGACAAAGAAATATGTCATTCACTTCAAATTAAACTAATCATTGGCTATATGTCGAAAAAAATGCTCTAATTTCTTGTTTTAATGCAATCAAACAAGCTCAAGACTGAAAACAATATTAAAAAAATTGTTTATAACATTTCTTTATCGATCGAAACTCAAATTTATGTAAATTTTCCTGAAACTCATAGTTTAAATTAAAATTTATCGAATTATTGATCAAAAACTGGAAATATTGATATTCGTTAATGTTTGACGATGAATATCTCGTAACGGCTTCACTTAATCAAAAAATCATAAGAGACCATTTTTGTAGAGCAGTAAATTTCCTACAAAATCATGAGTTCCGCAATCCGAAATAATTTTTTTTCATCGACTTATAAAATTCATAATAAAAACGAATATTTTCCTTAAAATAGCCAAACTTCAACTATGAATATCTTTTAATCGGTTGAGTTTTTGAAAAAGTCATAAGAGACCTTTTTTGTAAAGCATTCAATTTCTCACAAAATCTATGCCACGGAATATTTTTCCAAGCAGTTGGAAGCGAGATATAAATTTTTTTATCTGATTATTCGAAAAAAATAGAAACCCGCAAAGCGGAGGACCTTCCCGTTATAATTAAGAGCTTATACTTGGAGAGAATTCTTTTTAGGTGTCTACGAACCTATTTTTCAGAGTATAAAGTCAAACATAAATTATTCGATTTTTTTGACCCACCCTAGTGATTATTAGTATTAGTATATATAAAATAGTTTATCGACTTTTAAAAATCTAAAAATCTTGAGGAGAAAATGTAAAAAAATTTCACTTCTTCAATCAAATTAAGCAACAGTAAACACTGGAATAAAAAATGTAAAAATAAATGTGAAAAATATTCTTTATCTGAAAAATAATAAAAATAATGGGTTGACAACACATAATGGAACTTTTCCATCAAAATCTTTTTTCCACATGAAGACTAAGTCGTTTATCCGTGTTTCTGTTATCTCATTGGGGCTTTTCATGCGTCTGAACATAAACTATTTTTCTCTTTCATTATTTTACTAAGAAAAACATTTTTTAGTCCCCAGATTTTTTTTTTGCAACCCTTTTTTTTTTTTTTTTTTTTTTTTTTTTTTTTTTTTTTGATAAATCCCGTACATATATAAGTATACATATAATGTATATTTTAAATTACTTGCCGCTCAATTAACTTTTTATTTATTTTTTGGAGTTATCTGGCTTTGGCTGTAATTTCAGTTAAAAGTCTCGCTGCAGGTTTTACTCTTGTATATTTATTTATGTTAAGATGTGAAATAAAGTATAATGTTTTATTGGAGGATTGCACTGATGGCAACTCTCTGAGGAGGTTGGTTACAATGTTGAATAAATCGATAAACCACACGAGGCTAGTGTAGAAACACTACAGATATACATCCATATCTATTATGTGTCTATATCTACCTGCATATATATGCATAAAATACAGACTCGGCATGGTCTGGTGACGATATATATGTATATATGTAACATTTGAGAGTGGTTTTGAACTACCCCGGAAAGATCGACACATTAGCTTTGCTCAATTCAAATGTACTAAGTTAACAAATGTGGTTTATCGATTGTGTAATTTTAAACACTAACTGAGGACACTTGTTAACTCAGCAATGGTAATTTTATTTAAAATACTGCAGTGTGTTTGTTTTTGAAAACAGATAAAGTTAAATGCTTTTTGAATTGAAGGTTTGTAATTTGAACAGTGAAGTTTATTTGAGCGTAAAAGTGAAAGATGTAGAGTTGAGTGGAATAGATGTAAAGCTCAAGGGATTTTTTGGATGAAAGGAATGAAATGTGTAGCGAGGGTTCTTATTTAACGATCAGATTTGATCGAGATGGAATGAAAGGTCTGATATTCTAAGATTGACTTTCTCAATTTGAGATTAATTCTTTTGGAAATACTCGAAGTTGTAATTTATGGTTTGACGTAGAACGAGAATCTTTGATGAAAACGAACCCGATGAGTTTTATTGTTGAGTAACTTTTGCGGGAATAGGGTAAATATTATTGGATTCAATTAAATATTTTACGAAGTAAATAATTTTATGGAATTGAGTGAATAATTTGTTGAATGAAATAGAATACATTCGGTTTAACTGAATGTTTATTTGATTTGGTTAAATTTTTGCTTGTTATAATGCATTCAGAGAGAATTTACATTTTTGTGGCTTGAAATTAGTTATGAGTCAGATTTCATGAGGTCCATTTTCATAGAGAGCCTGAAGAGAAGCTATAATTTGTGTTTTAGCTTACGAGTTTGTACTTTAAGCAAAGTAAATTTGAAATTTGAATCGTAATCATTTTGTCGCAACAAAAAATATTACAGTGTACCTTAATATTACTACCTCATCACACAGGGATTCTTGAGATTCAGAGTTTTGATCTTTAGAAAAGGAATTCGTCTTCAAAGAAGTCCCGGCGTGTCGTTATTACTAATTTCATGACTTTATTACAGCTCAACCCGTTGCAGAAACAAACTGATTATTTGATATGAACATTTTCACATAATTACGAAATTTCATGATGATGATGGTGGTAATGATAATTTCTACAATTAAACTTTTGAAATTTTTTATCGGATTATACTGAATAATTTCTTCCGCAAATCAACCTAGCATAATTAGAATAGAAGGCAATTAAACATCGATAATAACTTCCGTTTATAATAAAAAATTCATTCTCTTCAAAAGTATTTAATTTGATGCTATCAAGTGTCATCATTAAATCTCAATGCGCTTATATAATAATGTAAAAAATAATAATAACACAAAGAGGAAAAAAAATGAATTTAACTTAAGTTTGCTCTCGACGCTTTTAATAAACTTTTATTTTAATTGAAAAGACTTTTCCCATTCAGATAAACGATCTTATCAAATTCTTTTATACAAAATCAGAACAATTAAACAAACTTTTCATTTTAATTCAATAGACAGCTTCTTTAAAAATTTTTCTATTATACTTGAATATATTATCCTAGAAAAAAAAAAATAAAACAATCAAGTACTCTGATAAATCACGAGGTCGTTGGACGTCTTATGAATATTTTTTTACCACCGAGGTGATATCCATAAAAATTAAGTTCAATTTTATTTTATTATCTATTTTTTCTTCTTTCAATTTTATAAAATTTCTAAGATTTGCCAAAAAAATGTTCTTAAAATTTATTACATAAAAATGTCACGTGAATTTTTTTTATTTATACCGAAAAAAAATTAAATTGATTCAAGGGTGAAAATCTTTAACTTTAAAAAAATAATTAAATTAAATCAAATTTTTTTAAACTCGAAACAATTAAAAAAAAAATTTTTTTTGTATTTTAAATTTCGATGAAAAAATTCACCAAACATTATCAATATCTAAAAGTTATTAACTGATTTCATAAATAAGATTTCACTAATGAATCCACCGAAAACGTAATTTATCGTTAATAAATGTTGGATATTAAAATAAAAAAGTAGGGTGATAAATATGATCCCACGGTTTTATATAAAATGTAAAATGAAATTTATTCATGCAGAAATTTATTATGTAGATCTATTGTGTTACGTGATCTTGGTCCAGTAGCAGAGTAATTTTATTCAAGTGAGCGCTCTCAGTTGAGTTAACGACAGTACTTGTAATCCACGATTCAATCTCCGATATTTATTCTCCGGAAGTGATAACTACAACTGCACTACCGTGGGACCTTTATGTACTGTTAAATGTCTATAACTTCTATGTATATATATACATACACAAGGGTATTGTATCGTAGTATTCTAGTTTAGATTGTTCCGGTGGATTTAGAAATTGCCTTCATCTTCCCAATTCCATATTCCATCATAATTCTCTTTGTGGTTTTGGTTGAATTTTGTCATGTGAAAATGTACACAAATCTTAAATAACAATAACAGTCACAATCTCCACTAAGGTATTGATATAAATAAATAAATAAACAATCGTTATTGTTTTAGCTCATCCGAAAATATTTCAAGTTGTGATAAAAACATTTGCCCTAAATAAACATAAAATAACGCAGTAAAATGTTGTACATTAAATCGCGAGCCCAAATTACTGCTGTAAAGTGCAGCTGTTGTAATATTAAACTTGATGGTTTAAAACCGCGGGCTCAGATATATATTGTTGCTTTATCAATCAAATTCACCGCGAAAAATCGAATTAAAAAATATTTTTTCCAAAATTAACTAAAAGAATTTATGGAGTTAAGCATCAATCTCAATTATTTAGAAATTTACTTAATAATTCTGTTGTTTAAACGAAAAATAAATTTTTGCCAAAAGAAAAGAAAATAAATTTAATAATGTTTAAACTCTCGGAAAATGTTGCAGAATAATTAGATGGAAATTTCCGTAATATTATTTTTTGTGGACACAATTTTTTTTACTTTTCTATTTTCAGAATCTTCAAGACATCCTCAGAATAATTATTTTCCATTAAATTAAATTTTTTCACCGATGCATTATTATATAAATTTTATTTTATATTTTTATTTATGTATTATAATATATGCAGTCTATAAACCGTATTCTTTGTCATTTGTATGCTCTAACTGCTTTTAAAATTTTAATATTCATAGAAAATATATACAAACGCGAGCTTTATTATATTCATATTTATATTGCATATGTCTTCAGTAATTTATATATATATATTTTTTTTTTAATATAAAGAGCGCTTTAAATCTATCCAAGAAAAAGATTTACTGCACCGCCCATTTAGATAAAAATGCCCTTTTTGTGTATTCAATAATGGGTAAACTCATCCAGACGTTGTCCGATACTTTAGAATTCGGAATATGCTTAGCTTTAGGTGCTTCTGCACCGGACATTGGTGATGCACCGTTGCACGTGTAAACTTGATATAAAGTGCTCGTTTCACGCCAAGTGCATTTCACCCTTACCCCACGCAGCCCTTCTCTTATTCTTGGCCCCGTTGCTCCCTTAACAGCCCAACCCCATCCCCATCGACTTTTGCTACCTACACCTTCAATTGTCTACCTGTTAAGCTCTGTCTCTCTTATCTGTCTAGTCTCTTTCCCAACACCGACCACACATTCGCACGCTAACTCGCGCTGGACTTTTTAACTATTATGTACATATTGTCCCAATATAACCCGTCCTATACTGGTTAAGTCCATTTTAACTTTAATGACAAAGACTAAACTTACTCATTTTATTCCTAGAATAATCCTCGGAACTTCATTAAAAACCTTTTGTCCAGTATTTATTTTATTTTTTTCGCTGACTAAAAAAATTTTAAAACTAAAAACTAAAAACTAAAACTCAACCTATCTTTTGTTGAATTTAATTGTCAAGTTTTCACTTTTAAAAGTTGGATTTAATTAATTGATGAACCATTCAATTGCAGTTTAAATAAAACTTTTTTTTTTATTTTATTTTTGAACTCAATCAATTTAATTACTGTAATTAAATATTATCTTGATACTCTGCTTTTTTTTTTTTTTTTTTATCTTATTAAAGTATTATTCAATATCAATATCTTGTCTTTTATGCAACTGAGTGCAATAATTCATTTTTTTATCGATATTAATTACACATAAAAAATTTCTTTGAAATTTATCCAAAAGTTTTATATTAAATTATTTTTATTGAACAAAATGAGCATTGAAAAATTTTAAATTCTATATATTATACGCATATTTCAAACAAGAATTTTTCGGTGCACAACTTCACAACTTCAAAGAAATTTATTTTTATTCTTAATTGAATTTATTAAAAATCAAACAAAAAGTTTTCATTTTTAAAATTTATATCAGGAAATAAAATTATCTCTTTTGATTTTATAAAATATTATTCAAACAACTAATAAAAAAAAAATTATTTTTGTGATTTAAAGCTCTCAATATTTATTTGGAAAAATAAATAAATATTCCAACTAAAATAATTTTATTGCTAGAAATTGTTCAGATATATATATTTTTACTACTGTAAAAAAATCAATTAAATTTTTTTCCCAATAATAACTTTACAAAAACTAGTAGTAAAAGTTTAGTATCAGTGAAAAAATTTTCAATACATCCTCTTAATAAATCTATAAAAAATTAGTATTAAAACTTACCACAGTTAATGGAAAATACAAGTAGAATAAAGAATAATAATAAATAAATCCTCAAGACATTACGTAAATTTTTGATAACCATTTTAATAATTGAAATCACGTTTAAAAATAAATTCCCATATTATCAATGATCAGTCATTAATTATTAATCATTACAATTACTTAACAACGAATGATAAAGTGTGGAAAGATCGCGAAACGTATCGCGCGGCCACTCGCGTGGCTCTGAATGGTTTAGAATCTCGGGATAGTTTTCCAGCAACGAGTAGAGTCTGCGACATATATATACACAATATATCTACATAAATATATTTGTTGGTATTCCAGGCGCCTGCTCAATGCTCATATCAAGTCCCTTCTCCAGCAGCGTAGTATCTGTACTGAGAACATCCACTTCCTGGTCAACAACAGCTTCTCCTTCTGCTCCACTTCTCATCTTCTGACACAACAACCCCGAGCATTCATTTAATATTTAAACACACACACATATATGTATATATTTTAAATATTAAAAATCCACTCCCACAGATTATGTTTTTTTAGTTAAAAAAAATAATTATCAAGAGCTTTTTGTTTTTACTAAATTGTCAACTCATTTAATTAAATGAAAAAAATTTTTTCTTACTTTTTTTTTTATTTTTTAGTTTTCGGTTTAATAATACTTGATAACTTTAATAATGTATCTTTAACCTCATAACGCAACATATTATTACTTTATTTGTTATTACGCGCGATACGATATCGAATTTCACAATTTTTTGACAATTGTTTTTGTTTTTTTGCAATGGATAAAATAAATGACCGGCCAGTGAAAGGAATTAGTTTCTACTGAATTCACATCGAAGTCACACGCAAAGTTTTTAATTGCCGAAAATTAAATTATTTTTTTTTTTTTCGTGATTATTACTTCAATTTAACGTGTTAAAATGAATAACCCGATTATCATCCGACCTAGGGGACGTGAAAATGATGAGGAAATACTCAGTAGTTCACCACCTGATAAAGTGAGTTTATATTTGTTATTGTTATTGTTTATGATTTATTATCGATTCAATGAATTTTCTTGTTATGAAATAGAAAAGATTATAGATGTTTAGACGCAATAAATTTAATAAATTCACGCTTTATGTTTTCCTTATTTCGAAGAATAGTTTTAATCATTTTCATATTTTTTTTTTTTTAATAATCAAAACATTTTAAAAATAAAAATAAATTTTTATAAAATTTTTTGTTTAAAAAAAAAATTTTTAGTAGTGATAAAAAAGAATTCTTTATAAGCAAACTCAATTTTTCTGACTCAATAAAATTGTAAAATTACATCAGCAGATTTCTCTTAAAAAATAACATAAAAAGATAAATATGAAGGTCATATAATTACTTTAGGTAAAATTACGACAGAATTTAGTATCAGTAAATTGAGTTATTTTTTTTAACCGAATAAATGAATAAATAATAGCAAGTTTTCCTGTTGATTTAAAATAGCGAGTCAAGATAACCTTGATTATTTTCCTTACTAAGAAGAATAATATGTTTGTAAATGCCGAGATGTTATGTTTTAATGATACATATCAATCTCGGATGTCGAAAATGAGCTGATGAAAGTCAACGCGGTATATTATTTATACAGAATAAATATATAGTGTGGATATAAGTGTAAGTATGTGAAAAATAGAGTGACAAGTGGGAAAAGACTTTGTAGAGTGGGCACCAATAATATTGGTAGGGATATTGATCTATAAATTAGCCGGGTAACCGTGATTGTAAGATTAGTTTCAATATTTATCTTTATAAAGATTTCTATTGTAATAAAAATAGAGTTTACTTGACGTTTTACTTTGGGAATAAACGATAAGAATGACAAGTTTCGGTGCTTGAGTAGGTGGTTATTGAAATTTAGTGCGAAAGTTTTTTTATTAATTGAATTTGTATGATCACTTTTGGCAAGATGATGGCCATAGAAGTAAGAAATTTTTACTGTAACTAAATGATTAATGGATGATGATGATGATGATGATTATAAGTAGTTTTACTTTTTATGAAATTTAAATTTAGAAAGATTGAAAATTTGAAAATGTTTGGAAGATTTTAGAAAGTTTAAGACGTGTGTAACTTTAGAATCTTTTAAAAAAAATTTATAAAATTATTTTTGAATAAAATAATTAATTGCAAGGTCGAATGAGACTTATGGATTATTTTCTAATTAATCAACTATTTTAATAGTTGAAAATTTTTAAGAATATAATAATTGATAAATTTAACGTATGATTGGCGCGAGACACTACCGAAACTTTGAATTAAATCTATAAAATTAAAAAATTTATGAAAGTATTTAAAAATAAATAAAATTTTTATAAATTTTTTGTTATTTAATCCAAGATTAAATAATAATAATTTTCAATAAGCTAATGAAATTTTTTCAATTAAATTATTACTATTGCTATAATTATTATTAAATAATAATAACAATAAAATTTATAGCCAAAGCTTATGGAAGGAGGTAATTATATAAAAGAAGGACGAGATTCAGCTCGTAGTACGTGTATAATATTTTCACCCAATGAAGAAGACGAAGTCGGTGCTCTTGGGAAATATCTACAGATATTCAGTGTAAGCATTGCGCTCTATAAATATTTAATGCAGACTTTATTTGTATACATACTCATATGTATTTTTTTATTTGTATGCATTCTATATATCATCTCTACGGATTTAAGCCCCGCGGCATTTTTTACTCTACTTTTTCAATATGTATTTTGTTTTATTTTATTTTATTATCGTTAGATTGGATTTTTTGCTAATTAAAATATTTCTGTAGTTAATTAAACCTTTTTCATAAAAACCTCAGTATCGAACTTCTAAATATTATCACTTTTTTTTTACGCTTCAACGCTCGCTGCTTGCAATTTTATATATCTACCGATAGACGAAACGCTGAATGATAAATGGCAAATATTTACAGGAACATAAAGTTAATCTGCTGTATATTGAATCACGTAGCTCTTTACGAAAAGTTAACGGGTATGAATTTGTGGTCGAGTGTGCACCTGGGGGAAATCTTGGAGCTGCTATCGAAGCTGTCAAGGCACAATGCAGTTATTTTTCCATCATATCCAGGTACTTTAAAAAATATCGATAATTATAAAAATAAATAAACGAATAATGATACTCGAATTGACTCAAAATAAATATTATTTTTAAAAAAAATAGACTAAGGTTCAATTTTTAATGTAAATTCATTGAAGTAAAATATTACTAAGCAAAGTAATTTTAATTTTTTAATCTATAAATTTTATCTTCGATAGAATTTTATATATTTTTTATTTTTTACTAGAAGATTACTGACGCTGATTAAATTTTTTCTTCTTTTCGAAGGAATCATAAGAATAATATGGACTCAGTGCCCTGGTTTCCGCGAAGAATTCGCGATCTCGATAAATTTGCCAATCAAATATTGACTTATGGGGCTGAATTAGATTCTGATCATCCCGGTTTTACGGATCCCGTTTACCGTGCAAGGAGAAAGTATTTTGCAGACCTTGCTTATAACTACAAACAGTGAGTATTTTTATCTAATACTTTAAACGCTTATTATTTATACATCATTTTAATCACATTTATGAATGATTAGTGACTTGACATTTTCTAATTATACCCACTCAAAAAAATTATTTACCCTAACTAAATCATTTTTTTGTGATAAGAAATAAATTTTTATTACCCAATCATCCTATTAATTATTTTGATAAACTGATGAGTGTAGAATTCTCCATAAAATCATCCATTGAAGTTTGTACATATTTGGGTTAATTATTTATAGCAAAAGCTAATAATAATTATCTCTCACAATTACAGCGGAGAACCTATTCCACGAGTGGAGTACACAGAAGAGGAAATCGCGACTTGGGGTGTTGTGTTTAACAAACTAACTGAATTGTACCCAAAATACGCGTGTCGTGAACACAATCACGTATTTCCATTGTTGATTGAAAATTGCGGGTACCGAGCTGACAATATACCGCAGCTTGAAGACATATCTCGTTTCTTGAAAGGTAATTAATTTATTTTGGCTAAGAACTTTGACTTAAACTATGAACTAATAAATTATTAATTAAATTATTACTGACAATTTCACCAAAGTTTGCAACAAAGTCATTTTTTAGCTGAACATTTTATTTGCAAGATTGATTTTAGGACCGGAAGCAGAGTAAAATGTTTTATCTCCACAACATTGGTTCAACTATTGCATACTGACGTTATTTTAGTCTTTAACGAACATTAATTATTTTAACCCGGCTTTCTTATTAATAACTCTTTAATTTCACCTGGTGTTTAATGACTCGGATGAATATAAAACAGGGTAGTTAAAAATAACATTAAAATGGATTTAGTACTTATAAAATGCTTGATAGCGATATGGACGCCAGATTTATTTATGTATTGTTGTTGTTGTTGTTTTTGAAATATAGATTGCACCGGATTTTCTTTACGACCAGTAGCTGGATTATTGTCCTCACGTGACTTTTTAGCCGGACTAGCATTCAGAGTGTTCCATAGTACTCAATATATCAGACACAGCAGTAAACCATTGTACACGCCGGAGCCCGACGTCTGTCATGAAGTTCTAGGTCACGTACCGATGCTCGCTGATCCGGCATTTGCTCAATTTTCTCAAGTTATTGGATTGGCATCTCTGGGAGCTCCAGATGAGTACATTGAAAAACTTGCCACTGTAAGTTATCGATTATTTTGTTATATTACATTCTGTTTACTACTCTTCCCTCTTTAGACATCAACGAAGTTGTTATTTGTTTTCGTTCCAACCAAGCTAAGCAACCAGCAACTAGTTTTTTAAAAGATTTATTATTTCCGAGTGATAATTATTTTTTATTTATTTGTGATCTTTGTACCGCAAGCTTGTGATTTTCTATCTTCAAGCGAAAACATAAACATTGGGGTGTTTATTTTAAAACAATCAATCGTTTACTTTTTTTTTCTTGGAAAAATGATGATTGAAAGAAAATTATTGAGGGCAAAATTTTTTCTATGGATGTTACTGACAGGAAAATTGATCGGTAGTTACTTAGATAGAGAGTTCTAATGATTTTGACCGTAAAAAATTTTGATTAATTTTTTTTTTTTTTATTTCATTCTTTGTTATAGCGGATTTATAAAGATCATTTAAAAAATTATGGACATAAAGTAAAAGACCTAGTTATCGACACTTGCAATTTTATTTTAATTAAAAAAAATGTAACATTGAAAAATTATGGCATCAATTTTTAATTTTTTATCAAACTGTAAAATTTATAAATTTTTCAAAATTTTTTTTTATTTTCTTAAAAAAAAAAAAATATAGTACTAAAACTGAGAAAAAAATATAGAATTTTGTAAAGTTTTAAAGAATCATTTGTGAATTCGTCATGGAGGAAAAAGTTTGAATAAATTAATTTTTTTATTTTTGATAATCAAGAAATGCTGAAGATCCATATCTACGATTTCCACTTTTTCAATAAAAAAATCAATTATTTACAAACGAAACATTGATTGATGCATAAAAAATAATTATGATGACAACAAAAATAATAGTAGAGTGTTTATAGCAAATATTTAATTCATTAATGTAATTATATTCGTTGTCGTACTGTTGACAGTGTTTCTGGTTCACGATTGAATTTGGGTTGTGTCGACAACACGGAGAATTAAAAGCTTACGGGGCTGGCCTTCTCTCTTCCTTTGGCGAACTCGAGTATGCTCTCAGTGGGAAACCGGAGCTCCGAGCTTTTGATCCCGCTAAAACTGCACTACAGAAATATCCAATAACCGAATATCAGCCTGTTTATTTTGTAGCTGAAGACTTCGAGGATGGCAAAGAAAAAATGTTGTAAGTATTTTATATTCAATTTTATCGAAGAATTCTTTAGTTGTAAAAAATTTTTTTTTTATTTTCAAGAACATAACTTTAAGGCTCACTGAATAATCCAATTAAAATTTTCAGGAAATTCGCGCAGACAATTCCCAAAAAATTCGGAGTACGATATGACCCATACACTCAGAGCATCAACATCATTGACAGCAAATATCAGATTGAAGAGCTGATCATCAACGTCAATCAAGAAATGGAAATTTTGATGGACGCGTTTAAAAAATTGAAAAATTGATCTAATTTTTTTTATTCATTAAATTATTAATTAATATCAAAATAAAGCATCATTTTGAGGCTATTTTCGAGAGTACAATGATTATTTACCATAAATAATATATCATAAAAAATTCAATATTGTTGGTGGTACAGTAACAAAAGAAATACATTTTTTCATTGTTTATGAATTTATTTTTTATATATACTCATGTATGCATTATTAAATGCAAATAATAATAATAATATTAAATAAACTTATGCACAAATTATTTACAAATAAAATATAAACATTTCAAAAATAAAGGTAACAATTTTAGTTAATTATAATACGAGTGTAGTAAAGTTAAAAATACATAAATACTTCGTATAGATAAATATATACTTATACAATCTATACATATATTTGTCAAAACTACTCTAATTATCGGAGATCACATTAAATATTCTTTGTACTAATTTATCTCTATGCCATGGATTACCACACATTTACATACAAAAATAATATTTATTTTAGTTAAAATAATTTTTTTAAGTAAATTAAAAATTTATTTCAATATTTTGGTCCCAATTGAAATATTCTAAATTCCAAATGACTTATAAATTATAAAAAAATTAATTTTTTTTTTAAATTGTCTTTTTAAAAATTTATTATTTGAATCTAATTTTTAATTTCTTGACTAAGGCCACAGTTCTCCAAAAAATTTGGCCATAAATCCAATAAATCACTCAAAATCAATCTAATTAAAATCATTGATTAATCATAGACCTATGAGAACTTCTCGGCTCAACATTATTATAAATAATATCCGGTTGAATCGAAAAATTCATCATCTCAGTATCAGCGAGGCCTTGAGTCTGCGCTTGAGTGATTCCTTCTTGTCTTTGCGTCTTTTGTTGGCCAATAAAGGGCCGAGCTGATGCTTCTTGTACCGGCGAGGGAATTACAATCGGCGCGACGGGTATCACTGCCGGCGAGTGCGGAAAAGTCGTCATCGGTAGAATAGGAACTGGTACACTGACCGGTACCGGGAGGACATTCATGCTCACATCGGGAACACCAGTATCCTCAGTTCTTTCTTCGGCAGCTTGACAAGAACCACCACTCACATTAACACTTCCTACCCCACCGACCGCGTTGTAAGCCGATACACTAACGTTGATAAGCGGGGACAAAATTCCGTATCTAGCAATCAACAATTGCTCGGAAACTCGCCTCAGTTCTTCCTGCTGATGCACTATCAGCTGCTGCAGCTCTTCATGTTTTCTCTGCAACTCTGACTGCATTTGATTCTGCGATATCGTGGAATTTATTGACTGCGGGTCGACTATCATCGCGCTGGGTAAAGTCACAGTTACCGGCGCCGGTGTTACGAAACTCGTCGTAGGTAGCACAGAAATCATCGGTTCCACATAATAAGGTTCAATATAGTTATTGCTCATATCTTCTCTTCTTAATTCTACGCCAACTTGTCTTCCAGAGTTAACTGCTCCAATTCCAGCAACTTGCTTTCTGTGTCCTTGACCAGGTCCAGGTCCTTGTCCACTAACCATTCCTGATCCTTGATCATTCAGCATTGTAATTTTAGCAGTAAGTGGAATTTTAGTTTTCGGACTATGAGACGTCGAAACCGACTGTCGAGAACTCTGAGAGCCAACTGACAGAGAAGCAGTATCTGATTCAGTCCCTCGATACATATTCTGTGAGATTTTATTCCTCCCAGACTTTGGAGACCAAGTTGATCTTGTTTGTCTTGTAGAAGGTGTAACAACTGGCACAGTTGTCGACTCAACAGTTTCTTGGCTTGGAAGATCCTTCAATTTCTTCAACTGCTTCAGAACTTCAGCGTAGCTGACTACTTTGTGAGTGCAGGCGATGAATTCCGGTTTAGAGTTCCACTGGTTGTAGTCGATATAAAATCGAGTTTGGAGCCAGATCCACTGTTGTCCTTTGGTGAGAAATCTGTAGTGGCAAGAAGTCCCTTCACCTTTTTGCATCAGAGATTCGTGGCAAGAGACAACTTTGTCCAGGTCGTCTACGTGGTAGTAATCGTATCCAGAAGTTCCAAGAACCTCGAAGGGCAGGTACCCGATTATTGGAGGCGCTCGGTGATCCAAGAAGAGAAATTTCCATTCTAAACTGTGACGAGAAGTGAATTCTAGCTTGGTGTTGTCGATTAGCGACATGTATTGGATTAAATGGGGAGTTAGAAGGCGACCAGTGCCAATGAAAATGACTTTAGAGTCGCTGGGGTTCGAGGAATACCGGCTGCTCGGAAAAAATGACTCGATGTCAGAGCTGGAACGAAAGTATCCAACGAAGCGGATGCGTTCGTAGGTATGCTCTTCCTGGAGATCATGGTTACTTCGTTTTATGTGGCAAGTAAAGGAGACCTGGTGTTCTTCTTTGATTTGTTGGTGGTCTAAAATTGGACTGGGGTTGAGAAGGACGTTGTAAAGCAGAGATTGGTCTTCTTCATAAGTGATCTCGTAGATTGTGGAGTTGGTCAGCTCGCTGGGAAGGTAGCCCAAAAGTGAAGTCACGCTCTCAGATGCGTAATAAATGCGACCATTCGAGGAGAAGATCATTATAAAACCGTCCAAAGCCTCGAGAATAAGATGCGTGAATTCTTCGTTGGAGAGGAAGGACGGTTTCCAGTCTTCTTGGATCTCGTGGGCGCGAGATCGTACTGATAACTCTGGAAATTTTTGTAAGGTTAATAACGATAAAAATTTTAAGATTTTTTTAATAATTTTTAAATAATTAGTCATGATAATTACCATTATGGTTTTTTAAAAACGATATTGTTGATTTTAATACCGTGGATTTATCCATTTTACGTGTATTGGTACTGACCATGCTACCCAATTCATTGACCAACATATTGAATTGATCTCGTCTTTTTTTCTCACTTAAATTTCGCGATTTTCTGAAAAAATAAAAAAAAAAATTATAAATTAATTATATGAAAAAATAATTTCTATTTACATCTAAAACAGAAAATTCGAGAATTTTCGATTGATTCAAACAATCAGCCCATTTGAGGAATTAATTTACAAAATATGACTCACCTCTTTGTGTCATCTTTGTCATCAATATCATCGTCCATAGTTTCACTAAAAAAATCAATTAAATTTTTTAAACTACTGATTTTAAAAGTAGAAAAAATAATTCTGAATAAGTGGTAAAAAACGCGCGCATGTTCATTATTACTGACACTTGTCAGTCACGTGGATCTTTTGAAAGTCTAGTAATAATATCTTTAAAAATTTCCAGATAAATGAAAGTTTTTTTCAATTTTAAGATTGATTGACTTGAATTTACGAGTGATTGACTAGAAGATTAATTAATTAAAAATGAAAAGTAAACAGAAAATGGTTACGTCAATCGATAATCGCGACAAAATTATGGAATAATGCAAGAAGTAATTGAATTGAATGGACGACAGTAGTTGGAAAATGACAAAATAAATATTTTTAATAATAAACGATTAACTGACAAACAAATAAAATAGTAATTAACTTAGGTAACACTTACTCTGATTGTCCTGTTGAACTCATAGTGACATAACTAGCCATTGTTGTTTTTTAATAACACAGTACTTGCGTAATTATATTAAAATACGCCTAATGGCGGCAGTTATGTTACATACAATTTAGATTATTGTATTAGTTATTATTTGTATTGGTAATTAGTTATAGAACTCACTAGAGCACTCGATTGTTAACTTTTTGTTTACAACCATTACATAATTCAATATTTACGTGTAATTATTTTTTTTTCAGTCACATTATCACCACCGTGTTGTATATAATCAGTACGTGTATGTATGGCCAATAAATACTTGTAGACAAGCATGAATGTTTGCTTGTATGGAACCTTTCAAATAGAAGAAGTTAAATTTTATCCGGTCAGACGGCGTGCACTACTGACGCAATTTTGATGATGCAATGAGAAGGAATACCGACAAATGAATGGCTAGTAAAAAAAATTACTTATTGCCAAGACACTTGTTAGATGTTAGAATATATTTATTTATGTATTTTTAGATTCTATGCTTGTGGAATAGGTTGGTGAAATTTTCGGAGCACCAAAATCACTAGATACACCAGTTACTTTTACTCTTACTCTTACTTAACACGGTATGTGCTTTTTTGCCGAGTCGCGGTCACGATAGGCCTGGGTATATATAGACCTTGACGACAGCTATGCTGTTCGAGAAATTACTCACAGCGCAGTTGCGAATTTAATCAAGGACCAACGCGGAAAATAAATATCGCGAATATCTCGGTGAGGAGGAGAAATTGTTTGAAAATTCAATTTGAATTATCCGCAAATAAATAAGAAAAAAAAAAGCTGAAATCTTTAAAAAATCAAACGGATACAAGCATGGTATTTAATTTCTACTCACCATGATGAACGTCAGGATGCTCAGCTTCTGCTTCCTACTCCTAAAAAATAACAAAATTAATTAATTAAAAAATTCAATTTTTTTGATAAAAATAATTTAAATTAATAAATAATTTCTCTTTACCTTGTCACTCTTCAGGTTGACTATTTCTTCATGATCATTAACACTGAATTTATATAAATAATAAAAAAACGTCTTTTTTTCATATACTTTTTTCATAATTCACAATCAACCCACTACTCACTTTTTTGAAAATTAAGTTAACCGACATTTAAAAATTTTGATAATTTTTTTTTGTAATTATTACAAAAAAAACAAGAAAAAACATTTCATCGGTAAAAAATTTAAGTGAAAAATTGTACGTACAATTGTTAAAAAATATTTTTTAGTTATTATTTAATAAATGAAAAAAATATCAAAAAATTAAAAACGTCGGCTAACTTCTGTATCATTCACTTTTCACTGTTATAAAATTTATCACTTCACTTGTCACAAGCTAAAATTTTTTATCAAATAATCTTCACTATAACTACCACAAATACACTTCACTCTTATTCCTATCACTCTAATCACTTTATTTATATATTTATTGATATAAATACTAATTTAAAGTACTCCTAAAAATAATTGTCATCAACTCCTTGCTTGATTTTCTTGTACAAATTAATCTTGTATATTAAAAAATTATTAAATTTTACAATACTAAAGTTAGCCGACGTTTTTAATTTTTTGATTTTTTTTTAATAATTAAATTAGAACAAAAAAATATTTAAAAAAATTACACCTACAGTTTTTCATGTTTTTTACAAATTAATTTTTTTGCAATAATATTTTCAATAAAAAAAAATTCTAAAAATTTTTAGATGTCGACTAACTTAATTTTCATATAAATTTATAATATTGAAAATAGCAGACTGAAAGCATTTTTTACTTCTATCTCAGTACTTCGAAGAAAAAAAAAATTTATTTTAAATAAATAATTACAAAAAAAAAAAAAAAAGAATGAAAATTACTCAAAATATTTATTATTTAAAATGAACAAAGAAAAATTAAATGGCTGCTAGCTTCATTATCATTCCATCGACATTTAATTTAATAATTTTCTATTTAAAAATGTCTCTTACTATTATACAGTACGTATTTATTAATTTTTTAATTGATTACCTTCGTATAATGTCAACAAAACTAAAATAACAATCACAAACCCCGCATGTCATCGCATTATTTACGTCCATTGTTTACCGTGACCGGCCATGTTATGGTTGTGTGTTTGCAAACACAAACGACCTCGAAACGAACTCCCGCTAACTTCCGCGCACCTAGTTTGCGTCGAATTCTCTCTCAACAAAAAGCTTTTATTATTCTTCATTAAAAGACTTTTATTAATTTTATTTAAATAATTAATTTATAATAATAATAAAATTAATTAATAATTAATAAATTTTATAATTTATTATTATTAAGAAATTATAAAAATTTATCCCGGAAATTCAAACTCCAACGGTAGATGCGCGAAAAAGTTGCGCAGTGGTAAAATTATACGCGCGCATATGACGCCATCCGTTCCCGCGGTTTTGCACACGACACACTACAAACTACACACCGGCTCCAGCTCTAGCATAGTACTTTTCTTCGGCAACTCTTGACTCTTTTATATTTTATAAATGTATATTATGATTATAAATAATTAATTTAAGCAAAATTATTTCTTCAAGGGTCGTAAGTATCGAGTTAAATAATAAATTTGATGAATTATTTCTTCTATCTATGTAAATCAGAATTAATGTTCTATGGTCATACTTCGGTGGCATATTTTTCGCCATTTTCTATTAAATCTGTCAATTGTTTATCAATCAACCTCATGCATAAATATTTCTATTATAAGTAGTTACTTTTTTTTTTTTTTTTTTTAATTAACTTGGCCGATATTTAATTATTTTAAGATTTTTTATAACAAATTAAAATTTTTTATGGCAAAAAAAATGGAAAAAAAAAAAAAATAATTAAATTGACATTTAGAAATTAAAAAAATTTTTAAATGCAATTTTTAAGAACAAAAAATTTTTTTTTTAAATAAAATCAAAAAATAATCAAGTGACTGCTAACTTTAATGTCATTTTTTTATGAAAATTAATTAAGTCGATATTTAATAATTTTAATAATTATTCTAATAAATAAATTATTGCATTAAAAAAAATTAGAAATAAATGGATATTTAGAAATTTTAATAAATTAAAAATTCAATTTTTTTTTTTAATTTTTAGGAAGAAATTTTTTTGTTAAATAAAATTAAAAAATGGTCAAGCCACAGATAACTTAAATATTTTTTTTTTTTATCAAACACTGCTCTAAATAAATAAATGATGAATTATTTAAAATAATTTAATAACTAGCAAATACAAAACTTACTGTACTAGAGTTTGATGTCAGTCTCAGTTTTCACCTCGGTTCCGTGAGTCATTTTTAAATATCGTCCAAGTCTTTCTTTAATAAAAAAACAGTTTTTTTTTATAGTCCAAACATTATAATAGTTGATCAGTTATAATTATTTGTGTTTAGTGTAGTGATGTTTTACAATTCATAATGATAATTTTAAAGTTTTAAAAGTTTAGATATCAGGATAGTTCAGTGGTGATATAAGTAGTGTCTAGTTTAGCCAGTGTCAGTAGTGTAGAAATATGTTCATAGTTAGTGTGGTGATAAAAATGAAAGTGATGTTGGTTATTGATATGAGCTAAAGATCAATTCCAAGCTCTCATTAAAGGTAAATTCAAAAATATAATCATATTTTAACTACAGATACAATTTATTAATAATAAATTTTTATTTTTTTAGGATTACAGCAAGATAGAAGTTTTCAGATGCTGATTGCTGATGCGGAGCTTCTGGTGATAAGTCCTCTAATATTTTCATCAATTTTTTTACCTTGATTCATTGATGTTTTTATCCGATAAATTTTTTAATTGACATTTCCAAGGAAAAATTATATTTCTTGATAACAAAACCCCAATTTTTAAAAATAGTTCAATCATTTTATTGAATCATTCATTACCAAGTATAATTTAATTAATTCCACGTCTAAGATCAAATTTAGATTTCGTCTCGCTTCTGAGCTTACCTTCGCGTGATTTAAAACCACGTAATTTAACCCGCTCCCAGGGTGTGATTTTATCAACCTTACCATCAAACTTATCTTCAGCATTAATTGTCGACATTAATTGATCCATCATAAAATCCACCGAAGATCTCGACATTGATTTTTGATCCAAATTCGCAGTAAAAGAATCACGTGTATCAGGCCTGTGATTTAGAAACCTAGGAGTTTCCAAGTCATTGGTCCAGCTAAACTTGTTGTCTATCAACTCTTTAGATTTTGCGTACTCATCCATAGTTTTCTTAACCAAAGCATCCAGGTCAATATCGTTAGCCTTCAATCTCGATAGATCAGAAGTCAAATCAGGAGTAATATTTCTATTGCTCCTTAGAAATTTAACATCTTGACTTTTAATCTTTATCTTGTTCCTCAATTTGGTCGTTTCTTGATCAGGTTCTTTGCTTCCATTGCTCAAAATATTTTTACTCATTATTTCTTCGATGGAAGGGACATTTATGACATTAACTCGCTTTGTCGGTTTATTTTTTATAGAGTTATCAGATACTGAGCTTCTGACAGTATCTTTGATATTTTTATTCCAATTCACTGATCGAGCTGGTTCTAATTGATGCTTTAATGAGTTTTGATAAGAATTTTTATCACTCGATCCTATAATCCTTTGGGTTATTTGCAGTCGCTTATCAATATCATTAGTTTCTTTCGATAATCCGTTCCAATTATATGCCATATTTTTTTTATTAAATTTATTGGTTTTATCACTGGGTCTTAATTTTTTAATTATCAGTTCTTTGACTACTTGATTTTTTATTAACTGGTTAAAAATATTTCTTATTAAATTATTTGAATAATAAATTAAATTAATTTATTAAAAAAATTACCTGATAAGCTGCTCGTGATACTAAACAAAAATTTTTTAAGTCATTTATCGATAGATACTTGAGCAAATTATTTATAAAATTTATTGGCAATGTTAATAGATATTTTTTATTTACTATTTTATCAATACAGTCTACTGTTGATTCGCCTAAAATTTAATTTATCAAAAATTAAAAAATTAATTTAGCACAAAAATAAAAAACTAAATTTTTAAACATTTATTCGAAAATAATCAATCAAATCTAAGAGTTTAAAAAAACTAATAATTACCAAAAATAACTCTAATATCTCTAGACTTTTCACTCCATTCGCTATAATTAATACTAATTACTCCTGGATATTTATGCGGCCCATAAGAAATTCTCCAATGATAAATTTTAATCTTAAATGATAATATAAAAAAAATTATCAATCATAAAAAAATATAATAACAGTACCTCGTCGCTTAGAACTTTAATACCGTAATAATCTCTGGAAGGCGCAGGAGCAACGGTATATATTTCTAGATAAATAGACATTAGGTTTGACATTAATAATTAATTAATTGATAAAAAAAAATAAGCATCAATTTTTTTGAAAGAAACAAAAGAAAGTTGGCTTCACATATTTTATTACAATCGATATGAAGATGAAGATAAATATATAAATGTTTTCGAAGTAAAAATGGAAAGTCAGATGGCATCATATAATAATAATAATTAATAATTAATATTAATATACATGTATATATAATATAATATAATATAATTTTATCATTAATATAGTAGTAATAATAATAATAGTTGTAACAATATACAAGGAAGGCTATAGAGTAATATCACAATGCATGATTCGTAACTTTGTAAATTGGTTTTTGTTGTTAAACAGTATGAAAATGTCAAGTGCGTCTACAATTATTTATTAAACGTGAAAAAGTATTGTTTTATTAAAAATTGCAGAGTAAAAATATTTGGCAAACAAATGGACGAATGCACATTGGTATTTTTAATGGGCAATTTATATATTTATTTAAAGACATTGCAGTATCTTTTTTTTTTCCTAATTACATTTTAATAAAAAACAATTTAAAAATTGCACGTTTAAATTAATTGATATGATGTCTAGGCGTACTAGTGATTGACAGTAACAATAGTAATGAAAATGAAGAATAAATAGTATGCACTAGTGTACATGCAAAGTCTTATTGATGGAATTGTTTTTTAATCGAATATAAAATATTTAATCACTTATTTATTAATTTCATATAATAATTAATAAAAATTAAAATGCTCTTTAAGCATATCGTTGTATCTCGATGGAATTATTTTCCATTTTAATTTATTTTTAATTTAAAAATTTTTTTGTTAATAATAGACATTAATTACTGGCTTTATTTATTATGTTTTTTTTTTTTATTTTAACGAACCATAAGTCTTATTAAATTATTTCATTTGTTCACTATTTAATAAACTAGCCTTTAAATAAAATAAAAAATTATTTAGTCACTTTAAATCTAAAACTTTCATCGAATGTCGTTATTAAAAATAAATTTATATATATATCTATCTATATATATATTTTTTTATTTATAATTGAAAATGAAAATTATTGATTTTAATGGTCACAAGCGCAAGTACTTGTATACATGTGTATGCATAAATTTAATAGCAACAATAAAATTAATAATAATAATAATAATTTTAAATATTATTATTATTTATTTATAATCTTAAAGACATAATAAAGATATTGAGTATAGTAATAAATTGTAAATGTAAATATTTAATTATGGAAGAACAGATTTGCACATTGCATTAGCAGTTTACTTTATTATTATTATTATTTTTTTTTTTATATTAAATGTTTTAAAAATAAATTATTACTTTCGATATGTTTCACTATATTTGTACCATCCACTTATTAATTCTCATAGATAATTTTTTTTATTAATCTTATTAATTAATTAACGCTTTAATTATCAACAATTGTCGCGCGATTTAATTTATTTTTAAAACATTTGATATAATAATAAGGTAAAAGATCCAATTATTGACACTTGTAATTTTATTATAATTAAAAAAAAAAAAAAAAAAAAAAAAAAAAAAATAATCTCTCATAAATGAATAAATATAATTCTTGAATTATAAATTTTAAGAAAATTGGTTTTTTTGAGAACATTTAATTTTTTTAATTAGAATAAAATTGCAAGTGTCAAACAACTAGGCCAGTGTCAATAACTGGGTCTTTTACCTTAATTATATTATTGTTTTTCGAGTATGAAAAATTTATGAGAGATAGCAGTTCAATTTCTTTAATTAATTATTAATTATTAATATTAAAGAGAGTAAAATATTAGTCCTTATTGTTTATGGCGATAGATAATATTAAATAGTAAACAGTAAATTTTAATTAAATATCGAAGCTATTGTCAGTCTGATTATCGCTTGTAAATATTGTGACAAAAAATGGATTCTGCTGGTCGGTGACAGAATGAAGTATTATAATTTATAACATATAATCAATAATTATTAATTAATTACATATCTAATTTTTTTCTTATTAAAAGTAATGATTGTGAGAGTGATTAAATATTAATGTGGTGGTAGATTATGAGTGCATGACTGAAACGGAAGAGTGAGTAAGATCATTGTCGTCTTGGCAAATGCTCGAGGACGTGGTCGTGTCTTCGGCAGGGGCTGCCGTTATCGTGAGCTGCCGCTTCTCCATGTGGTTCAAAGTCTTTTCAATGGCCCTGAGACGTTTTTCCAGGCTGGTGGTGCCTAAAATTCCGACCTGCAGTTGTGGTCCGAGAGGTAATATCGCGAGAATCCACCACGTCCACGAGGGACCATCTGGTAAACGGATCCAGTCTTCTTCCGGCGTTGGCATTTCGCCAAATACTCGCTCTATTTCTTCTTGTTGGATTGGTGATACACTTGACCACCACTTTTTACCTTTGGACCATACCTAAAATTTTTTTTTAATTAATTTATTTATTTTTCCTTGAATTTTTTAATGAAGAATTTATCCATTTTTTTTATTTTCGTTTATAAAATTCAAAATTTTAAATATTTTTCATACCAATAATAATTATTGATAACAATCTTTTAATTTTAATTTTTACAAAATTAGTTTTTCTTCAATTGATCATATATTTTTTTTTTAATTCAGATAAATTTTTTCTCACTAAAAAAAATTAACGAACCTTGTCATGAAGTTCTCCAACAGTTGACAAACATTCTAATGGAATCGGTGAATCACGAATAAGTTCAACTTCCGCAGTATCATAACCGTCTCTTTCACCGCCAGAGAGCACTCGGAATCTTCGACCACCCACGGTGCTTAAAATACTACATCCATCTTTCATTAAAACTCTATCTCTTATCTCCAAAACGGTCCCGTACTCCGCGTATCTGCAAAATAAAATTAAAAAAATTAAAAATTTATTAAGCCAAAAATTTTAATTAAATTATGATAAAAATTACTTGGAATAAAAAAAAACTAGCTAGACAAAGAAGCAATTAAACAAGTAGCAAGTTTTATAATAAAATAAAAGAGTTAAAAATAATCACTGACCTTTTGCTACCTGTGGCTTCGCGATTGAGGCAAGCGGCAATGCCAAAGTGCCTGACCCCACTCTCGACACAACGGCGTACCATCAGCCTATATCGCGGCTCGTAAACAAACAGCGGGCATGCGACACAGGGGAACGCCGTCGTACAGACGAATACCGCGATGTTGTGCTGATTGTTACCCAAAAGTCCTAAACCCTGGATTAGCTCAAGTCGGTGATTTGTTGCTCGCGATGAGTACTCCGTCGGTGCTATAGTCTTCAGTGCTTTCTCCACAAATTCGGTTACCGTTTTTTGATTACTTGCCAAGTACTGCAATTATCAAATTTTAATCCAATTAGTACACGGTAACAAAAATCAGCACTTTGCTGTAAAAAATTATAAATTACAAAATGGTAAAATTTTCAATTTTTTTTTTTTTGACATTAAATTACAATTCTGGCTAAACGATAAGAGATACGAAAAAAGTGATTAGAATTTTTTTTGTAGGAAATTAAATTTTCTACAAAAAAAGGCATCATGATTTTTTTATATCTTGAATATTTAACCCAGAATTTAAATTTAGAACTTTTAAAATTAACGTTCCATGAATTTTACCAAATCTAATTTTTTTTAAATTAATAATTTTTGCTCCAAATAATTAAAAATAGAGACTATAAATTTTTCACAGACCATAGTACAAGCCACAATTAAAAATCAATTAATGAATAAATATTACATCAGCTAGAGATGTAACGCAAAGTGGACATGCTGATGAGTAATCGAGACAGCGATCTAAACACATCCAACAATACGTATGTCCGCAAGGTGTTGTAACAGGTTTCCATAATAAACGGCAACACAAAATGCAATCCAAATCACCTGTAGCTACGGCACTACTTCCTGACAATGGCGGAAGTAGAATTTCAGCTGGCATTCGTTCAACTCCTATTTAAAAACAAAATAAAAAATCATTATTAATTTTCTTTCATTTAAATACATTTTTTATCAACAATTAAATGCATCGAATCTTACTTTTTAATTTTTCAACTTCCTGATAAATACGGTCTAGTAAAATATGTAATTTAACATTGCCTTGAGGTACATTGTTGCTCACCCTCCGGCATATTGCCTGCAAAATAAAAATACAACAATTATTACTATATTGTAAATAATAATAAAAAAAAAACATATACTTGGACGAAATGGTGATTGATATCAGAGAGCAAAAAATAAAAAGAGACAGAATAATATGTCACGGTATACTCTACTGAAATCGATAATCTCGCAGCCGCGCACGAGACTTAACTTTATTAATCATTGACATGAATTTTAATTGTTTACCTGGTTATTAATCATTTAATCATAGATGCTATTTTATTGATCTATTTGTTGTTAGTTATGTTTTATAATTTATTATTACCTGGGTAAATTCTTCTTCGCTACTACTATTATCTTCGCAGTCTGATGAATTAAGGGCCGGACGTCGGTGTCGTTGACTTGAATTCAAAATCCGTGATGCGCGGTAATGATAGTGATGATTATGATGATGGTCACGGGTTCTTCTTAATCTTACATTGTTTTCAGTAAAAACGTATGGTCCTCGCGATACTGTACTTCGTCGTAAATTTATTAACACACGATGTAGTACCTATAAATAAATAAATAAATAAATAAAAATCTTCATTACATTGAGAAAAAAAAATTATTTTCAAAAAACGATTTTTTGGCTGAAGAATTTTTTTAAATTGAGTAAAAAATATTTAAATGAATTCTTTAGACAAAAAAATATATTCTCAATAATTCAATTAATTTTTTTTAATAAAATTATTTATTTTTCTTAATGTTTTTGATTTTAAAAACAAAAATGAATAATAAAAATAAAACTCACTCTGGTCAATTCATGGCGAATATTTTGAGTATTTTTATCAATTGCTACACTTGTACAAAAAGCTACAAAAGCTTCTTCATGTCTTCCTAGAGCTGACAGAGCTACACCTCTTCTATAATGACCCTAGAATCGAAATAACAAGTATACATAAAAATAATTAATTATTAATGCATTTAAAATGTTTCTTACAATCTAGATTTTTTTTTGTAATGTTGATAAAATATGGAGCAACGATATATAGCATAGAATTGTGTGTTGTTAGTTGATATACATGTACGTAATATGTTGTACAGTAGACTATTGTCGTTACCACGCGAATGTTATTGCTTCATGCATACTCATTACGTCATCTATTGATTTTTATCTTGAGTGAGTAACGATTTAGATGATGAAAGAGCAATTTAATAAAATTTTTCACCAACTATTTCGCAGATATTGAATCGGGGATATAAATGCAAAATGATAATTTATCTGTGGGAAGACTTTTTGAAGCGAAAAAAAAATATTGCAAACCTTTTATTATATGTATATAATACAACTAAACTTATAAGTTATAACGAAGTTAAGTTACACTCGTTATGAATATAAGGAATGAATTTATGAGGTGAACATTTTGAGGTTGAAACAAAGTTATGGATTGGAATTGAGTTATAAAATATTGAATAAACATGCTTGATAAATAGTTTATTCATATGGCAATAAATATCTTCAATTACACGTACAGCTTCAAATTAATCGCGTCAATAGAGTATGACTAAGGTTACCCAGTACTGATTATGATGACGGAAGTTGTATAACTGTTATAAAACCGGATATCTTTAATTCTGTCATAAATATTAAAGACATAAATATTGAAACGCGGTGTTAAGGACTTGAGTTTAGTTTTGAGGATCAGGATTTAGTTGAGGGTATGATAGTGTTTGGAATATGATTATAAATAATAATGTTATGCCAAGTTTTAATTACCTTTCCCCAGTCGGGTCGGAGGCGTACAGCGTGATCGGCATCGTTCAATGATGCCTGCGGCCTGTTTAGGATGAGCAGAACGTTAGCTCGATTGCTGAAGTGAAGTGAGCTGTTTGGCGCTAGAACGTAATTACGGAAAAAATTAATTAGTCCTCGTTAATGCAGTCATTTGTTTTCGATATTGTTATTATGGTAATTATAACTGTGCGGGCTTTAGCTTCTGGTTTTGATAGCAAAAACAAATCTCTTTAGTAATTGATTAATTTTGTTTTTAATTTAGTAATTAAATTAGTAATTGGTTTTTAATGGTTGTTTTTTTTTTCTAATAAAAATTAAAATAAAAAAAGTTTTTTTCATTGAAAAATTTGTAGGCAAGATTTTAAAATAGTTGAAGAAATAAAATTAATTATTTAGATAAATTGCTTAATTGATTTAACTGTTAATAAATAGTAAATAAATATTTGCACTGTTCATTAACATAAAATAAAATAAAGTTTATGATTTGAAATGTCACAGGGAAATGATAGAAATTTTTTAGCATAATTAACATATTTATAAAATTTATTAAATATACGTTTTATTTAGTTAAAAGCTATTGCAGAAATTTTAGTGTTTATTGAAAAAAAAAAAAATATTAAATAAAAATGAAAATTAAACAATGCTGCAATAAAACGAATTGATGGGGGCGATACAATGCATTGTTTTATTATTATCCTGTTCGGTTTTAATAGTAAACCAACTTTCATAATATCTCTTGTAACTTTGCGTAACAAACTGTTACTTATCGTTCCACTGGTCCAGGTATTTCACAAGATACTTTTATCTACTAATATATAACTGGTTACCAATTACATTAACTGTTATATACCAATCACAATATTTCGTCATAAACTATTAGGATTTCATTAAATCTAATTGTTCGAAATTTATTTAAGTCTGGTTGATATTAATTTAGTGATAAATCTTTATTTTCATACATGATACCCGAATATTTTATTTTTTAAATTTGTGTTTGCTAATATAATAAAAGAGATTGTGAGAAATAGTGAAGTTTAAATTACATTGACACCGAGTACATCGAACTTAAGTAGCTTTCAAGCGAATGTCGAGGTCGATATTATCGAAGCGTTAAATTGACGTTCTCGTGCAAATTATACGTGTCATTATTTTATACTCTTTTAGTATATATGCATACTATTCGCTAGTTAATTTTATAGTGTTGTATCATTAGACATCTTGCTTAAACATATATTTATTTTTATTACTTCATATTTTGTACAAATAAAAAAACATTCTTTATTGTTAATAAAATAATAATAAATTTCTATCAGATTTGAGAAAATTATCATTTTTTTTTTTTTTTTAATTAAAGTAAAAATAATTAATTTTTACCAAATTGACCCTAAGAAAAATAAATGACAAACAAATAAATACAAAGGAAAATTAATGTAAATTAAAATAAATTCCCGTGTCTTAAAAGCGAAATAACTAACTAAATTATGTTTCAAGAATAAAGATTTATTTGTCAAGTTACAATACCATAAATCTAAAGAAAAGCAGAAGCTATTATAGTAAATCGTTAAGTGGTAACAGAAAATTATGCACTAAAGCCTTACATTTTAGTACTTTACGATCTTTGAAGTATTTTTGTTGTCATACATTGTACAAAAGTACAACTAAATCGACCTTCGTCGGCTAAGAATCCCAGAGCTCGAGTTAACGGCCCAGTAATTCGCAATAAAGGGATCGTCTACATTACACTGAACCTTAACTGAAGTGGTATTATATATGGAGGATCATTATTATTATTATCATTATACGTGAAGAGTAATAAAGTGTAGAGAACGATTGGATGAGCAAGTGAGAAGAGTAGGCATGCCATCAGAATGTACGTGGCCGCGGGTAATCGACCTTTACGTAACGTTAGTCTGTTTAGTTTGTACTCTCGTATACTATTATAAGTATTTATATTATATGATACTATATATGCTTCTTCCACTTGCACTTACATAGAATCACGATGCGATCTGTATCATTGCAGCTGCAATAACTTTACTCTGACATAACTATTCATTTTTTTCTTACCTTTTAAATTTTTTTCTAATTACTTACACACTAAGATTTTTTTTTTTTTAATTTTTTAATTATAAAATCTCATTAAAATTTTTTTAGAGACTGCATAAAATGCAAATTAAAGTAATACTCTGCTCCATTTAGCCCCGACTACAAAAAACATTTTATTCTTTATATAAAAAATTTAAATTGCAAAAATCCCATTACCTAGTTTTTATAAATATCACAAACTGGAAAAAAAAAATAATGTCCTAGAAGTAAAACTAATCTCCATACGCGGTTAGAGTTTGTTATTATTATATTAAACTATTTTTGCCGCCTTTCGTCGCATTCTATTGATATACGGAGTTATCACAGCAGGAAACCGGACGCGGTTAAATAAAACATAACATAAACCTAATTAATAACAACAGCAATTAACAAATAAATAAATTTCATAATTGAATATGAATTTCTTATTATTATTTTTATTTTTATTTTTAAACATAAAATGATATCGACTAAAATTTAATTGGATGATAATGGTATAAAAACCAGAGGCTAGCTTTGTTTAGTCATGATTTTTTTTTTCACGGTCAAGTACCTCAGCCTTAGTTCCATGAAGGCCCCACTCGTTGATCTATTCTACTCACGAGCACGTCCACCAGCTTTCTCGATGACACTCGTCTGCTCCTTGACCTCAATATTCTCGAATCTCGTTCAAGTTTCTTTCTTTCAGGCGGTATTATTTGCTTGGTTTTTTTGTATCCCGAATTAAAAGTATAAATATATTTAGTTCCCTTGATACCAACTCAATCGATTCTGTTTTATTTAATACGTCTCAATCTCAAGTTTTTTCTACTTGTGAAAAAAAAAAAAAAAAAAATTTATACAAAGTAACAAGATTGAGATTAATAAATAATTCGAATTAAAATAATACAAAGAATTAAGAAAATTTAAGATTCAAGTACTTAATTCTTGGTTTAATTATACTGCTATTATAGAACACTTTATTCAAGTCCATTGACTTCCTACTTAATATTTTGACTCGTCAAATTCAAATACCTGAATTTTAATGGTACGTTATATCATTACTCATTGTTACATGATCATATTGTAATAGCCTACTTTTTTTTTTTTTTTTTTTTTTTTTTAGATAATTTAATTTAAAAAACTAAATTACTTAATTTACTTTTACTAAAAAAATTTCTTCATTTCGTAACTTTTTTTCAATTTAAAAAATTATAATAACAAAAACTTAAAATTATTTTTTTGAAGGAATAAAAATCAGTTAAAAAGATATTACCGATTGAAAAAAAATCTAAAGTACAAATTTTTTTTATCACGACAAGTAATAAATTAAATTAAATTCATATTTACACAAATAAATTATTAAAATCTAAAATTTAATTTTTGTATTAGAAATTAAATTATTTGTGGACTAAAAATTATCGATCTCGTAAAATTAATTCTTTATCAAAAAGTGCTATAAATAAATTACCAAAAAAAAAAAAGTTAGATAAATATTATTGAAAGTATATTTTAACAGTGAATTGACGCGTACAAGTGACGAAGCCAATATGTAACATAACATAATAGATCAAATGTTTATCCAAGTGACGAGTTGTAGTTACGGGCCACCGGCCACCACGTTTATGCGTGGCGACGTTTGCCTCCTCTACGCTATTATATATTTTATATACCTAACATTCTGCTATATACTATTCTGGTGTATTATATACCCTATACTAGACTCTTTATACTATTCAATACAACAGTTAACTCTATAGATATAAACTATACTTCTATACTTCTCTAATCTTACATAAGCGTTTTTATTATGTAATTGAGAAAACAGCGACCAATGCGGGCCATCCGGAGGACCGTTTAGTGGGCAAAATTTACCGGGAACTATTGCCCAACATTTATCTATCTAAAAAAAACTATTTTTCCTCATACTTTCTTCTCCAAAAATTAAATTTTACACTTTTTAATAATTTTATTACTTTATCAAAATTTAATTTATTCAAAATAATTAATGACAATTATTGAACGGATAATTCCCGCTATATTTAAAATAAAACATCACCAGCCAACTAATTGAATAAATTTTTAATTTAATTCCTAAATTTTAGTTTCGTGGATGTTTCATTAGATAATAACAAGCATAGCAGAGCGGCGAGGACGAGTAACTACTCAGCACGCGCTTCTATTCGCTCGGCTGGGATTTTAGTGTCAACGTAACCATTTATATAAATCTATCGTTACGCAATATATACATATACATGTATAAATTTATACCGTAAAACGATAACTAGAAAGAGATAAGAAAGGTTTGCTTTTTGGTCGCGGTAATTCGAGATTTAATTGGATTGTCTGGTGAAAATAGTGAAAAAATATAATTATTGGTGACTGTATCGAGTCCAGTGGCTTTTTGACAATTGATATAAGATAGATGCATTTATATGAAAGGCTTGTGTCCAAGGGTAGGAATGTCTGTGTGTTTAATAATAAATTAACAATTGAAACTATAATAAAGCGGGATAGGATATAAATAGGCAGAGTAAGAGATTGCATAACTGAATCGAGAATGATTGGAGTATGATTCATAAGTCCGGAGTCTCGGTGGTAGCATACTCGCCGTTTATACAATCTCGACTCGAGTCACATCAACTTATTATATATCCAGCTTAAATTCAATTTCACGCACACCGAATTACTTTTATATTCGCATCTTCTTGAATAGGTGTATATGTGTATAGGTATATCTTAACTAGAAGTTAGCATATGATATCATATGTAGTAGTAAATACTAACATATATAAGAGTGTGGATCATGTCCATCAGTGCATGTGTGTTTTATTATTTTCATCTCACTTGGCTTTGTCAATCTTTATCACTCTCTTTTGTACACTGTATTAATCTCCGTCAGTTGTCGGTGTAATGTGTATATACTATTATCGTCTCTCTACTGTATTAATCGCAATTGATAGCTTACATTTCATTGTACTAGCTCGTATGATTCAATTTTTATTCTTTACTATGATTATTGTCTTCTAATTAAATAACAATAATTATTTTATTCAATTAAGTTTATGGTTGATAAGTAAAAATTCTTTAAAATGAAAGACAATCTTTTTTTTTTTTATAAAAAGAAATTTATTGTTGACTTTGTTTATTTTAAATTTTTTCTTTAAAAATTTGAATAATTTATGCCAAGAATTATTTATCTCAAAAAATAAAATTTTAAATTAGTAATTAAAATATTTTTTTGTTAAATAAGAAAATGATCGGAAAAATTTGTAGTTTGCCCAAAAAATGAATTTTTAGTTATCACAAAAAAATATAATTTGACGTTTCTGAGCAACCGGAAGTTTACTTTGGCATTCACTTACAAAATTCAAATTATCTTGTATCAACAAAGCTCAGTAATTAATAATAAAAAATGGATTATAGTGTTTATTAGTATATTAGATAAAGTGTAAGAAGGAACTAGATCTTAGTGTGTTAGACGGCATTTCGCCAGGATTTAACATAGTTTACATAACAGAGTTTGACAGTGAGTATAAGAAACACGTGACTGTCTTATCTTATCTCCATTAACGCAAAGTTACTTTTCATTTATAATCTTGTGTGTATTATATTAAATGTACACACATATCAATATTATGTACATATATACATAAACATTGATAATCATGTACCCACACCACGATTCAATTTTAATATCTGCCTTATATTAGTATAAGCTTAAGTCACATCTCATATCGATTGAATCAATTAGGGCTCATGTGAATTCAAGTGTCATTTATATAACCCGCTACAGTTTATCAAATTAATTTGTAGTTTATTTTTATATAATTAGATATAAAATCTAATGTTTTATTTTATATGCCGAATTTACAGATATATTCATTTATATAAATATTTTAGGTAATTTTTATGTGTATTACTTTTCTCAGACGGAGTTACGTATTGATAATTTCGTAATTATTACATGTCCTTCAATGAATTTATACGTAATATTTATTGGAATAATTTTATTACATCATTTTTATTTATGATAATTTTAATGTTAATTATAATTGATGATTATAACACTGGTAATTATCAATAACGAAATTACGTGGTTAATTATTTCGGTATATAGAATAAAATAGTGTTACTTTGTAGTCGGTAAATAATAAACAATTCTAGTGAAATAAGTTTTATGTACCATTTGGATTTACTTTCAAGTTTTGCCGATAAACATTTTTACGTCACCCTTACTCATGAATAATCCCATCAAAAATTCATCAATAACTTTTTTTCTGTAATAAAATATTTTTATAATAAAAAAAAATTTTTTTTTTTTTTTCAATTCAAAAAACTTTTAAGTGAAAAAGAAATAATTATTTTTACATCGAGGATTAAGAAATTTTATCAATAAAAATGTTTGTTTTCAAACCAATAATTAATAAATTATACTTCTAATATTTATTTAGTTAAACAAATGTGTAAATGGCCTTCGAACATGGCTCATTGATTTCACAGAATGTAGACATTGTCCTTGATCCAAAGTCCTGAAGTTGAGGGGCGGAATGGATTTTGCGCAAAAGCGGGTCCGAGGTAAGGTTTTTTCGTCGTGACATGGATTGTGTCGTCCATAAAACCATCAGAATTTGTTTCGGTTATTTTCTTACGTAATTTTCACAGATAAATAAAGCAACTGCAAATTTGCTTGCCGGGGATTCCTCGGATTAAGATTCAATCTGTTAGCGACTGACACATTAACATTCTGATACTTAATGTCATGCTTTATGACTGAAATATAAATTTAATTTATAATCTCAATCACAGACTCTATTAATTAACCCGTGGATTAAGACACGCAATAATTGATTGTGAATTATTAAATATAAATAGAAATATAATAAAGCTGGGCAATAAATCGCGTCACAAAATAAAGGAGCTAAGGAAATAAAAATGCCAACGCGGGGCGATGTAAAAACAAGTATAAAAATACGGTAAATTGGCGATGGTATTATACACGTTTTGATTAATTGTTGCGGTAAATTAAACCCAGTTGGACTGAGACTAGTAGGTCAGTTCATGTTTATACCTCGTCTGTACAGTTAAGTTCCATGCTTACTGCAAGAAATTAAACAAACGCAGTTAAATGAGATGCGGAAGCTTTCTTAGTGCTCACTATTCAATAAAAATATCTGGGTCGCCAATTATATTTATACTTAACAAGTCACGGAATTTTTAATTTTTTTTTTTTTTTTATTATTATTATTATTAGTACGATTATAATATTTTTACGCAGTAATATATGTCCACTGTAAATTCATTGAAGTTAATGATGCGGGATTTAAATATATAATAATAAAAAAAAAATATAACAACAAAATGACCTCCACCTCTGTTTTTGTGGCCATGACACGTTGCTCTCGTTCTCCTCGCGATTCAAACCTCCTGGTTGTTCTCCTTCTCCATGTTTTTATTTCCGAAACACTACCACTGTTATGTATTTATATTTGTGTTATTACTTCCAAGACATGTAATGTATAATAGTACTCTGCTGGATTTATCTGCATCAGGGTTGTTAAATTTTAAATGGAAATGTGACGCTTTAACTTTTATTTATTTTTTTTTAAATCAACAAATTAATTTTATGGTAATAAGAATTATTTCAATTAAAAATTTTTTATTAAGTAAAAATGTGTAATTAAGAAATTATTCGTAGAAAACTTTGTTAATATAAATTTAACGATAGTAATAATTAAAAAGAAATTAAAGAAAAATATTGAACCAACCCCGATCTTCATAAACACGCGTCATAATTTATGACTTTCCTCAAAACTAAAAAATCATTTTTTATTTAATTTTTTCACACAAACTTAGTAATCGCAAAATTAAAAAAAAAAAAATAAATAAATGCATAAAGGATATTATGCAATCCATTAAATATTTAATTAAATATCGATCCTAAATCAAGGTTGCGATTTTTTTCGTAACATCCTACGTAACAAAGTCGCAATTAAAAATATATGATCTTGCATATGGACCCCACGATAAATTTAATTATGTAACTACAAAGAAATGAAATACTGAACAGTGCATTTGTTTAGTTGGTTAATAATTTTATCAAATAATAAATATGCATGGAAATAAAACAAAGCATGAATCATCAGTTAATTTTCTTTGTCATCATAATCAAAAGTCGAGTATATTTCATTTCTTGCGCCAGGCTAATTATATCCGTATAAATTGTAATCGAAGGCATTCCAACGGCTCACAGAGACAACAGACCGGTATTTATATCACAATTGCAAATGTTTGAAGTATCTTTTTAATTCTGCTCTCTTTTATGTAATATAATCATGATCAAATCATGTAATCATGTAATAATAACAATAATAATCAATTTTTCGTTTAATTTACTTTAGACAACAATTATCGAACATCATCACGCAATTATTACTTATTACTTAATAAATATAATTCATTTTATTGTTTGAAATTACATGAGTAATTAATTTGACTATTAGTATATTCGTACGCAATAAATTAATTTCGGTTACATGAGCGCAGGTGGTTTTTTGACGAAACTTTCATGCAGATGCCGGTATTTTTTTTTTTTTAAATACTTATTATGTAATAATGCTTTTTAAATTCAAACCCTTTGTGTTTTTCTGAATATTTTTTATGGCTAAATATGTGTAATATACATCAGATAGAGTAATATGACGGAGATGTAAAAGGAGTGAAGAAAAGAGAGAGAGAAAAGGTCATTATGTAACTTTTAACGTGGTCAGCGGTGTAACGTAAAGAGTTATATGACTTGAGATGAAAAAAATCGACGAAGATGTGTGTGATATAATATAAAAATTGAAGAAAAAATTTTTAATAATAATAAAAGAAACTAGTGATATAATCGGGTATTCGAAGGTCACGTTAAGTTTGTTATGAAACAAAGTGGGTTAATTAAATGCCCTGATTGTTAAAAAGGTCGATTTGTTATAAGTTATAAATTATTAGTTATTTATTTTACATATTGTTATTCAAGGATTTTATTAAATATTAATATTTATATTCCGTTATTTATTAGTTAATTATCATTTATAGAGAATGCTGATAATTTTACCTCCTTTTAGCTTTTATTAATGTCGAGTCACTAGATTTACTTCTGAGAATGAAAAAATGATAAACGATAGAGGACGATGACGCGAAACGTCATACTAATGAGCAATCCGTTATCCTGGGTTTCTATTATTGTTTAAGGAGGAATTTTTATCATTTTTATGTTTAGTTCTGTGATTATTTTATTTTTTTTTATTTTGAAATGAATTTTTCAAAATTCATAAAAAACATGTTTTAATTTTCATTTCTCCAATTTTTGTGAAAAAAAATTTTTTCATTTAGTTTCTTAAAAAAAAAAAAAAAAAAAAAAAAAAATAATATTTTGAATCGTAAAAAATTAGAGTTATTTTTTAAATATTTACAAGTTCGTGTCATCAAAAAACCCGAGTCTATAAAAATAAAACTTTACATTGCAATCATAGATGAATAAAAATAAAATTTAAACCCAATGACTCAGTTATAAAACTTTTAATACAATAATAACCGATTAATCAGAGTGAAAATGACTCGACGGCAAAAAAAGGCGATGATACAAGTGAAGTGATTATAAAAAATAATTTCAGACATAGTACGAATTTCGTGAATAAAAATTTATGCAACAGATGCATTAACGCGTGACATCTATTGTTTCAGCATCAGACATCAGCATCAACCATCAATAGTAATGCAATAATTAATTACAATTACACAAACACATACTGCGATAAATGAATTCTCAGCAAGTAAAGACAATACAAGAAAATAACGAGTTCGTTGTACGAGCCTCTTTGTTCTTTGGTGCGCGACCAACCGTGTCTTATTACAATGTAGCGTAATGTACATACACATTGCAGTTAATGCAATACTATACAACAAATAATAATAATAATAAAAGTAAAATTAAAATTTGTGACTGCAAAACGTCTCTCTGTTATGCTGAGCATAAAAGGGATCGAGGATTGGGGATTAAATTGGGGATAGAATCCAAAGTTTAATCTTTCGCTTACTATCCGGTCTTATACTCTCTACTTTAATCTATATACATATATATAATGTTAATGGGCGTATACTGCAGAGTACAGAACACGGAATACTCTACTTCCATAATATAAAAATAATAATAATAATAATAATAATAATATAAACTCTATCCTGTCCGGTTGTAAGTTATAAAGTTGTATTGTATTGTGTATGTATGTGTATTGTGCTTTATACGTAGCTGGTGTATTGCTTATGCTGTATAGTATGTAGTCTCTCCCGTCTCCCGTCAAATTACATAATATAAGACTGGCTCGCTAGTCAGACTGGCCGTGAACTTAAGCGCCGACCGAACGACGCTAAGAGCAGCTGCAGCCCTTTTATTTTTCTCTTTTACTCAGTTCTGCTTTTTGCCCTTATTTTTATTTTTTTATTTTTATCCCCATGCCTAAACTTACACACGCATCCTTTTTATACTACAAACCTCACCATACACTGAACAACGCTCGACACTAAATTACGGAGCTATATTTTCAGTGGCTGCACTATTTCAGAAGACGGGATTGCAATCCGGCATTTAGCTTCTTTTAACTTTTTTCGTATTCGAACCCGTCTCGGCTCCAGAGAGAAATTTTTCTTCGACATTCCTTCTGATGCTTTTTAGAATATTAAAAATCCATTATAAAAGATTTACTGTACGGGTTTCGTTTTTGACAAAGAATTCGCGTGAATTTTGAATAATCTCTGTTGACGATTAAAAAGTTTTTTAATTTTTTTTTATTAAGAAATAGATGAAGTTGATATTATAGAAAGAGAAACAAATTTATTTTGTTTTATGAAAATACTTAATTAGACTCTAATGACTCTAATGACTTTATTGCACACTCAAGCGCAAAACTCGAGGTATTTTACAATCGCTTATTTACCTTCAGCTGATTTATTGCGCTCAATTTATATTACAGTTAAATAAAGTAGTGTAGGTTATTTCAGGTTAATTTTTCAACAAATAATCCTTATCGATTTGTTGATATGTGTTAATTAAAAAAAAAAAATTCTATTTAAAACCATGAGTGTCGAACGATAATGACCAATTGGGACGTCTTTTAACAAAATAATTTTTAATTCAAGACGATATTTTTAAACGAAAATAAATTTTCCGTAATGTGTCAGCAATGGAAGTTTTCGTATTTTACACTATGCACCGTGCGGTTTATTTATTAATAGGAGTTTAACGATTATCAGATGAATATTGCAAGTGCGTTGAACTTGCTTTACACGCTACTATGTTTTACCTTTTTTTTTTTTTTCATTTATTTATCAACAGTTAAAGAAAATATAAAGTCACTTTTGTCATTAAAATTCATTTTGACAGCTATGATTGTGTCATACATTGATAAACAAATTGACTTGATAAAAAAAAAATTTTTTTGGGTAATTAGAAAGAAAATTAAAATACCAGCAAGCCATCGAAAAAGTGTAAAAAATAAAAATCTAAAAATTTGCCGAATTTTCTTATAAGGAGTATTATTTAAATAAACTGAAATGCGGTAAGCGAAATTCAGAAAGAATAAATAGCATAATTAAATAAATTGAATACTTAAAATTTGCGATATCAGAATAATTAAAATGCGCTTTCATTAATATAGATTACGACGCAATGTCTCGATAAATTAATAAATAAATAAGTGTCTATATGTAATTTATTTGTCATGATAAGATACAAAGATGCGAAACATCAATATTAATAATAATATTAAATGAATAAAATAATTTAAATGGTATCGAGTGCGCAGTGATTGTCTATCTAAATGACATATCCACGTGGTTTACTGCCCATGCGCATATTAAACGTCACTGGTCAACTTTGCTTGCTCTTGTTTTATATAAAATTCCTACTTAACTCTGAGTAAAGTTTATCTTCTTTTTTTTTTATTTTCTTTAATTCACTTCGCAGACCGCGACGGGCTTTGCGCTTAACTTGTCCCCGACTTGCAATATAATACCGAGGTATTGAAATTGCAATTTGCAGTTAGTGTCAGCGGCAAGTAGTATATAGTGGACGCCCGATTAGAGTAAGTAGTATAAGACGAGTTATACTAAGAAAAGAACGATGCGTTGTGCATCGAGGTCCACGACCTCCGCGATGCAAAAAATACTGGCCTAACGACCTCGAATTAATCAGACGTATAAAAAATAACATTTACATTTTATTGTCAGTCTCTTTTTATTTTTCCTCTCTTTTTTTTTTTCTTTAATATTATTTATGTATTTTTATACACACTAAAATAAATATCTCGATGCTCTTGACATTGAAATAACTTTTTTCGGACTGATGAGATATGCGATATGTTTTTGATTGACTTTATTATTGTTATTATTTAAATTTATTGAGTAGATTATTTTTTAACTCTTGAATGGTGTTATTGAAATTAATTTTATTTATTTATTTTCGTACGTACTTTCTTATATTTTTTTGGTTATAGTATTTAAATTTGATTAAAATATAGAACTCTTATCATTTAACCAGAATTTTCATTAAATAAATTAGAAAAAAATTTTTTTTTTACTTTTGAAGTATCCTTTGCAATTACTGGCTAAATTTTGATAAAAAAAAATAAAAATTTCCTATTTTTAACTTGATAATTTTTCAATAATAAATAAATCATCTTAAATATTAGTCTCACTAATAAAAATCATGAATAAAAAAAAATTATAATCTTATCATTAATATTAAAGAAAAAAAAAAGTATGCTCCTATAATAAAATAAAAAACCAAAGAAAATATTTACCTAATCGAATAGCAAGATCATAACGTTCAAGAGCCTCAGCAGGATGTCCATCCTTCAAAAGGAGATCACCTTCATGCCTCGCCCTGGAGGCCTCGGTCTCTCTAGGCCACCACTTCTCGACGACTCTCTGCACCAGAACATTGGTCTCCGCGAGGGGGCCGAGCTTTTGTCCGCAAGCGCGACACGGCTTCCCTATTTCGTAGCAACTCCTGCAGTACGTGTGTCCGCACCCTCCGGTGACAGGGTGACTCAGAGCCCCTTCACACGTGGGACACGAAAAGGACTTATTCCCCGAGGACAAAGCGGGGGATATCGCAGCGCCTCCCGCGAGATCCTCCAGTAGCGCCGAGGTCAGGTGTTTCAATCGCTCCATCGGCAAGGGCGCCAGGGTCATACACCTCGCGAACACGTCCACAGCATCCCTTGTCCGACCAGATCGCGCCAGCGAGTCGCCGTATCCAATCAGGAGCTCCAGATTCGGAGTATTCGTATGCTGCTTAATACTTCGCTCGTACATTTCTACCGCCAGACCGTAGTTGCGAGATGCAAATGCTTCTTTAGCCGCTTCCATTATTATTGTATAATATAATTTTAAATATAAAAACTAAGTAAATATTTATAATTTAATTTTTTAAATAAAAAAAAAATTTTTTCTTTTTTTTTTTTTTTTTTTTCAACTTTTGAAATTAAAATCTTCACGATAAAATCCACTCCCAGCACATTTCAATAAATTAAAACCCTTAGACATTTTTTTAATTATTAAAAATGAATAAAAAAAATTCAATTAAAATGAATTTAAATTCATAATATTAATTTATTGATTATAAAATTATCACTTGCACTTTTTTACGTAACTATTAACTTAAAACTAAGAGTAATCCAGTTTGATCACAAGTTTAAAAATAACGCGTGCAATAAATTTAATTGGAGTTTAAGTAAGTTAAAAAATATATTTATTATTTTGGAACAATAAAAAAATGGAGACAATGTTTGACAGTTTAACGCGCCACGCGGTTAAATAATATCGTGGGCGTAATGCAAGAGAGTGATGTACTGATAATAAAAAATATGTGGTGATATAATAATAAAAAATAGTTAAACGCTCCTTATGACTATTGCTCACTGACGTCTCGGCTGTCAGAGGCACACTGACGACTTGCTGACCGGACTCGAGACCCGAGGAATCGGAGGTAGTACAACAAATGAGCGAGTAACGGCGTGACTATGTGCGCGCGACTTCAGCGCCCTCAATACTCTGATATAAACGTTTACCCGCGGTCTTATAGAACCTTTTCGCGGCGGTTTTGGTAACTACCTGGGATGAGACGCGCCAAGTGAACGGCTTTATAAGTTAGGTATCTATAGGTATACTTCTGATATTATTATTAACTCTTTGTAACACCACGGTTATATATTACCGAATATACTGCACTGTTAATTGGAGGCTAAAATTTGATGAATGAGTTGCAGACGTAATCTAAGTGCTCAGGGTGAATTTATTACAAAGGTAATGTGACGTGCAATTGATTAGAAGAGTTTCTTCGTAACGAATTTTCACGTAATTATTGACAATACTTTGAATTTTATTCGAGTATTTTTAATTTGAAGAAATTAAATTGTTATATGATTATTTATATGAATGGTTTTTCGTTTACTGTACTTTTAATAATTTTTAATATCAAAAAAATTCTTGAACTAAAAAAATACTCTTGGATTAATTTAAGTAAATTTTTCTTGATTCAGAATTTTTCGTCTCTATTAAAGTTAATTTTTACATAAAAAATCGTTTTTTAAATTATTTTTTTTTAATAAATAGATTATTTCAAAATAAGTTGAAAATATTTTCAAAAGCAAGAAATTGAAAAAAAATTTTTTTTCCGAAATAATTCAGCTATTAAAAAAAAAAATTTTTTTTATTCAACTTATTATATTAGTTATTCTATAAAAATTAACTGTCCAGTATGACCCATTATTATAGCACATAAAAAAAATTTTCTATCCGACGATAAATACGACATAGTTAATAATGAAATGACAAAATTTGAAAGGTTAGGATACAAGTTGAAAAGTAGGAGAATAAAATTTTTTTATTACAAGTTGTACTATTGTTATAATTTAATTTATCAAGTGAATTTCATTAAAATGACAACTATTAATTATGAAATGAATTAATTAACTATGATGCGATTGATATCGAATTGCTGAGGATTGGTAGAGCAGTTGAGGAAAATACTCGCGAAAGATAAAAAGTATCTTTGAATTTAACATTTGACATTAATTCGTTAGTAATATGTACTTTTTGTATATTTATGTAATCATTGTGTTTCCTCACTCTATGTTGTAACTACAGTTTCGTGATCGTAACATTTTATTACACGGAAAAAATATAGGGGCTACAACATGATACATTCCTGTAGTAGCAACATGAAAAAATCCTGTGATAACAACATGAAAAAATGAATTTACTCTGAGTTCATTCCCGAAATTAAATTATTGAAAAAAAAGGTTCGAAAAACTTCGTCTCGGAGTGAATTTTACTGTCGGTCGGAGTAAATTAATTGGAAATCATACACTCGCATTTATTCCCAAATCACTCTGCATTTATTCCAAATTTTTTTACAGTGTAGTTATAAAATTTAAATGATGATTATTATTGTTGCCTGCCACAGAATTTTCCAGTAACTTCAATCCAAAAATCCTGTACTGCCGCAAGATTTTTTCATGTTACTACCACAGGAATGTATCATGTTGCAGTCCTTACTTTTTTTCCCTGTACGCTACATTATAGGGTCAGAAAAAATGCTGCTATGGATTTTTGTTAGAAACAACTAAATTTATTATTTATTGTTGGCAATTATTAATCATTGCCTATTATATCGGTGAATTTTCATTGACCGTTTGACATTTTTATCATTTTAACACTTCTGTGTAATTGTTAAGCAATAGTTATGCAATCAAAAATGTCATTTACGACCAGCAATATTTTTCCTTCTTAAGTCCATTAAAATTTTTTCAAGTGAAAAAGCGTCAAATAATTTTGATCTAAAAAAAAAATTTTGAAAATAATTTCATCAAACTTTTTTCCAAAAAAAAAAAAAATCTACTATCCGAAGTAGGATAAAATAAAAAAAAATCGGTTCAATTAAATGAATGAGATGATATATAATTATAAAAGCAATATAAGTGTTTAGAATTACAGAAAGATTGTATTGGAGTGCGAACTCGCGTGCCACTCGGATCAATTACTCGAGTAAGCCTTCGCCCTCATCAGTTCCCGGGTTTACGCATGTGCAGTTGGTTACATACTATACAACACAACATACAACTAAGCTAACTAAACACACATCTATGCAGAAAAATTAAAAACAATATTTTTCATACTAGGCATTGTTCATTCAACTAAAACCACTCGCGTAAAAAACAGCTTTGTTATTTTTTAATTGAATCACTAATTACAAAAAATTTTTACCCATTATATTATCTAACTTTTTTTTTTATTACATAAATGTTAATTAACTAAATAAAGAAACTTAGGTAGATAAATTTTAGAGTTATTAGCTAAATTTAAACTAAAACAAATTAAAATATTTACATTAAGATAAAGTCTAGAAAATATATAAGTTAAGGTATTTAATCTGAGTGCATATGTTGGGGTACGTATGGTCGGAATGAGAATTTATCTCCATTCTTATATAAGCTATTTGTCTCTCACAAAGAGTCACCTTTGCCGATCGCAAAATAAATTGTTAATCATCGAAATAAGGCGTATCTCATTGTTACGTAAATGACACATTCACGGATAAAATCATGTCCGAATAAAAACAATTCATTTTCACCGTCTTCATTACCAAATTATCCCATTCATTAGCCATACAATTATTCAATTAATTAATCTATTAATCAATTAATTAACTAATTATCTATGATCATAATTATATTGGTAGTACGCTCAGTGTTATGCATTTTAAAAATAACAATCGTTAATTTCCAATTGTAAATAATGAATAAAAAATATATATAATATCACTGTGCAAACATTTATGTAACTCTTTTATGCAATTACAGATAAATATTGTTTTTTTTTTTTTTTTAATATTCTTATTACACAAAGTTATTAATTAATTTTTGACAGACTAATAAATAAATAAATATATTAATTAATTGATTAAATAAATTATTATTGTTACAATTGCATTTTTTTTTTCAACTATATAGTCACCTGCGAAATAAAAATAATAAAAATATAAAATAAATAAATATACTCGATTAGCATGCATGCATAAACGTATGAAATATATGTTAATAATAATGATATTGCATGAATCAGTGTAATGTCATCTGTCTTAACTGCAACAACTTAAATTGGCTTTTAAATAGTTAGCGACGCACAATAAACCAACGTGTCGTATGACTAAAAATACAGCCGGTCGCAGTAAACACCGGGAAACCTTTTATGTAATGAATGAGCTGCAGTGTTGATATCTCCTCCTTAATATGCGTTTTAGTTTTTATCAATAACAACATTAATAATAAGTAATAAGCAGTGCAATTATATGCTTGTCTTATTTCATTTTTTTGGCATCGCTTTTAACATGAATCTCACTAAAAATAATAACAATAATATTTTAAAATATATTCATGAATTTAAAATAGTTAAAATGCTAAAAATAAATTTATCAAAAATGATCTTAAAAACGAAGAGACATTTTTTAATGTCACGTACGCACGTGTTTGAAAACTAAACAGAAATTATTCATATTCACGCACTGACAGAGTAACACGTGCTTCCGTGCCGGTCAAACTGAATAGAATTCTATTACATAATATTCACAATGCACATATACTTGCACTACTACTGTACAGGTTTGCGCTGATACAGATTGTACATTGTAGATATCGTATCGTGTATTGTTTATTATATATAATAGTTTGCTGGTAGTCGTAATTATACTTATACTTGTAGTTATAATATTCTTTACGATTTGGAAAACCAGCAAGGTTCGGAGCTGGTCATGCGTGGGTTCAAATCCTGGGATCAGCCGAATTCGCGGAGGATAAGTTAGTTTTAAGTTAATAAAGACCAACAATTACCCCACTACTCAAGTACGACGGCCAAATGGGCAAAATATCCCAAAGCCTGTAAAATTTAATCTAATCTACTTGATGATTTAACGGCACGTGGAGCGCGGCAAGTTATTATTTAAATGTATTTAGCATCTAATTATAAAACTTATTGAAATTATTAATAATCTCGACGAATAGGGTTTATTTGTAAGTTATTAAATGTTATCAGTTATTTATTTCGTTTTGTTGCGGCAAGCTATCAATTCCAAGTATTATGTTCATCTATTTAAAATATAATTTTTTACAGTTAATTGTGATATTGAACTTCGATTAAATTTAATACTATTATTTTCTTAAGTATTTATTTTTGAAATTAAATTTATTTGGTGTAAAATTATTTTTTGACTTTTAAATTAAACATTTGATTAAAAAATAAATAGTTAAATTCATAAAAAAATGGATAAAAAATTTATTCTATTAATGATTAAAAATTAATAACTGTTTACACTTACTGCAATCGAGATGAAAAACAAACTGACGTTTAAACGGTGCAGAAATTTCACAGTAAAGGGTTAGCTGTTACTATTACTATTACTATTATTATGTATATATTTATTCAGAGTATATTGTAGAAAAAGACGCACGCTTAAGAAGGCGTAATCGCGCTATTTTCGTAATTGCATTATTACGAAGGTACTCGGTGTCGTTGTGCAAGCTTTAAGAATCTCTCTCCTCCCCTTGGGTTATTTTGTTACGTCGTAAGTAAATAGTCTTTTATACTATCCACAGATATATACTTACATGATCGGGTCGTGTCTGCTGTTGAATCATCATTTTTTAAAATCGCGACTCAATTATTAAATAATAATCTCCCTAATATAACTGCATTAATAGCTATATTTATTTTTAGTCTTGTAAGCTGAATTTATAATTACTTTTTCGTTAAATAATTCGAAAATTGTTGAAAAAAATCAGGATAATTTAAATAGTCCAATACATTAATCATAATATCACATATCTTTACAAATGATTCTTCTCTGAAAAATTTTTTTTTCTGCTTAAAATAATTTTTCTGCAAGGTAATTAAATAAATGAAGAAAAAAACGAAACTGATAAAAAAATGTTTAGTTTAAAAATAAAAACTTAATTTGTTATAATTATTACACGTTTCAATATTATCGGCAACTGACAATTCAAGTTCCATTTACTAAAAACAATTTTCAGTGGCATAACTAGTTTAGCTATTGGATCAATAAATTAAAAAATACATACATAGACGATATAAATATCGCAATATCAAACTAAACGCATGTTAGTGATCAACTTCATAAAAATAAAAAAAGAAGCATATGTATATGTATATGTACAACTTACGAAGTGAAGTAAAGTAAAGTAAAGGCAAAGAGAACGTTTAACACAATCTCCAACATAGTTATATGTTACATAAAGCACTCTACTGATTCGCGATCTGTGGGAGCTAAACTCTGTCATCGAAGACTACACACGATGTGTCAATATGTCTTATGAAAATATAAACACCCAGCGTTCACATCAGTAAATTAAATAAAGCAAAAAAAAAACGAGTTAGTACGTAATTGAATCTAAAATTGTGTTAGAGACTAATGTTCGATGTTAACGCAATAGCTATACCAATAAAAATAACATTCCTAAATTGGCATGATCGAGTCTTTGAAAATAAGAATAGAAGTAGAAGACATAGTAATGAGTAAGATGAGTTTGATTACACTGACTTTCCACTTTTTGCACTTATTACGCCGACAATGAGTGGTTATGTAAAACATGCACGTGGACGGTTGCATAAATACTTTTTAAATTCCCGAAATTTATTATTCTATACTAAGTAGAAACTTTTGGATAAAAATTATTGTTATGGGAAGTGTAAACATGCTGGGTATCAATAGGCGTTAGGTAGTTAAGCGAAAATAAAAAAAATTTTTTTTTTGTTTTCGTTAGTTGGGAAGAGTCGAACCGGTGCGGTAATAAAAAAGTCGTAGGTGTACATAAGAGGCTAGGCATGGGTTAACTTACGTGATTTAAAGTAGAATTATTGAGTATACATTGTATAAGCCTGTGTATAAGTATTATATTGTAGATTATAAAAAGGTACTACTACCGTATTGCTACGTAAGTTATTTATCTATTGTGTAAACCGTATTTTTATTTTATTTATAATTTTTATTATTTTCATTATGAAACTCTTCGTTTCTAATGTGGATTTGAATAAATTTGAATATGTAAATATTATGGATTAATAATGAAAGGATGAGGATTATTGTTTGGCTGTAGTTTTAGTATGTTTATTTGCTTTAGAAAATTGCTGAATCACCAGGGTCAATTGTTTATGAAGTTTTTAATCGTACGTAGGCTGATATTTTTTTTTTAAGATTAAGGCATTGAATGCTTAAAAATATGGGTCTTATTTGAATTGCTTCATTCGTTCATTAAAAATAATGGTAATAACAAATTCATAAATTTTAATAAAATTTTGAGAATAATAATTTAATAAATTTTAATTCAAATTATGAAATTTATTATTTTTATGATTATTATTGTTGTTATTATTGAGTTAACTTTTAAAGGTTGAGCGTATAAATAAATAATAGCTTAGAAAAAAGTCTTGAACAAGTGTATACTTGTAATAATTTAATAATTTTGGGTAACCTACATCTGCGTAAACTAAAACTGACTAACTGGAGTAGGAAACTGAGTTTAGAATTGTTTAGTACACACTTATATCTATGTATACATATATCGAGGTGAAGAGCTATGCGATGTTATAGTATAGTGACATGATAGAAGGCTGGATATTTGGTTACGCGAACCTAACCAAACTGTATTAGTTAGCTGTATATATATATATATATGTATATATATATATATATATATATATATATATATATATATATATATATATATATATATATAGTTATAATAAAGTTATATAAGAACCACGCTGTTACGTGTGCGACCCACTTGACACGTGTGCGGGGAATCTCGAGACGCTTTGAGATTTCGTGTGATTTTAGTTTTATCTATCAAATTTAATATCTGGTATCTAATATTCCCGTACATGTATCCTATGTATCATCAATGTAGTTCTTTCACCATACCGTCGAACTTTTATTTCAAAGCTTATTATCACTTTTTTACGTAGAATTATTTTTTATTTTTTCGGTTATATAATTATGCTTATCGTAATATCAAGGCAAACGGTTTTTATTTTTAAGTATCATCAATGACAATTTTTTTTTATTTTCAAATTAAAAACGATCCTAATTTTATAAAAAAAAAAAAAATATTAACGCTATATAATGAATTTATTTAACGCGCGATTAGTTAATTAATTGATTTAATCAATAAATAGATTGCGTGTAGTAGATTTAATTGGTGGTATTTGAATTTATCTAATACAGTATGGGGCTATAGTTTGGTCTAAAAGTAGATTTACGCGAAAAGGAAACGGTGGGAGTATAAATCCAAGTGAAAATTCTCCACATGTGTGTGACTAGTCAGACAAGATTAAGCCTAACAAAAAAACAAAAATCAAAAATTAAACAGTTTAAAATTTTATGATTCTTTCTTCCCTTCTCATTATATTATCCTAAGTATTATTTTTATTATTATTATTATCACTATTATGAGAGTGTCTTGGCTTTATTTTTATTAATATTGTTGTTATTGTTGGTTTATTTTTTAAAACTTACTCATTTCAATTCTGAAACAAGTTAACCTTGCTGACACGTCACGCTGGCAAGTTTGTATCGCGCTGTAAATTCGAACAAAGAGATTACACTGGTGAAAATGAATAAACACTCATAATAATCCTAACGTAATTCTTTTTTCGACAATTAAAAATAAACATAAATTCATTTGTACGTTTACTTATTCTGTCATTTATAATGTATAATATATAATATATAATATAATTCGAGACCTTAATTGTGTAATTTCGTTTGGGTTGCGTAAAATAAATTGTACTGAGTAATGGATGTGGGTTTCTCAAGAGTTTTGATATTAAAGTAAATAATGTATAAAGGATGACATAAAAGGAGACTTAGCGAGTCCTTTTAGTCACTACACATTGATTATTGCGTGATAGTTGTCTCGGTAAATATTATTAAACATTTTAAGTGTTTTATCTCCTATTTACTTTAAAAGGTCACAACTTTTGACCTTCGATTCAATAATAATAATCAATTAAAACCACATCTTTTTTTATTGTTATTTTCTTTGTGATTTATTCTCTTTTTCTTGACTTCTCTGAAATTCTCAAATTAGTTCAGCTGCCCCTTCTCAAAACACAGCAATCTGAATTTTTTTTTTTTTTTTTCAATACATCTCTGTATAAATCATCAGTGTAAATATTCTTCTTCGAAAAAAAAAAATCTAAGAACTTTCAATTACTGAATCTCGAAATAGAGCAGTAGATACACAGAAATTTTTTTATTTTTTTAAATTCTTATGACCTTATAAAGTTCACGAAACTTCAAAATCAATAAATAAATCTTACAATCTTAAACTGTCTAAACCAAAACTCTTGAATTATTTCACAAAGTTCCAAACTATTCCCAAGTATTCTCGTTTCAATTCCTCAACTATTTCCCAAAAATTCTTCTTACTCCAAAAACTTAAAAAAATTTTCACCAAAAAAAAAAATCCGTAAAAAATTTTTCATCATAACAAATAAAATACTGAAGAGTTCATTGCTCGTAAGTAAGCTATAAATTCCCGATGATCGATAAAGAGATGATAGTCATGAACCTTTTGATCAACAGTTACACTATACATACATGCTTCATCTATTCTATCCAGACCTGCATTCTATTATATCGTATTGTGTTGTATCGAATCCCGATCCTCAATTCTCAGTACGGATTTTTACTCCAGTGTTGCTGGTGACTTTATTACAGTACAATGTAATAAATTCGCAAGCTTACAATCGGACATATACTAAAAAAAGCACATATTTATTTATATTGTATATTTATGTTTATATGATAGGGAATCGAGCCCTGCCCCGTATTTCATAACTCTCGGTAGAAGAAATACGTAACCGTTCATGCGCATTTCTATTGTCGGTATACCGGAGTCCGGAGTAATGTTGTGACGAAATCCCTCTACTCTGATCTGCTCTCGTGTATATCCCATATAACATATAACATATAACACATAACATGTACCATGTGGGTTCAATCGCACTGTACAATATAAAATATACAAGGGACATGATACACAATATTACCGTTACCACTTATCTCAATACAATGTAAGAATATGTATGATGATAAATAAGATACAATCTTTATATATATATATATTTTTTTTTATTGACTGAGTACTCAAAATTTCTCTTGCGCAATAAGAAAAAAAAATTTACACCGATTGAATAGATTTAATTTATAATTCATAATTTAATTCGTTAAATAAAAAATTAGTGTTATGTATTTATATTTATGTTTATATTGTTTAGTGTACCGAGCGTGGAAGTTATAAAAGAGTATTGAGCATGAGGATTAAAGATTAATAAGTGAATTGGTATTGAGTAATGAAAACAATATTGTAATATTATTATTTAGCTCCAACTACTACGTAAAATGTTCTCGATGCCTCTATACGAGACTCGAGAAGTATTATACGAATTATGTAAGTAAGACGCAAACTCAGGGCAAATGCTAAAACGTTTATGTAACGTTTTTATATGCGCGAACGGGCAATTGCGACGGATACCAGAATAATCATCTAATTTTTGGTGTTTGATCTTCGTTATTAATAATGTCAATATAATAAAGAACAGTTTTTATTCTCACCGTTTACTCTTGTACTTTTTTTTTAGATGAGACAATAAACAATGATTTCAATTTTTCAATTGTCATTATAGTTCAATTTTTAATTGTTTGGTTGATTCAAAAATTTTGAAAAGATTTTTTTCATGGAGAGAAATAGTTGAAGCCAAATTTGGAGTTAAATGTTTCTAATGGTAGGTGTTGCGTTGTATGAAAGGAAGATTAGAAAATTACATGATAATTGTTATCTGAAGTCAATGAATAATAATAATTATAATACTTACAATAGTAATAATAAGAATATTTTTTGAATCGTGAGTTTATGAAGTTTTACCTTACTGTTTGATGGATAAAAAAAATCTAGGAGGTAAATACCGCAGAAGTTTCGATTGTTGGTAATGTTGAAATTGTGTATGATTCTCTAGAGTTTATTTTACCTTCAAAATATATGAAATTCAGTTTATAAAGTTTTTTATTGAGTAAATTGTCAAAAATTGTAAAATTGCTATTTTTTTATTAATTTGTTTTTATTGTAACAGGTGTATTTAATTAATATTTATAATTTGTTGATGGAGCTCAATAAAAAGTCGCATTGAGATTTTGTTTTTGATAATTTATTAAATTTTTCCGAAAAAACAAATATTCAGCTCGGAGAGGTGTTACAATTTTTTGATTTTCTGACAAAAAATTTTTTGTGTGATAAAATTCAATTTGAGGATATTAAAATTTTTAATTTTTTCGATTTTTAGTAATCAAAATTTTTGTTTCTTCTTTTTGTAATTTTTCAACTACTAATTGTAAAAAAAAAAATAGAATCATTCTTCAATTTTCTTTAATTAACAACAGGTGGAGCCACGGTTAGAAATCACCCTACATCATACTCTCAATTTCAGTTGCTCTTGATTAAATTTTCTAATATAATTTATTTTTAAAACTGCGCAGTAATAAAACTGCAAGCAATTATTGGAAAAATGAACATCACTTTAAAAATTACCATAAATTCTATAAAAATCGAACACCGAAATCTGAATAATTAAAATATTTCATTTACTAACTGTAATGATGTGTAAACAATATTTTCTATAATGAATACGAAACACAAATTGCCTCAAAATTATCGATATTCGATGTAAATAAATTTCTCTATAAAAGTTTTAATTAAATTAATTTTACAATAAACTTGTGGTTGGAATCTTTACGCAATTATGTTAATAACAATAATTACCCGATTGAATAAAATGAATTCGCGGTTTACAATCGATAATATATTATTTAGCTTGAATTTATACTGAAGCATAGAAGCCCTGAAGGTTAATCATAAACAAAATAGAGTGTTCTACTCATAATAAGCGGTAATTTAAATATTTGTAGAGCACTCGAATTAACCAGGGTAAAAGTAAAATCAGTTTATTGTTCACAGTTTGCAATTGGTAATTGGAAACTGAATTTTCATACACACAAGTGTCTTGCAGGGTCGCAGATTGAGAGATGGTTGCTGATAATTAATTAGTACAAGCTCGGTTGAGCTAAGACTGAGCAAAGTTACTGATTGTTAGTTACGAGTCCTTACCGATCTTGCTCTCGATTCTAGTTCTGATAGAACTAATTCAATCACATGGATTTTAGTTAAATTCTGCCGTAAATCAGTTAGATTCCGCTCTACTATAAATAAATTGCAATCATTTAAATACAAATGGAAACCATTTTTATTTCGAGTTTTTTCTTATCCCGTTGTAGTTAGTGTCTCATTAATTACATTTTATATAATCCGATTCAACCATATTTGTTTTATGTAATAATTGAGTCGACAAATTTTATTAAAAAAAAAAAAAAAAAAGATAAATAAAATTTAAAAACTAAATTTTTTTTCATGATAAAATTATATTAATAGCAAATATAATTATAAGCTTCCAAATGATGAACGGTATTTAAAATTGAATTAAATTAAAAAAATTAAGTATACGTCAGTTAAATCGATAGCTCGATTTTGAGACTCTTGAATAAATTAAAAGTAATAATGACGTGATAAAATTGTGAATCAATTACGTTAGAATAGAACTACCTTGCAATTAATCCAATAGTCAACAGCTATCTCATAAAAAATATTTAACAAACTTAGAGAGAAATTAAAATTTTATGTTCCAGCAAGCCAATTTATTTAGATTATCGATCTAGTAACGTAAATAATGGAACTCTGTGTCACTTTGCCGAAAGTTAGGCAACAGTTTTCCCGATTTTATTTCTAATGGAATAGAACAAATTTTTTTTTAATTAGTAACTATTATTAAAATCTTGATATTTTTAATTTAATGATGAAATTAAAAATATTTCTACGGATCTAGGAAGTAAGTTATGAAATAAAAGTTAAATGGTGTTGATAAGCCGGTCTGTTAGAATTATAATTTCAATGAATATTAATTAGAGATTTAATCGAAGTATACTGGGGTTAATCTTACAAGTCCGCAAATTGACACTATCTCAGATGATTAATATTTTATAGTTATAGTCAAGTTCTGGTAGTTGTAATAGACGGAGTAATTAATTTTAAATTCGGTTATTCATAATTATTATTCCTGTGAGGATAATATAAATGTCTGTATGAATTAAGAAAATAACTTTTCAAGCTTTTTGTTTTATAAATTTAATTAATCAAAAATAATTGCTATAAGTTACTTGTATAATTTTTAACATCATAATTTCGCGACTGGAGATATTTAGTTTTTCATTGCAGCTAGTTCATTATTACACTGTATGTCTAATTTATGTGAGGCAGAATTTTGGAGGCATTTCAAAAATAAATTGTACTGAATGTTTCGGTTTTTCAAATTGAATTTTTAATCATTTTTTTGCAATTTTCTTTTTTTTAACTAATGATTTTATCTCAGCTTACTTTGTAATTAATTATTTTAAAAGGACATAAAAATGTACTTAAATAAATTAAAATAAAATCGCTCCCTACGTTATGATATTAAAAAAAAATTATTAATACAATAATTATAATAATTATGTACGCATTATAAATAACCTGTTGGGAAGCTATTAAGAGATTAAACAACATTCAGAATGTTCAATTGTTAATGTAGTGAAGAGGATAATTGAAAACGAGCCACAAAATGTGGGTGGAATAAAGTTGCCCGTTTATTTGCACTTATTCGTATCATATCAGGAATTGTTTAATTTGAGATAAAAACTGGCAACAGCGAACATTGCCGAGGGATGAAAGTTGATAGTTATGAGTTATGAGGTAGTTTCAACAGAAGTCTTTCCATGAAAATATATAAATACATAAATATGGATATTATACGGGCTGAGCAAAGATTTGGGAGTTTAGCATGAGCGAACGTAGGTACTACCATACACCGGATCAGTGATATGGAGAGCAAAGCCCGAGTGTAAGACTACAGACCAGAGGGTGGGTGGGATTTTACGGATAAGGGGTCGGTGGTGTAGGAACCGGTCGACGCGTCATCATTAGAACGCGGGACACCGGCGAGTTCACCTCGTGAATATATCGTTTTCTGGAAAGGGTTGTGACGTACACGTGTTGTGCGATTTCTAGTGTTTTGGGTTAAGAATTTTCAAAATATATATTTACGTGATTCTAATTTTTATTTATGGTTATTATCAGTTATCGAAGTCGGTTGTTGACCTTTTTTTTCCTTAGTTTGATGTTTGTTGTTTATTTTTGTGGTTTTGCACGTGGCAATTTATTTTTTATTTTCATTAAAATTTAAAATTCAATTTTTTTTTATTCAAAATGTGTATATTTAATTTTACGGAAATAATTTGATTTAAAAATTTTTTTCATAAAATTTTTTATTGTTACTTTGGAAAGACACTGTTTTTTAATCATAGAATTTATTTTATTTTTATTTCAATTAAAAATTTTTTTTTCGAAAGCAATTAAAAAGTTGATTAACATTTTTTTAACATTGTATTAAAGTTTTTACGAAAATTGTTAATTTCGATTAATTAAAAATTTATATATTACAAATAAAAAAATTTGATATTTAAAAAATTTTCTAGAAATTACAAATCAAAAGAAAATAAAAGATTTTAAAACTTGCAAATAAAGATAATAACTTACATGATTTGTTCAAGAGTGTGCTGGTTAAAAACTTGTTAAAAGAAAATATTTTTATCGTTCCAATATTATTATAGTTATAACCCGCTATTTTTCATTGTGAATTTATTTCCATATCGGCTATCGATGTTGATTTTAATTTCCGGAAAACACAGTCCAATTTGTTTGAAAATAAAACTACTTTTTTCCCTAAAAAATCAATCCAGTTGAAATATTTCTACTCGAAATTATTACATTAAATAGTATAATTGTACTTCATCTCAATCAGTTTTTATTTACGATCGTAAAAGTCGATATAACTGAAACAGAAATTAAATCAAAACTTACGTTATTTATTTCGATTGAAAATTAAATAAATACGGAAAGAGTATTTGTAAATGTGGTCTTAAATCAAATTCAACAAAATGTCGTGAATACCAATTTAATAAAAATATATTACTTTATCATTACTTATTCACGATGTGGTGCAGCTCTCGGCATTCTATTGCAAGTGAACTTTGATTGAGTTAGTGATGAAATAACAGATAGAAAAATGAATTACAACTTTATCGTTTTTCATCACATCATCCATCATCATTGATCGGTTCCACATTAAACTCATTTCTCGTTTCCAAATAAATAAATACTCCCTTGCGAATTTCTTGGCATAGAAATAAAATACAGTTATAAGCTTACCGAAAACTAAAGAGCGTAGATTTTTTTGCACGGTTGTCTCGATATTAAGATCAAAGGATCAAACGTAAGGTACGTGAGGAAAAACATCTTGACATTTTCCGATAAAATTAATTTCCTCAGAGGTTCTGGGGTCGTGAAAAAAAATTGTAATGGCTTCTATTACATAATATTGCATAAAAATTCTTCTTTTATCTCAAACAGATGTTTAGCTTCTTATTATAAATCACTTTTTCACTTTGAAATATTATGATGTAATAAAAAGCAATTTTATTTGCTTGAAGTTAATTGATCAGCTTACCTTGTTGATTTCTTTTATTTTTTTTTTTTTTCATTTATCTATTGAATACAAATATTTCACAAAATTTTTACTCAAAAACTTTTTTTACAAGTCTGAAAAACTTCAAATTTTTATTTATTTATCTTCTTCAAATTTATAAATTTTTTTAAGTATTTTAACATTCTACCTTGAAAATTAATAACGAAAAAAAATAATTGCTATTTTTTTGTTAAAATTTATCTATAAAAATAATATATCTATAATTTCTATAAGCCATATCGTATGAAACAATAAAAAATGAATATATAAAATTACCCTGGCCCTTAATACGTCAACTAAAATTAGGGTGCCCCTTTCAAATTAAAATAGAGCACGTCATAGTCTGAGTTATTTCGTGTTTCTCATTCGTGATTTTCTAGCGCGATAATATGTTTGTATCAAGTGTTAGAAATCGTTAATTACTAAGAGGAGTTCGGAATCAAATTAAAGCCAAAAAAATATTTTTAGACTTAACCCTCCGAATAAAAACAAGTATTATAAATTCAGAGACGTGTAAAATGTAAAAAAATGTAAACTCATCAGTAAAGTGAATAATATTGACGACAAACAATTAGAAAAATGGATAGAAAAAAATTGCTAGTGATCGCGTGATCACTTACAAATAATAGTAGTATAGTGTTTAGTGGGAATAGAATGGATTGGCAGTGACGTAAAAGCCCCGAAGACAAAATTAATAGCACGAAAGAACAGTGGTTGAGGATACTTCCGGTGCTAAAGAAGCTTTCTACACCATGAATTACGGTCTTAACGAGCCGGATCCGTGCTTACCGTTACTCCTGCCACCGAGGTACCGATTGCGAGATCTAATCCTTGGCGATTATGCATTCAATGACGACGGCGAAAGGTAAATATTTTGAATAACTCTATTCACGTTGTTATCCTATCATCTTTCTCTTCAATTGAAAGTACTTAATGTTTAATTGAAGATTCTCACTGTCAAAAGTCTAATTAGCGGTGAATTTAATATTTAAATTTTGGCGATAAAGAATTTAAAGACAGAGCAGTAAATTATAAAATTGCATGAGAATGAAAAATTTTATCATAAAACCGACTCGTCACAATTTACTAGCTTTTATGTTTATTATTTTTTTATTTTATACTTACGTATTATATTACGCTTCATAAATTTTTTTCATCACGAGACATCAACAGAGTGTATACAATATAAGTAGCTATTATTTTTACGGGTGGAGAAAAATAACAAACAAAAAAATGATGAAAATAATGAAATAAAATATTTTTTTCTTTTAAATTATTGTAAGTTAATATTTGCCGTAAATATTTGAGTTATGGATTGGTAATTGCAGGATTTATGTAGTAAGCTCGAGTTGGAATGATAAATGAATGTCTAAATTTTTTTATTGTCTGGTTTTATATTTAGAGTAGACGCATATACATTTTTAACATTAAGATTTTTTAATGTCAATTATTACTCGGTTATTAATCAAATCGATAATTTTACGATTGATTGTCCCAATTTTCATTTATTAAATGACGCGCAATTGTAGAAATAAAAATTATGGTAATAATTAATAATAAAATTTTATCATTTTAACTTTAAAAAAAATCTCAATCGATGTTAAAAATTAAAAGATGGTAAAACTTTATAATGAAGTAACATCAAGTATTAATCGCTTAATCAAATGCCCGGATCATCCGCTCTCAAAATTGACGAAGAACTCTCGTCTATTGAGATGAAAATTGATGAATGTTAAGTCCATCATTCCAATTAACATTGTCCTCCCTTGTCTCTATCGACCGGCCTGGTCATTTTTCTCTGCTATTTCGCGCCCTGTAAAAGATTAACATCTTTAATTCTAGCAACAATGAAAACAGTTTACAACTTTAGCACTTAAATTCTTCATTTAATACCAACAGAAAATTCCGTCACGATAAATAATAAAGGATAATAAAAAGTGAGAATGATTGTCATTATGATTCGATATTATTTTTTTTAATTGAGGTGGCTAATTTTAATGTCAGCATGTCACCAAGATGTTGATATGTTCTTTGGGCATTGTCTTTTATATTTCGCGCAGAAGCTCGAGTGTTTTACACTTGACACAATTAATATCGACCGTAGTTTCTATTTTTGAGATACACTTTGTGTCAGGATGTGTGTAATATTATCCCAGGATATATTTTACACTTTTTATCGTATTTCCTGTCCTTATCTCTCAATCTTCAGTAGTTTATTTTAGTTTGTGTTTACATCCTGCTTATCTGTTCGACGCCGCCAGACTCTTGGGTCCCGAAGATGATCCCCAAATATTGGCTTTTAATTTTGTGAGTTCAATAATTTGTTTGTCTTTATTAAAAAAGATATTCAAAGATTACAAACAAAAATAAAGCTACCCCGAAGGGAAATTCAAAGCGAAAAATTTTCTGACGCTGTCGCACAAAGTCTAAAACGAAATATAGGACATTTATTTATATCCTGTGGGATTTGACAGCACAAAGCGGTTCATCGTTAAACTTTAGCGTGAAAAAAAATCGAATTTCATCAGCAATCAACTTTGATTTTTATTGAATTGTTGTTGATAAATTTGGGCCGAAAAAAATTTTTTTTCATGCTCTTCTGCCCTCTTTTTTTGTTAGTTAACTAAAAAATTTTTATTCAGCTCACAAGAGCTTTGTGTTCTAGTCGAAATAAGTGAAGCAAACAGTCAGACAATGTAAAAGATATAATACAAAGCTTTAACCATTGAAAATGCTCGTGATTTTAGTCCTGAGTTTTAAAACTGATAATTTAAATACTTTCCAGGCTAAAAAATGTAAATTAAAAAAAATTCTCCTTAGTTAAAGATAAAAAATAATTTTCAATCGAATTGTTTTTCAGAAGAATTAAATCAGATAATTTGATTGATTAAAAAAAAAAAGTTATCATTTAAAATAGTTCCATAAGAATGAAAATTTTGGACAAAGAAATTTTTCTTAATTAACTATTATTTTATCAGTACTAATAGTCTCGATTCTGAAGTCGCCTATTATTGGGCAAAATCAATGGAAAGTGAATAAAAGTGGAGCGCGATGTACCAGCTGAGATTCAGCAGACACCGGGTAAAAAGTGAGTGGTTATATCGAGTTGGGAGTGCTCAACAGGCACAACAGAGTGCGCGGAAAGACTAAAAAAGCTCCTTTGTCTCAACTGAGATCTCAGCTTTACAGGTCAGCTATTAAATAAAGAGCTCATTCTATATTTTCAAGCTATTATCAGTTTACTCTTGTCATTATAGCCTCCGGCATTGTGCTCTTTTTCAATATTCGACTCGATTTTTTTTAATTTAAAAAAAAAAAAAAAAAAAAAAAAAATTCAACTGCAACAATTAAAACAATTATTTTCAGTCGCTATTGAGTACTAAAACTTTGAATTTTATGTCATGGATTCATTTGAGCTTTCAAATCCTCATCGGGTGCACCTGACGGATTTTTTAAAAATGGGTTAATTGATAGGTGTCGATTATCGCTTGATAGATAGATTATTTTTTTGGGATTTTTTTTCCGAAGGTTGAATCCTCGCTGGCTGGAAAATTATGATAAATTACTCGAGAAAATCGGGTTAAGGTGGCTAACTGAAGATATCCCTGAGGTATTTTCTTGAGCTTATGATCTGTCTGAATACGAAGAAAAAAATTTTGCTACTGGAGCTATCTACTAGATAGCTACTCGTAACAATCAAACAGATCGTTAAATGAGGATAACTACTATAACAATACGGTATTGCTCGGAGAGTAATGTTTTTTTTTTCGGGTATCAAAGTGATGTGGATAAAGATTTAGAAAATCTAAACGTTCAAGGATTTTTTAGAGAAACTCAAATTAAAGCAGTAAATTCGCAGTTTAGGAACTTTTATGCACTAAAATCATAGCTAGAACTTAAATTTTCTGTGTTTCCTAGAAAATTCTGCAAAGATTATTTTATTGATAAGTAACATCTGAACATTCTGTAGGAAATGAGATTTTTAAAAGCCCTCAAATGGGGTTGCTTCACATATGACCAGAATTCTGCACTCCGTACACGTATAAATCGAATTTTGAACGATTTTAAAAAGATTCCCTCATCCATTAGACCATTTCGTGTGAAGTGAGGTTGAATAGGATAACTTCCTTAAGAAATTTTAAAATTTCATAATAAACAGGAAACGTTTTTTTTTTTTTCATTCCCGATGCGTTGAAAAAACCTCGAGTCAAAAATTTTCCTAAAAAAAAAGGATGAAATAGGTAAGACCTGAAGTTTCAATTTTCAACTTCTACTAATTTTAATAATGTTTTAGAAAATCATCAATTGAAAAATTTAATCATGCATTTTTTTTAGAATTAATAACTCAACAAAGTTCTTTAATTCGTTTTTTATAAAAAAATAAATAAAAATATAACCCTCAAAATTGAAAGATTCCAACTAAAAAAAGTAATTTCATAATCAAAATGATAAACGTAGGAACAAATGATCCTGAAAAATCTCCGCCAGTGGCTGAATTTAAACATATTTCTATATTCTGACACATGACATGAATAACACGTGGCCGTGACCACTTGAAAGCGTTTTCGCGCTAGTAGATAACTCATCCACTGCGCAGACTCATCCTGCAGCTCCGTCCTGCTGATATTGCATAAATCGATCATTCCTCGTCCAGAGCTTCATTCAACTTTTTTTCACTCTTTTCACCTCTTATCTCTTCTTCATTTTATTGTTATCTCGTCATATTCAATCAGTAATCAATCACGAGAATTCTATCTCTCGTCTAGATTCTCGACTTGATAAAAATTTTATCTTATCAAAAATATTCAACTATTAATTAACCAAAAATACTAAAATTAAAATTCAATTATGGGAAATGTTGGACTCTAGATTTATCATAATTTATAAACAATGATTAATAATTTATCCACGATATTGGTAGAAAAAAGTAAAGAGCGCGGTTCTTGTGCCGGTATCTGTATTATTGGCGCAGTCGCGGAACCAGCAACTGCGCCACGTGCATGTGTGCGCGTATCTCGGAAAAGTGGCAAGGGTAGTACAGCGATAGCAAATACGTGGGATAAAGACGACGATTATGTGTATGTTGAATAAAGTGGAGGGTATTTTTGATGAAACGAGCGAGAGCAAGAGGGAATAAAAGTGTAAAAAGATGTGGACCATAGCGTGTGAGAGGGAATCATGGGTGCGGTGTGGCCGGGGTTTTCCAGTTCGAGACGCGGAAGGTGTCACGATTCTATGAGAAAACAGCTCTACCGCAGTAGTGTCGAGTGCGGGGCAACTTAAGCAGGCTCCTTTCCTCTCTTGCTCATCTTGCTCATCTTCTTCTTCTTCATGTGTGATCGTGTCATGCCATTACCAAAATGTCACGCGTTATTACACTTTCATTTGTTCATTAACCAAGTTTATGTCTTGATCGACGTCAACTCCTTAGCTCCGAGCTTCATCGCTTGTCGTTAGATCATTTATTATCCTATTATGTTATCTTCAACCGACGTCTTCTCAAATTGGTTAATGCTAATACAATATATCAAGTGATAGCGTTTATGTCGCGTGATTATCTATTTTTATTTATTTTTTTCTCTGTTGTGTGGTTAATCAGTGATTTTATTTAATTGGTTTATGATCTTTAAAAATAATTAAATTTTTTTTTGATGTTTTAATTAAAAGTTTCTGTGGTTTTAATTATCAAGTTATTTGATAATTTTGTACACTTATTTTGTTATGGGATTGGATAATTTTTTTTTAGTGAATAAAAAAATATTCTGGCACTTAAAATCATTCTAAATAATTTTTTTAGAGGCTCAAAAAAATTGTTTATAATTAAAAAAAAAATAAGTGTTAAAAATCGGGACCTGGAATAATTTTTTTGTAATGGTGACTTGAAATTTTTTTTTTACAACTAAATTCGATTGAAAAAGTTTTTAGTTTAATAATATCAAAATCAAAAATTCTAACAACTATTTTTTAAAAAATGGTTAAAGTAATGCTATACAAATAATTGAGATTTTAATCAGAATTGTGGCTAAAAAAATACGAGCAATTAGAAGAATTATAGAATTGAAAGATAATTAAGAATAATCCATAAATAAAGGACTTTGAATGACAATAGGAAAAAAGAGTCAATTTAAATAGTTTCAAGGTTGAGTAAATAAAATACTTGAAACAATGTACTGCAGTAGGCACGCGATCCTCGTTACGAAGCCAACATGTTCAAGATCAATTGATACTCAGAGAAACAAGAACAATAACAAGAGCAATTTCAGAAACAATTAAATAAAGTTTGTTGGACGTAACTCGGGATATATTTTATTTAAATTTGATAAAATGTGACATTGTATCGAATTGTGCATTTTAGTGTTGTGCTTAGCGACCTTGGTGAGGGTGCGCACTCGTTTCTTCTGCTTGTATTGAAGGTCACTAGAACGCGAGTCGATAGTAATTTAACAGTACATCTAGCAGACATGTGTTTAGCACTTTGTATTTTTTTTCATGCGCACGTGTGATTAAATTATCTCTACCTCAGCTTTAAATCAACCAAAAAATATCAATCAAAATACCTAGAATATGAAAGTGTAATTAGCTAATTATAAAATAATTTTTTTAACGAAATTGCCATTTTAAATAATTTATTAATATTAAATAATTAAATAAATATATCATACAAATATCAAGTTGTCGAATGCAAATGCTCAATGACGCAATAATTTTAATTAGCGAAATTTATTACCGAGCTTCAAGTTTTAACATTCGATAGTTTAACATTTATTGTTAATTGTTGGCTGTTAATATTTATCATAATTGTTATTATTACTATGAGATACATTGTTAATTAATTAAAATAATTAAGACTTCTATTTTTGAAATATATCTTTATTTGGTGACACTGGAATTTAATTTTAGAAAGTTCATTAAATTGTTGAATTATTGGATTAAGAATTAACGCGATAGTGTAACTGAGATGTTTTACGAACAGTCTAATTGAATGAGACAGTTTGATCAATTGAATTATTTTTTTGAAAATTTGACTTTTTGAATTTTTTAGTGGTGAAAATTAAATAAAAAAAAAATTTGTTAATTTAATCAATGTTTTAAAATTATTTTATACAAAAAAAAAATATTTTTTATTTGAAGAAAACTTCAATATTATAATTAAATATTTAAGAGTTGATTGAATTAAAATAATTATAAATTAATGGTGTACTTGTATAAGTTTTAAGTGAGGTGAAATTAACAGTTTTTACGGCTTTGTAATATGATAAAATATTTTCGCTCCAATTACTCAAGATATAAAATACCGCACGACTCCACATAAAAACATACATCATGTTAAGGGTCGTACGAGTACACGTGCACTTATATCTGCTGTTGATGTAAGATAGCGATGAAGGAAAAGAAAAAGAAAAAATGAGTATTAGGGCTGTTATATTTATACTCATTGTCATCAGACAGTACCGATGAATAAAAAAATAAGCGCTAAAATGGGATAAAAAAATAAAAATGTAGAAGAAATTATAAATAAACTTTGTAGTGAGTAAGAGTAGATATCAGTAATTATAATTATAATATTAATAAAAATAAAATTGAAAATAATAATAATAATTATAATGGAAGATTATTGCGAGTCTAACGGTACCGAGTACTCGTTGTTTAATCACCGAAGACCTCGTGATCCCCTAGGCGGATCCAACGCCTCATCGGAACCGTTGCTTGAAATGTCAACGATGGGATGGGAGTACGAGCCATTGTCGGATATTCCGACACCGACAGGTGATGTCACTCCGTCAACCTCACCACCGAAGGAGACCCCTCAAAAGGTTCACTCCGCACCGAGGGTTTGCTTTGAGCCAGATAACCTCGAGGCTACGAGAAGACGTAGCAGCAGCAGGCTCACTTCTATAAGGAGACGCAGTCGGAGTATGAGCGCTTGGGGCGATTTGTCAAGGTGTTCATTTCGACTTGATGAGAGGTAGAGTTTTTCCTTTAGTTATTTGCTTTTGTCGGAAATAAATAATGGAAAATCGTTTGATTGGAAAGAAATAATTTTTTGTTGGGAAAAAATTTTTTTGATTCAAGTAAATGTTTTGGAAAATTAATGTTGTCTTAGCTAGAGTAATAACACTAGAATAATTTTGATGTTCTTGAAAATTTCCTTGGTTCAAAAAAAGTTTTACTTCGTCCTTTTTTTTTTTTTTTTTTTTTTATTTAAAAAAACTGTTCGAATTTCAATAAAAATTTAGATATTTAAAAGAAATAACAAATTAAATACTTAGAATATTTAAAATTACGGATTCAGGAATTATTACGAAAAACTACCAAAATAATTTCTACCTCGCTTTCTCTATCGCAACGTGGCATAGATAAATCTATTACGCTACATAGTAATCCTATTACGTGAATCAAACGAGACTTTGTATTTGATATTCGGCTTTTGCGGTATCGATATTACATTAACTTTTAAAATAATGAAACGAGAATTTAGATCTGAATTTAAATAGAATAAATGAATTACTTGAAAATCTCAGTCTAAAATACAATGCAGATTTTTACTAAATTTCAAATTTCTTTACGTATGATCTAATAAATTTAATTTTAGGAAATTGAAACGAAATAAAGAACTTCTTGTGCATTTAATTAAAAATCTAAATTATTTTTACTCATTTTTAATTAAGAGCGTAATTAAAAAAGTTTATGCGAAATAATAAACTGAGCCTTATTAGGAAGTGTGTTTTAATTACAGAAGATATGAGTGCTTAAACGTAAGTGATTTAGGAAGTTATAATTCATTTTGAATAGTGCAATTTATAGCACAATTGTTTGGTGCAGTTTCTTTTTTGTAGTAAAAAGTAAAGATTAAAAAATTTTACGTAAGAGAATGATTATGAAATTTTTTATAATTGATATTCTCAGGGGGCAAAAAAATAGAAAAAATGTACTGCAAAAAACAACCTTCGGTATAAAGAGGGTTTCTCTAAAATCCGTATTTTAAGATGAATTATTATTTAAAAGCTTTTGGACTTTCATGTGTCTAGAGAGTGTTTGAAAAAGTAGAGCGAGTTTAATGATCTGCTGCTAAAACTGAAGATATTTTTCTCAGTACTTGGATTTAGTGATTTATAAAAAATTAACGATTTTGGTTAACATTTTTTGTTTTTAATTGGTAAAAGACGGACGTGAAAGAAATAAGTAAATATCACGGTGATAATTTATGCACGTCAGGCTTTCCATTAGTTTCAGTTTAACTTTTAATTATTGAATTTTTTTTTGTATTTAAATTTTAACAACAACACAGTTAAGAATTTTTATTTTGCCATGTAAAATTTAATTCTATTAACGATTAACAAAACTTATTAAATATTTACAAATTCATTTATCAGTGAATATTAAAAAATAAAAAGTACGATTATCACACTATATTTTATAAAAATCTGTCAGAATCATGTCTTCCATTCTTTATAAAAAATACTACCCAAAAAATCTCAACAGTCATGAATAAAAAGATGTCTTATATTTAGTTCATATCCACAAAAAAATTGGAAATGGGTGTGCATTTGACATTTGGCTAGAGCATCGGATTTCGATACATTTGCTGTGTCAGCAAACATCGATTACAAAAGTTCTGTAATCCTGGCGTGGATGACGTTGGAAAGTACACATTAATAACAGCAAAGTTGAGTTGTTAGAGCTCACCCGAGCAAGCACAACCATCTCATAACTTATTACACAATAAACTTCCATTTTTTTCCTATTTTCCGCTTGATTCATTGCCATATTTCAATTTTGCTGAGGGCTTTAAATCACGATTCCTCATTTTTTATAACCTAAAGTCTTCATGCGATTACAACATTGATATGTTTATAGACAGTAAAGTCTTCCTTGAAGAGAAAAAATTGATTATCAGAAATATAGAGAGTCTATTTTTTTTTTTTTTTTTTAAGTCTCTGGGGGAAGAAACGTTTAATTTTTCTCGAAAAACATTTTTTATTTTTGAACAAATTGTTTTTTTTTATAAAGAAATAAATTCTTTCTGTTTCTTCAAAATTAGTTAAAATTTAACGAGTTTTTCTTTTAACATTAATGAATATATAAAAACATTTTTAATAATTTTCTTTTTCAAAATTCGTCAACTCCTGAGCGTTGAATTCTTGATGCGATAATAAATCATTCATCTTATCAATGTTTGGACTTGCAAAACTTTTACAATTCACTCAAGCTTCGAAATAAAAAAAAACCGTCTGTTCCTTTAACATGTCTGTTCTTTTATTGAAAAGAACAATAAATTAAATTGAAAGATGAAAAAAACTGTAGACAAGAAAGTGCCGGGTCAATATCTAGGGATTGAGAAGCAATCAAAAATTCTATCGGGACGGTTCCTTTCATCCCCAGGCTATTCGAACATTCGGCTAGAATTTCTACCCCAGAATAAGAATCACAGTAATCGATGTGCTTCTGCGTAGGTAGAAGAGTTTAGAAATTCGGATAATAAATACAGTTGAGTTGTTCAACACTTATCTCCTTTAATATCAGTATAATATTGTCTTCAAATAATTTATTAGACATATTCGAATGAAAGTCCTTACGGTAAAGACCGTCTAAGTGACGGAAGATTAAATCGCGCTAGAAAATTATTTTGAATTAAAAGTCCAATAAATTATCATGCTGTTTTAATTCTTGGTCCTTATTTCTTGAAGTTCTCTCAAAGTTTTTCATACGATGAGCTAAAATCAAGTAAACAAGCACTTAAGGAAATTGAGCAGTTGTAATCATTATAAAAAATTATAAAAATCAATTAAAAAATAAAAATTATTATTTTTTTTTTTAATTGCTTTTTATTTAGAGACGATTTATCTGCTATAGCCATATCGCCGACTTTAACTGATGTTGGGAGTAATACGTTGGGGTCTTTTAAGTTGTGAGAATCTTAACTTACATGACAAGAATCAAATTTCATATATTTACTATTATTGTTGACTTATAGAAGAAATTCTCAAGTAATTTTTCATTATTTTTATTTGAAACTAATTTTCCGGGGTCTTCCGTTTCAAATACTTATCGTCTGTTCGGAACTGCAGCTACTCCAATGCTCTTTCTTCTGTATTTGGAAGATATTTACTATGTTCATATACTTGTGTATTCACAAATATATAAAGAATGTAGTTCAATTAGAAAAATAACTCTGATTTATTCTGGATTTCCGTTGAACGGAAGATGCTCCATACCGTACATTATTTCTTACTCTATAAAAATAAAGTTACTTTTTTGTTCTGAACAATATGGTGTATCGATCTACTAGTTGTTGGTTTATATTAAGCTGTTTGTATATTGTATTAATATAACATTATCTCGACATACAATAGAGAAACTCAATAGTTTATTCTTGATCTAATTTTGCATGGATAATAATAAGTCAATGAGTTAATCTACTTGCTTTGTTAAGAAAAAAAATGTAAACTAAAAAAATTTTTAATTAAAATCGTAAGTTCTTTTTAAGTTATTAAGCTTATTGAAGTCAATTTTTTCAAAGTTAATCTTTACTTTCAATAAGTTTAATAATTTAATAAATCGAAAAAAAAATTTGGCCACAGCGAGTGGAGCTCAAATAATATTTAAAAATTCATTATAATTTATTAATTTATTAATAAATGGCACTGTCTTGGCTAAATAGCTGTTAAATCTTATGCAAAGAAATAAACAATACTTTCTAAAATGTCTTTCTTTACAATTCATAATTATTTCTCAAAAGTTGAAGGAATTGTATGTAAATATGTCGAGCTTTCATGCAACGGTTACCAGTCATGAAAGAGAAAATTTGAGTAAAAGTACAAAAGACTTATCAAATTAGTTTCCTTAGAACAAAATTTGTTACAAACTAGACCGAAAGGGTACTACGTTTCACAGAAACTTGCGGTTATGTGCTTAAGAAAATTACGAGTTCGCTGTTTCCGTGTGCCTTCAGAGTCGGCTAATTTCATTTTATATAAAGCATATTCTTGGATAAAATGGTTACCGAATCAGCCATAAGTACTCAGCTCGAATAATAAGATTGTTTCAGGGATATAGAAAAAAAATTAAGTTTTAAATTGCTCTTTTTTATTTAAGAGCAATGTCATATTTTTCCATCTAAACTGGCTTTGGAGTTCATTTTACTTTAACCATTTTGTTTAAGTTTTAGATAAAAATGTTTCAGCGTCTTTATGTTCGATTATACGTCGGATTTTGTATCTAAGCGACTTACTTTCGGTAAATTTTAATACAAATTTAAAAAATGAAAATAATGAAATTATTATCAAAATTGCCTTAGATGTTATTTTAAAGGTAATTTTTAGGCTTCAAAACATATTTTATCATATAAAAGGTTCTTAGATCTCATTTTTCTTTCTGTGACTTTAGCAAATAGTAGAATAAATATCTCAGTATATTTCCCGAGTTAGCTGACCATAGAAATGGTCGGCATATGCATCACATCTTGAGCACCATTAGGAGCTTTTTATGAAGATAAAATGAATCTTCAGCATAAAAAGCGGTCATGCGAATTGTAGTAGGCAGAATAAATTGTAAGAAAGCTTGAGGTGTTATAAAAGGCTGACATGAGTGAAAAATATATTAAACACTCGTTATTTTTAATATTTTGAAAAATTTATTCAATAAAATAAAGAATAATATATCACTTCATACTTAAAATTCTTGAAAATTTTAGGGAATAAAAAGTTATCACTAGAATTGAAATTTAATTATGTGAATACATACTATTTGATGATAAAAAAAAATCCTGAAAGCACTGCACAGTAAAAAATATTGCGTCAATTTGTCAGAAGATTTTGTGTTAAATATTTAATATAAAAATTTTTAATACAAAATTTTTTGACGCATTGACGCAAAATTTTTTACCGTGTGTGTGATTTCATCGAAATATTATTTGGATACTTTTCAAATTAAAATTACATTCCAAAGTTGATAAGTAGATCTTTAATGTTGTAGATTTGAATCAGAGTACTATCATTCAAAACTTTATAATTGTTTTTCCGTCCCTGTCTTCTACTTGAAATTTATAACAAGTAACTTTATGTGTATTCAAAATAATAACATTGACACTAGAAACTTTTGTAATTTGTTACAAAATATATAATTAATTACTTTTTTTTTTTCTGTTTCAGGTGAGTTGCTTTTATTTTTCATTGGTACGTAAGTCAAGATTTCTCTACAGTTGAAAATATTTATCATTTCAAAATGTTAAACATCGGTAAAGTACAATGCGTTATTTTACATCCAAAAATTGTCAATACAAAACATTATAAATTTTTGATAAAAAAAATGATTTTATAATTTTAAAATAATGACAATAATAATTGAGAATTAAAATCATTAATCGGTAAAAAGTAACAAATATGAGTAATTTATCATACGTAAATTTTTTATGAATATATAAATCCGTTTTATCCGCCGAGAAATGAAAGAAAAATAAACATCGAGTATTTACTAGTCGATATAGTCCACCTCTAATCGCACAGGGAGAAAATTGTTGATAAAGTAGATCAAACGAACGCTAAGGATGAAAGGATACCATGAGCAGTGTTGCGACTCCACTCTGCGGGTGGAAGAAATTTCATCTCAGTTTATCGACTGGGCGTTCATACCCGCGAGCCCACTATTATGTTCCTCCGATTTCTCACAGGTGCTCGTTTTCCGAGTGAATAATTTTAAAGCTCTTTGGCTTCGCCCATTTCCCACTGGCCACTCATCCAATTTCATACAGAATTCGCAATGGTGACTAATTTGATTGTGATTAGTTTGAAGTTTAGTTACAGTTGCAATTTATAGTACTTCAGTCATTTTTCTTTGCAATCATTTAATTTTAAATATCAGCACTTATTTCTAACGGAAAAAATATATATGAAACCATACATCCAAAGACATTAAAGAATTATTTGTCACCTGGATCTAACTTTTTCAAATTTTCAACGTACCAGTTTTAGTCCATTTTCGATAGCAATAATTTTTATATTAATAGAAAAAAAAAAATAAATAAAATATATTTTTTTTTTATATTAATTTTTTCTAAAACAATTTTGTCTGTAGACACTGGAAACCCAAAAAAATTCAGATATTCATAAATTTCAATTATTCCACAATCAATCATCCCTTATATATTCTTTAGTTCGACAACCACTGAATATTCTAATAGAGGGAAAATGTTGCTTGATATCGTATAACCGGAGCGAAAATAATATTCAAATTGGTGCCTTATTTACATATCGAATGTTACGAAGATGTCAGAAATCCACTAAGAATACACGTAATGTACAAAGTGATAAAAATACATGTTTATATTATATTCATTTTTCCATGAGAAAATTATACCTTTCGTTTATATTTTCAACAAATAAGAAAGTACCAATATTAATGTGTTGTTTGAAATTTACAAACATTATTACTTCACGAGTTTCAAATTTCATGTCAAAAGTTACGTAGGAATATAAAAATAAATCTTTTCAAAGCGTTTCTTTTATGTTTATCATTCCTTTTTTTTTTTTTTTTACATTGAGAGCTTCCAAATCTCTGGAGTATTTAAATCTGTACTTAGTTTAAGTAGTTGCCATCAAATGTACTGATTGAATAATAAATGACTTTTAGTATTAAATTTCTCTCAATTCTTAATACTTTAAAAAACAAAAATTTGGGACATAAATAAAAAATATTTAAACTTTTTTATTTTTTAATTTGATCAATTAATAAATCAGAATAAATTTTTAGCTTTTTGACACAATAGTATTGACTATCACATCACCTCTTGTAATTAATCACATATTCAGTTCCTTCGGATCTTAGATACGCATCGCGATTAATAGTAAACATGGACCCTGGTGGATTAATCAATTTTAATTAAACGAACGCTTTTAAGTAATTTATTTTAAAAACAATTAATTAGAATTTTTGTTTATTTATATTTAAAAAATTCAATGTCTCCGAAAATCTTTCTCGAGACTTAATTCCAAAAATTATTTTATTACATCAATAAAAAAAGGCCACACGCACCGTAATTTCTTGAAGATAAATTGAAAATCCCCTCGGTATAAATAAAAGATAAAAAAGAATTTTAAAACAATTTCGGACTGGGAATAATTAAAGTTTTATGTCTCATGAGTTAAGTTGAAAGTACAGACTTATCAATTAAGAGTAAATTTTTTTCACAGACAAACTATGGAAAAGATAAATAAGAAATTAAGGGAGAAAATTAGAGCTGTCTATTAAAATTAATGAGAGAACTTTTATAGCATCTTTTAAATCTCATCACTATAAAACGTTTTTTTTTTTTTTTTCGCACGCTACCACGCATTATTTATATAGATTTTAACGATTTATTAACAAAGTCTTATGTGGTATCCAACACCAGAGGGTTAAGCTCCACGTTAAATTATTCGACGCAGAACCCCCGGGTAATAAAATCTTCATTTAGGCAGTCTTATCCGCCGTAAAATGATGTCGGGTCGAAGCGGTAGTTACAGCATATAATATATGATATAATAATAATAATAATATTTATTTATTTATATGTATAAGGGATCGTATGACCTGTAATTTGTTAAATATGTACAGTAATTGGATATTACATACAAACAGTGAATTATTACGGCAGTCCGACACGTGCTTCTGAAACGAAATCCTTTCTTTCAATTTACTATTTTCTGAAAAATAATATTCATGCAAAAAAAAAATTTTTTTTGATAGTTATACTTAAGAAAAAAAAAAATAACTTTGCTTGAGAAAAAATCTTTAACCAGAAAATTTATTTGAAAAGATGTTAAATTTTCAAAAATTGGAGTTTTTCTTTTATTACTTCCAATTTTTTTGGACAATCTATGGATCGAAAAAAAGTAGTAGTTAATTTTTTTTTTTTTTTTTATTTTTGTCCTATAACAACTATAAAAATATTATTGAATAAAATTTTTTTTTTCGCAGTTTTTTAAAATAAATTTTTTACGAAACTAAATATATAGTGTATGTGTATTGCAATAAATCAAATGTATGACATATTTATCGAGTAATAAGAGCAATGTTTGCCGAATTTTAAACGATGTTTACATTGGAAAAATAATTGTTCGTAAAAATTCATTTATTGGATCTGTAAAATAGTTGACATGCTTTTCCAAGTAAGAATGTCAAGTACGATAGTGTTTAATTGAAAAATGTCAAAAGGCAAAATCCTAAAAAATTAATCATAATTCAAATTTTTTATTTCATAAAACTGGGATTCAGAAAAAAATAAAACGGAGTATAAAATAAACAGATAAAGTTTATTTTGTGGATTTCACTTTTATGTCACGTCCATTTGGATTTTCTCAACAAACAAGACTCTTCATCGAATTTCTACGGTAACTTAATTATCAAGTTAGACTCTGGGTTTACTAATTTTACATTATATCCTTTTACAAACTTCTAAAATCCTCCGGGTCATTAAAAAAATTAACATTTACGAACTTTATAAATTTTGTTATCAACGGACAACTTCGGTAAATATTTAACTTGTGATTAAGTGATCATTTAAAGTTTTTAAATTTGTAAATGTCAAGGAAATTTAAACAGTCGTTATAAAATAAATAAAAACGTAAATATTCATTTTCATTTTATTTGCTAACAATAATAATGACAACCGAGAGTTGAACTGATTTTTTTCCCCATTTTATTATATTATTCAATTAAATTCAAGTCCACTTTACTAATTAATTTTAAAACTTTTTTATCAAAGTCCTTTGTTTAAATTGATAAATTTTTTATATAGAAATGAAATTTTTTAAGCTCAATAATAAATTACACGCCCTCAATTGTTTAATGAACAATTATTTAAATTACTAAAAAAAAAAAATGAATAGAAATGATTTAATAAACCGCGAACAAGCGAAATAAGTAAATTGTTTTATCTAAAATATTGTATATGTTACGTTGTATCGACTCGAGGCTATTAATGTCATAAAAGTCGGTATAAAAATTTAATCTGCAAATGCATCGTTACAAAAAATCTCGATGTCGATGTTTATGGTCTGGAGCTTCAATTTTTAATCTAAAAAAGTGTAATCTTCACTTGAAGAGCTTTTTCATGTAATTTAATATTTAAAAAATGTTTTTCTTCCACGTTATCCTTACTAGTTTTATTATTTATTATTTTAGTGCTCTGACAGACAATAAAATGAAAATTCATTTCCATAAACTGGGAATATATTTATTTATATTCCTCTACAGAGCATGGATTAATATTTGTAAATAAAAAATTTAATCTCCGGGTGAAAATTATTAGAATTATTTAGTGTGTACATTTAAAAATTTAATTTTCAGAAGAAAAAGTCTTGATTTGGTTCACCATATCTCTTATTCTTTTGTCAAAATTTAAATTGACGAGAAAAATTTTTCTTGTCGTAATCAAATGAACAAAAAAATAGCTTCTAAAACTTTGGAATTAAAATTCTGGATAAAATATTAAAGATACAAAAAAGTTAAAAGAAATCTTTTCATGCAAAATTTAATTTCCTCCAAAAAAAAGTCGTTATCACTTTGTCTATATTTACCATTTTTTTCACAAAATTTTGATGAGAATTATTTCCGAATAAAATTTCCTCCTCTTAAAAAAAAAAAAAAAAAAAAAAAAAAAAAAATCAACGCCAATACCGACAATATTTTCCATCATTAAAAAAATTTTTATTTTCCTTCCGTCTACATTTCCAATTTAATACCCGAGAACTCGTTGTGTTGTCTGGAAACAGCAAACACACCCCGAAAGCAAAGCTATCAATCCATTTCTATTCGTTCTATTCGCCCTATCAGTAATATAAGCAAACCATTGATATGAGTGAGTAGGCTGTACATAACACTGGTGCCCTGAACCGCGAGATTTGTTTTGGACAGGCGTCTGCGCCGGAATGCTGAGTTGAGTAAAGGACCAGAAGGCGGATCTATTACTCATCGTGGGCACCACGGGCTGTGAGCCAGTCGTCCCCGAAGCTTCGTGTCGTCGAGATACGAACACCTCGACACCCGCCACCCGCCACCCCTGTTCGCACGTTTATTCTCATTGACAATTACTTTATCTTCATCTAAAAAATACAACGACACTGTCAACAACACCAACAAAAATACTTAAACATTTTTACAATTCACAAAATTTAAAAATCAGCCCAAAAAAAAACTTACAATTTTTATTGCATCGAAATAAATTAATTTTTTAATCATTAATTAAAATATATATAACGACTTTGCTCTACAGAATTGTCTTCCTCATAGTTTTATACCTGACTGACTTGTTTTTGACGTTACCATACATTTTATATATCTTGGATATTTTATCATATAAAATTTGTTTTTAAATCAATGCGACTTATTTTTGAGAAAACCCGCGAGATATATGATTATTATAATCATTGTGATCACGTATGTTCGATGACGACGCGCGCAGTACCACGTGAGCACGTTATCAAATTTAAGATCATCACATATATATGTATATATACATATATAAGTAAATATAGAAGTAACAATTAGTCTTTAAACGAATTTAACAACTATTAGATGTCAATAAATTTTTCTAAGTGCGAATTTACAGTAAATCAAAAAATCTAGAGGTGTATATGGCAAACTCAAGAAAGAGCTTTTTTAATCGGAGGAAAGGACCCCGACATCGAGCACAAGGTATCTCGGAAAATTCATGTGAAATCGGGTATTTATTTTGAGTTTCTACTGGTAAAAATTTTGAATAGTAAATTTAGAGGATAAATATATGAATTTTTTATGGTTGAAGGAGTCTGACGGTTGTAAATAAATAAATAAATAGAGGTAGAGGCGTGAAGGATTCAAGGATCAGAATCACCTGTGGGCATCTTGCCTAGAATCGTGACGAGTGCGCCATCTTGTGTCGCGGGTTTATTTTCTGGATCGTATTGCTTCATAATATAAATAGCGCAGTTCGTAAGTTAAGTTGGATGATCTTGTATTTTATTACGAACTTAATATAAAGAGAGTTAAGTAGAAGAAACTTAATACGATATTTATTTCAAAGGATCCGAGGGTAATTTATTGTAGAGGTGTCAAATAGATATATTTTTGAATTTAATATATATAGTATATTATATTTAATAATGAAAATAGTTTTGTACGTGTTGTCAATATGTGTATTCGATTAGAGTAATTAACATATACGTATAATTTTAATTTGTGAGCCGTGAAAAAATAACGGACAATGCTTATGGTAGAAGGCTTTAAATAATTAACGAAATAAATAGTGTATAGAGTGATAAATTATCGAGTAATTGACAGTTTTATTTTTGAATCTCCATTTATGGAAATAAAATACGTTCAACGCTGAGGAAAATTTAATGGTAATTATTATTGTAATTAAATGACATGCTGTGCGTCGAGTGATTATTATTATTATGAATTCATAATTTAAATTATCTATGTTTTGAGTAATAGTAATAATTAATTATATTTTGGAATTAAAAAGATATTTAAACGCGCGTATTCTCTGAGGTGTATTTTCTGGTAACATATTTGCGGTTTTTTTTTTTTAGATTAAAAAAAAAATTTTTATGATTATTATTATCGTTATTAAGACATGTAAATAGGAGTCGCATCGATATTGATGTTGATAGTCATGTTTATTTTTATATCTGCTTGTTAGTTGTTATTTGGTATTTTTGTTTACTTTTAATGATTGTTTGCGTTGACAGAAAAAATTTTTTTCATAGAATAGAAGGATTGATTTTTTTTTTTTTTTTTTTAAGTTTTAATAAAAAATAAAAGAATTACTGAAAAATAATTTTAAGGGGAATAGTTAAAAAAAAAATTTTTTTTTGTGTATTGAGATGATGATAAATTTTTAGAATAAATGAATTTTTAATTGATCAATTTGTCAAAAAAAATTTTTCCTTACAAGTTTTACATATTATGTGATATATTACGGATATGTGGCATTTAAATTTTTCTCACGCTAAAACATTATAAATTTATTAATGTAAGAGATATTTTTCTTAAATATATTAAGATTCATTTCTTCTCATTCGGAAGAAATGAATCTTAATACAAAAGTTTAATGTCTTGGTTATGATAATCTCGCAAGAGCGCCACACTCGAGCTACTGACAAAGTAATTTGTAACCTATATCTTCGATCCCACGTGTTACATAAGAATCTTAAAAATGGGCTGTAGAAAATATTGTTTTCAGAAATTTAATTAGTTTTCTAATTACACCTTAGATCAATTTTAAAATTAAATAAAATAAAGTATCCGAGAAAAAGCATAGGACTAACTATTGCGAAAGCTTTATAAGAGTTTATATAAAAAATACGGCCCACTTTTAACTTTGTGGCTAGTTTGTTTTGTAATCAAGAAAAATGAACGATTTTCTAATTAGATTTATTGAAGAAAAATTTTTTAAAATAGAGAAAAATATTCAACTTAAAAAAAAAAAGTTATACTTGATTTGAGTTACCTTTCATGCGGTCAAAATTACTATACAATATATCACGTTAGGATCGCGTCATAAATAACTGAACTTGAATTTCCATAAAGTATTTTCATTCTCCGCAATAAATAAAAAATATATATTTTTTTTAACATGATTTATTTACTCGAGTTTTCTTAATTGATTTATTTAACTCATGATATTCAGATCATTATGATAAATTTTCTAAAAATTAAATTTTGTTCCTTCGTCTCAGCAACCAAAATCAATTCATAATTAAAAATTCATTTTCTCCCGGTGTTAAAAGTTGATTTAAATTTCTATAAATTATGACTGATTAATGACCTTGATAAAAGGACAGAAAAATCGTTACATTTTTTTCATCTCTCCTTCAAATGATTTAATAACGGGTTTTTGATGACCTAGCCTCGGTAAGAACCCACTTGAGTGTCGAAATTTTTTCTACTCAATTATTGATTGATATATCATGTTCAAGGATCATCAACCGGATGTTTGGTGAAATCTATATTGATCTATTGAAAACGTTGACAATTTTGATAAAACTTTTATTTATTAATTTATTAATATAAATAACAATTTTTTCATCATTCTTCATCGTATTCTGAGTAATAAAAATGATCTTTTGTCATTGTGAAACATGAGTACGATTCATTCCTAAAAAAAATTTTTTTTTAATTTTCTCCGTCGTTTTCTAATTACTTATTACTAATTAAAAATAAAAATAATTACTTAGCAATTTTTTGAAAACTTTTTCTTGAACATTCAGACCAATGAGGTAATTTTAAAGAATTTTTATGAATAGTTGAAGTACTCATTATAAAATCTGTATTACACCCTAAAAATTCATCATTTTCGACCCCGAATCTAAAAATAAATTAAAGTTCAATAAAAAAAAAGTTTTTATTTTTAATATTGGTCTAAATTTGTTCTCTTGAAGATTAAATGTAAAACAATTCTTATCTTCAGCATATATTATAAATTTTAATAACTATCTTTATACAAATGTAATGTTATCTTACCCTTGAGCTATTAATCGCGCTGCAACCACCTCAGAGAATCCAGTATCTGAGACAACTGCGACATTTATACCGTCCTCAAAAGAAGAATGCTTACAATCAAATAAATTTATTGAGCCCGTGAGGTTATTGTAATTATTACCTGCCAGTGGAAAGCTGAGGGAATAATTGCAATAAAAATATATAATTAAAACAAAAATAAAATATAAAAAAATACTCACGACGTTTGGAAAATAAAAACATCAATATCAGTATCAGGAAGACCTTCAAATCGGTCGTAATTTTCCTTCCACCACTCTTCCATCCTATCGACCGTAGCTATCGGGTAATATTTTCGAGGATAATCCTCATTATTTTCGATCACTAAATCAAATATGTCTTGTTCCTACAAAAGTAAATCATCTATCATTTGTATCAACTATAAAAGTTTTTAAGTGAACGAGATTATAAACAAAATATCTTACTGCCGGTACAGCGATCCCTCGAAGGATTATCTTTATTTTCGGATTATCTAGTTCTTCCATTATTTTATTCACGTTATTCCAGTATGATAATAAGTGATTTATCATATTGTCACCGTGAGTTTTGTACAAATTATAGTCGACTGTCACTAGTATTGACAAAACTAATGCGTCTGAAATGAAAATAAAATAAATAATTGTTTAATATTTGAATGAAAAAAAAAATATACTAAAAATTTTTTCTTTACCTGGTAACAATTTTGCTTTGTTATAAAAATCATAGGATGACGAAGTTTCAAGAACCTAAAAATTAAAATCATTCAATATCTTTGAAGTAATAAAATTTTTTAACAAATAAATTGATTTGCATTTTACCGATCTTTTTTATACCGAAAAAAAATTCTTGGCTTTAGAATAAATTATTTTGAATAATTACCCTCAAAAACATTCGAGGTTTCACATTCTTATCGGGATAATGTATCAAATAAACTGGAGTCACTGGACGAATTATAATTCCGTGTTCTGCTTCATTTTCATCGTAAGGAGAACATGTACTTAAACTTTTAATTACGTCCAAAAAATTCTGAAAAAAATTTATGGAAAATTTTTTAATTTATAAATCATTAAACTATTAATAACAATATTAATCTAGATAATGATAATAATTTAATTGGATCGTTACACAACCCATTATCGTCTGTAATATAATTTTGATGTTCATAGGGTGGTTAAGATTCAAAGATTTAATGAATACTTCATAGGGTCAATTATTAATTCGAATGTGAACGATAGGCTTATAAATGTTTGTTCAAATCCCCGGAATCGTAGGTCATAATTAATAATTCAGAAAATATAAATTTGTGTAAAAAATGTATCTTACCGTTGAAAAAGATGTGACAAAAGAGACGCTTAAAAATGTTATTAAAAATAACAAAAACTTCATTATTTATTTAAAAATTTTATTCTTAAGCATTTAAACATATAAATTGAGTTTGAGGTTAGATTTTATTTATTTGTCTATAAAATAACGACGCCAGTTAATGGCCCGCGCGATGTCATTATCGAACGATAAAGATTATGATTAACGTCAACAGATTGAGACATTAGTGTTATCAGAAATAAACTATCGGAGTTCTAAATTTATTTTTTCTTACTGAAAGCATAAAATTGATAATTTTTTTATTTATTTCAAATTTAAAAAATAAATTTTTGATTTTTTTTTCAATTTGTTTAACAATTTTTTATTGCTTTAATTAAATAATTTCCTTGAAATATTTCGACAACTTTTTTCTAATTAGATAAAGAGGAAGCTTGTAAATTTTAATTTACCTCAGTGGTTATTTAAAAAAAAATTAATATTTCCACAGTATTAAAATTTGTTGATCGACTGACACCCTGTCGACTTTACGAGCATCAAAGTGTCAATAAATCGGCGAGTCACTTACCCCTAAAGTAAATAAACCTAAAAAAAGCACCGGTGTCAATGTTCGTCGGCCATACTTTATCTGGGATTGTTTTTGTCAATAAAACAAGAAATATGTCCCTCTACCTTCGAGATTAGTAATTTATTTGAAAACAAAAGGAGGAAAAAGTAATCAGAGAGCCGCAAGAATAAATCGAAATTACGAATTCCTGGATTTACGGAATCAAGGTTTTTAATAATTTTAAATCTCCATATTTCCATTACAATAAATGCTTTCTTGAAATTTAAATAATTTATTATTAATTACGGTGCCGGTTTATCACAATAATAAAACTTAATATGACTCTGATCATATGTGTTTGATAAAAGTGAATAAACAACCGCACGAACACATCCGCGTTTTGATTTATTCAATTCAACAGGTGAATTTCCTCGCCCACATTTAATTCATTATTATCATCATCATCATTATCGCAATTAACGCAAATTTTCTTTAAACAATAATTAATATTATTCGTTCAATTCTTTTTTTTTTTTTTTTTTTTTTTTTTAGAAATTTCATAAATTTTTGCTAATAATTAATATTTTGAATTCTCAAGTTTCAAATTAAAATTCTGGCTTAGCTGTTGAAAATTCGAGAAAAACATAAGAAACGTTTTTTATCGAAAATTCTATTTATTACAAAAAAGGTTCGTATCAATTTTGCTCTATCTGTGTTTCTTTTTCCAAAATTTGAAATTAAAAAAAAAATTAAGTTATAGAACTTATTCATAGTTTTCAAAAGTATTGGTTGTGGCTAAAAAATATTTCAAATTATTTTTATTTTTTTTTAGAAACTAAGTAGAAAAAAAAAGCTCGTAAACATTTCAACAAACAACCAAATAAATTAAACATTACTCTTAATGTAAGTCTGATGAAAATTTCCTAGAAAACGTATCAAAGGTGCCATCTAATTTAATTAGGTCTGACCTGTTTTACTTTCACCCTCGTCTTAAAAAAGAATGAAGCTCCTATTTTACTAGGAATAAAAAAGTAAAAAAAATTCAAAAGGTTACTCTTGAATTCTTTCACTCTCGTCACTAATGAACATCTCGTCCACATTACTAATAATCTTGTATGCTCCCATTGGCTTGAATAAATTATTGTAATGAAACGAGTAATGACGGGCGAGGTTAAAGAGCTATAGAACAAACAAAAGTGACTAATGAAGCTGCTCTGGGGTCTAATCCCGATCTACGGCAAGTCCTTGTGATTATTACGGCATCTTCAATTGAGACAACTGCAAAGCTCTGACGTGACGATTTTCTTAGATTAAATGTCACTGATAATCAAAAGCTACTGGTTTGTTAAAAATAACCGGTTTCAATTTTTCTTACCGGGTATTTTTGTTACTTTCTTGAGTTTTTGGGCGGTGATGGTCGAAGAGGCGAAGGACAATTTATCCGATGGAATATAAAAGTAAATCGAGGACAATAGTCTTCCGGGCTAGTATCTATTATCGATGTCAGCATCGTGATGCTTCTATAATGAAGGAGGAAATTGAGAGATATATTCTTGCGGCTTGAGATCTTTGAAGCCTGTCTCCTGATAATATTATCAATCGATGGTGTTTGATGTTTTTTTCTAAGATTAATATTTTATATTTAATGTCAAGTGCAAAGTTTATTTTTAAAAATTTTTGATAATAATCTATAATAATTTTTAATAATAGTAATTTTTATTTTTATTTATTTTATTTTATAACAAACACTGAACCCAATAGCAGAGCCATTAACAGAGTTCCTTAAATTATAATTATAATTATTGACGTAGTAGAGTTTAATACAAATATGCTTATATCATGCATCAGCCACACATCCCAGATTATTATCGGAGTTATAAAAATATTTTTAAAGGGAAATAATTTTTTGAAATTGTCAATTTTTCAAATTCTTATAAATTTTTATGAAAATTGTTTTTTGAAAAAAATTTTACTGGAATTTTTTTTTTAAGCCAACAATTACTTTAAAAAAATTTATTTTCAGTTTGATGTTTAAAAAATGATTATTATTATTAAATAAATAATTAAATGGATCGGATTAGCTTAATATAATAATAGAAAGAAAAATTTTTATTTTTAATTTTACCAATTAATTTTTTTTATACTTAGAAAGAAAAAAAAAATTTTACATATACAGAAAAAACAGAAAAAAATAAAAAAATGTTCTCGCTTTCAATTACGTAATCAAGTAACCTTCTTTTGTTTTTTTTTTCTGTCAGAGATTCTACGAAAGGGAATCAGTAAACAGGTTGCATACTAAATAAACCAGTACGTGAGTATGTTTGAAGTTTCGTGAGCGTTTTCGTCCCTTCTTTGCTAAATTTCATCACTCACTTCACTTCCAATTGACCTTATTTCTCTTGAACTAATATATAATCCTCCCTACTATTATTATTATCATATTATTATTATTATTATTATTGTAAATTAATTAGTGAGATACTAATCTCAATAAAAAGTTTCATAATAGAAATTTAATTCCGTAAATCCTTCAGGGGAGCCTTGGATTAATCTAGATAGCCGTAGTGATAAAGCGTCAATTAAACAATTATTCTTTAATTAAATGTAACTTTTATAATTTATTCATTTATCAAGTTTAATAGTTTCATAAATTTATATTTCATTGTAAAATAAAATAAAAAATATCTTCGAAGTAAAACTTCGCACTGATTAAATTTAATTAAAAGTAAATAAATGAAGATATTTTATAACATTAACAAAGGATTGATTTTTAAAAAATACTTCAGAATAATAACACAAAAAAAAATTTTTTTATTCAATCGAGATAACCTAGTTCAATATTTTTATAAAATTAAATATATAAATTATCTAATTATTATTGAAAAAAAATATTAATTTAAAAATTTATCTTCATCAGCTTTTGAAGTCTATTATTTTATTTATTGTTTATGACGAGTTTAAGATTAGTTAAAGCCTGTAACATTGATCCCTCTGCACAAGTTAGTTCGAGTTTTATTTACAAGTTCAAACTTTATAAGACCTTTTAATAATATCCATTTTAATCACTTATCGAGAGTAAAATTCAATTTTCTCACAAAGTCACCCGAAGTTGATCTTCAAAACAAAAACAATAATTATTTGAACAAAAAAAATCTCATGAATAAAAATTTCCCTAATTTCTTCTCAAGTGTTTTTTTTTACAAACATTTAACTTCTTTCCCTCCCGGTCATGAATATGTTGAGCTTTCAGAACTTTTAACCGAAAAATCTGCCGGTGAAAACGTCAGTCAATAACAAAACTAATTTCCTTCGCTAAAATAAACCGTGTGTGACCTTTCTCATAAAGCAACACGCGACCTGGCGGAAAATAATTAAAGATTGTGTTAAATTAAAAATTAATTAAATTAATAATTATTAAGTGAAGCAAAGTAAAATATGATACGAAATGTTGAATAGAGTTTGAGTATTTCTAGATTAATTATCAATTAGGATACTCGAGGGTCTGTTTCAATTACTGGATGCTATCAGAAACTACTTCGAGTGACTTCAGCGTCTGTAGAGAGTTACTGATAACGAATTTGTTGCTGAAATGTAGTTGATCGGAAATCGATTGTGAACGTAACCGAAAAAAGACTGCACTTTCATCTAAAATTGGATATTGGCATTTTCCATGTTCTTCATAATAGTGATAGATAAAAAAAAAAAAAAAAAAAAAAAAAAAAGAACGTCACACATGAAACATGAAACTTGAGAATATACCTACACACATTCAATTTATGACAAGGGCTATTTTCTGTACATCATTTATTTTTCATAGGTAAAATCAGAAACCGAGGGAATAAATAACAGTGAAAAATAAAAATAGTTTTCTTTTATTTTGGTAAATGGGTTGAGATTCTTCTAAAGTCCGCAAGTCAATAATGTGTGGAATCCAGCGAATATATCTTTCCGCTCTTCGCTGGCATATTTCATCAATTTCGTGTCAAATTTATTGACAAACGTATCATCGATTTTGACAGACTTATTGCCGTTTTTAACTTTTGGTGCTTTGTTTACTTCACTGGATTCTACAATCTGAACCTTTTTTTATTGATTTAATAACTTCGGTCTCATTTTTCATGTCCTTTTTTATTTAAATTTTATTACCAAAGATTTATCCCCGTCTTTGTTTTATTTTTTTATTTATTTTGATCGAAAGTCAATAACGCCATTTTTTCTCCCTTGTTAGTAGGCCGCCGGAAAAAGATGTCAGTCATAAAAAGATATATAATTTTTGGTGTTTTCATATTTCAGAACTGAGTAATTTCTTATTTTTGCAAGATTAATTTCTTTTTTATTTTTATGCATTCAGAAAATTGTTTTATGACTCGATTTTTTGGAAGTGGTTCATATAAATGATCGATTTATTCATTTCTTTATTTTGATCCTCGAACAATGCTTTCAAACTATGAATTATTTGATGATGATGATAAAAATGGTTATTAACTTCGTACAATAGAACATTGAGCATTAATCCCGAGATAATTTACATTGATTTACATATTATCCCCAAATTCATGAATCATCTGATGATAATAAGTATTAAGTATAAAATTACTGAATATTGACTTTTAGATTTGTTCAAATTTTTAACTTGACAAGTCAAAAAAATATGGCTGTAAATTTATAAGATCAAAAAGTCGTGTCAAGTAAATACATACAGAAAGAATTTATGTGCTACATTTAAAAGATATATTACATGTCAACAATTTTTTTTTCTCATGAAAAATAAATCTATTCATGTGTGAAAAAATCGTATTTTTTATTGAGAAAATTTGATAAATAATAATTAATTAAAATTATTTTTTTCCAAACATGAAACATTTTTGGCGAGAAAATAAAAAATTTTTATTATTTATAATTTATTGCTTTAATCAGGTATCAAAGCCTCAATAGATTGTGAAAGGTTACTAGAGACAAGTGAAAAAACTATACATATTTACAACATCTTTTCAAATGGTTTGATGAGATAAGATATAAAAATATATAAAGATAAAATCAATAATAAAAATATAAAAAAATATCAGAAAATAAATGATGTCCGTTTTGGAGTGAAAAAGCACGGTATGGCTAGGGTATTTAATCTTCCGGGTGAAATCTGGTCTGGTGAAGTCTAAAATAAAAATTTTATAAATATTATACGTAACCTTTGTTGAAGTGAATATTAAAAAAATCGATCTCATCGAATTAAAGGTTATCATAAAAAATACGAAACAGAATTAGGTGACTTTTTTCCGTGTAATAATTATATTTTTTTATAATTATTTAAATTCTTCAAATTTGGTAATTTGTGAAAAATTTTTGGATGGACCAAAAAATCAATCATATTTATTCCAATAAAAAAAATTCACTTTTCGTTAAAAAAAAAAAAAATGTTTCAAAGTGACAATTTTATCTTTTTATAAAAAAAAAAAATCCCAGCGTATTACTTTTTTTAGCATTAATAAAAAAATAAATGAAATTTAATAAATACTCGACGCAATAGCATCCATGAATAGATTATCAAAGTTAAAAGGATCAATTTCCTTTATCATTTATCCTTTTAATATTTTCTTTTTTCGTACACTCACAGGCAATTGAATGACAAGAGGGCGCCATGAATGTCTATTTCATAAGCACAAAGCTCTCGACATTATCCTCGATACGTAGCTGGAAAGTATCATTAGCTGCACTGCACATACCCTCCGAGTAGAGCTGGAGAAAAACTATCTAAAGAGTATAAAGTATAAAGTAGAATAAAAAAGAACCACACGAAATCCGCGAAGGAATTATTCGCCGAACAAATACTTTAATTAAGTACATTATCCAGAGTAACGCTTTCAATATTTATTCCTTTGCCAACGCATCAAACATCAATATCCGGACCAAAAAAAAATATATTAAACAAAGTACTACTTATCTATCTATATACAAATATATATCTTGAAATATTTGATATACAACATATCTTTAGACGGGGCCATTTTTAAATGAACAAATAAATATTTTATATAAATTTATAACAGTAAAATTTTATTTTATTTACTATTCGAACCGAGATTTTTTCCCGGTACTCGACTGTAAATAATTGAGTAACGAGCATAAAAGTACTTTAACACAAGTATTAACGATTGACGTTAACAACAAGACACGACTGTTATCAACGAGTTTTATAACTTTTCAATAAAGAAAACACGATAAACTTCACCAGGTATTATTTATTATTATAAGTAACTTTTATGTTCTGTAAACTTTTTGCACGCTGTTGGTGTCAGTTGTCATTTAATAATTTTGATTTTAATGTGCGTATTTAATAGAGTTTTGCTTTAAATTATTTTCTTTTATTAGTAGATTTTTTTTGTTGTTGTATTGTGATTACATAAATTAATGCAACGAATGCATTATGTTGTTTTGACGCGCGGCTTGTAATTGTGTCTGTTTGTTATATAACCTCTGTTATATTAGCTCCTTTTAATTAGCGTAATAATGGTATTTGCATTTCCATCAACGTGACTTTTGGTTACTTCATCAGTTGAAATTAAAAAGTAGAGGCTATCAATGAATTTATAGAAATTCATTGAAAAGAGGATCTGTGAATATATATACAGAAAAAAAAAAATTCGTAAGTGAGAAAAAAAATTTTTTACAGGTAAATGAATTTCAAATTTAATTAACTATCTAATCGTTAGGTTAGATAAAGGTCTGAACTATATTTCAATTTGTAATTTAGATTCATATTTTGCATAGATAAAGGAGAAGAATAGACCAAAATCCATTATAGATTTTATAGAAATGTCTGAATAGAAAATTATATAGCTAGGTTGTATGTTTTCAGAGAAAATTGAAATACCGTATAGTTGGGGGAAAATAAACATGGAGAAAATTTGTTGGGCTTTGATGAATTTATTTCCTTCAAACATTTATCATTTTGCAGAAATAAATATTCGATAGTATTTTATAAATTATTTACACAAAAAAATATTAGAGGTATTATTTTTGGTAAAATCACAAAGTTAATAAATAAAATAAAATTCTGTAAATTCGAAACATTTTTCATTGCTGATAATGATAATAATAATTGAGCTGTGTAAAATATTGTCACAAAAAAAAATCCATTTTCCACAAATATTGTATAGGTATTATTGCCTATAATTATAATATGGATTATAATCCATGACAGTCACAGTTTATAACAATTTAAAATATATCCGACAAATATTTGCATTTTCCCTTCTACCTATGCACCTATTTACATCGGCATAAACGCCACGATATACCGAAGCTTTACATATATTTATAACATAGTCATGTAGATGTATATACACACCCTGAGAAATGTTTTCGTTCGGACACTATCCGGTACATAGAGGAAGAGATTTATGTCCCATCGTGATTAAACAAAGATAATACCACTAAATCCTACTATTATATACAATTCCACTATACACTACCATTTCAATAAATACATACATGATATCATGTATGTATAAATAGTATTTATTTATTAAATACATACATGATATCATGATTATATAATCATAATATAAACCATCCATATTTTAATATTCTGTAATCACAAATTTTTATTTTCATCGCTCTTGTTATTCGCTAATAAAGATTGAACTTCTACTTACTTATTTTATCAAACGGCAGACGGTGTAATTAAAATAATTAGCGTTCGATACAGGGCGTTGCATTTCGTAAAATACGTTTACGGATGAAAGATTAAATTAGTGCATTAGTTTATTCGGGCGGAAAACACAGTTTAGTCGTTATAGTTAAAGGTTTAAGACCAGTTGAGTTTGCTATTCTAAGTGTATTGAGATTACTCTTAAGAGCGTTTAATGCTCGTCTAACTTTAATCTGTATCTGTTACTATCTAATTAAAATGGTTACTGTTATCGTTTCATCATTGTGCTCCTGTTCTACAGACAAATATCTCTATTTCAAAGTGTATTATATATATCTACTCAATAATTGTATCTATTATTTTTTTATTTTCATAAATTTTAATTTACATAATTTACCATTTCAATTTAACTTAGTTTCTGAGGAGCGACTACTTAATCCGCGATAAAAAAAAACCCATTTTTCATTAAAATAGTCATTTCGGATTATTATTCATTTTTATACTTTTTATTCAACTGACCTTTGTAAGTACATTATTTTCTCATTATATTTGCCTCCACTTTCATTCTCATTAAAAATAATAATAATAATAATAATGATAATAATAATAATAATAATAATAATAATAATAATAATAATAATAATAATAATAATAATAATAATAATAATAATAATAATAATAATAATAATAATAATAATAATAATAATAATAATAATAATAATAGTAATAATAATGCTTATAATAGTTACATATTTAATGGAAAAATGTCAAGAATTTCATTATAAAATTCTACAAATAATTTTTTCTCGTAAAAATATTAAAATCATAATTAACAAAGTTTAACGATATGAAGGACATATTCGTTCTACCTCATATTAATAAATAAACTTACAACGTAAACCACATAAATAGTAACCATCAAATATTAAATCACAATGGTCTATTTAATAATTAACCATCATAGAATTAAACTTTAACATGTTAAACTTTCCGTAAACCAACATCAAATTCACATAATGTTATTTACACTAGCGCTAACTCACTTTTCCATAATCCACATATTAATAATATATAAACATAACATATAACCAACAACAAACTCTCAACAAGACGAAACCAACTTGCCAACAGGTTAAGTTTTAAATTTACTGAGAAATAGTAAACTAAAACTATTAACAATTCTCTCTTTGTTTAACTTTCTTCTGTACTCTGTACTCAATTACTATTTACAAGCCTACTATAAAATTCTTTCGCAAAACTAAAACTCTCAGTAATTTCATTCTAATTTATACCCGAGTAAGAAATCAACTTCCGTAAGTTTGAACCGTTTTCCGCTCAAACACCTACTAGTACGGTTAATTACAAGATCGATTGCCCTTTAATACACCCTCACCCTCGATCTCGATTGTTGGGGCTTAATGAGGTCATGTAAGTGAATATTTCTTTCAAAAATAAAAGTTCTTGTCGTTCAAAAGTACCAAAGTCAATGAAAAATTCCTTTGTGTTCATTTACTTCGAGAGCTTTCATGTCCGTATTATATAAAGAATAATTGAATTTCTTAATTAGTCCTTCAATTTAATGCTTTTTTGTCATCTGCTAACATTAAATTTTCATATTAATTCTTAAAACTCTTTGGAGCTGTCACAGTAAAATATAATAGTCCCTGACAACCCTTGACTCAATAAACGTTTCTTTTAAATTATTTAAAACTCTGGTCACTACACAACAAACTAATTCCGTGAACTTTAAACGAAATAATATATTTTATTCATCCTTTAACTCTCGGTATTTTCTGATTGCCTTAATATTTAATATTACTCACCCGTGGCGAAGTTCAAATAATTAAATTTTGTAACATTTCAGGTTTGGAGATAATCATTAATACATATCAATGCAATTATATTGATGTCACCTGGAAATTAAATGTCATGACCGCGAAGTTTTATTTTAACCGTGATAAAATATTTTGGTCCGGCTATATTTATAATTTTTAAATTAAAAGTAGTTTTGAATCTCCACAAAAAAAAAAATTCATTTCAAAAACGTTCAAAAATTTTACTCAAAAAAATCTCTATAGTAACTTATTTTTTTGTGTAAATAATTTATAAAATAAGATTGAATATTTATTTCTGCAAAATGATAAATGTTTGAAAGAAATAAATTTATCAAAGCCCAACAAATTTTCTCCGTATTTATTTTTCTCCAACTTTACGGTATTTCAATTTTCTCTGAAAACATATAACTTAGCTATATAATTTTCTATTCAGGTATTTCTATAAAATCGATAATGGATTTTGGTCTATTCTTCACCTTTATCTATGCAAAATATGAATCTAGATTACAAATTGAAATATATTTCAGACCTTTATGTGCTAACGATTGGATAATTAATTAAATTTGAAATTCATTGACCGGTAAAAATTTTTTTGATATGTCCACAAATGACCTTCTCCGAAAATTAAATACATATAGGTGTACATGGTCCTATATATCTATTAATAATTTTTCTGACTATGAAAGAGTTAAATTCTGAAGTATTGAGTTCTATAATGAAAATTATTTTTTTACTCTTTTAAGAATCTTATTTGACATCTGTTTTTATTTGAATTAACTATTAAACCAATTATTGATGACAGCGACATGTTAAATGACGTAAAAATTTTAATAAATTTTTTTTCTTACTCTACATAGCCTGATAGGCCTATATATGATCCGAACAAAAACAGTTCCACTGTAAAAAATTACGCCAAGTACACGTTCACAACTCTTGATTTACAAAAATGCCAAGGAGAAATTATCATTTTACAAAAAGATGTAAAATAAAAAAAAAAACAGACCAAGTAGCCGTTATGATCTTTCATAATTGAAAAAATTTTGTGATAAATTTAACGAATAAAAACAATTTTTTAGACTTACTTGGCGTGCGTCATTGAGTACCCAAAATTTTTTCATTTCTGATAACTGAGCCAGAGAACTGATATGAAAAGCGATTTTACGGACAATTCTTTCAGCCCTTCCTCACCAAGTCATTAACCCTACTCAAGTCATTAACTCTGATACTATACAGTAGTATACTATTCTCACAAAATGTAATGTACCAACTTAAAAATAAAAAATCTGGAACAGAGTAACTATCCGGAGAGGATCTCAGGCGTTAAATGGAAACGGACTAACTCTAATACTCGGTGGTATATTATACGCAGAAAATTGAAAAGTACCAACTTCGAAATAAAAAATTCGACCGAAATTAGTAAAATCTTTCGTAGTATCGAAAAACGGGGGAGCGAAAATTTTATAAATTAAGATAACGCTAAAAAATGAAAAAAATTATATAATTATTGCTGTTTTATAAAAAGAACTAATAATTAAACTATTTAAAGCGCGTGACAAGTGTTGACATGTATATAATAATAAAATAAATCAAGTTGAAAATAAAGTGAGGTTATGTTGACATCTGACTCGAGAATAAAGGCACTGTAGCCTCGCGCCTACACGTTCACACACATTTCATGTGTGTTGTTGAACGTGTACTTGGCTTGAGGCACGACAGTGCCTCCGGATCTCGATCTAATTTTTAACAAAATATAACTTTTAAAAAAATCGCAAAAGAAATTCAACCTCTAATAAATATCAGTACTCATATCCCGATCCCTGGGATATCAAATACTTACGACCTTGATCTTCTCCCTCAATAAAAGTTTAAGTCTCAATAAAAAACATTTGACTTAATACCAATTCGTTTTCATTTTAAAATTGGCTAACGCAAACGGTAATCCGTTAAAATGATGCTAAGATTATCTTACTTTATTTTCACTTACCCCGGCGAGCCGGTGGCTCATTTATACATTTCAATCCATACCGATATCGACAGATATTTAAAAATAGACCGGTTAATTTCGGTTGATTCCGTTGGTAAGTTTAGCCTCTGCCTGAGCCGCATTCTAACCGGGTAAATTGAAATTTAAGGCCCGCAAAATCTGATTTATTTTTTATTACAATATCCCTTATCACTATCTGATTGTTATTTTCATTCACGCTAATTAATCTTAACTACCGAAGAAATAAAGTAACTTATACATCTTGCTCCGGTTCACTTAAAACTAATTGAACATACATGCATAAAAAGATCAATGCATTAATTTAGGAAGCCAGAAAAGATGTAATACTACCGCAACCGCGTAAAGTTAAAGCTCATACACAATTTTTTTTCTTTTTTTCTTTCTTTTTTTTTTTTTTTTTTTTTAATAAAAACTTTTATTTTGTAAAGATATTTCAAACGTAGAAACTTTAAATGATTCCCTTCACAGCTATTCATAGGTTTCATTGGGGTCAAGCACCTTAAGTGCACTTTACCAAAGTTTAACTATACGCTCCTCAGCGCTCTGTAGAACCTCCGATTTTTCTTTTTCCCCAAGATCCATCACCCAACTCCACTTCACGTTGCCAATTTATATTTATACTTTATATATATTTATTCCAACTTCAGAACTTCTCTAAAAAAAAAAAATAACTAAATTTTAAATTTAAAGATTTTTTTTTATTGCTGAAATTCCAATACAGATTTTTAGACGAAAACAAATTTCAATTAGATTAAATTTTTATTTGCAAAATTACTAATAAATACTTGAAAAAATTTATCTGAAGTTTAAGTTGAAAAATATTGATTATTATAGACAATTGATCAAAAATGTTACTTGTAGAAACTAAAACAAAAGTATTATCATATTTTTTTTTTAATTAAAATTTATTTGTTACGTCAAATCATTTGTTTATTTTAATTAAATAAAAAAAAATTCACTCCACAAATTTTTTACATTTCAAAGTGTCTCGTCAGACGTCGAGATATATCACTGGTAGACTTTCCAACTAATTGGAGAGTTTAAGTGCAAATTATTCTTGCTTACTTTCTTATCGTTTTTACACAAAGATACAAGGATATAGTTGACGTTGATTGGGGGGCGGTGAAGGGAGGTGATGATGCTGATGCTCCCTTAGGAGTTCTCTCGATCTCGCATGGGTCATCCGGCGTCACTGGCTTTATTCCCACTGCCACCGATTTAATTAAGGTTGCATAATACCCACAGCGTTCACGTTGATTACTCTGTAGATAGACTACACCATGCCATACCGATTATATTGTGGACAGATCGATGTTCTGTGTTTGTGTTGGTGTGTCCATTTTATTTAAATTGTTGTCAAACATATCTTCTATTTTTTTATTATTTCCTACGCAATATTGATCTCTATTCAATTAAAATTCAAAGCAACAATATTTTTTGCGACCGTGTTGTTGGGTGACTTATTGGAGCTAGTCGATCAAATTTAACTTTTCCCTCAATAAAAAAAAAAAAAAAAAAAAAAAAACAAACAAACAAACAAACAATTAAAATACATTTTTATAATCAATGATTGGATCAGAAATCGACAATTTTTTATTGAGAACTTAACTTTCTAAGTTATCAGTCTAGAATTTTGTGGCGCTACTGGTCTGCCTAGCAACACACATGACTAGATTTAATTATCATCAGTTTTAGTAAAATCAATTATTTCAATTAAATAATAACAAAAAAAAGTTATAAATTTTTTCATGATAACAATTTTAAATCAGATTTGTAAATTATTAATCAAATTTTTTTAAGCGTTCGATGAGTGTAAAATAGTAATCAACTGTCTGGTCCATTAATAAAAAATTTTTCTGACTAAAAAATGCATCCCTTCACCTCGAAAATAAATATTTTAAAAAAAGCATCTGTGAAAAAATCACTGTAAATTTTTTAGTATTTTTGTCTGGATTTTATTTATAAATTTTGACGTCTCGCCGAGTGCAAAAATTTATCGATCTAGGAACTCAGCGGTTACGATCGTAGATAAGATTTCAGTAAGACTTAACAAGAGAAGTAATAGTCTTCGGGAGAGTTCCAGCAGCATTTCCCCGCGGAGAAAACGAAGCACTCTGATACTCGGATGTGTACAATATACAATATAGAGGAAAAGGAGGAAGAGGTGAAAGAGAAATCCCCTGTCGTTGAGAACTAGTGCAGTCTTGCAAAACGAACTTGCTTTAAATGAGGTCACAATATATATAAAAACAAGTGCCAATGGCATTTTCGTTGTGGTCATCACGACGACTACAACAACGACTGGATAATCCTATCGAGAAATAGTTACTCTTCCTTTCAAAGCTAAACCCTTTAATACTACTAACTGTTTTAATCACCAAGAATAAAGATACACATTCTCTCACACTTTGTACACTGATAAAAAAATTGACTTGACTCAAGAGCTAAACTCTTGAACCAAGAATTCCGTTTTGAAGAAAATGATTTTCTTGAGTCAAGAGAATAAATTCTTGAAACAAGAAAATTTTCTTAGGCCAAGAATAATTTCTTACCTCAAGAATTTATTCTCTTGACTCAAGAAAATCATTTCTTCAAGTTTGGCTCTTGAATCAAGTCAATTTTTTTATCAGTGTAGATACATCAGAGTGGTCCCTGTTTAAATAAGATAAACTCTTGTCTCAAGTCTTTAAAATGCTTCTTACATTTAGTAAAAAAATTTTTATTCCTCAGTTTTAATAGTATTTTTAAATATTCCATGAATTTTGGAGAAACTTACTCAAAAAATATCTGATATTAATTTATCTGTGTGAATTCCATTATATATAAAAATAAATAATTAATATAATTTTTCATAAATAATTCATATAAAAAATAATTTATAGAATTTTTCGGTAAAAAAACATATAAAATAAACATAAGTTTGGTTCATAAATTTTTCATATTTTATAAGAAAAAAAATTGCACTAAATTTATAAATTGAAAGAGAATTCAATTTATGTAGAAAAGATATATAGAAAAAATATGTAAAAAAAACTACATCAGATTGTATATATTTAAAGTGTTAAAAAATGCAACCTTACTAAAAATATCCAGGTCAAAAAATTCTGAAACTGTATTTTAAAATGGGAGCGTCGAATTGATTTGAAGAAATCCATGACTTCGAATATTTTATCTACAATTCAAGTCTAATTTTTTTTTTTAAAGCAAAGCAAAGCAAAGTTTCCTTAGGAGGCAAATAATTAAACAAAATAAGGAGCCTATCCTAACACAATGAATACATACATAAATGAATGCAAGCATGTCTCTATTCTTGAGTGCGAGATACAATGCTCATAAATTAAATCGACAGACGTAGAATCATAGTCATAGTCACAGAATCGCTCTTACAACAAGTTTCAGGAGAGTTATGCCGAGAAAATAGCCCGTGGGTACGGTCGTGGTGAGCTTTTGCGCGTCGATGAACTCGCATAAATTTACGCCTCAAGACTTGAGGAACAATAATAAACATATAGTACATCATACTATACTATACGGAACATCGCTTCTTTGTTTCACTTAAAGTAACTTCTCTTATTTATTTTCCAAGTCTTTTATTCCTCTGTACTTTTCTTCACTTAATATTTACCAAGACTTTTTATACCCACCTACAGTTCTTTAGTTTGTCCCAGTGGAATCTCAAACCCGCTCAGGGTGGTTTTCTTATTCACATTTTTTTAAAGCCTACACTCCATAGATTTAATGCTGTTTATTTTATTTTTTTAACGCCCCCAGCGGGGGATTACAAAAATTTATATTAAAAAATGTTAGTCTGTAATTTCACGGAATTATTTTCGCAATTAAAAAGATGAGTGAAGAGAATTTTAAAAAGAAAATTACATACTGTCAAAGTCAGAGAGAGAAAACTGTCAGCTTACGGTTTTTACGAGAGATGAAACTAATTTTAATGGGCTGGAAAAATAATTATCTCGGAGATAGCAGTTACCTTTAATGCATAAGTTATTATTTAAAAATAATTCCTTGGGAAAATAAATTAGTGTCCTTCGTGAAACGCCGATGGAAATTGTCCTCAAAATTATAAATTTCAAATTAAAGAGGCTTATGCAAAAATAATCTTTTAATAAAGAATGGATTACACTTAAAATTTAAGTGGAAATTTAATTGACTACGAAAATTTTTTACTATTGAACTTAACTTCAATGGTCATTAAAAAAGGGCCAACGTGAGCGGAAATACAGAGTGGTCCTTCGTGACGCAAAGCATTCTGTAAACTCAAAATCCACATGTTCAATTGGCCTCTGTACTCTTCCTCTCTCGGTCTTTCTCTATACAGGGTGTCTCTGAAGTGGCGGGAGTAATTGTTGGGGTCGATAGAGAAAAAAATACTGAATCGAAAGTTCCTGAGCCAAAAATTTTTTTGGGCCATAGAATTTGAGTTATGAATTAAAAACGATAGCCAATCAGAAGCGCGCTATTCGAGAAATGAAAATGAGCGGGGAAGTAGAGGAGACGCGAGAGTGAGATGCTGCAATAGCAGCTTACTCGCTCACACAAAGCCGCGCATGAGAGGGGATTGTGACGCTATGAGCCGAGTACGTAAGTGTGAATGAGTGGATGTATGAGGTCGCAAGCGGACGGCTTAATGTATGAGTGTGTGTCCGTGTATCGCAGCATTATTGGAGGCGTTGTAACGCTGAATTAAAGCTAACCGGGTACTCTAAGACAGAGGAAAAATTTTAATTTTTATTTTTATTCGAAAAAATTTAATAAAAAAATAAAAAGGCCCAAGATTTAACCAGACCCACAGAAACGGAGAGTAAATTTTTAATTCTCATTTATTTTGCTGGGGATTATTTTCAAATACAAAAAAAAAAAAAAGGCTAAGATTCAACTGGAATCCAAAAGAGATGGATGAAAAATTTTATTTTTTATTTTTAATCAGCAAAATTATTTTTCTTTAAAAAAGAGCCCAATCTCGACTGGAGCAAGAAAAAATGATTGAAAAATTTTATTATTAATTTTCAATCAACAAAATTATTATAAAAAATAAATGGGCCCAAGTCTCAACCGGACCCAAACAAACGGATAAAAATTTTTATTACTTACTTAATTTGCTGGAAATTATCTTTAAAAACGAAAAAATGCCCAAGACTCGATCGGATCCAAAAAATAACAGTACAAAAATTTTTCCTTATTTTCAATCAGCAAAATTGTTTCTTTTAAAAAAGGCCCAATCTCGACTGGAGCAAAAAAATGATTAAAAATTTTATTATTAATTTTCAATCAACAAAATTATTTAAAAAAAAAAAATAGTCCGCAGACTCAACCGGACCCAAACAAACAGATAGATAGTTTTAATTACTTATTTATTTTGATGGGAATTATTTTAAAAACGAAGAAAATCGCCCAAGACTCGACCGGACCCAAAAAAAAAAATAAATTGAAAAATTTTGTTTTCATTTTCAATCAGCCAAATTAATTTCTTTTCGAAACAAGGCCCAATCTCAAACAGACTAAGAGAAACTAATTAAAAAATTTTATTTTTTATTATTAATCAAATATTATTTAAAAAAGAAAATAAGCCACAGACTTAACCGGACTTAAACAAACGGATAGAAAATTTTTATTACTTACTTAATTTGCTGGAAATTATCTTTAAAAACGAAAAAATGCCCAAGACTCCATCAGACCGAAAGGGAGATGAATAAAAAATTTTACTATTCATTTTTAATCATCATAATTAACTTTTTTATAATAAAAGGCTCAATTTCGACCGGACCCAGAAAAAATGATCCAAAAATTTTATTTTTTATTGTTGATCATCAAAACTAATTAAAAAAACAAATGAGGCCCTAGACTCAACTGGACCCAAACAAACGGATAAATAATTTTTATTACTTATTTATTTTGCAGGAAATTATTTTTGAAAACGATAAAAATGCCCTAGACTCGACCAGACCCGAAATAAAATAAATTGAAAATCTTTGTTTTTCTATTTTTAATCAGCAAAATTATTTTCCTTTGAAAAAGGGCCTGATCTCGACTGGAGCAAGAAAAAATAATTGAAAAGTTTTATAATGAATTTTTAATCAACAAAATTTTTTAAAAAAGAAAATAGGCCCCAGACTTAACTGGACCCAAACAAACGGAAAGAAAACTTTTATTCCTGTTTTTTTGTTGGGAATTATTTTTCGAAACAAAAAAATTGCCCAAGACTCGACCGGACCCGAAAAAGATAAATCGAAAAATTTTATTTCTAAATATTAATTAACTAAATTATTAAGAAAAAAAAATAGACCCAAGACGCAGCAGGACCCAAATAAACGGATAGAAATTTTTTATTACTTGATCACCAAGATTAATTTTCCTTGAAAAGAAAGGCCCAATCTCAAACAGACTTCGAATAACTGATTGAAAAATTTTATTATCAATTATTAATTAACAACATTATTCTTAAAAAAAAATTAATAGGCCCCAGACTCAATCGGACCCAAACAAACGGATCGAAAACTTTTATTTCCCATTCATTTTGCTAGGAATTATTTTTAAAAACGAAAAAATGCCCAAGACTCGACCAGAGCCAAGAATAGAAGAATGCAAAAAAATTTATTTTCTCTTTTCAATAACAAACAAAAATTTATTGAACAAAAATCAGCCTAATCTTGACAAGACGATAAAAACTGATTGAAAAATTTATTATCAATTATTAATTGACAAAATTATTTCAAAAAGAAAATAGGCCCCAGACTCAACCGGACCAAAACGAACAGATAGAAAATTTTTATTACTTATTTCTTATGCTCGGAATAATTTTTGAAAACAGAAGGAATTGCCCAAGACTCAACCGGACCCAACCAAACGGATGGAAAACTTTCATTTCTCATTTATTTTGCTGGGAATTATTCTGTAAAATAATTTTTCAATTAATCGTCAGGTAAAATGTCAAAAATAAATTAAAACAAACATTGAACTCAAGTCCCAATAATTTTGATATTTTAATTAAAATTATTTTTTAATTAATTGACAGGTAAAATGTCAAATAAGGAATTGAAAAAATCGCTCTCGAGTCCTGATAATTTTGATATTTTTATTAAAATTATTTATCAGTTAATTAACAGGTAAAATGTCAACTAATAAATTAAAAAAAAAAATTGAACTCAAGTCCGAATAATTTTGATATTTTAATTGAAATTATTTATCAGTTAATTGACAGGTAAAATGTAAAAAAATATACTAAAAAAATCGCTCTCGAGTCCTGATAATTTTGATATTATTATTAAAATTATTAATCACTTAATCAACAAGCGAAATGTCAAATGATAAATTAAAAAAAAATTGAACTCAAGTCCGAATAATTTTGATATTTTTAATAGAATTATCTATCAGTGAATTAACAGGTAGAATGTCAAATTATAAATTAAGAAAAAAATTGAACTCAAGTCCGAATAATTTTGATATTTTTATTAGAATTATCTATCGGTGAATTAACAGGTAGAATGTCAAATTATAAATTAAGAAAAAAATTGAACTCAAGTCCGAACAATTTTGATATTTTTATAAAAATTATTTTTAATTAATTGACAGGTAAATAAATAATAAATTAAAAAAAAAAATTGAACTCAGGTCCTGATAATTTTGATATTTTAATTAAAGTTGTTTATCAATCAATTGACTGTTAAAATCCTGAATAATAAATTAAAAATAAATCGCACTCATGTTCTCATAATTTTGATCTTATAATTGAAATAAATTTCTAATGAATTGACGGGTAAAATCCCAAGTATCAAATTAAGTAGTAATCGCACCCAAGCCCTGATAATTTTGATATTTTAATTTAAATTATTTATCACTTAATTGATAGGTAAAATGTCAAATGATAAATTAACAAAACATTGAATTCAAGTCCTTATAATTTTGATATTTCAATTTAAATATTCTTTTTATTCACTGACAGGTAAAATGTCGAAGAAAATATGAAAAAGAAATGGCATTCACGTTTTAGTAATTTTGATATTTTAGTTTCCCTTTTTCTTAGCAAAGAAATCATTTCAAAAAAATCTACAGGTGTTTCGGCAGTTCAAGGATAACTTTACTTTAATGTTATTAGTTTGCATTCACATCATTACACTTTACTCCTTTTATTAAGCAATTAAGATTCCAGTTGAATCTTAGCCTTTTTTTTTTTTTTTTTGTATTTGAAAATAATCCCCAGCAAAATAAATGAGAATTAAAAATTTACTCTCCGTTTCTGTGGGTCTGGTTAAATCTTGGGCCTTTTTATTTTTTTTTATTAAATTTTTTTCGAATAAAAATAAAAATTAAAATTTTTCCTCTGTCTTAGAGTACCCGGTTAGCTTTAATTCAGCGTTACAACGCCTCCAATAATGCTGCGATACACGGACACACACTCATACATTAAGCCGTCCGCTTGCGACCTCATACATCCACTCATTCACACTTACGTACTCGGCTCATAGCGTCACAATCCCCTCTCATGCTCGGCTTTGTGTGAGCGAGTAAGCTGCTATTGCAGCATCTCACTCTCGCGTCTCCTCTACTTCCCCGCTCATTTTCATTTCTCGAATAGCGCGCTTCTGATTGGCTATCGTTTTTAATTCATAACTCAAATTCTATGGCCCAAAAAAATTTTTGGCTCAGGAACTTTCGATTCAGTATTTTTTTCTCTATCGACCCCAACAATTACTCCCGCCACTTCAGAGACACCCTGTATATCGACTGGCATGTGCCGCATGTTTAGCATGAGTACACAATGAACGTTTGCATGTCACTGTGTCTATATTCAAGCCGTGTTCCCAATTTTCACCGCATTGTTGCCGAATTATGCTCCATTCAAGCCCTGCAATACTTTGTTTAATCTGCGAGACTAAATGATGATAAACCAAATTAAAGGATTTGTCAAGCTGTCAAGATTAAAGTTATCTCTTCCACTACCGATAATATTCATCACCGGTCACGTGATTTCCTTTAATCTTCAGCAATTTTTAATTGTTTTTATTTTTTTTACAATCAGTTTCATTTTTATTCTTTCAGTAAAATAGTTTTTTCTTTAATGATTCCGTAAAATTACCGGATAGTGGAAAATTTTTTCAAAAATTATCAATTAAACCTCAAAATGTTTATTCAATCTTTACTTATTGATTGGCTTGGGTTAAGCCCAAAATGGGCTAGATCAACAATCAACATGCCAATATTTGCTTGTATGTTTGACTGCTCGTTATTTAATGATCTTGATTTTTTTCAATTTAAATGAAAGTGGGACAAAAAGGACTCAATAAAACATTTAATATTTTTCAATAAAAATCAAAGTTTATTATTCATAAAAAAAATTTTTTTTTTTTATAATAAATTACACTTAATGTTTTTGTTTATTTTTTTAAAATTAATTTTTTAATTTTAAAGTCCAAAAAACGCACAAGTCTTGATTTTTATTGAAATTTTATAGATATTAATTTTTAAAGTAAAATTTTTGAAAAATTCGTCATGCATGTAAATTGTTGCCAGTATAAATATTTCCTAAAAAATTGTTAAAAATTTTACACGACAAATTGTAAACTTTCAAAAGTAAAATTGTTTAGTAAAAAAAAAAAAAAAAATCACTACACTAAAACACACCCACAAAAAATAAATTTTACGAAAATGACACAACTGTGGGATAGAAATGTCGGTGTTCTTCTTTCGGCTGCACAACTTGCGTCGTCAAGCAGAAGCTCAGAAAAAACGTGAGAAATGCAGCGGAACCGGTCAGCCCGGGCAACGTGGGACCAATTGTGGGGACCAATCCCAACCAACGGCTGGTTCGATGCAGTCTTGCAAAAAGATCCACCGGGGGCCGAGTAAATTGTTCGAACGAGCGCCACTAGAGCCCAGCGACTCGCTCGACGAAATAGCCTTTCAGATTCCCAGGTAACTTTTCCTCATTATCATTATCGTTATCATTGTCATTAAATTTGTACGTATTTATTCGATCTAAGTAAATAAAGTGCTTGAGCTAATAATACAAGTGAAAGAAACATTACTACACCCTCACTGGGGTGGTTAAAAAGATTCGAGAGGACATTAAAGGTTAAGAAGTGTTGGCAGAGAAGAGCACTTTCTTGGTGAGGATGAAAAGGAGGGCGAGCTCTTACCCTTCAACCTTCACTTCTAAAACTTCCGTCTTCGAGTAAAGCCCACGTCCGGAAACTCTCTACTCAGAAAACTTCTCTGTTTTTTCTCAGTTTTATTTTACGCATCCTGTTAAGTCTGAGCGCCTTTATATTACTTGAGTCACTGAAAACACTAAAGATTCTATAAATAAATGTAACCAGGTTCGTTAACAACCGGGGTTTGACGACAAAACAGCTTCTGGGTAAACTAATGTCACCTGCTTCTAGTAGTAATGACATCTTCAAGATAACGAGATGGTCTTGCAACATGTTTATATTATTCGTAAGACACATAATAGTTTAATATATCAAGCGACGCACATTTCGTCAAATTTACATTCACTTTATAATTAATTGCTGAATAAAACTTTTTCAGTTGTTGAACTGAGATTTAATAATATTTAAAAATTTTTTTTTTTAGTCTAAAAAATAATTATTAAAGTTAAAATTTCAATGAAAAATTTTTATTATAAAAAAAAAAATTAAAAATACTTTGAAGACCATCTCTAATCAAAGAATAAATATATATGCTTAATATTATTGCTTTGAAGCCTCTAAAGTAATTGAAAGGTCGAAAAAAGCAGTCGAGTGTACAGTGGTGACACTGCTGGTGATGAACTGAGTCAGAATTATTGCCTCAAGAGCATCATCTCGTTTGTGTCTTGCCTCTTGGACACCTTTACCTCTACTCCTACTTTTACCTTTACCTTTAGCGATAGTTCATAGTACATACTATACGTTCTATGCTGGTGGTGTGGTCTGGCTAGGGTCCAACCACCACTGCTATCAGAAAATGACCGACTAGACCGAGAGTAAAACATTTAGCGTCACTCTGTAGTACCGTGCCGTGCGTCCAATCTTCGACGACCACTCTCTCTCTACTCCGAGCCTCAATCCTCTCTAGCCAATGCCCCGAGTTAATGCGACGGAAGTGAATTTTCAACGATGATATATCTAATCATATTGAGCTTTCCAAGATGAACATAACTTGGGATTTCGTTTAATTTATTGACTTTCCTTCGCTTTATTAGAAAAAAAAAATTAATGTTAATAATAAAAAAAAAAAAATAATAGTAATAATAACAATTTTTGTCGTATAATCCATGTTCTTATTTTACTACTTAAATTAGAACTGATATCTTCATCTTGTCTTAAATTTTTGATAGAATCCTCATCCATACTTTTAAAATAACTATTTACAAGAGTTATTGTAAGTAAATATGTTCATGGTTCAGAAATAAGACACAAAGCTAAAGTCAGCTCTGTACAACTTCTTGTATCGAGTTTATACGGATTAGCTGGTTTGCTGCACTCGAGTAACATCTTTAATCTCACAACAAAAAAACTAAACCAGTGAAAACAGAGCAGACTTAACTGACAACAACCCTCTTCTTTAGTCCTCTATTCAGAGTCATTCGTTTTTCATTTTTTTAATGTATATCAAAAATAATCATAATTATTTTTAAGAAATTGAAAAAATTATTTTTATTGCACGAAAAATTGCTGACGCAAGTATTTTGTATACAAAATAAAATATATTTTAATATTTAATTTTCATATCAGGAAATAGGGAAATACAATATATTATTGCACATTTCGTACTTATTTGATATTTAATCATTGCACTGCAAGGTAGAGTATTGGAAGATCCTCAGTTAAGTTGTTAGTAAATATGTAATAGTATGATAAATGGGCAAGGGAAGATAGTATTCATATTTATTGAGATATATTCAGATTTGTATTCAATTTAAATTTAAGACCATGTAACTTTCTATCTTTATTTATATAGTTATTCGTTATTATAAAATTATTTTCAATATTTTCTGCTGTTTTAATAGGAGTTATGTTTTTGTAAAAACAAAAAAAAATAGAAAATTAAAATATTCTAAATAATAAGGTCGAAAATAATTGATCGAAATTAAAAAAAATAATTGAAAAAATAATCTTGAACGAAAAATTTTCGATTATCTTTAAATAGACTTTTAACAAGAAAAAAATATTGAATATTCTGTTTGAAATCGCAAAAGAATAATTTTTTGCTAAAAAAAAAAAACATATTTAAAAAAAAAATAAAACAAAAAATTCAAAAGTGTGAATAAAAACAAACGAATTTAGGAGTCGTTAGATTGTTTGCTTGTACCGTAAAGCTACTAGTAAAATTACTAGTTGAGTAAACATACGAGAGCCTCAAATGATGTACTCGACCTAGTATAGTCACATCATCACATCACATCGTGAAACCCCTTTACTATCATTGCGGCCCATGTCTATCTCGGTATCTACCTGGCTATTCTCGGGCAGTGCATCATGATTACCAGCCAATTATTGTCCTTGCTATTGGTCTGTACGACGATTTCGAGTATTCGAGTGGCCAGAGGCCACTGGATAGTGCATTAGTAAGTACCCTAAACTACTATTGTGGGTTCGCTCCGATGGTCGACGTCAGTTAGACCTATCACTTGATTGTTCTCTGATTTGATCGTTACTTAGCGAGCTCATATTCCCTGTAAGCTCATTATCTTCATTCGAGATCTTCCATTGTCCGATATCAACCTATTCCAATCAGAATCGTCATGATAATTATCATTATAATTATCATATGAATCGAAGAGTACCATCTCTGTAGTCTAGCTTTCCTAGATTGATCAGTCGAAATTACAAAATTAAAAACTAATCCATAGACAGAAAAAATTGAATAGTAAAATTTACTTGAATTCTGACTACTTTTTAGTGATTAAGATGATTCATCGGACTCCAGGATAGCTTATATAACATTAAATATTACGAAAATTAATTTGAAAAAATATAAAAGCCAATATTTATAATTTTTAAATAATAGATTTATAGTTTATGATTTTTTTCGGAAAGATATAAGTTATTTATTTTAAATGATTTATTACTTTAATTTTAATTTTATAATTTTTATGCCAATATATATTTCAGATAATATTTCAATGTATTTATTATTATTTTAAAAAATGCCCATCAATCAAGTGGTTTTGTTATTGGCTGTTACAACTTCACCTATAATATAAATTATGAACGATTAAATAGTTTAATCTTTAATTTTATTTCATGTTAACCGGTTTTATCGAAAAATTCCAATTCATGCCGTGATACGATAAACTTTTGAGTATCGAAAAATTGTGAAACTCTCTGAATACAAAACTAAACTTACAATTGGCCATTGTGAGATTGAATTTCCGAGTGTAGAGTTCATAGTCTATTGTGAAAAAAAAAAAAAAAAATATCAGACGAACTCGCGTCAAAAAATAAAATAAACTAGTTATTTGTAGTTGTTAATCGTTAATTTTTCAACTAGAAAGTTATTTTTGGTGATTCGCAATAATCTAATGGAATTTTAAATTCAGTCAACTATTTTTAATTTTTATCGCTACTTTAACTTTTTAACTTCGACCTTTGCAATTCTTTAAAATTAAAAATTTTTATTGAAAATATTTTTCCCTTAAATGAATTTTTAAATTTACAAAAACAAATTTTTTTAACTCTCAAACTGTAATTTAAGAAAATTAAATATAATTTATTCAATAATGTTAATTGAATTTTTATAAAAAATTTATCAGTAAAGTTTGAAATTATTAAAAAAAATTTTATTATTATTAGACATTAAATTTTACAAAACTTAACGAAACTATCCGTAATTGTTTTAAAGTCGAGAACTTTCGTCAAGACACAAAAGCTTCTTGTAAAGAAAAGCGTACTGTATCCTTGGATCCGGATCTCCAGTCGGTAAGGCGGCAACTATCGCGTCGAATTACCGTCACGAGATTTGCTAACATTAAGTCAGACCGCTTTATTTTAAATCGGGCAGAACAATTTTTTCGCATTACATAAAAAATTAAATGAATAAATAAATATTACAAACGAGAAGAGGAGAAAAAAATTAATACAAACTTACACTCGAGTAATTTTATCACTGACGATACTTAAACGCAATACACAACAGAATTTAAATGTTTTTGAGAGTTGATATTCACAAAGCCGTCTCATGGGACATAACAGTTCAGTGATTCGTTAAATTTAAATGTCCATATCCACTACCAAAATTTCTGTCGGTATGAATTTATTTATACGTGTGGGGATTAATTATTTTAAGCAATAGTATTAATCCACCAGAGCGAACCAAAAATTAATCATTTCCATTTTCGGACTATCAATTACAAAATTGAATTATTAATAAAATTCACCGCTAATAATTTTGGTTGATTTAATAAAAAATCTATTTATCCTCGTGATAATTGTTTTCCTTTACTGTTATTACTTTTTTATAAAAATATAATTATTTCATTTTATTTAAATTTTTTCAAACATGGAAAAATTATAAAAAAATTCAGTTTTCTTTAAAAAAAGTTTCTAACAATTGTTTTTAATTTTAAGTTTTAATCCTTAATTTTTTAAAAATAAAAATAAAACAGCTTTATCAATCACGTGGGATGTTAATTAAAAAAAAAAGAATTATTAGATTGTTAATAAAAATATGAATATGAAGGATAGTTAACCAATAACCATCGATTGGTATCGATAAAATCGAAATAAAACTGTAAATAAAATCACAGACCCGCAGAATGAGAACGCGTTACCCAGCAACAGAAACAGAATTGAAATAATAACGACCGGCAATTTTATATTTTTCACTCATCTATTGTTTATTACTTCACCGATATATATACATATATACGTATATCCATCTACAATCCACATATCATATACACACGAGTTTCCACTACCACCAGCAGCTTTTTTTTTAGCATTACCACCACCACTGGCTTTAGTAACGAAACATTTTGTGTTGACCGCGAGCTTGCGCGGATGTTGGCCCGTGGGGTAAACTGACGTCGACACCGATAGTCGGCGCTCAGCGACGACGCTTTCACTCCTTCGAACTTCGCGAAGAAAAGCTCGCTAGTAACGGCGCGCAAATGAAAACGCGCGTTCCGTTATTCTTTTAAATAAATCCTTATATATTTTATTTTTCTATCAAACAAAAAAACAAAAAAAAAAAAACAGACTCAATAATAAAAAAAAAATTAGTGATATTTTTTACAAAGTCATTAAAGTTCCCAAATTTTTATACCGTTAATTCGGTAATGAAATTTTTAAAAAGAAAGTGTCGGTGTCTCGTGTCAAAACGTCGTCGTTTAATGAATTTTCATTTTTTCTTAAGCCAATTATCATTTTTGTCATTAAAAAACGGGGTAAATTGATACGTAAATTTATTGGAAGACGAAAACGTCACAGAAAAAAATTTGTATTATTATTTTTAGTTTTGTTTTATTTATTTTAGACTGTAAATACTGAAATATAATTAAAGTGGGGACTTTGGAATTTAGCTGAATAAATTTTCTGTAAAATTAATTTTTTATTATTAATATTATCATTATTATCATTATTATTGTGATTACGTGAAAATTGTATATAATAAAAAAAATACTGATAGTAATAGCAATAGGAATAACAATAAAGTATATAATAACGTCGTAACTGTAAAGACTTAAAGCTTTAAGCGGACGGAATCTAGTTAACGAGTAGAGTTCGCGGTTACAACAGTGACACAGAGGTGTCCGTCAACGTGTTGAGGGTGACAGGGTTAACATTAGTTTTCCTGACGATTTGTAAATTCTCGTCTGTCTGCAACCGGTATTTTAACATCATCAATTACTATCATCGAATTGTTTTTATACCAGCTATTTAAATATTTTTCAATGCTAACGTTTGTATTTTTTCGTAATACATCGATCGTGAAAAAAAAATAACTGATTTTTTTTATTCACTCTTCATGTGAGTCTCGATAAAATATATTGCGTATGTACATGTAAATAAATGTGTATCTATAATAATAATAATTATTATTATTATTATTATTACTATTAATAAATAAATAATTAATTACTACGACCAATGATAATTCGCTGAGACGAAAAATTTAATAATTAATTAAGACTATGTAAGCAATTAATTGTAACGATAACGATAATAATGAAATTATAATTAAATAAAATGAGTGGAGGTTTAATTATTATTATCGAACGCTGGTTGGCGGGTCCAAAAACGTAGAATATAAATAAATAATAAGATTATAAAATAATAAATACTATTTGTATAAGAATATAACAGTAGGTAATAATTCAGCGGAGATTTATAATACTCGTGGTCCAAATATTTTTAGTGTTAGTCCCAATAAAACATTAGTGACTATTTTTTGAGAGTTTACATGTACGGGCTTTGATGTTTATTTACTGACTAAATTGACTAAGAGAAGGGGGGATTTAAAATGTGGGACAGGGATGTGTTCAAGGGGGGTCATGTGGTGAGACGGCTTACGGAGAGATGGCTAATGTGATATTTTAGTGGTGCGGAGGTATTGGTAGTTAAACAATGATTTAATCTGTGGGAATGGTAGAAATGGCGACCTCCAGTAGATATAGCAGCTACAATTGTCTTACTAGTTGGGACAGCTACGACAGAATTCCAAGGTATTGTTTACTGCATTAACTCTATGTACTGGTCTATGTCTGTTCAGTAATATTGTTGATGTTATTAGTCTATAGAGCTTTTTATAATTAATTTTTATTTCCTGGAAGAAATCATTCGAGGACAATTTTATAGATTATTTTATCTTTATTATTATCACATCGACTACATTTAACTTAATTTAAAAAGAAAAATCTTTTTTCAGTTTTTTTATTTTGAATCAAAACGAAAAATTTTTTAATAAAATTTAATCAAGCCAAAAAAAATTTTTTAGTTAAAAAATGAGTATTTTATTATTGTAATTTTTATTAATATAAAAATAGTTTTGATTAATTATCGATAAAAAGAATACTGTAACCCTTATACATAAATATATTCCGCATACTACCGTATAATAAATATAAATGACATATTTATGTAAATATCGATGTGTCAAAATTTTAATAATTAACGAGTGGTATAGCTTACAATTGAACTTTGACTTGATTAAACTTAACAATAACAAATCATACGTAAAGAATAAACTTGACCACATTTTTCTTTATATGTTTGTACACCTTTGCTTTTATTATTAGAACAAGAACTACAGCCAGCAAACACTTGAATATAAAATAAGCTGGATAATAATTTCAAAGCTCAACAATTATTAAATAAAAAATAAATTTACTCGAGCTAAAATAATACTTTTAAAAGTCAAGAAGTCTACTTTAGGTCTTAAAGAATGAACTATCATTAACTATTAACCACTTGGTTAAGACACGGTTAAAAATGTATATTTAATTTGTCATAAAGTAGGAAAGAGGGAAAGAGAATCAAACGACCAGTGAGAGACAAGTGGTCGATAAATATTTGAAACAATTGTCCTTTATAATTCAAAGTTTGGTTGAAACTGAGCTAAGTGAGTTGGATTGTGTGCGCTGGTATGCTAAGGTGTGAGGGCGAGAGAGGTTGATAGTGGGAGTTCTTTGTACCCTATATATACGTACATATATATATACATTTTACCCAATAATTTGAGTCATTTGCCTCGCCTGAGAGTACTTTACCAACGAAATGCACATTGCCGTTTCGATTGTACTTTCATTCGAGACATGGCGCTTACGATCCGGAGCCGAGCCAGGGAGTGTTGAAACCGGAGGTAAAAAGGTACTAGGCAAGGGGGTTGAAGTTTCGAAATCGCTGTAGGCAACCTCTCGGATGTCGGATCCTTACAGCCGCTCTACTTATCCGTCTACGTCTACGTCTGTGAAATCAGAGTTTCAGACGCTGCTTGATCGACCAAAGTAAAGGCACTTTAATAAAACATGAGTTATCGTGACAATTGTAAGCTACTGGGGAGGTGTAACGTATGTTGTAAACCGGATGCACTTTTCGGTTTACGCATCTCGTTTTATAAGTTATTTTCTTCGATGTAAAAGCTTAACGAATTTATACAAGTTAACAAAATAACAATGTTCAATTTTATACGCGAAATAAATTATTATGTTGTGAAGAAAATATAAAGTTCAACAATTAAGAATTTTTTCTCATTATTTGAATGTATAAATTGTATAAAGTATTAATTACTTTACACATTATTTTATACTTTTAAAATTTTTTTTTCTAAAGAATCCGGTCTCTTAACAAAAAAAAACGCCATTTTCAAGTATAGTCTCAATTAGAGTACTGACATACTACTGTTATCGTCTATCGGAATTTCGGAAAATTATATACGATGAATAAAATCGATAATAGAGAATAAAGCTTTAAAAATATTAATTTAAGCTTATGAATTCATTAAAAATAAAATTTTAATTTTAGATTCTTATAAAATTTGATATTTTTTCCCTTTAAATTTGCTAATTTTATTTCTAAATATCTTATCAGTCGTTTTTGCAAAATCTTACTCATCGCTTTAAAAAAAAAAAAAAAAAAAAAAAAAAAAATTTTAAAAAAAAGGCTAAGAAAGTTTTTGGCCTCGGCCCCTTTAATTTACGCGCTAACGCTCCAAGACGGCTTTACAAACATCCGTATACTTAAAAAAACACTACAATAATTGGCATCAAATTTTCTATGTATTTACCTAAATGCACGTAAAAATATTGAAATTCTCTCGATCCAAAAAAAATTTTTTTATTTAAATTAGAAATCATTTAATAGAACCTAAATGAAATTCCTCAACATTATTTAAATTTTTCCATTTATACTAAGCCGAAGTTAGTCACCGTAATTTTTTTTCCAAACAATTAATTCCGACATTTACCTCCGACAAATCTTTTTTTCCCGAGAAATTAAGCTTTTAAGCCTATGGAAATAATTGCCTATATTTTTAAAGACAAAGATATCCTTAGTACTAGCATCAATGCCATTTTTCATCCATTAAATAAAATAAAACATAAATTTATTAGTAGAAATTTCCATTAGAGCGACATGAAAATTTAATAAACAATAAATCTTATTTTTATTAAGAGATAAGATAAGATAGCTCAATATATTTTATTTATAGCAACAATTTGGTATTATTGACTTTTAAATGGTAGCAAATGAACGACAGGAAAGAGATATATAATTCAATGGAATTTAAAGTTGAGGTAAGTGAAGTGAAATCTCTTGGGATGAAGAAAGAGAAATTGAGTGGGTAAAGTGAAGACTAAGGAGACTACGGGGCTCGGGGATGCGGTGAGGGTGATACTGATGTTGATGGAAAGGAACAAAGAAGGATGATCGTACTCAAATATACAATAATAATAGAAATAATATTTTTATTACGAGACATTAATTTAGTGAATTTGATTTTCTAAAGACAGCTAATTGTATAAATAATACCCGAAATAATTTTTTCAACTTGGTCCTGAGTAGTAACTACAGCGTTCATTCGTCAGTTTGTTTGTTAGTTACCAGAGTTTTTTACATAGATAACGAGAAAAGCTCGATTCCGAGTGAGGTCGAGATGGTAAAGTAGTTCCGCCAGAACTCCTAAAAGTCCAAGTGGGAATGGAGAGCAAAAAAGTTGCTGAGGTTCTCAAGGATTGTTGGAAAAAAATTTAAAGCAAAAAAATACTATCGTAGCAAAAAAATTTTCTCACTTGTTACTTTTTGCTCAGTTGTATACAATTAACAAAGATATTTCATTCCAGAGATCAAACTTGTTTTTCTATGAAAAATTACTTAATTTTGCTCTGAAGATCAACTTTTTTTTTTTTATTTAAAATAAAACTAATTTTTTTTTAATTTTATACACAAATTAACAAGTCATAAAAATTGATAAATTTTCTTATGATTGTTAATAAAATTAATTATTTTATTTTTGATAAAAAATTTTACTAACCGAAATTTCAATTTTTCTAGTTTATAATTTTAATTTTTTGATCAATCAACTTTTATAATTTTTTATCACGAAAAAATGCGCATCACCAAACTTCATTAAATAAAACAAAAAAAAGTTTGGAATAATTGAGCCATACATTCAAACTGAATTTTTATTTATTCATGAAACGATTTACTAAATTTTATTTGATAAGATAATAAAAATGAAAAAGTTTATAATAATTGAGCAGTCTACCGGAATCACGGCTTTTAGTTTCAAACAGACGAGAATGAAAGAGATCAATATTTAGTCATTTTATTATTACAACTTGAAAGTTATCACGCTAATAATTGACATGTGAGACAAATGAAGATGTTTATCTGGAACACCCCATTACAGATTTAGTATTTGAGGAAGAAGACGTGAATGTGTTGGTTGGTTGTCAGTCGGTGGGTTTAAATGCTGTATGTTTTGAAAGACTGGCGCGAGCACTGATAAGGCTGTTGAATGATTTTCCGGGAGCACTGAATATTGGGTTTGCGTGTTATGCCGGCTACCCTGTACTGACATATAACGAAAGGTACGTACTTATGCGATCGATTCGTTGGTGTCACAGTCTGAACATTGACGGAGTTTCGTCGGCTATAATTCACCTGAATACACTGCATAGGTATTATTGTCCCGGACGTATTGATCCGTTCTGAAAAATAATTATTTTTTTTCCCCATCCCCCCTTCCCCTTCTTTGTCTCTTTCTCCTTCCACTACTACTTCTCTTTTCAAACATTCGTCAGTATCATACATACATCACCCCTTTCTTTCATATCTTTCGCACATTAATGTTTCAGTCTGACTATTTTTATTCTGTTAAATTTACAAACCGACACTTTGACTTCACTCTTTTCATCATTTTTACTTTGAAATAATAAATAATAAAAATAATTTAAAAAATATCAATTGATTAAATTAAATGAAGAAAACATCTAAAAGCTACAGCTTTAAAATAAAATTAATGATTATAGTTTATTAAAGCATTATTAAGGTTTTAATAAATTTTCATTGATATAAATGATATTTCCCGTCAATTATTATGACGTCGCATACGTAATTATTATTAATGTTCAAGATAAATCAATTTATTCAATTTCTACATAAAGCCTGTATCAATTTATTATAATTAATTAATTAACCAATAATAGCCATATTAACTGTATCTTCTGATTCATTTTTTTTCTGTATGAATAAAATTATAAATGCTGTTCTTTTGTAGGCGTAGCAATTGACAACGCTCTAATTATTCTAGACTTCTTTTTTTTTATTTTATCAAATAAAGTTTAGTCATTCGTTTTACGTCTTTTCCTTATAAAAAAATTAATAATTGATTGATATAAAAATTAAAATTTTAATAAAAAAAAAATGTATATATGTAAAAAATTACTAGAATTAATTCAAAAACAATTTCATTCGCAAAATTAATAATTACTTTAAAAGTCCGAGAAATTTAAAAAAAAAATCGGGGCTTTTTTTTTTAATTTCAATTCAATTATTCCAATAAATTTTTTAATTAAAACTTGATCCCATGTATTTTGTCCGAAATTTACCTCTTGAACTTTAATTTTAATCTCACAACCAAAAATCACCGACATAAAAAACTCGAGTTTGTCAAAACCTCAATCAAACATTTTCGCTAAAAATGAAGTACCTCAAAAAAAAAAAAAATTATTGACGATTTCATCCATAAGAGTGTATAAATTTGAAATCCATCCTGTCAAACATAACCAGAAATATATAAATTTCGATCTTGATCATAAACAGTAAAAATTCAACGTCATCGCCATAAAACATCGCTCGACCATCGATCACTATCATTTATGAACCACTCAGTGAAACAAATAATAATCCGGCAAACATCAGACCCACTAATAACAATGTGAGTCATATTCATACTCACACATTGATATTCACATATGTTGACTGAATTGACTGAGAGCCATTGAATCTCGCAGAACCGCCAATTAATTAATCCATCATTATTTCCATCAATTTTCAACTGTAACAAGAAGAGCATTACGAAAACCCTTTAATTGGCTCTCATCACCAACCATAATAATTGAAGCCGTTCTCGGTAGGTTATCGGTGTAACTCTGTACGCAAAAAGGTGACACTAGTTGATGGTAGAAATAACATATTACATTACATTAAATCATTATCAAATTATCATCATTACACTTACGTCTCATACTATTACAGTATCACGATGCAAACTGAAAAAAAAATTTACTAAGTTCAACTAAATATTTTTCTTTTAAATTTTAGTCTTAAAATATTTTTTACTTTTAATTAAAGAAAATTATAAATGAACAAATCTTCACGCAAGACTTTAATCCTTTAAGCCAGAAAAATTCGTCCTGTTGAAGCAAAAATTTTTGAAGAAAAAAAAAATTATCAAAGCAATAATATTGGCTAACTTCCTGCGAGTTTTCTTATTTCAAGAATGTTTTTCTTAAATAAAGTAAATTTTTTTTTCTGAGCACTAAGCTAAAGCTCAGGTGAGCATCACAGCGGATTCTATTAACTCTTAATTAATTTATTTGATGTACCGATATTATTTTTTTTTATTTGTCCACACCGCTACCCATCTCCGAGCAGTGTTTTTCCAATGTATTTTCACTTGTAATTAAAGTGACGAATGAGAATAGCTGGAAACACCGATTAAAACACACCAAATGAACCTGCTCCATACTCAAGTTAAATTGCACAGGCTTCCAGTTTTTCTGCTACTGCTACCAGTCCTGATACAGACAACTGATGTTTCAATAGTTTTCGATAAAAATAATAAAAATAATATCGATAAAAATGCTTTTACTTACAAAAGGTTTTTTTTTTTTTTATTTTGTTTTCCAGCGGAAAAAATTGGCAAAATATTCAGATAATAAAAATAATAATAATAATAATAATAATAATTGAGGTGAAACTCATTATTTTATTAAATTATAATCGAGAGATGGAAAATGAGTTTTTTTTTTTTAGCTCAATTGAATTTATAACTGATAATGCAATTGAGAGCTTCAAGTTTTATTTAATATTATTATTTTTATATTGATACAATACATAGGTACTTGATTTAATAAATAAATAAAAAAATGATTAGTGTCAGTAGCAGGCGAACAATTCTAAAAATTAAAAAATATTTATTGTTAAAATAAAAATATAAAAAAAAATATATAAAAAATTTTTTTATTAAATTTATGAATTTGGGAGTTTAAATTTTTGATACAAAACATTAAATTTACAATTTTATACTTAGTTGAATTTAAAAGTTTGACAAAAAAATTCTCAACCTGAAACTTTGTCACCCCAAAAATACATTGTATAATAATCATCCTGCTTACAACATTATTATAACTCTAATAATCATCATGATCACTGTTAATAAAGGAAACTAGGGCATCACTAAATAACTAAGCGATTAATTAATTATTGTATCCTTCAAGCACTGAGCATCATTTCTTTTATTCATGTAAAACAAATTCTAAAAATTCCAATTGAATTTCCCTTCTTTTAATCACTTTCCGCAGTAATCTTTTACTTTTTTTGTATCAATCTTATCAATTTTTTCGATGGAAAACTGATGAATATTATTTTTTTTTATTTATTTAAAATTTTATTCTGTTATCCCAAGAGTTTTTATAAAATCTGAATAAAATTGAATACTTTTATCCATCGTACTTTTATCATAGCCTTGATCATGATTATTTTAATAAAAAATATGTTGTTTAAAACAATAATTTTTTTTTGTCGAAAATTTTATTGGATTGAGAATTGTTTAGAGCTGAGTTTAATTAAAAAAACGTCGGTAGATGAATAAAAATTAAGCTTAAATGTCATTGAATGTTATCGGAGGATGAATAAAAGAAAAGAAAAGAAAATGAAAATGCAATCAACTTTTTGAATTGTTAAAAAGTGTGAATGAAAAAAGAAGTGATAGAAACAGAAAAGGAAGGAGTTGGTTGGGTTGAGTTAGAATGAGTGATATTCCGGCTCAGCAATTTTCATGTAAAGCTCTAAAGAGCGACGGTATGAGGTATGAGGTATGAGGGAGGAGGGAGAAGGAGACAAATAAAAAGTAAAAGACCGGAAGGGGATGAATGGTTTACTCGGTAGGATTGATAGGAGCCCCTTGGCCTGCTGTCGGACCTGTAAAAAATCGTGAGCACACAGAAAAAAGTAAAAACGGTGAATCGCAGGAGGCTAAAATTTATTCAACTTTTAAAATTGAAGCTCCAAGACTTGACGATTGGATTCGGGTGATTGCCGTGAAGAGAAAATCCTGGCAAGTGAGGAGAATGAGTACACAGTTGAGAGTAGACAGTAGGACTGGAATGGGAATGAGTGCTACCAGAAGCACAAGCTCCGAACGAGTTGAGGGTGAATGAGGAATAGAACAAGAGAGAAAGAGAATAGAAACGGGAACTGACTAAATGTCACGGTTTTATAAAAGGTCCAGAGGAGATTAGTTCTCTGCTATGAAACGTACACTTTTGAAGGTTATATTAAACGATCTTCCTGACATTATATTCTATGGAGAGATCAAATTAATCTTTAAGCTACAGCCAACTACTGACAATCTCTGTTGAAGTCCTAGTCCCAGGAAAATACTCCCTGATTATTATTGTTATTATTATTATTATTATTATTATTATTATTGTTGTTGTTGTTGTTGTTGTTGTTGTTGTTGTTGTTGTTGTTGTTGTTGTTGTTGTTGTTGTTGTTGTTGTTGTTGTTGTTGTTGTTGTTGTTGTTGTTGTTGTTGTTGTTGTTGTTGTTGTTGTTGTTGTTGTTGTTGTTGTTGTTGTTGTTGTTGTTGTTGTTGTTGTTGTTGTTGTTGTTGTTGTTGTTGTTGTTGTTATTGTTGTTGTTGTTGTTGTTGTTGTTGTTGTTGTTGTTGTTGTTGTTGTTGTTGTTGTTGTTGTTGTTGTTGTTGTTGTTGTTGAGGGTACCACACTGATTATCTTACTTTTCAATTTAATTCAATTTCTTCGTCGATTTTAAGACACTTCGGTATTTATTATTATTATGAGTGCGATTCACTTTAGTAATTGCTTTTTCGGTTAGCCGCTTAATGCTCCGGTTATCTCTTCAATTCGGATGATTATTTTTTTAATCTTTGGTTTTAAATTATCCTAAGTATCGTATTAACTCATTTCTAGTTATCCATTTTAATTTTATTAAATCTTCTGTTTAATCTCGCGCCTTATGCTTTTGAACATCAGTAACCTTTAAAAAATTTTCTGATATGACCATAATACCACAGAAAAAAAATGTTCTTGAATCAAGTATATAATTTTGAAGAACTTAATATTCTTGATTTAAGAAAATTTTTCTTGACTTAAAGAAATTTTATCGACTAAATTTAGTGTCGAAACTCTCCGATAGGTAGTGCATGATCGCCTCTTTGTCTCACTATAAGAGTGTTTAATTTTGAAGTATCAAGTTATAAAACAAAAATCATTTTTTTACACTTTTAAAAAGCTTATCTGACATTGATTTTTAATTTTATCAACTGCTTAACCCATTTTTGTTTAAGACGCCATGGTAAATGACAGAAATCAATTTCACTTTTTAGATTATTTATTTAAACAGAAAAATTTAAAATAGTCCGTTCAAAAATAGATTTACTCAATAATTCACGAGTTTCGTCGGTATTTTTGATCTGGATCAATAGTCGAGTACCGACAAATCGAATTGAATTTTAACAATTACGCATTAATAAATGACGACCGAAAAAATTGTGAATCAAAACGATTAATTATTTTATAATTCAATATAAAATTCGCTACTATGTTAATCGAATTTTAGTAATTACACTAAATTAATAAATCATGAATTATAAGTTATAAAATAAATTTAAGTTAATTACTTGTTATTTACTTATGAGCGAATAACTTGGAAAATAAACCCTTTAGTCGAAATAGCGGTTCTTAATTTTCACATAATATTAAACTAAGACCGCAAAGCGAGTAGAGCCCGATATGCACAAGAGAACCAGAGTAGTGTCTTTGATCATGAATTTGAATTGTGTCTTAATAGCTTCCTATCCATAGAGCCCTCAATTTCTCAAGGAGGTAATTATGTAAAAAATTTTTCGCTTCGGGGAAAGCTTGTCTAAATATTGCTTTTTCGCCTCATTAAAAGTTGTATTAAATTTTTGTTTTTAATAATTTGTGTGATGGATATTATCATTATTGTTACTATTACTATTATTATTATTATTATTATTATTATTATTATTATTATTATTATTATTATTATTATTATTATTATTATTATTATTATTATTATTATTATTATTATTATTATTATTATTATTATTATTATTATTATTATTATTATTATTATTATTATTATTATTATTATTATTATTATTATTATTATTATTATTATTATTATTATTATTATTATTATTATTATTATTATTATTATTATTATTATTATTATTATTATTATTATTATTATTATTATTATTATTATTATTATTATTATTATTATTATTATTATTATTATTATTATTATTATTATTATTATTATTATTATTATTATTATTATTATTATTATTATTATTATTATTATTATTATTATTATTATTATTATTATTATTATTATTATTATTATTATTATTATTATTATTATTATTATTATTATTATTATTATTATTATTATTATTATTATTATTATTATTATTATTATTATTATTATTATTATTATTATTATTATTATTATTATTATTATTATTATTATTATTATTATTATTATTATTATTATTATTATTATTATTATTATTATTATTATTATTATTATTATTATTATTATTATTATTATTATTATTATTATTATTATTATTATTATTATTATTATTATTATTATTATTATTATTATTATTATTATTATTATTATTATTATTATTATTATTATTATTATTATTATTATTATTATTATTATTATTATTATTATTATTATTATTATTATTATTATTATTATTATTATTATTATTATTATTATTATTATTATTATTATTATTATTATTATTATTATTATTATTATTATTATTATTATTATTATTATTATTATTATTATTATTATTATTATTATTATTATTATTATTATTATTATTATTATTATTATTATTATTATTATTATTATTATTATTATTATTATTATTATTATTATTATTATATTATTATTATTATTATTATTATTATTATTATTATTATTATTATTATTATTATTATTATTATTATTATTATTATTATTATTATTATTATTATTATTATTATTATTATTATTATTATTATTATTATTATTATTATTATTATTATTATTATTATTATTTATTATTATTATTATTATTATTATTATTATTATTATTATTATTATTATTATTATTATTATTATTATTATTATTATTATTATTATTATTATTATTATTATTATTATTATTATTATTATTATTATTATTATTATTATTATTATTATTATTATTATTATTATTATTATTATTATTATTATTATTATTATTATTATTATTATTATTATTATTATTATTATTATTATTATTATTATTATTATTATTATTATTATTATTATTATTATTATTATTATTATTATTATTATTATTATTATTATTATTATTATTATTATTATTATTATTATTATTATTATTATTATTATTATTATTATTATTATTATTATTATTATTATTATTATTATTATTATTATTATTATTATTATTATTATTATTATTATTATTATTATTATTATTATTATTATTATTATTATTATTATTATTATTATTATTATTATTATTATTATTATTATTATTATTATTATTATTATTATTATTATTATTATTATTATTATTATTATTATTATTATTATTATTATTATTATTATTATTATTATTATTATTATTATTATTATTATTATTATTATTATTATTATTATTATTATTATTATTATTATTATTATTATTATTATTATTATTATTATTATTATTATTATTATTATTATTATTATTATTATTATTATTATTATTATTATTATTATTATTATTATTATTATTATTATTATTATTATTATTATTATTATTATTATTATTATTATTATTATTATTATTATTATTATTATTATTATTATTATTATTATTATTATTATTATTATTATTATTATTATTATTATTATTATTATTATTATTATTATTATTATTATTATTATTATTATTATTATTATTATTATTATTATTATTATTATTATTATTATTATTATTATTATTATTATTATTATTATTATTATTATTATTATTATTATTATTATTATTATTATTATTATTATTATTATTATTATTATTATTATTATTATTATTATTATTATTATTATTATTATTATTATTATTATTATTATTATTATTATTATTATTATTATTATTATTATTATTATTATTATTATTATTATTATTATTATTATTATTATTATTATTATTATTATTATTATTATTATTATTATTATTATTATTATTATTATTATTATTATTATTATTATTATTATTATTATTATTATTATTATTATTATTATTATTATTATTATTATTATTATTATTATTATTATTATTATTATTATTATTATTATTATTATTATTATTATTATTATTATTATTATTATTATTATTATTATTATTATTATTATTATTATTATTATTATTATTATTATTATTATTATTATTATTATTATTATTATTATTATTATTATTATTATTATTATTATTATTATTATTATTATTATTATTATTATTATTATTATTATTATTATTATTATTATTATTATTATTATTATTATTATTATTATTATTATTATTATTATTATTATTATTATTATTATTATTATTATTATTATTATTATTATTATTATTATTATTATTATTATTATTATTATTATTATTATTATTATTATTATTATTATTATTATTATTATTATTATTATTATTATTATTATTATTATTATTATTATTATTATTATTATTATTATTATTATTATTATTATTATTATTATTATTATTATTATTATTATTATTATTATTATTATTATTATTATTATTATTATTATTATTATTATTATTATTATTATTATTATTATTATTATTATTATTATTATTATTATTATTATTATTATTATTATTATTATTATTATTATTATTATTATTATTATTATTATTATTATTATTATTATTATTATTATTATTATTATTATTATTATTATTATTATTATTATTATTATTATTATTATTATTATTATTATTATTATTATTATTATTATTATTATTATTATTATTATTATTATTATTATTATTATTATTATTATTATTATTATTATTATTATTATTATTATTATTATTATTATTATTATTATTATTATTATTATTATTATTATTATTATTATTATTATTATTATTATTATTATTATTATTATTATTATTATTATTATTATTATTATTATTATTATTATTATTATTATTATTATTATTATTATTATTATTATTATTATTATTATTATTATTATTATTATTATTATTATTATTATTATTATTATTATTATTATTATTATTATTATTATTATTATTATTATTATTATTATTATTATTATTATTATTATTATTATTATTATTATTATTATTATTATTATTATTATTATTATTATTATTATTATTATTATTATTATTATTATTATTATTATTATTATTATTATTATTATTATTATTATTATTATTATTATTATTATTATTATTATTATTATTATTATTATTATTATTATTATTATTATTATTATTATTATTATTATTATTATTATTATTATTATTATTATTATTATTATTATTATTATTATTATTATTATTATTATTATTATTATTATTATTATTATTATTATTATTATTATTATTATTATTATTATTATTATTATTATTATTATTATTATTATTATTATTATTATTATTATTATTATTATTATTATTATTATTATTATTATTATTATTATTATTATTATTATTATTATTATTATTATTATTATTATTATTATTATTATTATTATTATTATTATTATTATTATTATTATTATTATTATTATTATTATTATTATTATTATTATTATTATTATTATTATTATTATTATTATTATTATTATTATTATTATTATTATTATTATTATTATTATTATTATTATTATTATTATTATTATTATTATTATTATTATTATTATTATTATTATTATTATTATTATTATTATTATTATTATTATTATTATTATTATTATTATTATTATTATTATTATTATTATTATTATTATTATTATTATTATTATTATTATTATTATTATTATTATTATTATTATTATTATTATTATTATTATTATTATTATTATTATTATTATTATTATTATTATTATTATTATTATTATTATTATTATTATTATTATTATTATTATTATTATTATTATTATTATTATTATTATTATTATTATTATATTATTATTATTATTATTATTATTATTATTATTATTATTATTATTATTATTATTATTATTATTATTATTATTATTATTATTATTATTATTATTATTATTATTATTATTATTATTATTATTATTATTATTATTATTATTATTATTATTATTATTATTATTATTATTATTATTATTATTATTATTATTATTATTATTATTATTATTATTATTATTATTATTATTATTATTATTATTATTATTATTATTATTATTATTATTATTATTATTATTATTATTATTATTATTATTATTATTATTATTATTATTATTATTATTATTATTATTATTATTATTATTATTATTATTATTATTATTATTATTATTATTATTATTATTATTATTATTATTATTATTATTATTATTATTATTATTATTATTATTATTATTATTATTAAGAAGAGGAAGTATAACAACCAAGGGGAGTGTAAAAAGTTTGATTTCGCGCATTGAGGAGACAGAAGATGACCACTCGTGCAATACGTACTCGACGACTCTTGACATTTGTCTGCTCAAATAACGAGACGCTCTCAGGAGAGCTATATGATTTTTCTCTTTTACTTATTTTCTATGTATACTTTATACTTTTGTACATAGGTACAGGGATCTGATTATATAGGACCTACCTATGTGGATATATTTATGTGGATAAAAAATCTAAAAATGGCGGAATGATGAGTAACAGTATAAAAGTGTAGAAGTGTTGGCTGGGGATAGAGGTGTTAGCCGGTAGAGAGGTCTAACCACGACAAATCGAAGTATAGTACCACTGGGAAATAACCTTTCTTGAGCAATCATATTTTTAAGATAAATCCAACCTCCAACGCTGGACTCTTTTGTTCATCCTCAATCTTCAATCTTCAATGCCGATGACTTTTATTGCTCTACTTTGTAACTTAAGGTTACTTTCTTCTTAACTTTAAATAAAATTTGGTTCTTTATTCGTTAAAGTTTATTCAATTATTGGTAACATAAATTAAGAATTAAGAAAACTATTTATATACTTTTTTAGAAAAAAATAATTTTTTGCAGCAAGAAATTTTTGAGAAAAGTTAAAATTATTTTGGAGCAAAAATTTTTAGTTGTCCTTAATATTTTCTTGAGCCAAGAAAATTTACCCTTTGATCGAGATTTTTTTTTCTGTAGCGTGAATTGGGACAAATCAAAAATATCTAGTATTATTACCAATAATCGTAAAAAATTCTCAATATCACAAATTAGCCAGATATAAATTCTAAAAAAATCACCAATATAATAGAAATTATTATTCAGCAGTGTATAAAATTTTTTTTTAACTTGAATCCTTACGTAAGCAAATATCAATGAAATAATTATTAATAAACGGTAAATAAGCTTATAGAGAAATAATAATAAATGACTGATTAAAGCATCAATCGACGAAGACGTAATCGTAAATCCCGTTCTTAAATTATACGTTGGACTACATTTCACTCGGAGCCTGTCCTCGAACGTGACGTGGATACGCCGCTCTGGGGATTTATGTTTCTACGTATAACGTCTGCTCGGCATTACACGACACTCGGATCTCGCCGGAAGTGTCGACCGCGTCGTTCCACGTACACGCGTTTACAGGAATGTCTCTTTACCGTCACAGAAACTCTGTACTTTTTATTTTATCCTTTTCTGTCCTCCCTTTAAGATTACCCATTCCGGAATGTCACGGCTGAGTGCCACCAGAAAATGCCACTGCTTACACAGACCACATTACGATACAAATAGACGAACAAATAAAGCTAAAATAACCCTCTATTAGTCGTACAAATTTTCAAAAATTACTGAATTTGTCTTTCAAATTAGATTAGATTGCTCTTATTATTTTCTAGCTTCGCAATTTGTGTTGCTTACGTCGTAATTTATTTATTAAATAAAAGTTGGAAGTATTACACGTTGAAGTAAATCTTGATAATGATTATTAAGCAAGGGTAATTGTAAATATATGTACATGTGAATGGATAGATTGTATTTAAGTTTAAATATAAACGGAATGAAACTTAATATAGCTGATGAAAGTTGTTAAAGGCAAGCTTAGCAGTATAACTCGTGTATAAATCCTGTCATTCGCATGCACGCCGGGATAATAGTATACGATACGACGGTACATTCAACTCTGAAAGAGCTGAGAAAGATGTGCTTTTGAGATATTGAATGACCACTTACCAACCCACAATTAAATTTAAAACGATGATAAAAGATCCCGACTGTGGAATAACAGAATAGCTTCATGGGTTTAAACTTTATTACTTATTTCTGTTGCAATATTGTTTTATATCATTATTATCATCATTCTTATTATTATTACCATTATTTTATAATCTAATGGTATCAAATGTAGCTGTAAAAATTATACGGGGAACATTATAGGCAACCATTTAATGAAAAAAATTTTTTTTTCAATTATTCTCGCAAGAAAATTCAAGAAACTGCAAATGGAAATATTTTTTTTTATTTATTTTTAAAGAAATTTAAAAAGAATCATATGTCTTGTAAGTTTGATGTTTTATTTTGTTACATCCCCACATGAAAAAAAAAAAAAAAAAAAAAAACACTCCTTATCATCAAAATACGTTTAAAATACGTTTAAATGATGTATGATATTAAAATCGGAAGAAATTTTACAATTTCAATAATTATTTTTTGCAATAAATTACGAAAAAAAAATTGATAGTTTTTTTTTTTATTTCTTCATATGGAATTTTCCTTGATAATTTTTATAAAAAAATGTTAACAACAGTCAAATGTCTGATTATTTTAATGATAAAACAATTTTTGTTTTATTGCATATTTCAAGAAAAATTCCATTAATAATTAACAACAAAGTAAAATCAGTAAATAAAAAATGCCCTGAAGTAGGACAAATGATAAGTGATCCGTGATAATGAATGATAAATTAGTAATAAATATTAAATAACTTTTTAATAATTAGAACCCCATTTAATGTATTAAACAGACCCACGCGAATAAAAATATAAATTATATATCAATCATAAGCTTTGCAGACATCCAACACAATAAAGCTTCCGTTTCAATTAAATTTATTAACTGACGCAGTTTCAACTGACAACGAAATATTGTCACGCAACTGAAAATAGTTATGCACGCAATCCAGCTCATCCACGTCAAACCCCAAACTGTCTTATCCTTTAATATTATTGTTATTGTTATTGCTGGTTTAATATTCTACGGACAATGTAGAGTCTTATGCATAATACACATGATAGTAATAGTAATAGTGGCAAGAGCCATCGCATTATAAAAGTTAGACATGTATTTTAATAAAAAATATAAATAGGTAAAACAGAGCTTCGGGCAAGTCTAATCGTTCGTGAATGTCGTCAAGTTTGCGTGACAAGTTTGTCCGAGTAAATTGGCAGTGGAACGCCGCAGGATAATACCTGTAAAAGCCTTTACTTTTCTCTCTACTATCTCTCTATACATACGTATATATATACATACACACATGTAAACATACATATGTAAATATGCTGGTACATATGTGAACATGTATTTATATAAACAGACCTCAGTGCGTGACTTTAACTACGTAAATTAAATTTACCGCGTTGCGGCAAAACTTGATAATTATATCTAGTCTCATTCAATATTAACTTTTATATATCAACCTCTTTGTTTACCACACTTGTTATTAGTGGAAATATTTAAGAACGGGTGGAATAGCTACTTAATACTTTTTTAATTACGATTTATGATTCTCTCGTCTATTATTATGATCCTGTTTAAAAATTATGATCTTTTCTTCTATTAATAATCTTTTGATAATTTTCGAAAGTAAAAATTACAAGAAATTTATTCATTTTTTTTTTTTAATTAATTTAAATTATTTAAACAAACTCTAGAGCTATGGCATCAGTAAAGAATTTACACAGTAAATTTAATGATTTTTAATGCGATTTTATAAATTCTAAAAAATTGGGAAAATTTTTTAAATTTAGATGTTGACAAATTTTTTTAATTATTCTATTTTTCAAAGTGACTCTAAAAAAAAAAAAAAAACATCATGATCATATTCATCGTCACTTTATTTAATCTTTCATGATTTAAAAAAAATTTTTTTTGGTAATCTAGAAGAAATGTTTTTGATTTTTAAATTGCCAAAAAATGTAAACATAAAATTTTTTAAACTTTTAACAAATAATTAATCCGAGGGAAAAATTTTTCAACAAAAAAATTATTTTTAAAAAAATACTTATCTTTAATGACTAATATTTTTACTAATCTAGAAAAACAAAAATGATTGAAACTTTGAAAACTAATTAATCACAATGATTGTGTTTGAAAAAAAGTATCAACTTTCTTCCAATCACCTCGACGTCACCCACCACATATCCATAGATATCTATATTTATATATAGTTGACATTTCACGAGCAGCTCAATTACCAATAGAAGCAGCATCGACGAATATTGCTATCCGAATTGATTCGTTAGAGCGCAGCTTCTATGCCATTCGACTAATTGAATTTCTCACCGACAGCAACCAATACCTTGAAGGATCCTAAGATTAAACAACCACCAGCTCCCATCCCCAGTTCCAAATGTGTCTGTACCTTCCCATAGACACAGACTTAAACTCGAAGATCCGTCATTTAGTCGATGGCTTTACACTTAATTCGTCAGTATACAATGAAGAGGTTTTGATAGACTTGTTGTAAAAGAGAAATAGAAACTAGGGATTTTACTCAACAACTGGAACATCATCTAGCCCTCAAAACCGAACAAGTTTGTCTGAGGACTCAAACTTCCAAAGACCTATTAAGTCTCCTGCTAATACTAATGCTATCACTGGTTCGAAGAGCTAGAGTACGAGATGAAGAAGCTGTAGAAGCAGAGTTCAGAGTTGCTAGTTGGTAAAGAGGTGGTAAAGAGACAGGAATCGAACGAAGAGTTCTTACCAGAGCGTTCTCACACCTCTCCGAAAATAAAGGAGTAGAAAGAGAAAAAGAAAGAGGTTAAAATAGTCGATTTGGCAAAAGGGGAAAGGGGAAAGTGGGAATGGGTCAAGAGCATTCGAGGAGGGTCTTCTACGCTCGAGTGACTTCGACTACTTCCTTACTTACTTTTCTTGAATTCCTCCCTCAGCTAATCTTAAATATAAAGTTAGCTCTACTTTCCTCGATTTTACTTGTACTTGCACCCCACTCAATTGGCTGGCTGGCTGGCTTGCTGGCTGGTTGGGTTTCGACTCAACTCTCCGGTCGGCAATTTCAATCTTGACATGAATACAAAGTTATCCGTTGAATCTAATATCCTTATCTGATTCCAATTACCCTAATCAAAACTACTCGATATTTAATTTAAACTTAAATTGATTTACTTACCCACCTTTTATTTACTTGTATTCCTCATTCCTTATTGCTTTTTGCTTTTTGCATTTTGCTTTGCTTGCTGCTCGGTCCGTTTTTTAGTTCGTTTACCGTTCAATTTGAACGGATTCGTGTACATTTGGACATCGGGTGTCGCAGGTCTCTGAAGCGTAGAAGCTGGAAATTGCCGTACGCTTCGGAGTCAAGAGTATTCACGACGCTAGTTATCGAACGTCGGGACGAACGAACGTTGTGTCGTACTACTGCGAGCCAGAGAACCAACCGGAGCTGAGTATACTTGTGGGATGCGACGTGAAACGGAAACTGATTCTATCCATTTTACGCGCGAAAGAGCACCAAGAAATTTTAACGTTGGAAAATCAATCGTTAATCCCAGACGGCGTGTTCCTCTCTTTTTTTATTTCTATCGTTTATTTTTTTGTAAATTGTTTCGAGGGATAATTTCGTTTGTGTTTATTGAATTTTCAAAAACTCTATTTGTCTATTGTTTGGGTTTCAATTTATTTATAATAAAGATTCACTTACTTACAGTAATAAAACCTTTTTTTTAAGCTCATAAAAAATTTACTTGATTTAAGATAAGAAATTTTTTACTGAAAAATTGTTCTGCTGTATAATTTAAAAATTATTTTGACTCAAAACTTTTCTCTAATCAAGTTAATTTTTTATTCCCCTACCATAAAAATCAAAAAAAGTGAAGTCCATTCAAATTAATGGACAAAATCCATTCGTCCATTAATTGCTACCTTCGGAACCCAAGAAATCTAGCGCAATTGAATATAAAACAGTTCTCCCACACCAGAACTCGCAATTGGATTTCGCATTGGTCGAAAAAGCATCAACTGGTACCGAAGCAACAAAGCAACACTTTACGGTGTCGTTAAAAAGAAAACCCGTAGTTACGGACGAACGGACTGGAAACTGCAACAGTGAACGTATGAGTGCAGCATTATTTAAACATGAATTTTCTGAATGCAGATCCTTCACCCTTCCCCTTATTGACTTGTTCCATAAAAAATCTATACGATACATAAATATAAATATATAAGTACATAAGTATGTGTGTTATCTCACATTGATTCGCATCATCGAAGCCAATTTTTATGCTCGCTGACATGGAACACCGGATCAAGATTGGATATTTCAATTTCCGTGTTGTACCTTCAGTCCTACGCGCTTCGATGACCATCTCGTAGTAAACTTCTTCGTAAAAAATCTAATGTACTTATTTTTTATCCTCCATTCTGCCGTAATTGTTGCACTTTTTTTATTACTGCACTCAAAATTACCAAGTGTCAGCGTCAGGTTTGGTCTTTTGGTTTTGGCTGGACTATATAATATACATACTATACACATATAGTACCATGAACCTTGAATAAAGTTATTTACTGCCTAGTCATACCGCAAAATTAGTGATATGCCACGCTGGGGATGAAAAATGGCGGTAACTTTTCCCACATGTGATTTTATGGGTTGCGGTGAGGTTAGTTAATCCCTCAGTTGACGGGTGGAAAAATGGCGCCCAAAGAGAATGGAGGAAAGACGCCCGGCATTATACGGAAGAAAGAATGTAGGATTTTTTTTAATCAATCAAAAACTGGCGCAAACTTTCCCGCAAGTGAGTTGTAGGCCAAAGGCTTTACGGTTTTTGCCTTAAGCAAATGCCAAGATTTGTGCCAGGTCGGGTCAAAGAACCAGGTGTCGACCAATCAGAATAAAATTACTATTTTACTATTATTAGATTTATTTAAATATTAACATAAGGGTGTATATGCGTGTAAGAAACAACTATTGCAGAGCCTGCAGACAAAGAGCGCATAAGCTTTGTTGTCACGTTACACGAGCTATTTCCAGGGAACATAATAATGCAGGAGTGTTTGCATTTATATAAATACTTATATGTATGGATTTATGCAACGATATTTTAAATTCCACTTTGTTGTGAGCTATAATTTAATATTATTATTCTATTGAGTCAATTAAAACATTTTCTTTATCGCCGGCTCATTTGCATAATAAATCTTTTTTATACTATTCAAATTTATATATTTATGTATTCATACAGGTTTTCAGGGTAAATAGCAGGATAATTTTTTTTAGTGTCGGATTATTTTTACGCTATTATTCATTGGGTGATTTTTGTTTTGTTTCAGAGTACGGGTCGAGTATTACGTGAATGAAAACACTTTCAAAGAACGGCTTCAATTGTATTTCATCAAAAATCAACGATCGAGTAAGTCTTGTTTTTTAAATGCCAAATTATATATTTTTAGTATTGTTTTAAGGATTGTATAAAATATTTATGAATTATGTCAATTAATATTAAGCTATAGCTTCGAAAATTGTTGACTGAAAAACTAAGCCATTCCTCAATTTGTCATACAGACGCTAAAAAAATTGTTTTGTAGATAAGAAAAAAATCGACTATTATGAATCACGATCCATGATATTTTACAATTATCCAGCATTTTATCACAGCGAGCAAACGATAAATTTAATATCAGAAAAAATCCCGGTTGGAATGATTGAATGCAGGTATTCCAATCAGGAGATAAACGTGCCGCTCTTCCGCGAATTTTAACAGTTTTATCTTTTAAAACTAGAGTATACAAAAATCTATAACTATATCTGCATTTATATGTCAATATATCCGAAATCGGAACGATACAAAGACTAAAATTCCAACTTTTCGCACTATTATTTTTTTTTTACCGGCGTAAAAACAAAACCATACATAAATCTTTTGATGTCCGATACAGTGACACGGTAGAATGCGCAGAATTTGCCCAAAGGCTATGTGACTAAACAATATATAGAATGTATAACCTTTACACAAATATACAAGAGGCAATGAGAGGACAAAGGAGGAGGAGGAGGAGGAGGAGGAGGAGAAGGAGGAAGAGAAGGAGACGGAAACAGTAGGTTGACCAAGCCGGTGTGTAGTTATGAATTTGTACACCTGACACACAAAGGAACTTTGTATTATGTGGTCTACCAATACCTTTTCAATCAAGTTTCACGTGCTCTGAACACACATTTATATTAATTAACTCTAATGCCGTACATTTATAATTTAACGTATTTAACGTACAATATAATATAATGTATATTATAGCCTATAGCGATCGTAAGTCCTTTGCAAAGCTACTCCAATTAATCCCTACGGATTTTTGATCACCATTATCATGATTACGAGTGAAATTACAACTTCTTTGTATTAATGATTGTTCGATATATTAATCGCATTATTTTTAATTTCGGTACTTTTGAATTTTATTTTTTATATAATATTGCTATGGCAGGATTAATTAGTAATAATTTTATAGAAAATATAGGACGGAAAAAAATTAAGGAACCAACAAACTATTCAAAATTACTCAAAAAACTTGACATTAAAAAAATATACCATCATAAAAAAATATATGAAATCTTGAAGGCACAAATTTAGATCAAAACCTTTCCAAAAATACAAAATTAAGCTAAAAAAAAAACCCATTTCATTATAAAAATACGCCGAAGACAAAATGTTGCTTATTCTCTTGATTATATAGAATAAATAGAACGCATTAAATGTTAACGAGGCACATAAGTTAATATACAGGCTGTTTTATAAACGAAACTCTTTTCTGTTTTAAAAGGTTTGAGGATACGAGTCGCAAACCTCTTCTTCAAGTTGCTTACCTGCATTCTTTATATATTCCGAGTCGTTACTGACAACGTACCTACATTTGCAGCATGGTAAGTTCAACCAATTACGGTGTTACCGTGTTCAGCCTTCCGGCATTGAAAAATTCTCTTTATATTTTTTTATAAAGATTTTTTATGATAAAACGTTTGAGTCGTTTTAAATAACGGTTGTAGGATTTTTTTTTCATTTTTGAATTTCGATAAAAAAATGTAAACAAAAGTAATTGAATTTTTGGTACGGTTGATTCAAAAAATGCAATTTTGTATACGGGCAGTTACGGGTGCGAAGCGGGAAACAAGTCGGACATTCTGGCGTCACAAATGCTCACAGAGGAAGCATTTCAAGAGCACCCAACCATCAACTGGGACGCTATTCTGTGGGTGAGACGACCTCTGGAATTGTGGGTCGTCCAGGTGATTTTGGCGATCGTATCACTAACCGAGGCACTATTACTCGCTTATCTCGGATACAAGGTATGTCGCTTCACTGTTATCTCATTTTTTCATCACCATCACTATCGCCAGCCGCTGTACCGCTTTCGCCATATATGATGCATGATATACATCATAAAATATATAAAAATTTTTTAATTCAAATATTTTTTTTTCTAAATTTTGTAAATCCAATTTTTGACTCGGGTTGCAATTTTAATTGATATAAAAAAAATTTTATAATTACATGGAAAAATTTTCTATCACCCAAAATGTGTTGATCTGATCATATACGGCAGTACCAGGTGATTTATAAGAATATTAAACCATATCATAAAATTTTTCACCGAAATTTAATTTATACCCAAAATAAATATTTATGATGTTTAACAGAACTTATTACGAATTAACTCCTCCGCAAACTATCAAAAAGTTTATTTCGCTGAAAATTAATGTTCCACACAGAGTTGAGGATACAAATAAAAGCAGCGATGGAAGAAAACAAATTTAGGTATTTTAGTTACCAATCATAATTACAAATTCATTAAGTGTAACACGATACTACATATTACATGTACGTATTATACGGATATCCCATGTTTATATACCAGGAATATTAATCCAAAGTTTCACGCTTCTATAAACATTTTAACTGAAATTCTGGTAGCTTGTGAATTTACTACCAGGTTTATTAGATAGTCCAAATTTTCATCGCAGATGGATTCTGTCTACGTTTAAAGTACATCCTGCATACATACATAAATACACCCTCATATGTACAAGTATATATCTATATGTCTATGGATATACATTAATACATATCTGTGTAAGGATGTAGCCTTAGACTGGACGATTTGCAAAGTTCTCGTCTACCGAAACTTTAAATTATCGATGATAGTGGATCTCTTTGGTAAAATATAAGTGTATATAGTTGCGATAAGCAGGATTTGCTATTCAGTATAACCAACTTGTCTGCTCTCGGATATTTTGATCGTGAATACAACATGTAGGGAGAAGTACTACCGAAATTTGTTGACGAAACTTTACGGGCTTGCGTTAAAAATTTTAATCACTTGCAAACTAAATCATCTTTGTTTTATATGTTCTTCATGATATAGGAGTGTAGAAATATATTGTGCTAGGAACTTTCCAGTCGTTAAAATGAATGCTCTAACTCACAAAATTAAATTTTATTGCGAGCGTTAAGTTGAGTAGAGAAATGATAACTAAGAAACAATTTTCCGTGATTTCAGCGACATTACATTTTTCTTATTCGTTATTTTAATAATTAAATTCAGTTTTTTGAGTTGTAATTTCTTTCGATAATTAAAATAAATTGAAAATAATTTTAGTTTTAATGAAAAATTTTTCATTGTAAATTATAAATACATCAAAAATAAAAATATAAAAAAAAAGGTAATTAAATTCAACAAAAGTTAGACGATGTAAAAATTTTATCGAGTCGAAGATTGATAAAGACACACTGAGTAATTTAAAAGTGTATTTCAAAAGCACTCTATTCTAACAGTTTAATTGAATAATGTCCATAAGGGAAATTAATTACAGTGTAGAGCGAAGTTAAGTAAAATACTAAATAATTTTTAGATTCGCTTAGCTATATGTAATGCAAGTAATCTAATTTTAGATTTCTATCGGATCTTATTTTCATTTAACGTTTTTCTTTATTGCTCGCTCCCAGAAAAATAATTAATAATCCGTGAAAAGTTTTCTTGTATGGTAATGTAAGGCTATGTATGAGAGTCAAAAAATAATGAATTTTTATGTCAATTGACATGTTTTATTTAATAAAAATTAGTTGAGTAGTTGATTAAAATAAAATTCAGTGAAAATATATAAAATATGTTTAATAAATTTTTAAAATATGAATCAAAGGTCAGTTATCAAAATTAAATTTTTACGGTTTTGTATATTATTTCTTTTTTTTATATTTAGAAATTTAATATAAATTTTTCCATTGAATAAATAAAAGCTTTGAAATACTCTTTTCATGTCTCTTTCAATTCGCAAGCAAGCAATAATTATAATTACAATAAAAAGTAAATAACTAAAAAAAAGTCTCAAAAATTCGTTGATTAGATTCATTTTGATTGACTCAAAGCTTACGTAAAATTGATAGAAGCAAATAAAGATGCAGTGATGTATAAAGTACAAACATAATGTTATGTCGGACTCAACGTCCGACATTTTTATTTTATAACAAATAGAATTTAATTATTCATAAATAATTTTATGTTCTTACAACTAATTACATACATTTATTTTATTTTTAAAATTTTGTTATCTTCAAATTTATCAATAGTATTTTCAAAAGAAACTTATTTGAAAAATTTAGTTTTAGTTGGGCCTGACCATACTAAGGGATTTGAGCCTGAACAAATACCCTAATGGAATTTTAAACTTTGTCGAGATCCGAAATAGAAGTTTTCGATAACAAAATAAATGTATATATAAACAATAGTTTAAATAAAATAAAAGTAAATAATGATAAAAGAAAAAATAAAAAGGAATGTTATCATAATTCTAGTATCAACAGAAAAAAAAATATATGTTGATAATTTAAGGAACAAAATTTAATAACTATAATTTAAGTTTAAACAAAAAAAAATAAATAAATGTTTTCTTTTATTTTCGAATAAAATAACGACTTAAATAAAAAGAAAAATTTAGATCTAAGAAACTAATGATAATTTGTAATCTATGCACAAATTAATTTTTATCTAACTAATTTAATATAAAAATTTGGTCACAGTAAATAATTGGACATTATTTCTCCCATCTAGTAAAAATAAGTAACGCCCTAAAATTCGACACCTTTACGATTTTTCAACAAAAATATCTCTCGTTGTCCTGACGTCCTAGTGTTAACATCGAAAAAGTTTTTATAAGTTTCAATGAAACCACGCGTCAGATTAAAAAAAAACAATTGTTAGTAAAATAAATTTCAATTATGTAAAGAAACGGTAAGTTTCTTTACATAAGTGTTCATTTAAGTAAGTTCTTAATTGAGATTTTTATGTTTGTTTTAATAATTCAAATCTTTGTATGATAATTTTATAATATATTTATTAAATTGAATTCATTTTCTTATATTACAAACATCAACCCCTTCCCATAAAGCTTCAGATCCTTATCTATTAGCCTAACGGCTAGGATAAAAATAATTAAATTTTAGTTGCGTTTTCGACGTAACAATAATTAGCATAGCAAATAAAAATCAGAGTTCAAATAAAAGCTAGAGAGCTGCTTCGAAAATGATAAACTACTCAGAAAAAAACCTATATATTTATAAGGTGTTTACATTATTGACTGAAGCACAGTCGGAATTTGTTTTTATATAAATGTGTTCTCCGTTATACGTTACGTGTTTTCGGTTTCGGTAAATCTTGGTAGTCTCTTTCTCTCTTTAGGTCTGAATCTGGACTTTTTGCTCATGCGATTGTAAAAAAAGCTTTGAAGGATATAAAAGTCCTATCTAAACAGCTGGCTTCAAAGAATAAATTCCTTATCTTGCTTTTCTATATTTTTTACTATACTCGACTCCTCCGATCTCCAATGGGTTCCTTTATTTTTTGATTCACTTTTTGTGATGCTCCTTTTTATCTCACACACTTACTGGTTTACTTGGTATTCCACTCGGCAGCCACTCATAAGACACATTGAGCTCTGAGACACACTGTGCTTTAGTTATTTGTCTATGTATATGTATACGTGTGAATTCCTTGTTGTTGGCGAATTTATGGCAAGGCGTGTGTGTATTATACGAGAAGACTAAGTGGCTTCGGTTTATTTTTAAGGCTGTCCCGTCGGGAAGTGCTTCAATCTCAATTTAGATGACGATCATTAGTCGCTCTGCATTTCCTGTGAGATTCTTTCCACAATGGATCCTCGTGTGATTCCATCCTCGATTTATAAAGGCAAATACCTTTGTTGATGATATTTTAGTGATAAATTACGTAGTTAATATAAGGAAAATTATTATTATTTTGTAGATGATAAAATTTGGTAGTTTAATTTCCGTAAAAAATTCCTTACTGTAGATTTTCATATATTCTCTGATAAATTTTTACGTTTTACGTAAATGTAATTATTTTATTTAATTTATTATTTTTATGAAACTTAATTAGATCCATTATGAAGCAAAAAAAAATTTTTTATTTGGTCATTTAATGTCTCAAACTTAACTCTTTAGTAGCGAAATAATTCAGCGATCATGCGCCATCTGTTAAAAATTTTCAACACTAACTTTTATTTTAAAAATTATATTTGAATTAAAAATCTCAATACAATCCCAAAAATTGTGATGGATAATTTTCAAAGCTGCAATTTTTCGATGCAAATTCCCTTGAAAGTAAAATAATTTTTCGAGATATAATATATTCAGATAGAGCCATCAACAATAGCTTGTCGGCCTTTGTTCTAAATCTCGCGAATCAGAGTTGCCAGCATAGGTAACATATCTGAAAGCCCGAGAATAAAGTACCAACCGATCATCGCTATCGACATTGCACGGCTATTAAAAAAGTCTCGGATTTTATATACAGAGCAGTGGAAGCAGGGAAGGAATGGTGGTGCGGTAGTGGTATAGTACCACTATGATGAGATTGCTTTTCCACGATATCACGAGCTGTTGAAAAGCCATCGGTAATTCAAGTGGAATCCTGCACGTACAGGCGATAGAACGATAACTCGTCTCGGTAAAAACGTCTTTTGCTGGGGCTCTTCACTCTTTTGCAACCAACTACCATCACCACTTCCCCGACCTCGACCGGCAAGCACTTCCACTCATACTTCTGCTTCTACATCATCATCATCATCATCATCATCATCATCATCATCATCGTCTTGCTCTAACCTCGCTGTAGTTTTGATATCGTTGCTGAACTCGCATGAGAGCATACACAGTACCCTAGTCCCAACTCGAAGAGGTTCACAAGTAAAAGGTTAAAGAGACGTAGCAGGAGCAGTAGCAGTATGTAGTACCCAGGGGAACTTATAAAGCCTGTTCAACGAGTTACGCTTTCCGCTGCTTCTGAGTGTACTCAGTACCATCAACCTCCAGCAAAATAAAATGAAATAAAATAAAATACCGAGGAGGATAAAACTGCCAGCCATCGCTAGAGCCGAGAAGGAAAGTGCCTGCTACTCACTAAAATCCCCTTCTATTTCTTATATGGTAAAACGTTGGCTCACCTTATTCGAATACTAAGTAACAGGATTGGTTCTTCGTTCTTGCTGCTTGGGTTTTTGAGACGACCGAGCTGATTTTACCCTTTTCAACTATGTCGGCACCTTTATACCTCCGCTGCTCCTCTAAAATTTCATTTGCCAAAACCTATTTTGTTTTATATACTTTGCTCTCCTTTCTTCAGATATTTATGAACAGAAATTTAGGTTAGAATTTCCAGTTTTTTTTAATTAAAAATTTGGGATCAATGATCAGGTTTCAATAAAATTTTGGCAATTTATTGAATTTTCAACAAAAAAATTAGCTTCTTTTTTTTTAATCAATTTCGTTGCGGGTTTATAATAATAATAATCAGCCATATATTTATAATAATTGTTGGAGATCTAGTAATACACACACACACATGCATTGTACTCGCGCATACTCGCCGCGCATGACTAGCTGTTGCCTCACATATATATATATATATATACTCACTTACTCCGTTTTTGCACACACAACTAATAGAACGCTGTAATTCATAGCAAAATAAATTTCACTCAATTAATTTAATACATTTCACATTAATTATTTCCAAACCCTGCCAAACTCCTACAGGTTATGGGCCCAGTAGTGAGTTAAAAGTGAAATAAAATAAAAGTTGAAATGTCAAATAAAAGTCGACGTGTCACTGATAGCGACGGTGGCAACGACGCACTGTATGCCAATCGCCGGTACAACAAGGACCGACAGCAAAACAGGCCAAAGAAAAAGGGAAAACTCAAATGTTTTACATGCGGTAAAACAGACTACCTTGCGGCCAAATGTCCAAGGAAGCAATATGACTCAGCAAAAAATGTCCAAAGGAATCCGGAGAATTACTACGTAGAAATCACCAGTACGGAAAAGGTGAATAATGCATCGTCGACGTCAAGATGGTGTCTTGATAGCGGTTGTACCGCGCACATGTGTGCAAGCGAGAAGCTGATGACAGATTTAAAAGAGTGTTCATCAACGCTCAACATGGCGAACTCGACATCGACGATATCGAGGTCAAAGGGCAGCGTACAACTGATGGCATCGACGGACGACAAAGTAAAAAGGCAGCTAAATTTACATAATACTTTACTCGTTAAAGACCTGCGTACTAACTTGATTTCCGTCTCCAAAATCACCGACTGTGATCGGGAGGTTATATTCAGGAAAAATGAAGCGGTCATTCAGGACAAGGATGGAAATGTCACGTTGATCGCAGACAGAGTTGGAGACCTATACTATCTACGTGAAGATGGGGAACAAGTGAAGATGACGACAAAAGAGAGAACATTTGCGGATTCGACGAACGAAAATTCTCCAGCCAAAGAAGCAAGGATCTGGCATGCAAGACTAGGACATCTGCATATGAACGCCGTGGTAGACCTGTCACGAGGACAGGCTGCAGGAATGAAGCGACTATCAGAATGTGCGACATCGTGTGACGTGTGCCACCTGGGGAAAATGACAGCAAAACCATTCGCCGTGCGTACAGAAACAAAAAGCCAAGGTATATTGGAGATAGTACACTCGGACTTGTGCCAACCTTCCAAAACTAGATCAGAAGGTGGAAACAAGTATTTTGTATCCTTCATAGACGATTTCAGCGGTTGGTGTATGATATACATGCTGAAGAGCAAAGACCAAGTCTTTGAAACGTTCAAATCATACAAAACCTACGTTGAGAAGCAGACTGGAGCAAAAATTAAGGCATTGCAATCAGACAATGGCCGAGAATACCGCAATAGGCAATTCGACGACTATCTAAATCAAGAAGGCATTAAAAGGCGCTTAACCGTACCCTACACGCCGCAACAAAATGGTGTTGCAGAGAGATTCAATAGGACGATCGTCGACATGGCCAGATGCCTACTGATACAATCAGGATTACCAACAATGTATTGGGGAGAGGCTATCAACACTGCTAATTATCTGAAGAACCGTTGCCCCAGCAGAAGCCATGGTGGAAAAACGCCGTATGAGTTATGGCATAATAAAATACCAAACCTAAGCCACCTTCGAGTATTTGGAGCCAAAGCATTTATCCTGAAGAAAGGACCAGGACATAACAAGCTCGACGAGAAATCTGTAGAAGGCAGATTTGTGGGATACAGAGACTGCGAAGGCATATCAAGTTCGACGAAATGATACTGGAAAAGTCGAAACGACGCGAGATGTTCGCATTATAGAAGAATATGAGACAAGAGAACTGGAGAAGACGAGAGTCGATATCGACTATTTCAACTTCAAGGAAGATAATGCCGACCCAGTAGGACCGAGCATAAACGAGAGAGTCCAGCGACATCGTGAAGGAAGTCCGAAGGCAACGAGAGCGCGAGGAAGACCACGAAAGGCAAAAACCGGGAATCGAGGACGACCGAAGAAGGTGTATCGATACGTGAGTGTTTCGAGCCGTGCATCGAGCAGAGGGAATCTATCTCAAGACGAAGATTTAGCAGAAGAGCACGAGGAGCTCGAAGACAACAACGACGACGTGTTTGAACCAGAAAATAATGAAGGCCGAGGTGAAAAGAGACCACTCGACACTTCATTGGTACCAGTGGACAAACGCGTGCGAAGTGAAGGGGACACATCCAACTGCGCAGAATCACCGGAAGACACTAAAGAAGACATCGACGAGGAGATCATGGAGTCAAACCTTGTAGAAAATTTCGCCCTAACAGCCGACATAAATCTGGAAGAAGCTGTTCATGGAATCGATGCACCAGAGTGGAAGCGTGCAATTGCCAGCGAAGTGCCAGTATCATCTAGAATACGGAACGTGGGAACTCGTGAAACGCTCAGAGCGAGGGAGAGTAATAGGCTCCCGGGTAATCCTGAAAAATAAAATGTCAGCAAGCGGTGAAATCGAGCGCAGGAAGGCGCGAATAGTGGCCAGAGGTTTTACACAGAGGCCAGGATTCGATTTTGATGAGACGTTTGCACCAGTAGCCAGACTGGAATCCATCAGACTACTGGCAGCGCTATCGACGGAGATGGGAGTAAAAATACAACAAATGGACGTCGAGACAGCATATCTGAACGGTGAAATCGACGAAAACCTATACATGGAGACTCCAGACGTATTAAAAGAAGCGTTAGAATTCATTATACGCACCGAACGACGGAATTCGCATATACACATGAGAGCGACCAGAATGCTGCAAAGCATCAATTCCGGGAACCAAGTTTGCCTATTAAAGAAGGCAATTTACGGATTGAAACAATCCGGGAGGAAATAGTACGAGAGACTGAGCGCGACGCTGAAGAAATTGGGATTGGAACCGACGATATCGGATCCATGTTTATTCCAAGCGAGAGAGGGTACCAAGATTGTCATGGTGGCAGTCTACGTCGACGATTTGCTGATGGCCTCAAACGACGAAGATTCAATGGGAAAATTGAAGAACGGGTTAAAGAAGGCATTCAAGATCAAGGACCTAGGAGAAGCCAATTACTGCCTAGGCATCGAGATAAAACAAGAAGAAGGCAGAATCATCTTGAACCAGCGGAGGTACGTCCAGGAATTATTGAACAAGTTCAACATGAGTGACTGCAACCCACAGAACACTCCAGCTAGCCCAACGACGAAACTGAGACCAGGAAAAGATCCCGAGAAACAAGTCAAAAATCCAGAATATCGAGAACTTGTTGGATCTTTGATGTACTTGTCAGTTGCTACCCGGCCAGACATTGCACACACCGTCAGTGTATTGAGCCAATTTAACGAGAGGCCCAACGAAGAACACTGGGGTGCCGCCAAGAGGGTACTAAGATACCTAAAAGGTACGACGAACTTGTCACTAGTGTACAACCGACCTGTGGACAAAATCACAGGATACGCCGACGCCGACTGGGGAAACGACCCAGCAGACTCCAAATCATACACAGGATATGTATTCTTGTTGGCAGGAGCAGCTATCAGCTGGAAGTCAAGAAAGCAAAGGACTGTTGCCTTATCGACGACGGAAGCCGAATTCAAGGCGTTCACCGAGGCCACCAAGGAGACCATGTATCTGCGAGGACTTGTGCAAGAATTAAAAATCCCACAAGTGTCAGATGGGTTAATTTACTGCGATAACCAGGGTGCAGTACAATTGACGACAGCAACGAAATTCCACGATAGGACGAAGCACGTCAGAATTCAGTTCAACTTCGTCAGAGAAGCCGTGAAAAACCAGTTAATCCACGTAGTACATACGCCGACTGAGAGGATGATCGCCGATATCCTGACTAAATCATTACCAAATGCAACCCACGTGGGGTTAACCCGGGCCTTAGGACTCCAAAACGTTCAATAGGCTTGCATATATATATGACATGTATGTGGCTGCATTAAGGGAGAGTGTTGGAGATCTATTAATACACACGCACATATGCATTGTACTCGCGCATACTCGCCGCGCATGACTAGCTGTTGCCTCACACATATATATATACTCACTTACTCCGTTTTTGCACACATAACTAATAGCACGCTGTAATTCATAGCAAAATAAATTTCACTCAATTATTTTAATACATTTCACATTAATTATTTACAAACCCTGCCAAACTCCTACAATAATAATTCTTTCTATTAAATAAAAAATTTTTTTCGGTTCAATTTTTTATAAATCATCAATTTTTGTGAAACCATTTTTATATCTTTTTTTTTTTTTTAAATGTGACAATTAATGATTTTTTTCTCAGTAATAAATTTCATTAGATAGTATCAAAATTTAGAAAGTACAAAAATAATAAAGACACCGATTATTATACTCCTTCTAGCAAAATGAATATTAATAGAAATAGACAAGATGTTATATCTAAAATCCATAACCCAGAGCCAAAATTACTGACAGATGTAAAATTCACAAGCATTCTCTTGGTACACTTACAGGCTCATCAACAAAGCACAAACAATATGTACTCATGTACATCACCATCAACGGCTCTACCACATATTTACGAGATTTAATATCCAGTGTTCAACGGCATTATCAAGCTCTCGAGCTCTTCCTCAAGCATAATTTATACAAGCTTTTATCCGAAAGTGTTTTTACCCTTATTAGTAGCTGTGCATACCTCAGTAAACATCGTTACTGAAATTTCACGACCATTGGGCATGTAATTCCTTAAAGATCTCCAACTACCCCTGATTTACTATCTTGAAATTCACAGCTTTGTCTACCAGCTGGTATAATGGCCTAAAGTCTAAATTCTCAGACAAGAATAAAGACGGAGAATTAAGACTGGAGTGGAACAGAGACCCCGGAACTGTAGAACTTTGTGGCTGTTTATTTTCTGAAGCGTGAAGCTACTGAAACAAGCTAGAATGGCGATGGTTGATGTTCTCTTGATATGTTGTTCTGGACTTGTGAGCTTGCTCTTGGACTCACGTCTTTAGTTGTATATCTATAGCGAGAGCAGAGGTACAAAGGTACTAACAACTTTATATCTTTAAAGCCAAGATGATAGTTGACTTGTATATAAAATGTTGTGGAGAGATACAGAATCTCAGGCGTAACTTACTCGGCATTCGACATTAATCCTCTTTTACCTGTCTATTTTTCAAAGCCTGGTCTTGTATTGGATCAAGTACTTTACTTATTGTTCCTGCTCTCGTATAAATTATGTTTTATTGCTTACTCGGCAAACACTCATCATAGAGAGCTTCGTGCTCTCAAATTTTATTCTTTTTTGATCCTATAGATGTACCTTTTTCACATATTACATTCTAATAAAATTATGAAGAGTTTTTTTTTTGCAGAAAATATTTTTAATAAATAATTTTTATAATTAAAAAATAATTTTTTCCTCAAAATTTTAATAATTTTTTCTAAATTATTTATATCACCACGTAGATAAACTACTTACAGCGTAAAATAGAATTCCATGATGTTCTACCCTAGTTTTTACTCTTTATTAAAAAGACTTTTTATTAAAATTTTCTAAATATTTCGTTCTAGTTAATGAATAAATAGCGTGAATTTCACCGCAATATCTTATTTATTGAGAGAAGAAAAAACAAAATAAAGCTCGGGAAATTATACGTGGAATTTAGTTTATTCGGAAACGTCCGTGATAAATATATAAGAGGATCGAAATGTCCAGATCTCAATTTTAAAATTTAACAGGAGCGAAATTTATAGGAGGAAAAATATGTAGGAGATAGTAAATATCCGTAGATATTTTCACGCTATCTTATCAGTAAGCATCGGGTATCGTTGCAGGTGTCGGTGTCGGGAGTTGCATAGTTGCATGCTGTTCTCGGTATCATCTAGAATCCTTCACACGGATATTCGGCTTCTCTTCCTTTCCGTTTTCGCTTCTATTTCTTTTCGTCTGATTTCCCTCGTTCTTTATTCCCGGACAATATCTCGTGCTTCATTTTTATCTTTATTATTATCATTCTTATTATTGTTATTTCATCTCTACTTCACTATCCAGTGATACGGAAAAACTTATCTCCTTTATTATTTTAGTTATAAATAAAAAAAGTAGTAAGCTACGAAACTGCATCCTACAAATTGACAATATTCCGTTCTTTTGTTAACTCTCGCTGTAATAGCATTCGTTATCGCCTTTTATCGATTTACTCCTTATCTATTCAAATCATTTTTCTATTTTTCTTTCTTCTTCCTCTTTACTAACTCTATTATTAAAAACTATTGTAATAAATTCAATAAGTCGAAAAAATTTTAACTGAAATTGCTGAATCAATAATCTTTTTTTTTATACTGAAAAAAAAAAAAAAACTATTTGATCCAAAAGAAATATTTTTTATCGGAGAATAAAATTATTTTCAAGAGAATTGGTTGTCTTGATTAAAGAATTTTTCTTCTTAACTTTAAATATTCTACAAAGAGATAGAAAAATCATTGTCTAGATAAATATTTCTTAGCTCAAGAATTTTTTAAAATTAAATTTTTCAATTAATTAATTTCTTTAAGAAATAATAATATGTTTTCATTATAATTATTTATTCGACTAATAATTCAGACAAGAATATATATTCTTAATAATTATTAAAAATGTATTTTTTTATGTCAAAAAAATTTTTGTTTTTGCTTTAAGAATTATTTTCTTAATTTATAAAACAAAAAAAATGTTTGACTATCTTATTTTGATATACATTTGAGATTTATTTCTGATGATGACAAAGATTAATATTATTTTCAGTTTAAATTTCAGCATTAAAAAACAACTTACAAATTACAAAATTTCCTAACAAATTTTTGATGGACTTTAAAACGGTAAATAACTAGAATTACGGACAATTCAATGGCTGTCACAGAGTAGATTATGATGGTAACAGACCCTGACAAAGGCGTAAAATTTAATAGACAACATTGAATTTGAACGGTAGCGGCATATTCCCTGCTCCCGACTCCCTAATTCAATAACCGAAATTTCACTATGAATCGCGAATCCCGAGATTCAATTTTCCATAGATGTCATGTATTTAAATTTATGCTGCTTTGCTTCAATGTAATTGCAACCCTAGTCCTAGTTTAGATGATACACATCTGGCTTTTATACTCGAAGATATTTAAATAATAATCGCACTCATAATTAGATTTTTAAGTGAAATATCTGGGTAAGTTGAGCTGTCTTTCTAACGTTCATAGGGAAATGTCTGGCAGCAACTACTGTCATTCCACTTCATCTTGGAGCTCGTTAACACCATTCCATTCACAATAACGGTGAGTTTTTATTATGACTGTTATTACAATTATTATTTTAATTTAATTTTTAAACAAGTATAACTCAAGGTAGCCAAAAAAAGCGATTTTTCATTTTTTTTTTTTTTTTTTTTTTTTAATAAGCTTTTTTAATGATTAATATGAACGTTGAACTTTATTAATAGTTCTTTTTTTTTTTTACAAATAACCTCTTGTAATTAATTTTTCAAAAAATTAATAAAAAAAAGAGACGACAAAACTTTTCAATTTTATAAAAAATTAAATATTATTTTGATAAAAAAAAAATTCCAGAAATTTAAAGCCTTAAAAGTTAATTGAAAAAACTTACTTTTTCATAAATTGTAGAACTTTAATCCGTTATTTATAAATAATTAGACGGTCAAAAATTAAAAAAAATTTTTTTTTTAAACTCACAACAAATGCATAAAAATACCGTGAGTTTTTTAAAGTTTCTGACTGTTAAATTTTTTTTATAACTAAAAAACTGATACAGAATTGCAGAGAGCGTAGCAATCAATATTAAATCCAATTTTTGATTGAATATATATCGGGTTATAGATGGTCAATCGACTTCAAATTTTTAGGGTAATTGTATCATCATGTCCTTAATAACTATACAAAAATTTAGAATTTTCTGACGGTATGCCTTAACTACGATAACTACCTTAACTAAAAAATTCATTATATTGCAAATTGAGTTGAATAAAAAATTTGAAGCCTGAGAAAAAAATGATCAAAGCGATAAATTCTGAAACTCTGTAAGTAAAAGTAAAAGAGTTATTTTATTTATGGTATTTGAATAGAATTAACGTCAGTAAAAAGTCAATGTGTACCGAAGTAAAGATAGAAAGTGGGATGCAGTTAGTTATAGTGACGGAAAATGTCAATGCAAACTGATATATTTACACTGGTGTCTTAAGTACCAGTAGATGTTTACTATCGAGGACACTTGGCTCCAGGATGTCTCAAGTGCTTTACACCTCCTTCTCTTCCCTCCTGCTCCTTCTCTTTCTTCTCGAGCTCGTTACTGTCAGTGCATTACGTCACTCTATTATTGAAAATTAAATTGACATTGTTAATTCGATGTTTAAATGCAAAAATGCGTCGTGTGTTGATACGCGGATTAAATTGGTAAAATAACAAAATAGAGAATAAGGGCAATTAAGTTACTTGGTGACGCAGATAAATACGATTATAATATTTGATGTATCATGTACAGTGTATGATAAAGCAATATAACATATACTTCTTATCTTGTCGGATTAAACAACTACAACCCGGCTCACAGCTACCATAATGACGTTAAATTCAGTCATTATATTATCAGGGGAATTTAATTAGCTTAAGTCTATTATCCGTGACATAACTAACTGTAACTGACTCCTCTAATTATATTAAGTTATATATTTTATGTGCATATTTAATTCTAAATGCTACTAAAGCTTTTAATATATTTATTTTCTTTAATAATTTAAATCTTTGGTAAATTTATTAAATATTCAAATTTATGTTAAAATATGCTATTACATTAAAAAAAAAAAATTAACTTGAATTCAATGAAAAATCAGGATCCGAAAAATTTAAAAAGAAAATTGTTAGATGATTTAATTTAAAAAAAAAAATTTTATCATAAAAAATCAACCAAAAATTTAACAATTCAGTTTTTTAGTTTAATTTAAAATGATCTAATTATAACCAAAAATTTTTTTGGTTCGAAATTTTGTTTCAAGTTATTATTTTTATTGGCATAAATTTTAGCTGGACCTAAAAGTTTAATTTTTAAATCATTTCTACTGAGCAATAATTTAATTAAAAAAAGAAAAACTATTTCTCGATTTAAAATGAACCAAAAATTTTTTGATTCAAATACTTCGAAGGATTAATTGTTCTTACTGAATAGAAAAATGTAACTTTAATTTAAATCAATTTTTTTTTAATTAAAACAGCAACATAAAATCAATTTTTGAATAAAGCATAAAATTTTTCTATTCACTAAACTCGCATGAAAAATAAATAAATAAATATTCAAAGCCGTTTTCTTTTCGGTGATTATGATATCGACAGGTAATTTCCACGTGCTTTTGTCCCGGAAAAATCCGCTCGAAAGAACAGAACGTTTTGCTGTTCGTATCATTTGGTTCGCAAACTATCAATGCTATTATATTTTATTTTATTATATTATATTATATAATACTTACACAATCTCTCCCACAAGCCGCACACATTTATATTTTTATGTATCTATAAACACGTAGTAATAATCGTTTGTTCAGTGCAACGTTCGAACAAACAGCGGTAAAAAACCGAAATCCTCGGTCTCGTTTTATTAAAATGTCTTTCGAGATATCAAAATCATCTTTATCCTCGACAAGTTGTGTATTGTATTTACATAAAAAGTAAGCGCTTGTTAACCATAATAACACGGCAATCATAGAATGTAAATAAAATAAAATGAATAAATAGTTATGTAAACAAATTGGTTTTTGAATAAATTAAATTAAAAATGTATCAACGAGCCAATTAAATAATTCCACGTGAATAATTAAACCTCATTGATGATTTTTAATATTTTTATTATTAATTTAAAATTCTATTCTATCCACTTTGTTTAAGTGTAATTTAATCCTCTATATTTTTGGAAAAATGATCGTATTATACGTATTACAGCCGATTAATGGTAAACATAATATTTGCAGTAGGATTAGTCGGCAAATACGTCAATAAAATCCACTGAGTTTATCTCTATGACATTTAATTATTTGGAGGGTGCTTTACTGTTTAGCTATACGTATATGCATAAGTAGAGGGTATAGTGATTCATATCGACATATAATACGATATTAATAGTACTATATAGGAGAATTTCATTTTATCCTTGTATCATAATTAAAATTTGTTCGAGTAAATAGCTGGTTACTGAAATTGAATTATAAAACTATTATTTTCCAGATACTCTATCCGCCAATGAGAAATTTATTTATACCCGTATTTCTAAACTGCTGGTTGGCTAAACATTCACTCGAAAATATGTTTGTAAGTATAGGTATCATGATAATTTTAATTATTTTTTTTTGTCAGTGTCGGAGGCACAAAGTAAATTTTAAAGGAAGTGTTTGATTGAAAAAGGAAAAAAAAACATTTTGACTAATCAAATATGCAACGAATGTTGGAATGTGTAAATGGTAGAAGCGCAATGTTGCTCAATTGTAAACTCACTCGATGTTTACTCACCCGTTTTAGTGTATCACGCCTGCAATTTAGCAACATTTTAACAGCGATTGAAAGCGCTTGAAATAAAAAAATTTTATTATAATTAATTCCTGTGAAAAAATTTCATTTATTAATTAATTGTTTTTTATTTTTAAAATATTGATTTTTAATATTAACAATAATTTATTTTTTGCAGAATGATTTACACAGAGCAATGCAAAGATCTCAATCAGCTTTAAGTCAACAATTGATGATACTCAGCGTGACTTTACTGTGCCTTGTTTTCACCAGGTACATAGTTAAATTAAAATAATTTTGAATAATTGATTGAGTAGATGCAATTTAGTTGTTAAGTAACAAAATTACCTCTCTATTTTGAATTAAAATTAACCTACAATTTAAAATCAATCCCGTGTAATTATTCGAGATCTAAAAACTTAATGAAATTCTCGCTCCAGTGCAAACATATGATACTTAATGTTTAATGTAAATATTTGAATTAAAAAATAAAAAAGGTTATAAAATAATTTTGAGGAAATTAAACAATTCAAAACAAACTGACAAGTAAACATTGACAGCCTCGGGGTTTAGATACCCTCGGGTCACCTGGCTGACCTACTATATAATATATACACTGTATATACACTATATAATATACACTGCATACTGTATCTGTGTACGTTATACAAACATAAAAATGCGCGGGAAATATCGTCGCATTTATGTTTAAAGTTTGCTTAACTGCACAGCGAATAGTTGTTGTATAACATATTGAAAAAAAAAAAAAAAATTTTCTCTGGTTTCATAGAAACATTTTTTGTATTTCATACTTACTATTTGCTCATATCGACACAACAAAAATAGTTCGGTAAAAAATTAAAATTTATTAAAGGTGAAATTCAGAGCCGACAAGTTAGTTTTCTCACTGACTAAAAAAGCTTGTTGTAAATAAATAAGTCACTAAATTATTCGGTGGTTAATAATCCTAATAGCCGGGAGCTTGTGAAGACTATATAATGAGAAGATACTGCAATAACAATAACTATACTTACAATAATAATAATAAAAATAATAATATTTTTTACTGTAACTTCGGTACGTGCTGAAGTGGCTTACTAAATTTTTTACAGTAAATTTAAGTTAATTAATTAAAGTATGCAGCCTAGAACCCAACGCTACTTACATTTAATACTCACATTTACGTTTTAATATTTATATATTTTTCTTTTGAATTTCTCAGTGTTAATTAATTTTTTTACCATTATGTAATTATTCAAATACTCCGCCTGTATTTTTATAACAATGGATTGAAAAAAAGTTATTTTTAAAAATAAAAACTAACAATCGGTAATCAAACTCCGGTTATTAAAAAAAAAATTCACTTGATAAAGAATGTCAATTCGATAGCCACCAGGCAGATTTTATCTAATTAGCAGAGGCTAAATATTAATTGCTAATGAATTTCGAGAGCATAACAAATATATAAATAAAAAATATTGAGAGGAAATGAGAAAAAGTTCGCGTGACAAATCTCAAGTGGCTTTCGCATTATAAAATATTAACCCGCTCGTCATATAATACAATGTGCTCATTTGACATCGATCTTTTTACGTCATGCCGCACCCACTCAAACTCATTTCACGTATTATCTAGTGTTTAGGACCCGAGGAAAATATCTAACATTATATACTTTATGCCCTATACCGCCGTACACCGCGCAAGCTTTATGTTTATATGTATAAAATGTACACATATAAATTGAACTTTAACGTGGATTTTACAGAATCACGTCATACACTTTTATAAGTTTATCTTTTAATACAGAAATGCAATTAGCAATCTCTTTGAGTAGCTTTCCTTTAATGCATTTCAATCTTGATATTGAAGCTAAATATTTTTTACTTTGAATTACATTTTATTTAATATTTTATAAATAGAGTTTCAGGCTTTGATTATGATATACCATTCAAGTAAAAGAGAAAAAAATTTTTTTTATCAATTTAATTAAAAATCGTAACTTTCAGCGGCTAGTTGATAGCTAACAATTATTTATTGTGAATAAAAAAATTTTTGCTTGATGGTTTTTCGATATTTTTAATCACAAAATATTTATAGTTATTTTTTAAATTTATTTTAAAAATATTATTTGCTGATGACAGAATTAATAACCAATAAATCATTAAGAATTGTTTGGAAAATAACAAATAATTTACTGTCACTAAAAAAAATTAGTAGACTATCGTATAGAACTGAATAAAGGTTTTAAAAGGCACAAATTTAGGTCAAAAATTTTCAAAGGATGCTAAATTTAACTTAAAAAAAAAAATCATTTAATAGTATGGCGTTACTAATGCCAAAAAGGCGAATCGCTAATTTTAGGCCCTTTTGGCTCTAGAGAACGATTTAAATTATTTTTTTTCTCTAATTACCTTGAAAATGTAAAAAATTAGTGAAATAATGATAAATAAATTTTTTTATACGCGTCCTTGAATCTTTAAAAAAAAAAAAATTTCTTTATTTTAAAACTTGTTTCGATAATTGAAAATTTGTGAAAATTGAAATTTTTAAAAAATTATAGGATTGATTTTAGATAAATTTAAAAAATAAAAAAATAAGAATTTTTTTTATAATTATGATAATTTAGATAAAAATTTAATTATAAAAATTTTTTTTTAACTTCACTCGGTAATAAATATAATGTATTATAATTACACAAGATACTTTAGTCGTGGTCAAGGTGTGCCGGCATGAAAAGTAACGTTATATGGACATAACTGTCACAGTCAAGTGTAAAGAGGGTGGTGGTAGCGTGGCGATAAAAGGGGGCGAGAGTAAAGAAAAAAAGAGGTACGATAGAGAGTTACCATTAAATCTAAAGTGCAAACTTGCTACGCCCTTATGTACGGTATATGGTATATGCGATGAGAGAGTTATTTCCCAACAATATATATATTATATATATATATATATATATATATATATATATATATATATATATATATATATATATATATATATAATATACAATATACAATACCACTAGTAGATACTTGCCCGTGAGTAGAGGTTCTTTGACGGTCGAAAAAGCCATGTCACGAGTTTCAAATGCCGGTATCTTTACTTGTATCTTGTATCCAACCAGATAAATTTATTTTTCATAACTCACTTTTTTTATTATTAAAAATTTCATTTAAAAACTCTGAGCTATTTTAAAAATAAAGTTTCAAGCCAAAGTGGATGAAGTGAAACAAGAAATAATTCGATAGAATGTAAAAAATAATTTAAACTTTCAATAGATGTTTTTTCCCCAAATAAAAAATTAAATATTGCTCGGGAAAAAGAATGAGACAAATGAAAATGTAAAGAGGGTGGCTAAGTAAACTGTTGAGAAAATGGTGGGTTCGCTCAGGTCGCGACAGCTCAGGAAAGCGGAAGAGGCAGGGGGGTTGTATTGGAAGCTACAGAGCCGACGTTTACGCCAGAAAACTTTATTTTAAAATTGTCAAACGTCGTGCATTTGTGCTCCGCTCAATCGCGGATAAAATCGAATCCAAGCGAGAATTGTACATCGTGTTTTATTGCTACAGAAGTAGATCCCATTGAACCACATTACCTCCCTCACTGTCCAGGAATAACTACCCCAGGGACAATAATAATATCCTACGTTTATTTCTCTTTCTCTTTCTCTTCTTCTTCTTCGGTTATTTTCATTCGCGGGTCAAAAAATATAAAATAACTTTCACTTGCTATGTGTTACGGTTTTCTTGACATTTTTTATGTCCTTGTAAAGAGTTTACAGCTCACCGTTAAACACTTTTCATGTCCCAATAAATAATCATTTTTTATTATCAATAGACTTTTTTGCGATATCATTTTTTGATATGAAACACTGTTTTTATTTAGATATTTGAAAAAAATCTCACAATTATATTTTAAAATTTCAATTTAAATAAAAATGAATTTTATAGCAATTTTTTTAAACAATATAAAAAATATTTACTGTTAAAAAAAAGTTTATTCCACATAGTAAAAAAAATTTTGTGTTAAAAATTTTTATGTTAAATATTTAATACTTTTTTGTATTGATTTAACAGAATAAATGTTTTTATTACTCATGCGGGATAAGTAGTATCTTTGCGCTCGCTGTTGCAGTTGAAAAAGAGCTGTTTGCCCATTTTAAAATTATGCGTGAGTTTTTTCGCAAATTAAACTGTTATTTGAGTGCGACAAGTTTACTTGTCGCACGCAAATTAAACTTGGCACATGCAAACTATCCTTGTCGCACGCAAACTGACTGCTAAATCTGCTAAAATTAAAATGAACAACAAAAAAATACAATCTAACTGTCAATATTAAAGAAGTGAGGTTGACATCGAAAGTTTATATTCTTATAACGATATTAAAATAAAAAATTACACTTAAAAAAAAGGTTGAAAATGGATAATAATCCCGACTTTATCCCAGAAACCCTTGAAAGTGCCGATGAGGAATTTATACCACCTGAAATTAGTGAAAAAGCTAATGAGGTTATTAATAATTTAACTCCTGAAAAATCAAGACCGAAGTATGAAGCAGCATACAAAAAATTCATGCAGTGGCGAACGTCAAAAAAAATTAAAAGCCTGTCGGAAACAGTTTTTTTGAGTTATTTTGGTGAATTCGCTGAAAATTTAAAGCCATCAAGTTTGTGGGCAACGTACTCAATGTTAAGAAGTATGGTTGATATTAAACACAACATTAATATTTACAATTATTCAAGATTGATTGCTTTTTTAAAGCAAAAAAACAAAGGTTTTAAAAGCACAAAAGCTTTAACACTGAGTGCAGAGCAAATCAATCAATTCCTGGGTGAAGCTCCGGACAATCAGTACTTGCCTATAAAGGTTATTATAATTAATTAAATACTTTAGTGTGATCTAGGAATCAATAAATAAACTTATTAGAATTTTCATTATTTCAGGTAGCTTTAATTTATGGAGTGCAAGGTGCATGTAGGCGAAAAGAATTAACTGAGTTGATTGTGGGCGATATAGAAGATAAAGGTGATATGCTACTGGTCAAAATTCCGGATACTAAAACTGGCAGACCTAGATCGTTTGTTGTAACTGATGATTTTTACCACATTTATAAAAAATATGCCAAATCGCGCCCTACCAACTTAGCTACAAAAAGATTTTTTGTAAGTTATCGAAACGGCAAATGTAGGTCACAAAACATCGGTATCAACACCTTTGGTAGTATGCCGAAAATAATAGCAACATTTTTAAAATTGGCCAATCCTGAGTCTTACACTGGACATTCATTCAGAAGAACTTCAGCAACTTTGTTGGCTGATTCTGGTGCTGATCTTCTTCTTGGTATCAAGAGACACGGAGGATGGAAATCCAGCCCAACAGCTGAAGGCTACATTGAAGATTCTGTGGGCAACAAAAAACGAATCGGTCAACAAATTGCTAGCACCATATCAGCCAAGCCATCTACCTCAAGAGAGCAACAACCACCGATTGATCCGGCTAATGAAGCAGCAGTGGAAACAGCGATGGATATTGAAATAACAGACAAAGAAAATGTTAATTTTGAAATTTTAGATGCGATCCCATCAAAAAACTTAAAAAATTTAAACATCACGTTTTCAAATTGTTCAAATTTGACAATTTATTTTAACGAAAGTAGAAAAAACTAATATTGAGCAGTTTAATTTTGTGTTGATTGTTTCAAATAAATTTACACTATGTTAATTAATATTAATTAATTTGTATTTAATATTCAAAATATATTTATTTCTTTTTTTTTAATTTTTTATTTGTTTTTAGTGACTCCCCCCCCCCCCAACCCCCCGCCGGGGCTTCGCCCCTGGACCCCACCGGGGCTTTGCCCCTGGACCCCGTTATTTGTGCCTACGTATATCACCGCATTTGTAATAAAAAATAGTATATGCAACCCGTGCGATGTTGTCGCACTAGTTGCACAATATACTATAAATTTACACATAAAAGTGTTAAATTACAAAAATCTTGGATTTTGTCTGTTTCAAAAAAAATTTAAGATTTTTAAAATCAGTCGAAAATCTCAAACTAAAAAAAAAATGTATTTTCTCACTCAAATTCAGACTTCTGACTTTTTTTATACAAAAAAAAAAATATTTGGATGAATAAAATATCTGTTTAAAAATAAAAAGTAGAGCAGGATTAAAACAGCAAGCATGACGTTAAAATACTTCTAGAGAATCAGTGTAAAAATAATCAAAAGGTGAAATATTAAAAGATTTTATTGAATAAAAAATGGACTTAGGTGTATAAATAATATTAAATATAATAATAAAGGGAAAAAGTCTGTAGCCAGACGCCGAGGGGTTGTGTTACAAGGTGTCGGGTATACCTTACCTAGTCTGAAAAGTATTTGTAAATAATTCTGTATGCCGACTAAAGTCGATTTCCGTCGGGTCACACGAGCCAATAATAGACTCCCAGGCATAATAATATACTTAAATACAATGTGCATACAGGACAGGACAGAGCAGATCTAGCGAAATAGTTTGATACGTGTCGGATTTGTGCGAGTCGACAGCGGTGGTCGTGTGGCCACCGATACCCTTTTGCCTCTATTCTTCATTATCTATCTTCATTCTGCATCCTACATTCTCTATTATACATTTATCCATCTACATGTACAATGTGTCCAATAAGTAAACGGTGATGCGATGTAGGCCACCAATAAATAACTAATCGACTGACTAGTCTGCTCTAGACTTTCAACTCTCTTGCTCTCGAGCTTTTTTTAGTTACCCTCTCGCCAGAATCCAGTTGAACAAAAAAGAAGCCTCTACTTACCTATTGATTTATCTTTAATCATTACTTTTTTTTTTTTTTTTTTTTTTTTTTTTTTTTTTTTTTTTTTTTTTTTTTTTTTTAAATCAGACTTTTAAGATTTCAAAGTTTTGTTAAATATTACCAAAATGTTTAGTTATTTATTTTTTTTTTTATTTACTTTATTAAATAATTTTTTCTCAGTGTAAGATTAAAATTTTACTTCTGTTTAAAATTTGTTCGGCTACAGTGATAAAAAAAACTAACTTGATTAAAAAAAAAATCCAACTAAAAATAACATTTAAAAATTTTGATCGATTAAAAAATTTTTTTTAATCTTAAATTTCAAAAATAATTTTATTAGATCAAAAATTTTTCTCTTGCATCGTTAATTTTTTTAACAGTATAAATCTAAACATTGCACCTTTTTATTATAGTACTATTAATAAAAAAATTAAATAAAAATTTTTTTCTTCTAAAAAATTACCACGTTAAAAATATGAGAAAAAATAAAAATCGGGTGAATAGTGACCTTTAATTTGTAGAATAAAGGAAATAGTAGATTAAATTTTTTAAGACAGGAATTATTGAATAAATAAAAATGATTGAATATCCATGGGCTCGAGTCGTTAAAGTTAAGAAGTAGGTTGCATGAATAATCGACTTGAGTTGATACGAGTGTGCCTCTCCAACATGGAGATCCAGGTTACAGGTTACAGGTCGGTATATAATACAGTAACAGTAATTCCTGAGGAATATAAGTTAACTATAAAGTAAAAGTCGAGTGGAGACTTAACTATAAGTAGACGTCAACAGAACTTCTTAAGTTCCATTCAAGTGAACTAATATTTGATGATAAATAGTCCCCTAAGTAGCTCCTAGTCTCATTCTTATTGTTACAAAAACTGAAAATTTCAGCAGTAACAGTGTACACCCAACTCGACAGTTTAATATTTAATGTTTAATGCTATACAATAGATTTAATTTGCCCAACTTATTTGAAGTTAATTTAACTTTTTGATTGGGCTCGTCCTGTTTGTCCCAGTGACCGGTTTTTAAATATTTATCCTTCTGTGGTGTAAGGTGCCTCCAATCCTGTTAAGCACAATTATTATTACGGTTGAGTGAAAGGTGGATAAAACAAAATTAATTGAAATTAAATTAACTTAACTTGAAAATTTATTTTATTTTATTATTCTAAATGTTTAAGCGTGTGCGGAATCCAGCACTTTCAGCGAGCAGGTCACAGACAACTAAATTTGTTTCAAAGCACGTATTTCGTGGTGGTTACCTTTTCTACTGTAGGATATGGAGACTTCGTGCCAGACATTTGGCCTTCCCAGCTTTATATGGTCTGCATGATATGTGTCGCGCTGTTAGTTCTGCCAACACAGGTGGGTTCAGAAAACATGTTTATTTATTGTTATAATTAAAAAAGTTAAGAGGTTAAAAAAATTTTTTTATTAAACTTTTATGATTTAAGACAAAATTTTTTTATTTTTTCTAAAATTTTAAAAATTTTTTGTCAGAAAATTGGAACAATAGGTCAAGAAATATTAAAAAAAAATTTTATAATTTTTTAATTACATGATTTAGAATTCTTTAAGCTATAAAAATAATATTTAACATTTTTTTGACAATTTTACTTCTTTTTTCATAAAATTATAATAATGACCAGACATTTTAAAAATTTGTTTTTTTATTGTTTTTTTTTTTTTTTTACACAAAAAGTCAAATATTAATCTGCAAATTTGTGTTAAAAAATTTTATTAACAATTAAAAAAATTTTTAATCAACCAAATAATCTTTGTTTTCAAAAACATAAGGCTCAACAAAACTAACAATGTTAAAAAAAAATTAAAAAATTGTAATATTTATTTAAAAAAAAAAAATAGCATGATCAATGATCCGATATAGTAAATTAATCAACAATTTGTAAAACACACATTGAGACTAGACGTATTACAGTTGGCAGTAATGAGTATTGTCACCCCCGGCAACGAGAGTACCGACACCGACACCGACACCGACAGATTGGACGCAGTGTCGACAGAATTGCACCCACAGTCGGTTTTTACACCAACGTCGGCCGCCATCCGTCAATCCTCTTCCTCGTTTTCCCTTTACTTTCCCGTTCTCATGCATATATATGTTTACATTCATACATTCATACTCGTCCGGGCTTGATCCTCAAATTGAAGACGATATAATAAATTATTAACTTGAGCTTTCAAATATTTAAAGCGCCCGACTGATAATTCGTTCTGGCACACTCTTTGTGTGCTTTACCCTAATTCTTTTCATGAAATTACGGCTTTCTATTTGTTTTTCACAGATAAAAAATACAATGTAGCTTCAAATAATGCAAGTACAAAAAAATAATGAAAAAAAAAAAAAAATTTAACTTTCAACAAAAAGCTAAGTAACGCGTCGTAAAAATCAAACTTTTTTCAATAACACAATTTCCTTAATTTTATTATTTTATTTCACTTTTATCTCTTCTTCCTCTATAGAGAATTTTTTTTTATTTTTTAACTATTTGCTTTTATTTTTCTTTTTACGAGATCCTTTGAGTTACCCTTGTTCTTTTTTTTTTATCTCATAAAACGACGCGTACAAGAAAGAGACTTGTGAAAAAGATAACCGACAAACTGTATAAGACAAATTATTCTAGTTCACATTTTACTTGATAAAACATAACTTGTTGTTAAAAGGAACTTTTTTTTTTAATTTTAAGAAACTGACTCCCATTCGAATAAATTTTTTAAATACTCACTTTTGTTTTTATTTATTTACTCTGAATCCAATTGTTTGTAATTAGTTTTTATACAAACAAAACAGAGTACTTAAACTTTAAATGGAAAGTAAATTAAAAAAAATTCTGTTTGTCTGAACTGTCTCTTGAAAAACTTTCATTTAGCTGAAAAAAATGTTATGGGTTTTTGAAACTCAAGTAATTAAAAATTGGCTGAGTACTTTTATGTTTTATCTCGTTTAATACCGAGTGAATTTGTCTTTTCTTAAAAGTATTATTATTTATTTTATTTATAATAGCGCTAATAAATGTTGCAATTAGTGCAGTTACTTTTTAACATTAAGTGAAGATTAATGTTGAAATGCATAGAAATGGAAGAATCTTTCCGATACTTCTATTTTATTATGGTGAAGTAATGGTTTAAATGAACTTCAGTCTCTACAAGCTACTTTGAACATAAATAACTGGCCTTTCTATTGGACGATTAATTATTAATAATAAATTTAATGAATTACAGCATTTACTGAAGTACTTTGAAGTAAATTTAATTTGTTCGCCTACACACGAAGTACTTAAGAGTAAATTTGTAGTTGATAAAATTTACTTCATGTTTGATATTTGCATGATGAAAATATAAGTTTTTTTCCTTATCGTATAGATAAAAGTAAATAATTGAAATAAAAATTTTTTTGCATACAATTTTATCAAAATTTTTTTTTATTGACTTTAAAGAAAAAAAATTTTATTTTTATTAATTAAAAAAAAAATAAATATTTGAATATTTAAAAATTTTAAGAAAAAAATTTTTTTTTTAATTTTGAAGGTAATGCATGAAGTACAAAAAATTTACTTCATTTTATATGACTAATTATTAAAAAAAAAAAAAAAAAAAAAAAAAAAAATTAAATTAAATTTATGTTACTGGAAAAAAAATGATTGAAAAAAAAAAAAAAATGAAAAATTTTTATTTCAATAAAAAATAGTCACCAAAACTTTTTAAACCGAATAGGAGTGAAATCCCAGCGCAACACATAACTTAAATATTAACAGTAAAATTTTTCCGCGGAATATAAAATATTTCCCGCGAGTAAAATCCGTGTGTTCACTGTTAATTAAAAACGATAAATTTAAATTACCGCCGGGAAACTTTTTGCCATTACTTAACCGTCAAATATTTGACATTCAATCTGCGTAATTTGTGCATTAGCGCTGAAAATTGAAGCCAGAGATTTTATCGGAAAAGCCTACTAATTATTTTCGAACGTTGTTTATTATTAATAAAAAAAAATATATATGTAAATATTAATGATCTGTTATCTGTTTGCATTGACAGTTCGAGCAACTGGCATTCACATGGATGGAAAGGCAGAAACTGGGTGGATCATATTCATCGCATCGAGCGCAAAATGAGAAACACGTTGTAGTGTGCAGCACGACTTTGCAAGCAGACACTATAATGGATTTTTTGAATGAGTTCTACGCTCACCCGCTGCTTCAAGTAGGCTTTGATATTTAATCCTATAATTATAACAAAAAAAAAAAAAAAAAAAAATATTAATCAATTATAAATCATTCTTTTGCTTTTTTGTTATTTAATTTTAAATTCTCTTTAGAAGAAAATTGATCAAAAAATTAATAACTCCCATAAATTAAAAAAAATTTTTTTAACAATTAAAGGCTAAAATTTTCATCCAAAATCATAAATTTTTTTTTTAAAAAAAAATATTTACAATTATATCTAATGAATCATTTGATTGTTAAACCATACAGGACTATTACGTAGTACTGCTGTCGCCGATGGAGCTGGACACGACAATGCGAATGATTCTCCAAGTACCGATTTGGGCGCAGCGGGTAATTTACATTCAAGGCTCATGTCTGAAGGACGGTGATCTTGTTAGGGCTCGGATGATGGACGCGGAGGCTTGCTTCGTCCTCGCGGCACGTAATTACGCGGACAAAACTGCCGCTGACGAGCACACTATTTTAAGATCCTGGGCCGTTAAGGATTATGCACCAAATGTCCCACAATATGTTCAGATCTTCCGTCCGGAAAATAAACTTCATGTTAAATTTGCCGAGCACGTCGTATGTGAAGATGAATTCAAGTATGCCTTGCTCGCTAATAATTGCACTTGTCCCGGCGCTTCTACCCTCGTAACTCTTCTACTTCATACCTCTCGCGGACAGTAAGTATAATTTTTTTTTTTTTATTGATAAATAAACTCCTTTTAATTTTTGATACTTAAATCAAGAAGTATGTGACAATTTTTAAGATAAATCTAAAAAAAAAAAATTTATTGAAAATTTTATGCATAGGAATTTTTGAAACCATACATTCAATTTTTTTTATAATTTTCTTGTAAATTATTTATAATTCTTTCATTGAAATTTTTTAATAATTTTTTTTTGCAAATTTATTTATCAAAAAACCAAAAAATGGTCAGACGTCTACTGACTTAAATATAATGACTTCTTTTTTGGCCAAATCTAATTTAAAAAAAAAAAAAAAAAAAAAAATGGATAAAATTTTTCTTAAATAAATTCAACAAAAAAAAAATTAATCCCAGTTAAGCTACAGATAATTAAAACCGTAGTAATTAAAATTAAAATTAAAAAAAAAAAAACAGAGAAGGACAGCAGTCACAAGAAGAATGGCACCGTCTGTACGGTAAATGTTCCGGGAACGAAATCTACCACATAACACTGGGCGACTCGCGTTTCTTCGGAGAGTACGAGGGTAAATCATTTACCTACGCATCGTTTCACAGTCACCGAAAATACGGAGTCGCTCTGGTGGCGGTGAGACCCGCGGAGCTCCCCGAGTTTTACGAGGACACTATTCTCCTGAATCCCGGTAAGCTCTTACTCTTATCGTCTTAATATTACATACTTAGCATAATATAAATTCATTCTTCATTCTTCACTCTTACTCCATTCCCCATTCTCCATAATTTCCATTTTAACCACTAACCGCCACAACTATGACTACAACTTGAATTCATCATCCATTATTATTACTATCATTATTACATTCACATGACATCATCTTTTATTCATCATTTACTCAAAACAAGTGTTTGTCTTTTTTAGAGGAGTTTTTTTATTTTTGTCTCCTTGACAAACAAATATAAATAATGTAATATAATCTGATGATTTGAATAATTTCAAAAATGTTGATAAATTTAATTTTAAAAAGTTGTTAAAAAAAAAGAATAATTCCAAATTTTTACATCAATTTATTTTAAAATTAAATAAATAATTTTTAACAATTTGCAAATTCTTTATTAAGCACAATTTATAAACTATTAATAAATATTGAGTAAAAAATTAGTGTAAAAATTTCACTTTGACACTTTTTATAACCCAATAACTTTAATAGAAAACTCTATTTAGTTAGGTACAATAATAATTTTTTATAAAAATATTGATATAATAAAATTAATAATAAAACAATCGTTTTTTTATAAGTTACAAATTTATTTTTGCAGCAAAAATTATTAGTGGATTATATTTTTATTATAAAAATTCCGGTATTATTTTTATTTTTGGTCTAAACAATAAATATTCACCTTAAAAAATTTATTAACCATCAATAAATGATTGTTAACTATTAACAAAAATTTATAATGTTAAAATATATATTTTTTGAATGAAAAAAAAAATTAAATTACAATAATCTTTTCTTCAATATTAAAAAAAATAATAATAATAATTTACAATAAAAGGACCACGACACATAATGAAGAAAACAGACACGTGTTACTACATGAGCATAACAAAGGAAGAAAACTCGGCGTTTGTGGTCGCAAATCACCAGACTGGAAGTGGCACCACCGACCCGTCGCAAGTCGTTGTCGACTCCAAGACTGACAGAACCGCCGGGACGGCTGGAACTGGAACTACAACAACAACTGGAACTACAGCGACCGCCACAAGTGGAATGGCAACTGCAAATAGCGCAGGAACTGAAGGAACTGCCGGAGGAACTTTGAGCACCGGAAGCACCCCGGGAGTTGGGACCACAATGACGTCGATTTTTACCCCGACGACGACCCTGTCTGCGAGCGTCGCGGCTTCTGGAGGGAACGGTACAATAGGCATCGGTGTCACTCAACACCTGAGATATTCGAATGGTTTTAAAGTACCGTGCGATGCAACACGTGCTGTTGTTACCAATGAGAGTGGCGAGCCGGTGTCTCCGGGCAAACCACGTACTCACGTACCCCCGCCCGGGGCACCGCCGCCACCTCAAGTTATCTTGCAGGTTCCTAGCACGCCCACACCTCGACATCACAACCTACTCGCATCCGATTTTCACCGTGAGTGTCGCATGCGCCTGAGCTTTTTTTTGTTGCTGTTTTTATTTTTTTTAAGTAAAAGCATCTCATTCTTATTATATTTTTTTGTTGTTACTATCAATATTAAGTTTTTAACAAAATTTTGAACATACAATTGTGGATAATTATTGCTAAAGAAGAAATATATTTTATTTTTATTCACAAAAAAATTAACTTGATTTAAGAGAAAAATGATTTTAAAAAAAATATCATTTTTAAGAGTTTGACTCAAGGTGATCGAATTCTTAAAAATTGAAGGGTAAAAGTACCGATTTTGACCATTTTAGGACCATTTTTGACCGTTTGATATTTTAGTGAATTTGTAAAAAAATTTAACTATTCAAGTAGAATTTTTATAGAATTTATAAATTAGTACATTTGTACGAATTAAATTCATAAAGTCTAGCGCTTATAGAAATATTTTAACAATAATTTGAAAATAAAATGTCTAAAAAAGGTACACTGGTCACAAACGGTACTTCTACCCTATTATTTGTTCAATAATTTGTCTGTTAAATCTAATTAATTTTTTTATCAGTGTAGAGAAAATAAATTTGAAATTATTAGATGTCTGACTACAGATGCTTTTATACTACTTACTATAATTTTTTTTTGTTATTTTGTTTGAATGATACTGAATATAACAGACCTTTAAATTATGAGTTAATTGATCGAATTTGTTTATTAAAATAATTAAAAATATTAAGGAAGGTATCCAGGAGTAATTAAACCTGATTAAGAAATGTTGAGAGTTTTCTAATACAGCCTATCATCTCAAGAATTAAAATTTTTGTATTATATTTTATTTAGCAAATATTGTTGTAATTTTTTTTGGTAACATTAATTTATAATAATTAATTAATTTTTTTGTTGAATTTTCGGGTTGAAGCTCAATTTTTACGATTTTTTTAAATGTTCCAAATTATTTAAGTTCAAAATTTTTTGTCTACATTTTAAGTAAAATCTCAAAAAATGATTCTTAATTTAATTTTATTTTTTGGCTAGCCCAAATTACCCACCGGTACCTTAAATGTTATGTTCAGTATTATTAACATGAAAATACACTAATTATAGAATAAAATTTCGACAATTAATTTTGAAAAGTAAAGTTAAAAAATTAATAGTGAAAAATGTTCTACCGTCAAAAAAATTTAATTAAAAATGTAATAATTCAATAAAAAAAAAATAATAGTGTACTTTTATGTGAACTTCACTAATTATTATGATTTTATTTTTTTATGGTTTAATTAAAAGAAATCTCAAAAAAAGTATAATTTTAATTAAAATATACGAAATGATATTTTTAAAATATTATTTTGCTTATGGCATTGTCGCAATATCGCGCTTGTCACCAGATTTATTACTGAATGCATAAAAAAGTTTATTTCACTGTGAGAGATACTAAATTAAAAAATAACGTTCTATTCGTATGTACCATAACTTGTTTAGTTTAAATTTTATTGATTGATCTATGTTTAAATATCTAATAAAAATAAAGAACAAAACTTTTTTTTTATTTAAATTTTAAAACCACCTGATAAAATACTACTGATTAATTTAAAACGCGCATGCAGCTTTATAGATAACAACAACAACAAACAAAACAGACAAATTTCCATGCTTCAATTCAATTTTTATACGCTTGTTTATCGCAACCGCTAAAATTTTATTTACACTGCTTTTTATGTTTTAATTATTGTCAATATTATTATTAATTAATATAATATTCGTATAGTCAGTAATAAAAAAATCTTTATAAAAAAAAAATAAAATAATAGTTTATTAGAAATAGTTATTAAATTTCCCGCTAAAATAAAATTTAAATTTAAATTAAAAATAATTTTAAAAATTAAAACAATCAAATAATTGTTTTTAATATTATTGAGGGCATTAATAATATTAATGACAATTAATTGCTTGATAAAATTTAATGTTAGTGTTAATGATTATAGCGACATATTTGGATCCGTCAAATCTATCGGATTCGAGACAATGTTTGCGAGAAGCCGGATCAACTCCGCAAACTCCGATCACTGGAAATCATCTCGACGTACCAAGAGCCATGGATCCTAATCCGCATCTGTTGAGTCCTGAAATTTTGATGCAAAGACGAGGTTAATTTAAGATTAATATTTATAATCGCTATTTTTAGTTTAAAAGCTAAAAAATAATGAGGAAGAAATATTTAAAATCAAAAATGTTTTGCTATAAATAATTCAGGAAGCCGTCGGCCGAGTATTTTGCCAGTACCAGATATGCTGACTGGCTCAACACTTCACCTTCCGGGTCAAGAATCACTCGACCACGAGGCCGACGAATCCGAAGATGAGATGGACGACGATGTGCCATGGAGATCGCCCAGTGAAAAAATCGCGTAAGAACTTTCCTCTTTAAATATTATTCATTTTTCAAATCTAAATTCATTTTTATATAAATAAATTATTTTGATAAAACAATAAAATCCTTTTTATTGTCACATGCATTATAAATAGCGTATAATTTTCTTGTATTTTTTTTTTTATTATTACATACTTTAGAGAGGCGCAAAAAATCGAATATTTTTTTTCGAGTGTCGTATAAAAATATATTATTGTCTTTTAACAAACCATTCTAAAAATTAGTTACATAAAAAATTTTTTTGGAGTCGATAAAAATTTTAAATTATTATTTTCTGTCACTTTTAATCTGTTTTGATTTTCTGAGTTTAAAATTATGGAAAATTCGAAAAAATCCAAATTTTTTAATTTTTTAAGTTCCTCAAAATTTGTTTAACTTTCAAAAATGTTGCACTAAAAATGACTTAATTCAAAAGAAAAATTATTGAACCATGAAAATTATTTTTAAGCAAAATAAAAAAATCATCTTGATTCGAGAGAAAAATTCTTGACCCAAGAAAATTATTTTGAAGAGGGTAATTCTCTTGAATCGAGACGAATAATTCTTGAATCAAGTAAAATTTCCTAAAATCAAGAAAAATTTATTAGTTTAAAAATTTTTCTACTCAAATTAAGAAAATTAAGTTCTTCTAAATTATATATTTGATTCAAGAACATTTTTTTTTCTGAAAAAATGTTAATTTTTCACCTAAATATTACCAAAAAAATTTTCGAGCAACCTCTTAAAAATTTTTTATTGAACCGATTTTAGAAATAACTATTATGAAATATTTTTATAAGAAACTTGAATCCAAAAATAATTGATTTTTTAGCGTCATTCTATTTGATTATACATATACTAAAAAACATAAATAGTATTAGTATGCAAGCGCTAAATTTTATAAAATGCACTCTAGAAAAAAATTTGAACTCTTCACCATTTTATTTTAATATTAATTGTGGTAATTAATTTTTTTGTAAAAATAACTTATAATTTTTTTTCGACTGTCGTATTTTTAAATATAAAATAAAAATAATAAATAAATATCGATAATCGAGCAAATGCTTGTATTGCTGCGATGTAAATCGATATTACAATGTACTAACGTGGTATCATTGCACTGGCATACGATGGTTTCCTGCCTGTCACCCTAAACCCTCACTGTGGATGTACGTGTTTGATGTCTTCCCCTAAACAATTTTGTGCACACTTCGCATTGCTGCACTTCACGCCTCGACTCAATCCCGGTCGACAGCTTCAAGGGGTGAGTTTATGCACTGAAGTGCCTAAAAATTGATATTAACAGCATTTAACTGATTATGACGGCTTGATCGTCTGAAATTCCCAATTTTTGTGTAAAAATAAATAAAATTAATCAATTAATTTTTTACGGAAATTTAAAAAAAATTTGAAAATGTGACGGCTTATGACGACGCTGACGGCTTGGTCGACCAAAATTCCCTCTCTCGCTGCATGCTTGCTTTATTTTTATTCTTAAATATTAATCCAATGTAATTAAATGATTGGAAATAAATTGAATTAATTTAGAGCTTCTTTCAATATCATATAAAAAGTATTGATTTAAAAAATTGTACATTGCAGAATCGTGAAAGGTTTTCCACCTGTGTCACCGTTTATTGGAGTGTCGCCGACATTGTGTTATTTGTTAAAAGAAAAAAAACCACTTTGCTGTCTTCAATTAGCTCAAGTAAGTTAAAAAAAAAAAAAAAAATGAACTGTAAATTTCAGAAAGGTTGTTGATTTATAAAAAAAAATCGAGCAGTTTTAATCTTGATAAATAAAATTATACAAAGCAAAACAATAATAATTATATAATGAGCATATAAAAAAAATTGTTTTATTTGTCGGTAGGTTTGCGAACATTGTTCGTATAGAAATGCAAGAGAATACAATTGGCAGAATAAAACTATAATTTTAGCGGCAGATTATGCCAGCAATGGAATATATAATTTTATCATTCCTCTGAGAGCTCATTTCAGGTAAGTGATACTAAAGAAATATCGTTTATTGTTTCACTTTAAATGTAATATCATGATAATTACAAGCCAGACTGATGTAAGAATTTTTTAATTTGTTAATTTTTTATAAGCTCTGTTAATTAATGATAAATGATTTTTTATCATCAGATGATTTTTTATTTATATATAGGAATTTTATTTGTATGACTTTCGTCTTTTACAAAGTTTTATTTTTATTTATTTATTGGATTTATATGCCAAGGCTTAGCCGGATGGCAATTGTACAAAGTCTAAATATTTATGTTTTACATTTAGTTTAGATTATATCTTTTTATCTTTTTCACTAATTTTTCTTATCCTTATTGCACGTCGGTATCTTGTCGGCCCGCTTGCTCTATACATCGTAATCCTGATTCTTTTCTCAGGATCTCCTCAATTTTTCTGAAGATCGTGCATAAGCTCACTTCAATTTTCTCTTTCAATACTTTTATTACTTCGTCTTCTACTATCTCACTCTCTAACTCTCTACATCTTCTTTTCTTCACATCAGATGGTTTAAATAAATTGCCTTAATGTAAAAAGAGCGTATAAAAAAAATTTTTTTTTACAATCGCTTTAAGAATCTTTAAAATGAAAAAATTTATTGAAAAAAATAAAAAATTAAAGATTTAAGTTTTTGATTTTAAGAAAAAAATATTTTGAACTTTTTGGGTATAAAAATAAATTCGAATTGAAAATTTTAATTTTTTCAAATAATGAAAAATACTCTTGAAATATATTTTTGAAGATTTTGAAAAATCTAAAAAAAAAAAGGTTTTTTACCAAATTTTTGGGCTACCAAAAAAAAAATAATAAAATTATTTTATCGATGCATACTCATCAAAAATAAGATTAGTATAATTTACATTAAAAAAGAAACCCTTTAGATTTTAGTAAAAATTTTTGTCCGTCTATTAATCTGCATACTTTACGACAGAGCACTCTAAAGCGCAGAGAACTTTTATGTTCGGAATAAAAGCATCAAAATGTCGCACAGTATATTTTTATTGATAATTAAATAAAATATAAAAAGAGTAAAGGTAAAAAATTTAATAATTTTGTTATTCTGAAAGTTAAAGGCCATTGAAATTCAAATAAAAAATTTTATTAATCCATTTATGAATAAATGCTCTATCATAAAGTTGAACTGCTGCGATCGCGACGCAAAAATTGTTGCCTTCCATTAGCTTTAAATTTTTTAAGTGACTTCCCGGCGAAATCAACTGACTTTTTGGTGAATGAAGAAGGATAGAGTGCTGGATACTTTAATACATGTTGACTTACACAGGTATAACATGTCAATATCTATATCTATATCTGTACTTGTTTGTGTGTAACATCAGATCAAAAACATCATTGAACCCGATCATCCTGTTACTGGAAAGGAGACCGGAAATTGCTTTTCTTGACGCCATCTCCTATTTTCCTCTTGTTTACTGGATGCTCGGTTCGATCGATTGTTTAGACGACTTGCTGCGTGCTGGTATTACACTTGCCGAAAATGTTGTTGTTGTCAACAAGGAGCTCAGCAATTCTGCAGAAGAAGATACGCTCGCTGATTGTAATACTATCGTTGCTGTGCAAACAATGTTCAAGTAAGTTATATTTTTTTGTCGTATCAAAATATTGCTTTAATAATAACAATAATAACCCACGACCTGCAGCCAAAAAACTACAGAGAATAATTTTATAAATAAGAAAATTTTTCGATATTTTTATGAACAAAATATTAAAAGCTCGGGTAATTTTGAAATTTAATTTTATTATAATTTTGCTGTACAGGATCAATTATTAATAAATTTATAGAAAATTCGGATGGAAAAAATTTATAAAACCTACAAATTATTTAAAATTGCTCTAAAAACTCATGAAAAATTAATTATTAAAAAAAAAAAATTTGCTTATTCTCTTAATTAATATTCTAGAAAAAAATTTTATTTGCCGTGAAATTTAAATCTATTTATATTAACTCCGATAATTTGTAATAAATTAATTATCTTATAAAATTAACATCAAGATATTTCCAATTATACTAAATATAATTTTTAAAACCTATTTTATCATATAAATAAACTTGATACAAAATTTTTCTCATTCTTTTTATTCAATAAGTTAATAATAGTAATTACTATGCTCGAGATCGGTAACTTTTTAATTTTTAATACAACTCAGAAAAAAAATTTCTTGCACCAAGAAAATTTTAAGCAAGACAAAAGTTATTTTGGAGCAAGAAGAAATTTTTTTGGGTCAAGAAACTTTGACTTTATTCATTTTTAATCTTCCTTAATATTTTTGAGCCAAAAAAATTTACCCTCTAGTCGAGAATTTTTTTTTTTTTTTCAGTATAGTGATTAAATATTAAAGCCCTCCCAATTTTTATAATTTAATAATTTTTTAGGAACTTTTATTCTTTTTGGTGATCTAGTTAAATTAAAAACTAAAGTTATCACTAAAAAGCACAAAAAAATAAAAAAATTGACACCTGACCAAGCCAGGAATCGAACCCGGAAAGGCTTTAATACTAAATAATACCATTAATTAAAAAAAAAAAATAATATTAATAATTAAAAATTTTGAACTTGAAACAGATTTTTCCCGAGCATAAAAAGCATCACAGAGCTGTCTCAGTCAAGTAATATGAGATTCATGCAATTTCGAGCGCATGACAAGTATGCACTTCACCTCAGCAAAATGGAAAAGGTACTCCTCAGTGCTACTTCCGGTGACAACTACCCCGCTGAGCCTCCGATGGGCTCCCCGGTAACACGATAACACTCACTCTGACCTCTAACTGATTAATAAATGGTGTGATTTACGATTGCGATATTATATTATTTATGATTTATAATTTATGATTTATGATTGATGATTGATGATTGACTGATCTGACTGAATGATATTGCTATAGATTTGTCGGTTTACTGTCTGGATGTTTGCCGATTTTATTAGTCATTATCCGACCATCATCACTGCTAATCATCCGAATAAACTCATTAACTCTCCCTATTATTTTTCGTTTTACAACAAAGCAGTCTTGATTGCCTGGTAATCGACTGATGTAAGCACTTTGCATCATTAGATTCCATCGTCACTCTATGCTTGAACCCCTGACGTCTGCTACAAAGAGCTATACTGTATACTATACTACTCCTGCACTGATACCACCACCACTATTGGCCCTTTACTGCTGCTCCTACTAATATCGATACTACTGCATTGTAGTGACATTTAATTAATTTGCTCTCTAACGTGCAAGATCATAGTGTTAAAGCTCTTGTTTTATGACCTCAGAGGGTTTATATCCTTTAGCGTTTGATCATAGATTATTAATTTGATACTAAGCATGGGTTAATAGTTTTTTATGTTTCTTTTTTTCCTTTTTTTTTTTTATAGTATAGTTTACTATTATTAATTATAGAGAAACTGTAGTAGTATATAGCTGATTGCACTGATTATTGATTAGTACTACTATGTAAATAAGCTTGAAAAAAATTACTGAATTAAAAAAAAATTATTATGTTCAAAATTTCACTTTTGCTTTCAAATATTAAGCTTGAATTAATTCAAGAAATTAATTATTTAATTTAAAAAATTAATTTTTTACAAATCATTTTATGATTTTCTTAAAAAAATTTTTCGCTTCAATTAATTCAGGAATTTTTTTTCAATTTAGCATTTCAAGCCGAATTAAAAAATTAAAAAAATTTTATTTAAAAAACAGTTTAAAAATTTTTTTCATTTTTTAAATTAAAAATCTCATCAATAATCAATGCAATAAAATCAAATATTTTGTAACTATAAATTAAAAAAGATCTCAACCGTCATATAAAATAAATAAGTAGAAAAATATGACAAGAGATCTGTAGAGTACTTAATAAATACCGACAACAAGACGATTTATGTGAACCATCAGAGAGAAAAGGAGCGCGGATCCCACATATCATACATGTTCCGTCTGCCATTCGCCGCGGGAAGTGTCTTCAGTGCATCAATGCTGGACACTCTATTGTACCAGGCTTTTGTTAAAGACTACGTGATAACATTTGTAAGACTCCTGCTTGGCGTTGATCAAGCACCTGGTTCTGGATTCCTGACCTCGGTATTTCACATTCAATATTAAAAATTCCATTCTATCAATCGTCAATCAAAATCACTTGTCACTCTATTACCATTTCTTCATTTTCAGATGCAAATAACTAAAGAAGACATGTGGATAAGAACCTACGGAAGACTTTACCAGAAACTCTGCTCGACGACCTACGAAATTCCTATCGGGATCTACAGGACTCAGGACACCAGTCTCGCAGACACTTCCAATGTAAGTCCAAGTTGATATGGTCGATCAGATCATAGACTTAAAATTAGTGCAGAAAACACTGGTCGTTCCTGATTATACTATATAAATTTATTATTTTTTGTGTGTTAGCAATTATTACCTATACTTATTATTTTATAAATTAAAAATGACAATGTAATTGCCACATGGTTACCGAGAACGTTAAAAATAATTTTGAGTGATGGCTATGAGTAGCGCATGATTGTGCTCTACCGCGCTCGTTCGCTCCTGTTATCTATTTCTATTAATCTGTCATCGTATAGTCTTATAGTCTATAGTTGTTTTTAGCTCGATAATGTTTTTTTTTTTTTTTTGCTTTATAGATACGTACAGATCGTTTTTAGATGTCTAGATTATTTATAGGTGATAATAATATAATAATGATTATAAATAATAGGCAGTAAGTGTTAAAAAAAAAAATTTTCTGAAACGATAAATTTTCATCTTTGATTTTGGTGGAAAATTTTTTTTAAAATTGAAAATTAATTTTTAACTTATCTAATTTAAAATTTTGGTAGTTCTTTAGTTTTCAAATACTTTGACTTGAAAAAAAAAATTTTTGAATGTTAAATAAAGAAAATTTTTAAGTTTCAAATAAAATTTTTTTGAAAAAATATGATAATTATTTTTAAGTGAGGTCAACCCCATTTTGGGCGATAAATAAGTAAAAATTAACATTTTCAAAATTTTCTTTTTTTTATTCTGCTTGTTTTTACGGTGGATCTGTAATAAAAAATGTTGTGAAAGAAAAAAATAAAGATTTCAATTTTTTTTCCTTCAAAAGTTAGAAAAAATTTTGGCTCTCATGTTTTTGGATAAAATTTCTATTTTATCTTTCTTTGATATATATTTTTTTGAAAAGTACATAAAAAAACGAACAATTAAAAAAAAAAGGTAAATATCACAATTTTCTAAAAAATTTATAAATTTTTTTTGAAAATTTGTAACATTTATTAAAATTGTGACAATCAACTTTTTTTTTTAATTTTACCTTTTTTATGTATTTTTCAAAAAATAAAAAAAAAAAAATATATATCAATAAAATCAAATAGAAATTTCGTTCAAAAAAATGACAATTAAAATGGTTGACCTCACTTGTAAATATTTACCAAAAACATTTACATAATAATAAATAAAATTATATATTTATTTTTAATTGAACTTAAAAAAATTCTCTGAATTACTAAATTGTAATTTAATTTATTATGATTGACAATTTTCGAAAAATTTTCCTTGATTAAATCTGAAAGGATAGGAGCCTCTGAATAAATAAATAGTTATAATTTATCGAGTAAAATTTCCAAAGTGTCAGAACTTGATCTCCATCAAGGTGAACATAAGCCAAAGTGATGCGAAAAAAAAGTATCCGAAGTAACTTTATAAACAGTATAGACGCGGATGATGTAATATCGGCGAACATATGTATGAGAATTCATTATTCATAGGTAGAACAGATTTCTGCATCGTGATAGTGATTTAGGTGAAATAGCCAAGCCCTCATAAATCGTAAGCTCTATTCCATACCTGTAGTGTGAGTCCACCCGCATCGTGACAGAAAATCTACTTGTACAATCCATCAAATCGATTCACCCTGCCTATTTAACTCCACACTTTACTCATTATTTTATTTTGTTTATTATTTTTTAAACTTTTTACTTTTTACTTCATTTACATTTACGTTTTAAAAATTTCTTTCATCTCTACTTTACATTTTTATTCGATTCTACTCCAACTCCTATCGCCCCAACATGCACTGCACAGAAAGTTTTATCACTCTAGAGATTAGATATAAAAAAACTAGATTACACTGTTGAAAATTTTGCTTTAGATTTGTGATGTCTTTGAGGAATTAATTAATTAATACTTTTTATTTAACAGTAGTCAGAAAATTAGTATCATCATTGGGTTATACGCACTTGGAATTTAAAAAAATCATTTTTATTACATTTTTGTAATGTACAAATATTTAAGCAAATATAAAAAAAAAATTTTGATTTAAATTGGTTAAGTATTTTCAAAGCTATACGGATATTTTTAAGGACGTTCATAGACAACAAAGAGACACCAATAAGTTATGACTATTGGTTTCTTTCTCATGCACTAGTGTTGCCTCTCTTGACAGACTATCGCTCACGTAAAATATCGAAAGTCACTAACTTCAAACATTTTTTTTTTATAAAGTAAATACCGCTCGTTTATGGTATTTTTGATGAAAAATACTTGTTATATTTTCAATTAATGATTCTCAGTTTTTTAAAAAAATCCTACGAAAAGTACGATTGATATTTAATAAAACTTTCGCTTGAACGTCGGTCAGCATAGGGTTGTATTTAAATGTAAAGTATTCAAATTTTAAATGCTAATATTTCAAAATTTAGTACCGCAAGGACTATTTAAAAAAATTCCTGCGTATAGAGGATACTTATGAGTATAAATACTTAAAATTTTTAAAAAATTCTAATAAAGCGGTTTTTTTTTTCAGAACGTCCTTAAAGCTATATCGGAGGGTCAGCGCGTAAATTAATGGAGCAGAGGGCAAAAATTTTAAACGATTTTTTTTTCAAAAACTGTCTTTTTGAAATCGGTAAAAAAGATTTCACTAAGATCAATCTCTAATTTTAAAACAATTTTCTTAACTATATACACGGAAAAAAGCAAGATGACACTGGATATCATTTCAGATTATACTCATTGATATCTGTTGTGAAAAAAATTTTTCAGATAGTAGCTAGTATAATCCAGATTATACTGGGTGATATCTGGATTATACTAGGTACTGTCTGAAATTTTTTTTTACCCAGTATAATCTGGGATGATATCCAGTGTCATCTTGTTCTTTCCGTGTAGTAATGTAATAAATTTATTTGAAGAAAAAATTATCAAACTTTAGCGGTAAAAATATCAAATTTTTTGAAAATCTAAATTTATATTTTATTTTTAATGAATTTATAAGCTCAAATTAATAGTTTTAAAGATTTCTTCTTTATCATCGACTTTATTCACCGGATACTGAGACTATACTTGAAAATGGCGTTTCTTTGGTTAAAAAATTGGATTTTTTAAAAGTATAAAATAGCATATGAAATAATTAATTTTTTATTAGTTTTATATTTTATACAATTTATACACTCGAATATTGAGTAAAAATTTTTAATTCTCGATGAATGAAAATTTAAGAGAATTTTTCTAAATAATTTTTTTCTTCAACCTTTTAAGTGCGTAAAAACCCTCGCTATATTTTTAACAGTGTAGTCAAAATTAAACGGAAAACTATTATCATTATTCAATGAATAATAAAAGAAATAATAATAATGCTTCTTTAAAATGGTAAATATAAATGGTAATAAAAGAGTTAAAGAAAGAAAAATAATAAATAAGTAAATAGTTGACAAGTTGACAAGATATCCTTGAGAGAAATATTGAAGATGCACAGACAGAAATGACAAAGCGAGCAGCGATCTCGAGACAACATGCACAAAAACGTTTGCCGATGACATCCAGCTTTTATAGTAAGGGTAGACTTCTTGCTTGTCCTTTTAACAGGGTGACTCTGATGCTGAGAGCGACACTGGATTTATGAAAACCTACCGGATGAAACGATCTGCTGCGGCTTCGTGTCTTTCTAACTGCGCTAGTCGTGATAAGGGTACATCTGCTGTGAGTAATGCATCCATTGTTGTCAATCTATTTTCCTTATTTTTCAATTCTTACCACCATTATCATCATCCTTAACTTTTGCATCTTGTAAATAGTAAATAGTAAATAGTAAATAATAATAAGTAAAGTGATATTTTGTAATTATAAATTCTTAGAAACTTGAACAGCAAGTTTATATTTTAGTCATATATAAAAAAATGTTGTCATGAATTTAAAATTTTCATCATTACTTACCTCTTCTCTTCTTTTGCTCGGTAATGCCGAGAATATGCATGAGTAAAAAAATCCATCACGCAAATTGAAAATATCGAGGAAAAAAGTTTTAAACTTTAGATTTGTTTACATTTCATGCATAAAAATTTTCACATGAATCAATGGGCTTAGTATGTATGTTGCGGCATATATACCGTCGAAAGTCATTTTAACATTTAAATATTTACTCAAACTTTTTCACTCCAAACTTGCCCTTTTCTGTTTTAAGTCAAGCTAATTTATTTTTAGCCGCAACATTTGCACGCCTTTTTTTTTTATTAATCATTTTTATTAACAATTATTACATTATTTCTTCGTACCTCGTGTATCTGCTTAATTAACGCTGAATGCTTTTTGTATTGTTACGGAACCAGCTGTAAGCTTTGTTTTATAATTAATAATTTTAATTATAACTATAATTAATCAAGCAGTATTTTTCTATTTCAATATTTTAATTAAAAGAGCATATATATTTCTGTGATAAAAAATTTAATCAAATTATTTTTTATAACGCTTCAATAATTTTTTTTTAAATTCAATTTTTTTTTTTTTAATTAAATATAAATTTCAATTTTTATTCAAAATTGTTTTTTCCACAAGAAAAATTTTTTTCAAGAAGAAATTTACTGTAAGAAAAATTTTTATTTCTTCTTTTAAAAACTAAAATTTTTAACAAATTAATTTCTTCTTACATTGCTCATTTTTTGAAAAAAAATTTTTTCTTTGTGTAGTAGGCTATTTGTAACCAATTATAGGCTAAAAAAAAAAAATTCTTGACTGGACAGAAAATTGATAATTTCTTGAATGAATTCAAAGTTTCTTGAGCCAAAAAATTTCTTCTTGCTCTAAAATAACTTTTGTCTTCCTTAAAATTTTCTTGGTGCAAGAAGTTAGTTATTTCTGTGTAATTATGCCTAAAAATTTCAAAAATGTGCTCTTTTAACCTAAAATGAACTTAAAATTTTTAAATTAGCTCCCAAAAAAACGTCCAAAAATGATGAAAACATTTCTAAACCCAAAAAAATTGTTTCAGTACTCAGTGAGCTTAGCGGACGAAGCGCGAGACAACCATTCGCAGCAGATAGAGCGTGCGGAGATAGCGAACTTGGTCCGTTCAAGAATGGAGTCGTTAAACCTGCCAACAGTGGACTACGACGACGTGTCGGAGAAGCGAAATAGCCTTTCGTACGTGATAATAAACCCGAGTTGCGACCTGAAGCTGGAGGAGGGTGACATCGTCTACCTGGTGCGACCAAGCCCGTTTTCAGCGCAGAAAACCTTCGAGAGACACAACTCAAGAAGAAAGAGCAACATAAGCTTCTGCTCGGCGCAGCTGGTGGCGCAGATGTCAGCAGCCGCAGGAGGTGGCGCTGGGGGCGGCGGTGGAGGCTCCAGTCGCCGGGGCTCGGGAATCGGTATGGCTAGAGCACCACCTCTCGGCAGCAGCAGCAAGTCGAACTCGCTCTCCTTACCGGACAGTCCCACCGTAGCCGGTGGCCTGAGGGGCCGTTCAAACTCGCTGCGCGTGGTCGACGACATTCTCCTGAGACGGAGCAACTCGCTCCGTCAGGGATTCACCACGCGGCGAAAGAGCAGCCTGGAGGACATCGGTTTCGGTGGACTGTCCCATCCAACCAATCACAACCCGATAAAGATAGCGCTGAATGGGTCCATCGGGTTGGAGGTGACACCTCCCGAGGAAGGCAGTGTCGGGACCAGTCCTGGTGCCAGCAACACCGGGATCCTCGAGGTCGGGCTGCCTTCGATACCGGTGATGAGTCCTGGCTACGGTTGTGGTCTTGGTGGCATGAGTGGCGTGAGTGGCGGCGCTCTGGGCGCGGGATTAGGCGGCTCTCTGGGCGGCTTGTACGATCCGCCGATGCTAGGCCTCGGTCTCAAATCCTCCGGCCCCAGGGAACAGGCCACCCAGGACCCGCAACACCTACAAGGAACAATTGTATGATATAACCTCATGTGGGGACGCAGACTTTCTAGTGTCGTGAGAAATAAGTGGCTGTAGCGTTCCCACATGTAGATTTATAGCACTTTAATTAGGATAGGTTAAGGGATTTAGTTGCCATTTTATTGATTTATTTGTTGCTGGTCATAGGGCTCTTTTACGCCTTGATAAGCTCGAATATTTGGGAGACGTCTGAAGAAATTCTTTCACGTTTTTATTTTAATTTAAAAAAAATTTTTATTAAATTTATTTGAACCAAGAATAATTTTTTTAATCAGTATCCGATAAATAAAGTCGATGACGAGGAAGAAATCTTTAAAAGCATTAATTTGAGCTTATTAATTCATTGAAAATAAAATGTTATTTAAGATTTTCAAAAAATTTGATATTTTTACCGCTAAAGTTTGATAGTTTTTTCTTCAAATAAATTTGTTACATTACTACACGGAAAGAACAAGATGACACTGGATATCATCCCAGATTATACTGGGTAAAAAAAATTTCAGATAGTAGCTGGTATAATCCAGATTACAATGAGTATAATCCAGATATCACCCAGTATAATCTGGATTATACTAGTTACTATCTGAAAATTTTTTTCACCACAGATATCAATGAGTATAATCTGAAATGATTTTTTTTAACTATAAAAGTAATAAAATTTATAACTCTTTAAAATTATTTACTTGGATCAAGAATTTAATTCTTGAATCAAGTTATTTTTTTGAGTAAAAATTTTCTTGATTTAATATATAGAAACTCTTGGTTCAAGATTTTTGCTATTGATTCAAGCTAATTTTTTTATCAGTAAATGAAAAAACTTAATGATTAAAATTAATAAAAATAGAAGTTAATTTTGAAATATAGTGACGAATTTTCTTTGTTGAAAAAAATGTCATGGTAGCGAAAAATTTAAATGATTTTTCCAATTTTAATTACAAAACTAGATGTTGTTCTAATATATCTTCACACGATAGTCAGTCTAAATTTTTTCAGATAATTCTCCCAACAATATGTAAACCTAAAACCAGCATCGACCACTTGAGGTTTATTTTCATACAAAATGGACGCTTGGAAACTTAAAATGAAGGTCCAAAATAAAGATAAAGAACTAACCCGGCTCGGAGGCCACTCTGCCGGTAGTAGAGAGTCCCGCGAGGTGGTGCTCATAACTACCCGCGTCCTGGACGACGAATTTTTTATATTATAATTTATATAACCACTAAAGTAGTTTTAATGAAGAAATATTTTCAATAATTGATTATAAAAATTAAACATTTGCTTTTTTTTGTCCTTTAAATTAAAGGTTTATTCTATATAAAAATAATTGTTATTTGTTATAGTCAATTATTGGAAATAAATATATATACTTATATGTAATAGCGCGAGTTATATATTATAAAAATATGTTTAAGTATAATTATGAATATTACTAACATTATTAATGAAGAATATAGGGTAATATAATTTCGTACTAGGAATGAAGAATATGTGTGAATAAATTAAAATACATCTATATATATACGTATATAAATATAAATTAATATGTTGATGAATGAATATATTTAGAATCATATCACGTGAGCCTGGAGTTTGCGTATATCACTGTTTATTAGTTAAAAGAAGAATAATATCTCAATTATTTATTATAATTATTCGTGCATTGATAAATTTTCTATTTAAATATTCTCGAAATGTGATTAGGGATGTATAATATCAATTTAGTAATTTAATATAATAATTATCAATATATTTAAAAATATTTAATATAAATTTAAATTTTTTATTAATTATAGTTTATAATAAAAATAGCAAATTATAAAAAGTAATTAATTGAAGAAATTCCTCATCAATAATTTTTTTTTTTTTTTTATTTAAAAATTCGCTATTTTTATTATTAACGCTAGTTAAATTTTTATCTTCACATTTATCTAAAATTAACGAATCTCATTGAAATTTTTATTAACAATTTAGCAAAGTTCTAATATTTAAAAAAAATTTTTTTTTAGTACATTAAATTTAATTTAGTCAATTCTTAAAAGTGTAAAAAAAATTGTCATAAAATATTCATAAATTTAGGATTCTAAATATGATACAATTTAAGACATTTTTATGAAAAATTTATGACACCAAACCGAAATGAAATTTAGATTTTAGAAAAATATTGTCGCTATTACTTATATAAAAAATATTGTATAATGTAATTTTATGACAATTTTAGGACACTTTTATGACAATTATAGAATACTTTTATGACCATTTTAGGACACTTCAAGGACCGCTGAAATTTCATTAAAAATTCTATAAAAATCAAAAAAATTGTTTCAACTCAAACCATCTCAGGAAATGCTCAAACACAGCTCCTGTTATAATCAAAACTCGAAATTATAATTTAAAAATGTTTCTCATGAAAATTGAATTTTAGCACATCCTAATATGTCATACTAGTGCCAGATAAATTGTCTCATAAAAGTATCCTAAAATTGTCATAATAGTGTCCTAAAGTTGTCATCAAATTTTCATATACAGAGAAAAAAAGGTTTACTTTTGAGCCAAGAAAATATTTTTCTTCCTAATTATTTTCTTGAATGAAAAAAAAAATTTTTTTTTTGACTAGAAATTTCACTTATTTCAACAAAATTAATTTTCTTGCTTTAAGAAATGTGTATCTTGATCCAAGAAAATTTATTTAAGTCAAGAAAATCTTCTAGTCTTAAGAAAATTCAGCCTCTTGCTCCAAAAAATTTAGTTCTTGATAAAATTAAATTTTCTTGTCTTAAGAAAATTTCTCTTTTACTCCAAAAAATTAAATACAAAGATAGAAGTAAATTTTCATTAATATTTTTATTGATTAACATGTCAAATAATATTGAATCATTTTTTTTTCATTCAATATATATAATTGCACGCTAAAATAATATAAAATCGGTATCAAATATTCAAGAGAAAAATTTTCTCAAGATTTTATTTAAATAATACCTACAATATTTTTCTAAAATCTAAATTTCATTTCGGTTTGGCGCCATAAAAATGTCCTAAATTGTATCACGTTTAGGATCCTAAGCTTATGACTCTTTTTTTTTACACAGGAAATAAATTATTGAAACAATCAAATATTTTATTAGCTGTTAAAGCGGCTCTAATCACAAAAAATATTTTAAGTTAAGCACAAATTTGTTGACAATCTGTTTAAAAAAAAAAAATATTTATATTTATATTTAAATATTATTTAACAAAGTATTAAAGGTGCTTTAATTTAATTCTTAAGTAAAATCAAATTAATTGTGATTATATAAATATTGTTTATTATTGTTAATTATTAATAATAATTATGCACAGTTTATTTAATCTATCGATTTTAGAGTAATAAAAGTCGACATCATAAATCCGACTTATTTTATTTTTAAATTTAAATAAATGTATAAAATATAAAACTAAAAATATTAACAAATAAATCTAAGTAAAAAAACGAATAACTAACTGTGTATACGCTTCATATAGTTCGAGACTAGATGACATCAAGTCATTTTACTAAAAAAATAAAATTACGAAATTGTTTTATTTTTAAATCTATTATTGATTGAGTTAATTAAACGTGAGCATTTACCAAAAAAAAAAAAAAAAAAAAAAAAAAAAAAAAATATTATAAATTTATTTTTAAAGAATGTCAAAGTGTATTTACTGTAGATTTATAAGTCATATATATATAAATAACTAATTGACCACAAAAAACAAACAATTTACCAAATTAATTATCAACGGCTGTATTAAATGTAATATAAAATAAAACAATGTATCATAAATCGTGTTCGCAACTTGGTAATCTGTAACACGAAGTTGATTTATTATAAATATGAAATATAAATATATTATAAATAAATAAATAAATGAATATATAATAATTAAAGTGTTTTTAATTATTTATTCAAATAATTTAACGAGCTTCCCGTCTATATAGTCACTCATCGGGAAATCTCGGGAACCATAGGACTTAAAAATTTGAAATTTGGTAGAAATATCACTTTTGCTAAGTAGAGGTCAGCTAAGAACGGATTTTATGATAGCTCATCCCACAGATAAGGGGTTTGCGTGATGGATGTTAACGATTTAAAATTTTTAAGGTAATAATACCTCCACGATAAGCATATTTCAAGAAAATTATGAAATTTTTTTTATCGAAAGATAAATATATTAATAATTCACTATCAAAATTTCAGATCAATTCACTGCGCTGTTTTTGAGTAATTAATTTTTTAAATTGCATTCTTTACATGTAGAGGTATAGAGAGGTGTTAAAGTTTGTAAGAAATCTATTTGCATCACTCGAGTGGTACGGAAAATTTCATAGTAACTTTACCGTCTCTTTATACCTCTACATGTAAAAAATGCTTACTTTAAATGAATTAAATTAAATTAATAATTTAATGTTTTAAATTTAAATGCTTACTTTAATGCTTTAAATTTAAAAGCTTACTTTAATTAAATGTTTATATTTAATTATGGCAATTTCGAAAATTAATTACTTAAAAATGGTGCAGTGAATTGATCTGAAATTTTGGTGGTGAATTATTAATATATTTATTAGAGTGATAAAAAAAAAAAAAATAAATAAAAAAATAAAAAAAAATTTTTTTTTTTTTTTCAAACAGGCTTAAAAGTTTCTTTTGGATGTAAAAAAATTACTGTGGAAGTATGAGCCCTTAATATTAATATTAAAAGATTTTCCTCATTTTTTTAATTCCCATAAGAATAACATGGGAAAAATTTTTTTTGCTTCTTCTGATTTTTGTACCGTTTAAACGACTGATTGAGTTATAAATCTTCTTATCTTCATAAAGAATTGATAACTCTACAAAAAAGGTCTGGTAAAATCGCTTGAAATTGTAAAAAACATCTTTTTTCTTATTATCCATCACTACTTTCTTAACTTGTTATTTTTTTTTTTTTTTAAAGATGGAACGGTAAAAAAATTTTCAATAAAAATTTGAAGTTACAAAAACTTTATCATTAAATATCTTAATGACAAAATTTTTATTAATTAATAAAAATATATATATATATATATATATATATATATATATATATATATATATATATATATATATATATATATATATATATATATCAGAGTGTATTTATTTAAAATTTTTTAGGATCATAAAATTTACTTGGAGCTGGTGTACTTAATGACACCTTGTAGATGTAAATAGCGCAACTTTTCTTCTTCTTCTTCTTCTTCTTCTTCTTCTTGCTGTTATTTTTGTCAGACAGTGATGTTTTTACAGATTTTTTCACTAGTCTTTAGTGACATGATGATGATTGATAATGATTAATTAGCAAGATAATTAAATTATAGCAATAACGATCATTGGTAGCTGGAGAGTGACTGGTTTTTTTAACTTATAATTTACTAGATATTTTTTTATAAATTAAATTAATTTTATTAAATAACTTGTTTAAAAATATTCGATATTTAATCTAAATAATTATTCGCTTACAAATATAAAAAATATTTATCAATTTTACGGTTAAATAAATGTTACTATTATTTAATTACTGAACAATAGCAGATAATGGAATGCTTTACACTACGCATCTATCGGTATGTATTATATTACATAAATGCGACATAAATTAAATAACAGTCAACAAAAAAATTAATTAATAATAATAATAAGAGTAACATTAATGGTAATAGTAATATTAAGCTTAAGCTTAAGAAAAAAATATATTAAATCAACCCGTATTAAATAATTATTACAGTAATAATACATTTTATCAAATACTTTTAATAGGCTTAAGAACATTTTCAGTAAACTGTCCAACAATATTTCCTCGAGGGTAATAACAAGCGACGACAATGCAATTACCGTCTTTTTTAACCATTGCAATTCCCATTTCTTGTGTGCTCTTCCAAACTATTTGTGTAAAGTGACCTTTAAAATAAATAATAATAATTATTAGTATTATTTTAACAAGTAATAAATTTTAATTATTACTTCAACTTTTTTTTTAATAAAAAATAGTTTATTAATAATATTTATAAAAAATAAGTAAAACTTACATGTATTTAAAATTTTTGGCTCAATACCAAATTTATGTTCTTTACGTTCGGAATACCATTTAGCAACAACTTCACGTGCTGAGACAATATTATTGGGATCGGAACATTGAACGGAATATATATTTTCGCCATACGGTGATGATGATTGCGGTATTAATTTACTTGAGTTCAATAACTTATTAGCCCATGCCTAAAATAATAATTACAATTTATTAATATTTATTATACACTAAAAAAAATAATAATAATTTTTTAGAAAACGTTATATTATTATTATTGTTTAAATAAAAAATTAAAAATTTACCTTGGCAGCAGCACTCAATTCATCATTAAGAATAAGCTCTGGAGAATGATGACGTCGTCTGTATTCATTATGAACTGCAAGAGCCTCTTTCTGCCAAGCATGCTGATCGAGCGTCTTGGAGCTGATTTTCAACCTAGCGATGAAGCGGGACGGCGAGGAAGTACTTTCGACCGGCGGGAGTACGTTTTCCATAAAGCTGCCCAGAAAATTACCAGCTGGGTTGTAATTACACACGACATAAACTTCACCATTACGATTGCGGGCCATTCCTACGCCCAACTCGGTGCTGCTGCGCCAAACTATTTGGGTGAAATGACCGGTCTTTAGGGTCGTTGGTTCTCTGTTGTACTGATGTTGAGTTTCTTCGACATACCTATCAAATAAATATTATTCATATTAATTTTAATTTAAAATTTATCGAAATAATTTAAAAATAAAATTATTTTTTGGAGTCAGTTAAATTTCTTCAAGCTAAAAATTTTTTTGGACTTAGAAAAAATTTTTTTTTCAAATTTGAAATTAACTTTGATAAAAATTTTTTGGAATTTGAAATGTGTGATAATTTTTTTATTTAATAAAAAAATTTTTTCATCATTTCTATGCATTTAAAGTAAAAATACATTGTTTCTCGAAAAAAATTTTTTTTTGTATTTCTGCACGTTTTTGGCATAACTACGTGGATTCCCGAAAAAAATTTTTTGGAGGGCGTTTCTTTACAAATAAAATAAAATAAAATAAAATAATTTACTCACCAATCATTAACAGGCTCATCACCGTTGACAATTGTTTTAGGATTTGAACTCCACATACAGTAAAGATTCTCGCCATATTCAATATTTGCACGATGTTCTAATCTACCTTTTGTAGCTAAAATATTTGCCCAGTCTTGACTTGTTTTGCAAAGCTGTTGAAATATTTATTTATAAATTAATTAATATTACATTATACTATTGAAATGTTAATTTTAATTAATTATTAACTCAAATTTTTCTCAATTAATTAATACAAATATTAAACTAAAAATTACCTGTTTGTTGAGTCGCAATGCAGGAACGCCATGGCGGTTACGATAATAATTGTGAGTCTCCAAACAAAGATTGATGAATTCCTTGTCAGGTCCAAATCTACGCACAGATGGTTTACGCGTGTCAGTCTTTGTTATCTACAACAACATACGTACTAATTAAACTTTTTCTGCATACGCAATTTTGAAAAAAAAAAAAAAAAATATTGTTTTACCAAATGAATCATAGCGGATAATTTTTAAAGTAACACAATAATTAAACTTAAGACTTATTTTACATGTAAAAATGAACTCACCCGCAGCAATTCCCCATTATATAACGATCGATTATTATTTTAACTTTAAATATTTATTATTCGACTTAATTATCAATAAATTTATTTTATAAGAGTATCTGACGGTTTTATTACTTGTTTTTTTATAAATGACAATCAAAACAAGTGAGTTTTTAAAATAATAATGATTATTTTTTTACACGGAAAACATTTGTTTTTTTTTCTCAGTTCATTTTTTCAACTTTTAATAATTTATTTGCTCGTATACGAATTTTTTTTTTCTTTGAATATTTAAATTAAGAGGTTAATTAAATTTTATAACATCTCTAAAATATTGTCCTAAAGTTTCAAATCGATCCAAACGATCCAAATCGATAAAAACAAGATTACACTGGATATCATCACAGATTTTACTGAGTAAAAAACATTTTCAGACAGTAGCTAGTATAATTCAGATTATGATGAGTATAATCCAGATATCACCCAGTATAATCTGGATTGCAATGAGTATAATCCAGATATCACGCAGTATAATCTTGATTTTTTTAACTACTATCTGAAAATTTTTTTCACCACAGATATCACTGAGTATAATCTGGGATGATATTCAGTGTCATCTTGTTCATTCCGTATATCTTTAAGACAGTAAAAAGTTTGAATAAAATATTTCATTTTTTCTATTAAAAAAAAATTTTTGAAAATAGGCCATTTTTCCCAGAGGAAACCCATTTATTCCTTTAATATAAAAATTTGTAAATTTAATTTTATTAAAATTTTTTTTACTAAAAAATTTATTTAAAACGTATTTTTTTATTTGAAATTCAGTGAGAAAAAAATTAAATTATTATATTACCTATCCATTTCATTTATTGAGAACAAGTGGCAAGTCATTGCTCAAAACTGACTAAACATTTACTGTGACGAATAAAAAAAAAAATTTAATATAAACTTATTACGAACTTTCTTTAACAATATACATCCATTATCCATACATTACCTGCACAGTTAATTTTTATAGCCGGCCATTGCGCTTAATGATTAATTAACAATAAAAAGTTTAATAAAAAAAAAATGAACTGATGATTTATAATCGGTCCGTTAAGCTTAACTAACATTAAATATTACAAAAAGATCTAATATAATATAATTTCATCAACCGAGAACAAAACATGTCGTCTCGTTCTCATTCCCTTTAATTTCCTCTTCCTCTCAAATCGACTTAAATATTTTCTCCTACGAATCTTAAACTTAAATAATACCCAACTTTCCATCGGCGTTTTCTCGTTGTTAGTTAATTTAACGCTTTGTTGTACTTTACATTCATCTGATTCAATAACTCGAGCTTTATAATTATAATTTTAATCGTAACATCTTCTCATCTCAGAGCAGAGCTCCATAACTTAGTTTTATTCCTGTAATAAAAAAATATATTAATAAAAAACAGAAGAAAATTATTATTTACCGGCGTTGTAGAGTAACGAGCGGAGTCTGGAGACGCAGATGATGACCTAGCACTACTGCATGACATTCCATCGCTGCCAAGACTCCCGTGGAAACTACCGTGCAGTGAACTAGATAGTGGACCAGGAGAAGCTGGAGACGCTGTCAATGGTGACTTGGATCTCACTGAGTCAGCCCGTGATCTAAAAATAAAATCCATTGTTATTAATGTTTGTTATTTGTTCATTTTTTTTTTTTTTTTTTTTTTTTTTTTTTGTAATTTTTGTGCGCATTTGAATTAATGAGTCGGCATGATTAGCTGGAAAAAAAATTTATCAATTGCAAATAAAATTATGATTATGTGTTAAATCTACACTGTAAAAATTTTGAGGGAATTTTTTTCCATCAATCGAAATTAATTTGAATTTTTTTTTCTATAATTAAATTTTGCTGAAGTCAATTTTAAATTTTAAATTTGAAAGAAATTTAAAATTGAAAGAATTTTTATAAAAATTATTTTGTGTGATAAATCCTGAAGTAAAAAGTAAAAATTAAAAAATTAACATTTTCACATTTAATTAAATAAAATTATTTTAATTTTACTGACATTAATTAACAAATAAATAAGCATAGAAAAAATTAAAAAAAAAAATTTTTTAATTTTTAAAGATTTAAAAAATGTATTTTTTATATTAATCTAAATAAAATTATTAGGTAATTATTTACAAGTGGGGTCAACGATTGTAATTTTCATTTTTTTAAACCAAATTTTTATTTGATTTTATTGATTTTTTTTTTTTTTTTGAAAAATGCATAAAAAAATGAACAATTAAAAAAAAAAGTTGATTATTACAATTTTAACAAATTTTACAAATTTTCAAAAAATTTATGAGTTTCTTAGAAAATTTATTCATGTAATTTCCAATAAAAAATATATAAAAAAAAAATAAGATAGAAATTTTATTTTAAGAGCTAAAATTTTTTCCAACTTTGAAAAGTAAAAAATCTATCGAAATCTTTATTTCTTTCTTTCACAATTTTTTTTATCATAAATGCGCCGTAAAAACAAGCAGAATAAAAAAAAATTTGAACATGTTAATTTTTCATCTAATTATGGCCCACTCGTAAATAATTGCCAATTATTATATTTTAATTTTCAAAAGAATTATTTTTAATAAAAAAAGAATTTACTCAGGAGTTTTTTTAATTACTAAAAAATAATCCATCCAAATTTTTTACAGTCTAATCAATGTACAAGTACACCAAGTCTAAAGTTCAGAGCCTAGTCTAGAGTTTGATGTTGAGAGTAATGATTAATTAAAATAAAAAAATTACTAAATAAAAAATAAATGTAAAATACAAGTACAAACATACAATAATAATAATGTATAAAGAGACAGAGACGAGCGTGAAGATGATGTCGATTGTTGACTAAAAAATCAGCTTTAATACAGTGTACCTTTCAATTTGATCGACAAACGCAACAGCCTTCTTTTTGGTCCTGTTTACATTCAGTGATGGCATACTACAAAATTGTATTTTACGGTGTACTCAACTGTATTTCTTTGCATTAGAACAAACCTACAAACTAACGACATTATTGTTTGTTATTAACCCGAGTCGGGTGATACTTTTGCAAAAAACTATTTAATATCAATTTAAATACTCATTGCTGATTATTGATTAATTTAAACTATTTTCAATTACTAGAACTAGAACTGACAATTACTAAGGCTAAAACTACGCTACTTAATTTTAAAATACTAAGTCTACATACATTCGAAAGTAATAATTAATAATTATGAATTATGTTTTGAGTTATTATTGTTATTGTTTATTAATTTAATTATGTTGATGCTTGGAGTGTATTGTAGGTTCAAGAAGGAAAGTAAACATTTTTTTTAGTGTAATGACTGCTGTCGGACGACAAATGTAACGGAGCGTAACAAAACTGAGATTGGCTTCCGTAGTATCATTAAGAAAAATAGTGTCACCCTTTAAGAGATTGCGAGGTATTTTTTTTTTTTTCAAGTTTTTTTAGGTGTAAGGAAGTCACTGGTGTTAAAAAAATTTATGGAGAAAATTTTAACAGAAATGTTTAGTTGATATGATAAATTTTTTTTTTTTTACGCTCATTAAAAAGCATAAAAAAAATTCGAAATTCTATTACTTTATTACTTCAAAAAAATTTTTTTTAATATTCTCATGGAAAAATTAAGGAATATTAAAAAGATTTTTCAGAATTTCAAACTATAAATGATCCATATAAAAATAACAAAAATATTTATATTTTTCACATTTATTAGGAAATAAAATATTAATGTAATAAAAAAAAAAGAAGTAATTTTTTATAAAAATATATTGGCAATTTATTTATTCCCTGAAGATAATTGTAATTTTTTAATACTATCACAATAAATTTATTAAAAAAATTTTGCATTCTTATAAATTAACATTTATAAGTATGGTTTAAATTAATAATTTTATTTCGTTAACTAAAATTCCGCAGGTATGATTATTTATTTTAAAAATCAGTGAGCCGTCTCAATTTTCCAAAAAAAATGTTTTTTTTTTTTTTTTAAGCTAAAAATTCTATCCCAAGCTAAAAAAATTTTTTTTGCTCCATCCTACTGTGCATAAATTGTAAATTTTTATCATTGGCTCGATTTTTAATTTTACATATATTTGTATAATAAAATATTAATAAATTAAAAAAAATTTCAACAGTGTAAAGTTCATGGTTCAAAAAAAGAGCTCTTGTATTTTGGCAAATTTTTTTTCAACTCAGTGACTCCCTACTGTATATAAATATATATAAAAAAAAAAAGAAAACCATTGTATAATAATTTATAAATAATAAACAATAATCATTAATATAAATCAGACTCTGTTAGTTAATTAGTAAATAAAAAAAGTTAGAATATGTAAAGAATAATTACATATGTGTTACCAAATAATATATCTTACCTACTAGACTTGGGTGTAACAATATCCCTAGTTTCCGAAGTATATTTTCTTTCAGCTCGTCCACCGTTGAATAACTCAACAGTCTCACGTGTTACAGTCTCGAGAAGAGGCTCGCCACCTCTGCGACCTTTGCTAAAGGTCCTCTGGTCAGTCTTCCGGACCATCACCACTCGCGACAACGGTTGATTGAAATCATGACCGTGCATTGTCGGCGGTATCATCGCTAGTGACTGCGATAGCGGCCCTCCCACCCTTGGGGACCTAAAAAAAAATATTATTATCAGCACACACTTTTTACTAAACAAATTAAAACACTTTGCAGTAAATGAAATATACCAATTATTAATTTATAAGAGTATTTCATAAATACAATGTTTATTTAATCTCATAAATCGCGGAATCATTTCCTAGATTGCGTATTCAATTACTCAACTTTATTTTATAACTTGTACTTTTATAAATATCAATCATTTCACATTTAAATTCATTGTATTTTTTTTTTTTTTATTTAATAATAATAACAATGGTAGTTGTTATTTATACATAGAGTTGAAAATATTATTTAAATCTCAACAAGACTAAGCCTGCGACAGGACAACAAGCGTCATGTCTGCAAGAACAGAGTTAACTGATTGCAGGACTCAACATCGCGGGAGAATGTTCTTCTGGTTGGTAGAGAAGTGGCCAATTAGCCGTTACTCTAAGTATATATTTATATATATACATATATATATATATATATATATATATATATATATATATATATATATATATATATATATATATATATATATATATATATATATATATATATATATATATATATTTATAAACCATATAACTAAGACTTTCATTACACGCCAATTTTTACTAAATAAATAAATTATTTATTATATATATACATTTTTTTTTTTCATTATTTTCTAAGTGAAAAACGCATTTTGTAATTTAGCAATTTATTAGAAAATATATTTTCTCTAAAAATTAATTTATTATTATTATTATTATTATTATTATTTAAGTAGAAAAATTATTCAACTGAGAAATTTTTTTTTGGTTGTAAATTTTAATTGATTCAAAAATTTTTCGTTTTGATAAAAAATTATCAAGATCTTTGAAATGATTTTCTTAGTTCAGGATTTTTTTTTTTTGAATCAAGTAAATTTTTTTATAGTATATTATTATTATTAATTTATTAAAAAGAATTTTTATTATTTTTAAGCCAACTTTACTCAATTTTATTTATTAATTATTTTACCACAATATAATAATTAAAAAATTTTTTTATTTTAAGACAATTTTTATTGGGATTATTTAAAGATGTAATTTTTTACTCAGTGGAACTTTTTTCGGTAACCGAAAAAATAATTCGGAACGCTCACGGATACCGGAGAATTAATGCTCATACCGACAATATTGTGGTGAAGTAATTAATCGATAAAAAAATTGAATAGTCTCCATCGAGCGGATCGGGTAAATTGACTTAAAAAAAATAAAAATTCTCTGTAAAAAGTAAAATAATCGATTTTTGAAATATATTTCAAACATTATTATTAATCTTAAAAAGAAATTTTAATTTCTGTTGACAATAAAATAATTTATTCTAATTATTAAACATAACAATTGTTATGAAAAAAATATTTAAAAAATTCCACTGATAATTCTTTAAAATTTCTACAAATAAAAATAGTATATTACACACCGAGGGAAGTAAAGTAAGAAATGTCTCAGATCACATGTAATTGTTGGCCGAGGCGAAGCCGAGGTCAACAAACATGTGATCTGAGGCTTTCTTATTTACTTCCCGAGGAGTGTATACTATTTTTTTCCCTGACGAAGGTGTAAAGCGGAAACTTTGTTTAGCGCAGCGGGGCTAAAGTTGACGCTTTACACCCGGAGGGGAAAAAACTCATTTTTAAAAATTTTTTTGATAATCCAAATATCAAAACAAACCATAAAAAATGTCAACTGGTTTCATTATCATCAGATTTAATGGACTAGACCCTGAATTTACAGCTTTGAGACGAAAGCAATAAATGACTAATTTATTCGACTAACAAATTAATGTAAAAAATTTTTGACATTGAAAAATTTACTTTCTCAGTATTTATTTTTAACTCATTAAATTATTTTGATCTAAAAAATAAATAAAAAATAAATTGACTTTCTTTTCAATAATTATTTCCGAAGTTGAGTAATTATGTGCTAGAATTTTCTCAAGATTTATCAATCAAAAGTTAAAAAGAATCAAGACTCTTCAATAAAAAAATTTTGTATCCAAGTAAAAAAATATTTAATTTAAAAATTAAAACAAATATTTGTCCTTAAATTACTTAATCTTAATATAATTATTTTTAATCAGAGAAAATTCTTGACATGATTAATATTTCAGTAAAGGACAATCTGTGGTTATATATGATATAAATATATGTATATATAGGGATTAATGTAATGTAATGTAATGTAACGATAGTAACAAGTTCGTGAGCGGCTGAGTGAGTACCGCTATTCCGGTTGACCGGGATCAGTGCTCTGGAACACAAGTTAAGCGGCATCTTCAACACAACTCTTCCCTACATACACACGGAAAAAATAAAGAAAAAAAAAAAAGAGAATGGGTTAAATGTAAGAGTAAAAATAAAAATCAAATTTCTCCATCTTCATCTCATATTCCTAAATATATAGATATAAATATATAAATATAAGACACGTGTGCGCTCACGTGCTGACACTACTTGATAGCCGGTTTTATACGCACGTGCTTACATTAGCTCTTTACGTGTATCACTACGGCCAATTATCCGCGAAGTTATTTAACTTACTATCTTACTTATCTACTCCACATCTTACGTCTAGTTATTTTAGTCTTTATTCATTTTCACAGTAAAAATAAAAATAATAAAAAAAAGGCCATTCGGCAGCCGAAATGGAAGTAGATTTCATATTTCAATAAAAATAATAAGTTTAAAGAGTTTTAAAATTTCAGTAATTTCAAGAAAAAAAAAAAACTAATGCAATAGCAAATTTCATAAAAAGATAGCAGATTTAATTGTAATTTTTATTTGACACGTACAACAAAATATGAAAATTAAAGCTCATTTAAAGAGCTTTTAGATACACAAAAAAAAAAGGTTTTTTTGAGTCAAGAAAATATTTTTCTCCTTAATTATTTTCTTGAGCGAAATAAAATTTTTTTTTTGACACAAGAAATTTCACTTATTCCAAAAAAATTAACTCAAGAAAATCGAGAAAATTAAGTCAAAAAAATCATGTTGTTTTGAGAAAATTCAGCCTCTTGCTCCAAAAAATTAAATGATAGAAGTAAATTTTCGTTAATATTTTTATTGATAATATTGAATTATTTTTTTTTTTATTCAATATGCATAATTGCACGCTAAAATAATATAAAACGGGTATCAAACATTCAAGAGAAAAATTTTCTCAAGGATTTAAATTGAAAAAAAAATTTTTTTATAAATTAACTATAAGAAATTTATTTTTATTATTATCTACAATCTTATCTTAGTATTAAAGATTTCTGTCAGTTATTCCAGCAACAGCTGCTAGTTTTTCAACGGTAATTAAAAATAAGCTTAGTAATGCCTGCTGACTTGCAGCTACAACTTAAAAATTTTTTAAAACACCAAGAATAAGATTCTGAAGATTTAATATCTTTATACTTTATAAGTTTTTAATCTATCTTTCATTAACTTTTTAATAGAATAATATTTTTTCTAATGAAAAAAAAAAAATATTTCTTGTATTTTATTATTATATAACTATTATTTAAGGATTTTGTCAATTTTAAACCCATGATGCGATCGAATTTTTTAAATAAAAAAAAATAAAATTTTTTAAAAATAAATTTTTATTTTTGTCTGCAACAATAAAATAAAAAAAGAGTAAATTTAAATTTGCCGGCTTATCGTAAATTAAGTGAAAGTTTAATACTTCGGAAGGATTGTAAAAAAAAAAAAAAAAAAACTATGAATTCACAAATAATAGTGTTTATAAATAAAACAACCGTTATTGTTATTATTATGCTTGTATAAAATATATACTGTGAGATAATTTATTAATTTACGTATTACTTGTAACATATTTTTTCTGCAAAAGTAAATATTACCGCATCTGCTTAAGAGAACGTAACATTATTATTGTTATGTACTATACAATATGTTTCACATTCTTTTTACCGTTTATATAAAATTCAAAATACTCCGACGTCATTATAACATGAAACGTGAGTTTATGTTTTTTTTTTTTAAACTTAACTTAATAATTTCATACTTAAAATAATCTGCTTGGTAAAAAATAAATCCATTCTAATCCTGAATTAGAATTATAAAAGTAACTCAATTAAATAAATTTTGAATGACTATTGTAATTTAAATCCCGAGGCCATGAGATCACCGGGAACTCAAAATAAAAACTCGTAAAAAGTGACTAGTACGTACAATTGAAAAAACACAATAACACGCTGTACTTGCTCACGTTACGATTATCTTCGCATAGACAACACACTAAAGGATAATTATTATGTAAGAAACGATATGTCGCCGCTGACATTGAGCCTTGGGCCAGTGAACACAAGTATTCCTTATATTTATTATAACTATAATACACTGGTGTCACATGTGTGGTTAAATAAGAAATTTTTTGAGTTTAAAAAGAAATGTTGGGATTGTCATGAATTATTGATCATTTTCTTGAAAAAAATTATTTAAAGGTGCACACTGATAAAAGAATTTGTTTATATTTAATAACCTTTATTAATTATTAATAAATTATTTATTAAATGTTAATAAATATTTCTTAACAGTTAACAAATATTCATTAATTGTTAACAAGTGATTTATTAAGTACAATTTTAAGTAACTGTTAAGAAATATTTATTTAAAGGGCACAACTAGTGTGACAGTATAAAAAAAGGCGATTTTTAAGAATTAAAATTAAAAAAAAAATCCCGTATAAATTGTTTTAAAATTTTAAGAATATATAATTCCGGCCTTTTCCGTGGATAAAATCAAAAAAATAAAATTCTCGTTAAACTAGAAGATATTGTCCGTACAATGACCCACGGTCGAAAAAAAAATATCAAAAATTGACAAAATGACGGCGTTTTTAAAAAAAGTTTAATTTTATCCAAAATTTTGGTCGTTTTTGGCCTGCCAAAATTCAATTTTGGATCAGATCAAAAAAACTAAAGGGTCATCGTATGGAGAACTATATACAGAACATGCAGAAAAAAATTTTATAGTGAGCGGATCATTTGTCTTCGAGTAATCACTCCAGCAAATTTGAAAAATGCTATTTCAAGAAAAACGCGTTTAAAGATAAAATAATCCTTTCCTACTTGCCGAGCGGCTACTCCTTAAATGGCTGTGACTCAAAAACTATTTGAGATATCGATTTGAAATTTCAATATGTTATTTTCAAAGGAATAACTTATCGAAATGTGCAAAAAAAATTTTATGAAAATTTTAAAATAATTATCAAAATTAAATATGAATATAATTAAAAAAATTAATAATGTTGTCTTCCACAATTTAAAAATTTATTACTGATATTTTACTTCGATGATTTTTCAATCGATTATTTTGTTTTAAGAACAATAAAAATCAATTTAGACTGACAAATAAAAATGAGTTTTTACTAATTGTTAAATAACTATGATTTAAAATAATTCCAACCTAAATTTTTCTGTGCAAAAATTTCTCTTTAAATTCAGGCACACGCAAAGCATAATTCAACCTCATTTTCTCATTTCTATATTAACAACTATAAGATGAACTTTCTTTAAAACGGCTAAATAATTAATTATTTATGTATTGTGAATTTATATTAATGGATTTTTACCTTGACATAAAAAATTAATTTATTCCCGCGTATTTAAATAAAATTGATAGTAATGATGATGATTGAATGTTGAGCAGTGATTCAAAATTTGAAGGCAGTTTTATTTGTTTTTTAAAATTGTTTTAATAAACACCTGATGTATCAATAAGTAGCACTGATGTAAGTGCCTGTATATTGACGATGATTATTCTAATGACCGATAATTATTACTTATGTAACTAGGTATTGTAAGCGAGAGTATGATGCGATCAGCTGAACAATGCGCTTGAAATGATTGTAAGTAAGACAATTTATATTATAAAATATAAATAAAAATAATAACAACAACAATAAAAATTATACTCATTTATAAAAGAAAAAAAGAGTTAGTGTTTATTATTGTTTTTCTAAATTCATTTATTATTTAATATTTATTGTAGTAATAACAAAAGATGTTTATTTTTTTTTTGATCTCATAAATTTGAATTGTTATCTCGATATTTTTAGGCCAAAAAATAAAATATAATTATCGAATAGGTTTTAAATTGCTTTGAGGTTTTCGTTGTCTGCGTCTTTGTCTTCCGGACAAGACTTATTATTAAAACTCGAGACATTTTAAATAAAAAATAATTATGTGGTTTGTACGCATTTGTTTTCCGACGCCTCTGTTATGAATATGATGGATGTTTTTGAGATCGTGGGACTTTTGATTCTCATCACTCAATAATAGGTTACTTAATTAAAGGTTTCAAATTTTTAAATTTAATTAATAATAATAATAATAATAATAATAATAATAATAATAATAATAATAATAATAATAATAATCGACTTTGCTACTTAAGGTGACAATTTTTTTTTTTATTTTCTGAATAACTTATTTTTGTTTGCATTACCGTAAATAATGTTTTGATAACACCGGTCGTATTTTGTAGAAATAATATAAGTCAAACGTGTCATTTTTTTTAAAAAGAAATTATTGAAATAAATTTAAGCGAGAATTTTTTGAATGATTAATTGAAGCAATAATGAGAAAAATATTTTTGTTTGTACTAAGTTTTATCAGATGCAAACATTTAGTATTTAGTTATTTATAACAATGATGTACTGAGCGTATAATCATTAATTTATGACTTAATTAGTGTTACTATTAAGATAAATGTATCTAGTTTGATTTAAATGACTTTTTTAAATAGTAATAAGCTTTTTTCATGGTCATGTCGTGGTATCTAATCGAAAATATCTCAGTTTATTTAAAAATATATAATGTTTTTTTAGATGTTTGTAAAATAAGATTAATTTAATGACTAATAGGTAAAATGAAGTTTCCTTGTGATTTTGGATGTTAATTGTCAATAAAATTGTAATTAAAATAATATTAAAAACATGTAAAATGATAAAAAAACCTTCGACTAAAATTATTCTTTAAAAATTATTTTTTTTAAGCCAAAAAAAAATTTTCCAAATTATTTTTTGATTCAGGAATTTTTTTTTTCAATCGATTATTTTATTGCAGTTAAATTATGACTCAAAAAGCCCAGAAAGTTCATGAATTCCTCATCAGTGATCGATTATCAAGCAAACAAACAGAAAATACATAAACATAATTATACATTTTTATATCCTGACGGTTTTATCGACCATAGAGGTCATACAGGCGCAATATTAACGTAAAGTGAATGCTCAGACTGTTAATTCTAGTATAAAGTAGAAATACCGGAGGTCAAGTTCAAGGGTTTCACGGCGTTAATAATTACATAACACTGTCACTATAATTTTAAAAATCCCGATGATTTAATCCTTTTCCTCCGTACGACTTAAAAAATTGTTTTTCACTTTCGTGGCCTTTAAAAACAATGACTTCTGAAAATACGTTTAAAAAAGCCGCATTATATGTTTAATAAAAAATCAACACCATAGAGCATTCTTAAGATAATTTTAGAGTCTTTGATTAAGTTGTGCGGTTATGAATTTAAATTAACACACATGTCGTCATACCCATCGCCCGTATCGATCCCAGATGCGCGTACATGCACGCGGTAATGTTAATCCATATTGTAAATTTTATTTTAACATTACGAAACGCAAATACAAATAGAGTTGTGCAATATATATATATATATATCGAGTGTGTCAACCTGGAAATTTGATTCTCACGAGGATCCAATATTTATCAACGATAACCATCAATTACAAATTTATAAATTATACATATGCTGAGTTGTGTACTTAGCAATTTATTTTTTATTTTTATGACCTGAAATTTTTTATCAACGATACTGCAGACTTAATAAATTATATTATTTATTACTTTTAAATTGTAGCATAGCTAATAATATATTCTAAAACAATGATTTGGGAGAATTTATTTATAAGTAGACGTCTAATCAAATAGCATTTATCATTAATTCGATCAATAACCATAATCTATAATCCGTCATAAATTATTAAACATCAATAACTTGATCTATCAAATAAAACAGTAAAAAATTAATTATACTTCTTTATGTTTACTTGATCTATTTTTTTCTTTACTAATCTCCTGTCTATCAAATTTGATATTTTTTATGATTTTTAATTAGTTTTTTATCAAATTCAAATTGTTTTTAATTAAGATAATTAGTAATCTTTTATTGGTAATGTTAATCAATTTTTTACGCACTTAAAATTTTTTTAATTTCATACAATTCATGTGAAATCTTTTTTTTGTGTTTAATTTCTTGTAAAAATACAAATTTCATTATTTTTTATTAAATTATTGTAAATTTATGATTAATGCCATTTTTTGTAAAAAAAAAAATTTTTCAGCTTGAAATTCATTTTTTTTTAATAATTTTTTTTTTCTATTATAAAGCTATTATCAATTATGACGTCATAAAATATTTTTTTCTGAGAAATAAAATTATAAAATTATTAAGCAAGCAAATTTTGTTCATAAAAAAAATTCTCACCCAGATAAGAATTTTTTTAGCTAAAAAATTTGTCAAAGGGAACTATTTAAATTTATTGATTTTTAGACAAGACAATACACCAATATTTGTCTTTATTATTATTATAAATAATAATCAGAACAATTTTATAAATTTAATAAAAGTTTCTTTTAAATAAAAATTAATTTTTCCGCAAACTAAAAAAATTTGTTTACCCCAACAAACCAAATTAAATGAAAAATGTTCCTTAAGAATTATCCAACCCAGATTTTTTCCTGAAAATTTTCCCACATAAAAACTCAAGTCCCATTCCATAAAATTTAAAATAAATCTTCCAATCCGGAAAAGAAAAAACAATAAAAAATTACCTCACGGAATAGGACCTTCCCGGTTTGGAGGTCATCGCACCGTGACGATGCAGTAGACTCAACTTAAATCGATTATCTCGTGACGTCTTCTCCTTGATATAATTATTATATTTTATACACTGTTATTAGAATGACGCCTCGACATACATCCAAATAAACCTTTAAAATTCTATGCGATACAGAAAAAGCTATATGTAAAATATCAATACCCGGCACGATAATACTCCACACGTGGACGATGTCTATAGCAAATAATTGCCCTAAAAAATCTCGACTAAACACGTGTCATTCTTCTCTAGCTCCACATACGACACTACAGCATTCCAGCGGAGTTCCAACTCCAGTTCTAGTGCTCCAGTTCTTGCAGACTCTAGATAACCAGATCAGAGATAACTTATCACTTCCGTCCGCTTCTAAGTGACTTTTCTTCCTCAACATAAATACTAAACGTCAATAAAAATTATTGTTCTTATTTTAAGTTCAATTACCCCCACAAATTATTTTCTAACATTAAACAATCTCTAATATTTTTCTTTGTCTATCTTTTGTTTATCGATACCGCGACACAGAAAAGGGCAAATGAAGCCTCGGAGACACTAAACGCCGACAACTCACGGCCATCGATGTCCATCCTCAAGATCGAGGTCGGGACATAAATCACTAACATCTTTAGCGTCACTTATTGCGAAAAAGTTAATTAATAATAATTATAGTAACAAATATTTCCTAATTAACATTTAATGTTTTTTAAATAAATGTCACATTTAATTTAATTTGTTTTTTGTTTATTATTATCACGACTAAATAATAATTAATAATTTTTACTTCCTTTGTGATTGCAAGTGTGCGAAGAATTTTAATCAACACATTTACATTTTTACTTTTAAATTTAAACACAAAAATTTATAATATTTATTAAAAAAATGTCTTAGACTTTGCACTACAATTATTATTTTGTAAAAAAAAGACACTTAGTTTATTTCACTAGTGAAATAATTTTTAGCAAAAATTTAGTAAGAAATTTTTTATTATTTTCTTTAATTTTAATTATTATTGGTAATGTTATTTAAGTAAGATAATTTAAATGGTTAATTGAGAAAAACTTAGACGTTATTCCGGCAATCGTCGATAGAGGAATGGAGTGTAGACGTGAGAGCCAGGCGCAAGTTGAGTGGTGAGTCTGCGATTCGTGAGTGGGAGTTGGAGCTTCGATCGAACAGAACAGAATGTTCCGAGGGTGGGTCGCGATGAGAGGGGACGGATATAGACGAAACAGGGGGCCATTCGGGTGTTTTTATACTGATGCATTTAGGGTGCAGTTTTCTTGCCTCGGTATTGCATTGGTTTTTAATTTACTTAAATTAAAAACTGAAAGACGATTTACACTTGTAAATCGTCTTTCAGTCAGCTGTTGAATTTATTTAAAATCCAAAAGAATTCTATGATTTTTTTTTCTAAGTAAATTAAAAAATTAAATTAATATTTTAATAATGAACAAAAATTTTTCGTTGATTTTTAATATTCATTTAAAGGGCTCCATTTTTTCCAGCCATAAAAAAACTAAAATTTAAACGGACTTAGACATAATTTATCTACAAGAAAATAAATTCTTGAGTAGAAAATATAATTTTATTTACGTAAAAAATATTTATAGAGACAAAAATTATTTTAAACGAAGTAGAATTTTTTTAGCAAATTTTGTCGCTTCAAAATTTTATTTAGGTCAAGACTATTTTGATCTTTATTTTTTTTTGCAGCTTGAAAATTTTAAAAATGCATACTTGTCTTGTTTTTTTATTAAAATTTAATAAATTTTAACTTTTAGAGTAACAAGTTATTTTTTTTCTTAAAAAACAAGAAAAATTAAAAAAAAGTGTTACATTGTGATTAAAAATTTTTAAATTTTTACGTTCAATCAAAAAACTCTAGAAAATTAATGTTTCAATTTTTTTTTACAGTCTGTTGAGAATTTATTGTTATTAATTATTAGTTATTGTTATTCATACGGTAAATTGTAGATTGAGTAACGTTATGGTTAATTATATTATTATGGGTTGGCTGAATGAAAAGTTATCCAATGTAGATTGTAAATAGAGTGAAAAATGAAATAGATCGAGCGAATTATTAAATTAAAATAAATATCGACAAGGTTATTTACATAAACTACGTACATTGATACTGTATTATCTATCACAGGTGTTGTTAGGTATATTAATATTCTTCCTGCCACCAAGGTGACTGATTTGAATTTTCCAAAGGCTTATCGCGTTGTTAAAGGTTGTGTAAACCTACTTTGATATTTGTTATACATTGTATGTTATTTAAATCTATTGAAATTAAATAAATTGTTTACTAACCACACAGTTAAGTAATGTTAACAATCTTTCTGAGGATTTTAATCATGTTTCTAAAGGTGTTGACGTTCACTGCTTTTGAAATTTTAATAATGAAACCTATTATTCATTTTTTGTGGGAATTCCGTTGATATTCTTTGTAAATATTCAAATTTTTTTTTAAGTTCTTAGAGTCTTAAAAATTATATTTTAAAAATCGTAATGATTTTTAAAATTTTAATTATTTTATTGAAATTTTACTAAAATTTTTGGTTTTTTGAATTTTTTAATTTTATTCTTAGAATTTTTTAAAAGACTCTAAATTGTTTTAGAATTTTTTTTTAATTAATTGGCTTGTAAAATTTTAATTACTATTATTTTCTTTTAATAATTTTTTCTTCGAAAATTTGTTGCAATTTTTACATTTAATCCCAAAATTTTTGTCAAATAATTTTATAAATTTACCCGACATTTAAATTTTTAATTAATGATTTTCTAATGAATATTTAAAAATGTTTCGGACTAAAATAGAACAATATTTTAATTTTTCCCAAAAATTAAACTATTTTTAAACCAAAACCAAAAATTCCTAAAATATTTTCTCTTAGAAAAAAAAAAGATCTTACAATTTTGAAACTGCATGGGACATTCGACCTAAGACCCAAGACGTAAATGATCCGCGAGCTGAACTAATTACATCTAGTAATAGATGAGCGTAAAGCGAGAAAAATAACCGGAGGAATGAAGAAGAAATACAAGTAATTAAAGAAAGTACGTGCATTCCAAGCATGTTCCAGACGCATAAATCCCTCACCAAGAGGATGACATACCTATCCGACGTGGTGATAAATATAAACTTTGCTCAAAATATGTCATGCGACATTTCACGTCCAAATTTCAAAGCTTCCGGCATTCTTTCAAATATTGTGATTGTATTTATTTATAAACAAAAATACTTTCAATTGAACAACCCATGTCACCTTCTGGTGCTATTCCTACTTAAAAGCTTGAGAAATAAATGGAGTTTGAGTTAGCATGTGTATTATGTCACCGAGTCGCGAGCTCAAGACTTCCGTTGAGGCTTCCGGCGATCGGAACGTAAACGAGAATAATACATTTTCTCCTATCTGTACGGCTACATGATTTAAGCATGATAATGTATTAGTACAAGTAACTATACTCGTACTTATCCCGTACAAATAGTGTGACTGAGTAAAGAATGAACGAGTACTCTGTTTACAGTACACCTGTGAACTAGTTGGTACGACCTGTCGAGTGTAAAACCGTGCCACCGTGCCGATACACTGCTTCAGATTCTAGTTATGACGACGCCTTCTATTCTCCTCTCCTCGTATTATATTTATATACATATACATTGTCATATATAACATTAATGTCTATACTACAGTCTATAGATACATTTTATATCTAACAGGTTAATCGATGCACCAGATCCCATTTTCTTCACACAAAAATATTTTCTTATTTTTGTCTTGGAAATAAAAATAAAAATTTTACCGTATTGATTTTTAACAGTAGATTATTATTATTATTATTATTATTATTATTTTATTATTATTTTTTATTACAAAAATCTTGAAACTTTTTTATTTATATTCTATATTATTAAAAGAATAAGCGAAATTTTGTGGTCAGTGTATGTATATGATAAAATGGCTTGTTATGATTAAATTTGGTATCGTTGGAAAAGTCTCGACCTGGAGTTATGCCTTTTCAATATTTCATATACTTTTCTAGAATACTTTATTTATTATGATAAGTTTTCGAAGTAGTTATAAATAGATTCGAATTTACCCATAAACAAAATTTGTTTATTTATTTATTTTTTTTTTTTTTTTTGTAAAAAGTGGCTATATGTCAAAATTTAATTTATATAATTAAGAGACTAAGAAAAATTTAGTAACGGGTATATCTTTATCAAAAATTGGGTTTGATATTTTTTAGTGATCAATTTTTAATGTCAAGTTTTTGGAGTTTTTAATAATTTTTTGGTTCTATAAATTTGTTTCGTCACATTTGTCCATTAAATTATTTTTAATTGATCCTGTGATAGCACTATTATTTTTAACATGTATTAAAAAATATCCAAATTATATACAATGTGATTATAAATATAAAAAAATCCTTCATAAAAAAAGCCCTTGTAAATTTTTTTTTTATCGTTGATCTTATAGACGGAATATTGATTTAAACAAAAATTGAAAAAATTTTACTGTACACGTAAATCAAAGGAGGGACAAATAAATGAATTAAAAAGGGATTATATGTGTAATAAAAATGATTAACCTTTAGTAATATCATCTGGGAACCTTTAACAGCATCACACATAACATATAACATAACACAGCATCTCGTACCAATATTATATATATATATAATATCGCGGTTTGAGTGTATGAAAGCTCGTACATAAATAACAACGAGGAATGTTATGTTTGTACTAAGTGCCTTCGTTGAGAGAAAGGATGGATGCATATACAAGTGTGCAGATGATTGTGTTGAAAGATAATTTATTCGTAGGTAAATTATTCTCTCAACGTATTTAACACTTAATATGTATGCAATAAATAAGATCCTATTTGTACTGTAACAATTATTTAAACTTTGTTTTATTATTAACAACTTTCTTCTATTTAAATAAATTATTTTTTGTTTTCTAGAGTAATTGTTATTAGACTGCCGTTATCGCGCAATTACAATCTAATTATACTATTTACTTTATGTTAAATAATTAATTACCTCGAGAAATTCTGATGATATTATTTCATTATTTAATTTATTTTTTCCATATTAATTGACCTAATTTTTTAGAATAATAAGTGTACCTTTGTTTTATTTGTTAAAATACCCATAAATTCATTGACCTCTTACTCTGCTTTCTTCAGTTTGTAGTTAATCGACAGGAGCCGCAATTCAAATTACGTAAACGGTTAGATTGATGATAGCGATAAAATACTTTCAAAAAATACCCGATTAAAAAGGTTCTTTTTATTTCTATAGATATGCACAATATTATCCCAGTCGATCGAATACTTTATGATTGAAGTTTGTGGGTGCGGTCACAAGAACACTGATAGGTCATGCCTATCCTTTAATCATTTTCTTCCCTATTGTTATTCTATCATATCGATTTGCTTATAATATAATTTATTCAAATTCAATTCAATTGTGATTTTATTTTTGTTAACTGATATTCCGTTCTTCTTGGGCGGAAATAGAAACTTATTAAATTTTTCCTCAAATAAAATTACTTTTATTAATTATCAATAACAAGAAATCCTTTTAAAAAAAATATTTCTACACAAACCTCAACAACAATCTAATGTCTTAATATTCAATTACAACTTTTTGCTCAAAGTTATTTTATTACTCCACAAAAAATACTATAACATTATTATTCCCTTGAGATGTAACCAGAAAAGAATGAGGTGAATTTTTTCCCATGTCCATAAAATGGACGTAAATTACAGTCGCGGTAATTTCAATTATTATTGAAATTACTAAAAAATTCCTCAACAAAGTTCTAAATTCTAAAAAAAAATTATTATCATTCGCGGTGAAAAATACCAGATATTAAAATAACAATCTTTGGTATAGAATTCAAAAAGACGCTGCATCGAGTGCGTAGCATACACAAAAAAATTTTGTATAGTAAGATAATGCATATGTGAGTAAATAATTAAAAGTGTATTTTTTAGATTAAAAATCGAAAATAAAATTTTGGATATTGATTATTTTTTTAATAATTTTTTTATCGTTTTACTAATTTTTTAAAAAAATTTATTGAAGCTTTTCTTAAAAAGTTTTTAAAAGAAAAATTTTATTTTTGTAATATATAGGCTCAAATTAATATTTTTAAAGATTTATTCTTTATCAAATTAATTTTTTTCAGTATAAAGATACAAAATAATTAAAAGGAATTGACTTGTAAAAATTATTTAATATAAAAAAATAATTAAAAAAAATACAAATTAATTTTTTATTTTGAAGAAGATATTTATGAGGCTCAAACAGTAATTTTTTTATGGCGATGAAGAGCAATAGTACTAGTACAGAGAAAGTGCATCATATCAAGTAAAGGCTACTCTAGTACGGATAATGGTGTAAAGTCTTCACTACGAGCCTAGGAATTACTGAAGCATAGATACAATAAATGTAGAGTCAATTTATCGGTCGATTCGATCGTACGCGTGAAATTAATAATCTCTTCTTACATTATATTAAGACTCAATAGCATTTACTAGCATGGATAGAGACTCAACTTTTATTTTTTATCACTACTACTATTACTATTAAAAGATTTATTCTATTTTTAAACTACAATTCAGTCAACGTCAGGTTTACTAGCCAGGTTTAGTCTTCCTGTTACGGTTGGACAAGATTGACCGTGATACTTGTATCAATCTATTGATCTTATATCGATACTAAGTAATTTGCAGAAATTTAAACCGGAAGTATTGGATATAAAAAGGAAAGAAAAAGTCTCTAGTGAATTGTAAACCGATTAGAGGAAATATTAGTGCGTTGCAAAACAATAAATCTTTATATGAATTTTATTTTACAGATAAGAAATGATAAACTTTTTAATAAAATGTAATTGCCAAAAAATATAACGATTTTTAATAGAAACAGGAAATTATTCTCACGAAGATTGGAATGCAGGCGGAAGCGGCAATACATGTTTAAATATATGTTCGATATTGAACGTCTACTATAAGAATAAATGTGTAAAATTAATGAGAAGATAATTTATAATCTGGTTTGAGGACTTAATCTCGAGAATTACCAGGCATGAAAGTAGTTTCTCGCGATAAACGTTATGCTGACAAAAGTAAACAAACAGCTTTTATTTTAAAAGTTAGGAAAGTTATTTTGTATGTGTATTTTGTATGCACGTCACTAAACACGGGAAAGTCGCCTGAGTAACTCTTAATTTTATTTAAGATTAATTCATTTTTAATGCCGCTTTTTAGCGCTAAATAATCTTGGAATTTTCTTTTAATTATTAATTAGCGGCCATCAAAAAAATCGTTTAGATATCGTGTTTTGTTATTAATTATTGCGAGCATGATAACCTTGCCTTGGACGGAGTGGATTTATAGTCGAAAGTTTACCAAGAAATCAAAATTAGTATGCGACAAAGCGCTTTAACAATATATATAGATTTTTTTTAGAGTTATTTTATGTGAATCAATTTTATTGTAAAGAAATTATCATTTATTTTCATTTGAATTTTTCTAAGGTCTTATTTTTTAGATTAATTATTTTTTTTTACGGTAATTATAATAATAAAATCAGCAGATAGCTTTTCTTAAATTTTTTATGGTCAAAAAAACAGTGAACAAGACCAAAAATATTTTTAAAAAAATTGTGATAGTTTTAAAAAAATTATTTTAAAAATCTTGAAAAAAAAAAAAAATAGTACTTACCCATCGAGATCCAGACTATTTAACTCAGCTGTAACGTCCATTAAATTTTCGACTGAATGGCTAAAATAAGTCGACCTTAAATATTCGATTTTTTCACCTGACCTGTAACAAATTAAATTATAAATTAAAATGAATTTTAAAAAAATTGTTTGATGAATTTTTAAACATTTAATTATATTGAAATTAATTAAAAAAAAAATAGCAATAACGTACTCCATGAAGCGGTTTAATTTAAAATCACCGTAAATTTCAATAAAATAATGAATTACACACCATTTAAGTCGTGTCTAATTTCGCTAAAATAAAACGCAAGTCATATCGAAATAACGATAAAAAGGTGTCGTTTAAAAGCAATTGTTTCCGATTAGCGTTAAAGTCGTACATAACTGTTTTAAAATATGCATGTAATGAAAGCATACGCATGTTTAAGTAGTTAGTGACCCTTAATTTAAAAAAGTTTTGTATTAGTATGTATGAATGTGTAATATAATGCGTGATGTGAAATAGAGCAGTGTTTCTAAAGTACGACCTTGTACGATATATTGAAACAATAACGTAATAATTTAAAACAACGTTTACTTGTCTGAAGAAATTAATGTCAAGCTGTAATTCACACAACAGATAAAGTAATTCTTCTGTAAATTAACCGAGAAATGGCTGGAAGATATCAAGCTTAGACCCGAGTCCGATACCGCTGTACCGAGTAGGATTGAATCTTTTAAATGAGAAACAAAATACGAAAACTATGAAGTAAGAATGAGAGGCAAGTTATTCAGAATCGTTTATTTTGCAGACATGACAAGACATCAACAGTCTGGATACTCGTAAAAGTTCATTGCACTTTCTTTATTGCTATAATGTATTTAATTAATGTAATTACCTATTTTATTAACTCAGTAATTTATTTTATTAAGAAAAAATTTTTATAAAATTATTATTTTTTTTAATCTAAAATTTTTAACTATTGAATTAATTGATGATTGAAAAATTTTGGAGGTAATTTTTTTTTTTTGTAAAATATGAATTTTAAAATTATTTTAGTTAAAAAATCATATAAAAGCATGTGCAATAAAGTAAAGGGTTTGTGGAGAACTTAGTTATGTTTTGATAGTTAAGCTGTAATGCGTGGAATAAACGAGTAAATAATAATTATTGTGGTTTTAAAGTTAAACTTTTAAAAGTTTTATTTTGTTAATACGAGGAAAAAACCGATAAATGTAATTGCACCGGTACTACCAAGCACGTAAAGTGTGCAATTTCAATGCAAGCTATTTCATTCGACGATGAGATTAGAGATATAGATGAGACAGTACGCAATTTGTTGGTGGGATTATTTTGTTATTGAGTTTATTCTATCTGGAGTGATATGAGAGACTAAGACAACTTTGTAAATATATGCAAGTCGTGAAAGTAATTTATATTGATGATAAGATTCATTCATAATTAAAAATTTTGTTATTTTTTACTTATCATCGGTAATTGTATAATAAATATTTAGTTTCTTCGGTAATATATTTATAGATTACTTTCTTCATTTTTTTTTTTTTTAATAAATTGTGAGCTTTGAAAATTTTTACACTCATCGAGACCTTTCATTTGAGTACCCACATGCATTTTGATATATTTTTCATATATACATATATATAATATATATAAATATATGAAAAATTGATGTGGGTACTCAAAAGAAAGCTCTTGATGAGTGAAGCATCGGGATCAGCTTATATCTTTAAAATCGTCAATATTTAACAAAGTACAGTGAAATTTAACAAAATTTACTATTTAATAAAGCAAAATTGTAATTTTTTATAGTTTACAAGTCACGGCAATCACATAGTGCAAGGTTGCAAGTTAAAATATAATTTTCTAATTTTTTTAAATAAAATAAATGTATATCAACGGAAATATTATTTTATATAGTTGTTAAAAAAAACTTGACGCTAAAAATTTATAAAAAAAATTAAAAATCCGTCATTAAATAAAGTTTAACAAGTTAACTTTTTTAATGAGTAAACTATCGAATTATAGATAAATTTTTTAATAAAAAATTTATTTTTACACGCAAAATATCTGAGAAATTAACTTGAAAAAAATTTTTCAATGAAATTTAAGCACATAAATTATTTAACAGAAATAAAACTTACTCGAGGTCTGACATTGTATTTAAATTAATGGAGTATGAATTAAAAAATAATTTATAACCACTTTTTAAAAATATACGCGAATAACGTAGTTTAACAAGACGTATGATGACAACTACAATTGTCAACGTACTGAAGAAATTATTCGTGAATTTTATCTACTAGGCACTTGTTGATTGGACAATAGACAATTGCTACGTGCACGTATGCTCTGTGACACATATAATTATTACGTAGTTATACGCTCTATTATAAAAACTCAAGTGTTATAGGCATTACCAGTTAATGCTTCCTGCCATTAGAACTGATATTTAATTTTTTTAATTGACTGATAAGCAGAATCTTGGATACCTGTAAAAAAATTAAAAAAAAAATAGTAACAAAAAAAAATTTTTAAGATTTTAAAATTCATTTAATTTGTCACATAGAACTTGAGAGAAATCTTTTAATGAATTATTTCTTTTTTTTTTTTTTTTTTTTTTAAGTAAAAAAAATTAAGTCAAGGTTTGATAAATATGTGTGAATAATAAATTATATAATGATAATAAATAAAAACATAATAAAGAATTTATCAAACTATTTTTTGACATCAATAAAAAGATAAAATTACTTTTCTTGTTATCTGTCACTTATATAAATAATAAAAATTATTAAAATTAATTTAGCAAATATTTGATTATTTTTATAATTTTTTTAACAAATAAATTATGACAAAAAAATTTGATATTTAAAAATTATAAAAAAAAATAAGTAAATGTACAATTTTTAAAAAATCGAAAAAAATTTTTTTTTGTTCAAGTTTATTTATTAAAAAAATTATTAAATGACTTCTAACTTAAATATCATTAAAAAATATGATGACAGTAAAATAAATTTTTTTTTAATTAAATTCTTTGAATTAGAAATGATACGTCTATTATATTGATAAGATTAATTGCGATAACTGATGATAATAATAAGTGATATTACTGAGTCATTTTTTTGAATCTCAAGTGACTGTTTATCGACGTTTCATTTTTTGTTCTCACAATTTTTAAGGGTAAAAAATTAAAAAAAAGTCAGTGATTATATTTATTTTATATTGTGTGTACATTTACTTACAATTTTAATCAGCATATGCCGAATTACCCCGTATTAACTCCCGATAAACTAATATTAGCGATAGGAATATGTTATTGAAAGGCCCGACACGCGTGTTTTGTATTTTTTGATAAGACTATTTTGTTTACATACTACTTCAATCACTCCACGTTCTATTCTAATGATACTTTCTCCTCTGTTCAGTGTGTGACAGGAACTAACTAAAAAGTGCTTCCGGTGCTCGGTCGGTAATTGGGTTTAAATTGCGCGGGAAAACTTTTTTTAATTTATGAAACTAAAATTAGCCGACGTTTAACAATTATTTTTTTTTTTTCAACAAATAAATTACAAATAAATAAATGTCAATTTTTTTATAATTTATTTATTGTTTATTAAAATTGTTTTTTTTTTTTTAATAATAATTAATTGTTTAGTTTATTTAAATTTATTTACTAATACATTTTTTAAAAATTCTAAAAATTATCAAATCTGTCAATTAAAATTATTACCACAATAAATTATTTTTGTCAAGTAGTTCGAAGTAATACTCTATATTATCATGACACTGAAGTTGAGAGACATCTGATAATTTTTAGAATTTTTTTTAACAAAAAAATTATAGCAAGGAAATTTAATTTAAAAATTTCATTTTTAGAAGCTCTAAAAAATTATAAATAACATTTTTAAATAAAAAATAATAAATCAAATTATTGACTACCGAAAAGTATTAAATTATTTTAATTACAACAAAAACACTTGATTATTTAAAAAAATATGAATTTAAAAATGTATTAACTCGATAAATAGATAAAAACACACAAATAAATCATAAATTTATTTACGAGTCAATTAGTCTACTAATAGCTCTTTAAAATATATCAATTTATATTTTTTTATCTACATAAAAGTATGACAAGCTGTACTTTATACTGTAGTTGTTGTAAAATGAAAAATTTAGAGTAAAATAAAAAAGTGTTTTAAATTTTTATTTATTTATATTAATATTATTAAGCATCAATAGCAATTACAGTGCAATGTGTGTCTATAAAATCAAACTTTAGGTCAACAAAAAAAATTAAAATATTCCAAAGTTTTTTTAATTAATAATGAACAATTATCTTTCAGCATATATTAGAAATAAATCTAAATCAAATGTTTAATTAAGATAATTAAAAAAAAAGAGTGATATTAAAAAATGTATTTTCAAATATGTACATAAATAATTAATCTACAATAATAAAAAATTATGAAGAATTTGGTAATCCAGTACTGATTCTTATTCCATGCATATCTTTGATTTCGTTTTTAAGAGTCTGTAAATAAAAAAGTAATTAATTATCAAAGTAAAATATTTAAAAGCTACGATAATTTATATAATTGATTTACATCATTGATAAGTCGATGTTGCTTAACAGTACTCAGTCCGTCGAATTCAGAAGTAATAACATTTACTTCGAACATGGCACCACATCCGCCTAAAAAACATTTATCATTAATACCAGAATTAATTATCATATAATTAAATAAATAGAAATACGCACCGGAAATATCGTTAACTTCAATAGTGTGAGCTTTTGGAAATTTATTTCTTAAAATTGAAGTCATCTTTTCTTCAGCCTGTTTTCCAGCTAGAACTCCAGATTGTCCGCTCCATACTTTCGACAGTAACTGCAAAGTCGTTGATTTATTTACTCTGTTCATTCCTGTTAATATCTTGTTAATTTAGGAAAAAAATCATTCAAATATGTTAGAAATGTTTTTAGTTACTGAAAAAAAAAAAATTAAAAAAAAAAAACTCGGTTAATTTTTTCAATTGAAAAAAACAGATACAATTCATAATTGTTTCATTTTAAAGACTATAGACCACTAATTACTTTTTAATGTTATAAATTTTTTATTGTCCCATTTATTTTTATCTACCTGAAGGCAGTGACAAGTTGTTCATTATACGCGCAATGTAGTTGCTTCAAAGTTAAAAACTAGAGTAAAATAAAAATTAACTAATTAAAAATTCGGTGATACAAACAATATTATAAATTATTATGGAAAGAGTTAATTATTTATATTTATATTTATTTTTACTAATATTTTTAGATAGTAGTGATAGTTATAGAGACGTGATTTGTCCAACAAATGAAACAATCGGTCAACAAAATACTGTTAACGTACTTCAAATAGGGGAACATGCATGGACAGTTTTTATTGAAATAAAAACTTATCATAAGGATTTTGATGAATTTCAACCAGAGGGAAAAGAAAAACAATTTTATTGCAGTGGATCATTACTAAAACCATTTTTAGTTTTAACAAGCGCCAGTTGTTTGAATACTCATATGTAAATATCTTATTTCAATGTGATTAAGTAATGTTTCTATACACTGAAAAAAAAAAATAATGCTTATGTTTGAAGAACTAAACAGAAAAAAAAATTTCTAGCTCCGATAATTTAAAAGAAGACAAAAGTTATTTTGGAGCAAGAAAAAAATTTTATTGGCTCAAGAAACTTTGACTTCATTCAAGAAATTTTTAACCTTCCTTAATATTTTCTTGAGCCAAGAAAATTTACCTTCCAATCAAGATTTTTTTTTTTTTTTTTTTTTTTTTTTTTTTTTTTCAGGCTATCGCCTAAACTAAGAAAAATTTTATAACGGGTATATCTTTATCCTAAACTGGGTTTGATATTTTTTTCAGCGATACTCAATTTTTTATGTTAAGTTTTTGGAGGAGTTTTTAATAGTTTTTTGGTTCTATAAATTTATTCCGTCACATTTGTCCATTAAATTATTTGTAATTGATCCTGTGATAGCAAGATTATTTTTAAAATTTATTTAAAATAATAGTAACTGCAGGTTGCTAGTTTAGAGTTAATATTTTTTTTAATTTTCTAAAGAATTTTTTAATGTCTGAAGAAATGATAAAAATAATTTTTATTTTACTTAATTGAAGCTATTCGCTTATTTTCTTTTTATAGGACAAACAGGTATTATATTCTTCTGTAAAACATTTAAATTGTTAATTTAAAAAAATCATTACAAAGAAATCCTTGTTTGAAGATAAATTTTATTTTTTCTTGGTGTAAATTAAATGAGAAATTATAATGTATAAATTATTATTAGTTCCAGAAAGCGGAAATCTAAAGTGGTCGGTGTTTACGTATTCGGCGATTACAATCGATCGGAAATAGCTGAATTTATGAAAGTACCAAAAAAATATCCGACCGACGGAAGAAGAGATCCTCAAGAAAGTGAATATTACTGTCAAATTTCAGCGAAACATCAGCCAAGATCTTACAGAAAACGTTATATATATTATTACAATAACGCGAAGAAATATAAAAAATCAGACCCGGATATTGCATTAATCGGGCTTAAGGAATCGATCATTTTTAATTCGACTAGAAAAATAACAGTACCAATTGCCAGACCCTGTCACGATATTGACTATGAAAGTTGTCTAATAACGCAATTAAAGGACAGAGACCACGGTCGGTTTGAATATAAATGCAAAGTTACTGTTAAAAACAAAACAATTAACGATGGATATATGGAACAAGGTTACGAAAAACAATTCGGTAAATTAGATTGTTTTCCGAAAACTTCCGAGCAAACAGTGAGTTTTTAAGTTAAGCTTTATTTATCAAAATTAAGTTAGCCGACATCTAAAAATTTTTAGAATTTTTTTTTATTGAAAAAATTATTATAAAAAAATTTTTTAAAAATTTTATGTGTAAAAAACTTGGAAAATTATAAGTGCAATTTTTTGTTTAAATTTAATCATTGAAAAAAAATCAAAAAATTAAAAACGGCGGCTAACTTCGATATTATGCTTTATTTTATGATTTTGATAACTTTTTTTAGACATATATTGGAGGCAACCCTATAGTATGCCGGTTGAAAGAAAATGATCCAGAAAAATACGTACAAATAGGTATTCTTCAACTAAAAGGAACTGATTATAAATATGTTTATCTACCCGATATTATTAATTTTTAGTTTATAATAAATTTATTGTATTTTAATAAGAAAATATTAAAAAGTTACTTTTTAATTTTAAAAAGCGCGCCATTATCAGTTCTGAAATTTTGCGCTTTGCGACAACTGTCATTGTTTTAATTTATTGAATTATTTATGCGTAGAATTTTTGATATTTAACAATTGCAAATTGTTAGATTAATGGATATTAAAATTAAGAATAAAATGTATATTTTTTGTTTATGCAAATTAATATTTTTTCATAATACTGAAGTTAGCGGTCAGCTGTCAATTTAAAAAATTTTTTTAACAAATTAATTACAATAAAAAAATGCTTTTAAAAATTTTCAATTGTAATTTTTATTATTTTTCACATGTGAAACTTTTTAATAATATTTTTTTTTGATAATTTAATTGCTATAAAATTCAAAAAAAAAATTTAATTTCTGTCAACTTCAGTGTTATTATTTTTTTGTAAATTGAAGATAAAAAAATTTCTGGTTATTTTATTAAAAAAAAAAAAAAAAAAAAAAAAAAATTAATAAATATGCAAAAATTGAAGTACATGTGATTATTGTGTGATTTAATTAATTAATTAAATGATTGATAAAAATTTACCGAAATGTGACGATTTGCATTAGCTTGGCGAACAATCGCTGTGTTTATTTGCTTTAATAAATACATTGTGAGTATTTATAAATATCTTTTCTGCGCACTTTTTAACAATGTGATAAATTTATTGTTAAGAATGAAATAATTGTAATTTTTTTAGTATGACACTTTAGATTTGCCACTATTTCAAGCACTCAAAAATAGAAACGTGGTATGCAATAGGTTAGAGTTTATTTCATAGAAAAACACTAAAAAACAATTTTACCAACAGTAGTTTTCGAAAGTGTATTTTTTTTTATACAATATGTCAACAATAATGCTATAATAATTATTTTATAAATAAATACTTGTAAAATAATAATAAAATAATTTTTACTTGCAAAAACTGTCAATTTTAGCAATTAAATTTTTCAAATCTGTCAAAAATTATATTCCGTCAAAATTGTGAATTGTTTTTATTAAAAAAAAATATAAGTGACTGTGATAATTGTTAATTTATTTTTTATACAAAAAAAAAATAATTTGTAATTTTTACAAATGTAATTTAGTGAAAAAAAAAATTAAAATTTTGACACTGAAATAAATAACAATAAAATGAATAAAAAGTGAGGTTAAACTTCAGGTAATAAAATAATAATTAAAACTATTTATAAATATATTAATTTTATTAATAATTGCTCATTGTTTTCAGATAATTGTACATATTTTTTCAACGATGAATTTCGCAATTGAAAAAACAAACTTTTTGTGAACAAAGTAATGGAATTTTTAACAAAAGCAAAACAATGGCAGAGGAGAAGAGAAAAATAGAATTTGTTGATGGACCTTGCAGAATAAAACCAAGAAAATTTCCAGCCCAGAATATCGTGCTGCGACTGCGACGTCGAGAAACAATTGGATGTCAGTATCCGGGTACGCAAGTCCTGGTAGCTCGACAGTTTTACCAAAATGTATTTCCAAATTTCACGGTAGTCAATGTGGAAAAGCCACCATGCTTTCTGCGAAAATTCAGCCCCGATGGCAGATTCTTAGTGGCTTTTAGCGCCGACCAGACTTCAATTGAAGTATATAAGTACGAGGGAGCTTCTGCAGCCGCAAAATTACTCGTAGACTGCAAGGACGAGTACATCGGGCACAAGAATGATGACAAAAATTTTCGGATACGTAATAATATTTTTCACCACTTTTTTAAGGTAACTATAATCAATTAATGGCACAAAAGTAAGCCGAAATTTGACCATTTTTAATTTTTTTTTTTAACAAACAAATTTGTTCTGAAGAATTTGTTTTAAAAAATTGCATTTTATATTTTTTTTAAATTTCTACAGGTCTTTTTTATATTTTCTCACTTGTCATTATCAGATATTATCCGGAATTATAACATATTATTTTTTCACTTGTACATCGCCTTTAATTACTAAGTTACATTCTGTATAATTTATTTTATGACCCTGTTATTGGCTTCCCAGCTGTTGGGTCTTATTAATAAATAAATAAATAATATTTATTTTATTTCAGCTAAAATGGGTCATCAATGTTGTTGACAGCAGCGAGCAGCTCAATAGAGAATGTAGTTTATTTACTGATGATGGTAGATACGTTATTGTTGGCTCGGCAAAGCATATTGCTGATGAACTGAGGCCACATTTTTATCAGGTACATTTCATTTTATTTTTTTGATTTACTAAATTTATTATAAAATTATAATAAAAAAAATTTAGCAAAAAAATTCCACATGTATAAATTTAAAAAAAATTTTTTTAATACAACCTGATTAATTATTTTTAATACTAAAATTAAATTGTATAGATTTATACTAATAATGAAGCGTTGACACCAAATCCAAGATCACCGCTTGAAGATTATACTCTTCATCTTATTGATCTTAAAAGCGGTAAATTCTGTGATTATCGACGTTTTTTAGTAGACAAAATTTATCTATCCCATAATCAAGGTAAATAATTTATTTACAATGACTAATTATTAATATGTATTTTTAACATAAATAACAGTATTTATTTATTTTTTTTTTTTTAATTAGGACTTTATTTATATAAAGATATTTTAGCGGTTTTGTCAGTACAGCACCAAACCATTCATATATTTCAAATTCTTGATGGAATGTTCATTGAAGTCAGAACTATTGGAAGGTAATTAAATAAAATAAATAAAAAATGATATCAAAAATAATTATAAAAAATTTATTTCTGATAAAGGTTTTGTCTAGAAGACGAAAGTTATTTATTAGCATCAGCGTACCCTAACATAAACAGAAGACCATACAAAGACACGATGATTAATACACTTAAGCATAAATTATTAATACATTTGTACAAACGCGCTGCGTATATCAGCAGCACTTCAAAAGATCCGTATGAATTGCGTCGATTTTACCAGTACTTCGACCAGGTAATGAAACAATAAAAAATATCACATAAACTATTTTATGCTTAATAAAATAAAAATTATTTAATAGTTTGATGCCTTGCGAATGTGGAAGATGCAATTATTGGATACAAACCACATCTTAGTCCGTTATGCGAGCGAAGAAGTCGCAACACTCCAAACGACAGACCCAAATGCCCATCCTGCCCTACTGGTAGTCTACAATATGGTCTCGGCAAAGGTGATAGCTGCTTACGATAATGCGTCACTGCACATGCAGACGCAGTTTGAGAATTTTACAGACTTCTTCCGAAATTCAGACACTCCGTACATGTGCTCGCCTTCGAATAATATTTACGCGCGGCTAACGCAGCAGAGGTACAAACAGACTATTGTGAGTGCTCGGTACGGAGGATTGACTGAAGCCACCAAAAGACTGCTATCTCAATTGCCAATTTGTGCTCAGTCTTACTCGAGCTCGCCTTATCTTGATCTTTCACTGTTCTGTTACGATGACAAGTGGGTGTCGATGATGGAACGGCCTAAAGCTTGTGCTGAACATCCTATTAGGTATTTTTTTTTCTTTAATCTTTATTATTAAGAGAAAAAGAAAAATCATAGGAAACATTTTTTTTTTAATTCAATTTTGAACGACTTTTATTTAATAAATTTTTTTGGATTCATATTTTTGCCGTAATATTAAGCATTAAAAATTTTTCAGCTTGTTTTAAAATTATGTAATACTTAAAAATTAATTTATTGGTCTGAAATTTTTTTTTCTTTAATCAAGTTCATTTTTTTTTCGTGTTCTAGATTTTATGCAAGAGACTCAGGATTATTAAAATTTCGCTTGCATGCAGGGATGTTGGGAAGAACAACTCCTGTAGTAGCAAGAAGACTTGTCGCATTTACGTTTCATCCAACTGATCCCTTCGCAATATCAGTTCAACGTACAAACGCTGAGTATATTGTTAGTTTTCACGTTCGGCATGATTAACATTAATTATTCACTAATTAAATGTCTGTGATGTGTTTATTATTGGTTTCGTTAATTCAAATGAAAATTTGCAGTCTGTCCTACAGTATTTGGTATATTTTTTTTTTTTTTTTTTTTTTTGTTGAAAACAAAAATGACGAGTTTTTTTGTGTAAAATTTCACGAAAAATTTTTAGCTGACAGTAGAACTGTGCAATAAATAATTTAATACAAACAGTTTATGTTAATTATCAATTATTTTTTATTCTTTTTATAAACATTCAATTAAAATTCTATAAATTTATGTAAACAGGTACATAAATAAACATGAAAAAATGTTAGCGTGTTATTTTAATAGAAATCTGAACAATTTTATTTATCGATTTTTACAATAAAGTTTGTAAAGAATTTGATAAGATATATTAAACAAATTTATGTTTAATTTATAAGTTATTAATAAAATTTATAAAAAAAATATTTTAGTTTTAATTATTATTTCCAAAACAATTTATAAAATTACTTCATTACTATGATAATAATATTCTTAATATTTATTTTAAAAATTTTTATGACAATTAATTTAGCAAATATTTAATAATTTTAATAATTTTTGTAACAAATAAATTATGGCAAAAAAAAATTGACATTTAGAAATTTAAAAAAACTACAAATGTAATTTTTTAAAAATCATTTTTTGGAGCAAATTTGTTTGTTATAAAAAATTTTTAAATTGTCAAGTGACAGTTAACTTTAATGTCATAAAATTTTTAGATGTCGCCTGATGACACTGAAGTTGACAGACATTAAAAATTTGTTTAGAATTTTATAGCAATTAAATTATTATAAAAAAAATTGAATAAAAAAATTCCACATGTGAAAATCAGTAAAAATTAGAAGTGAAAATTTTTAGAAGAATTTTTTTATTGTAATTGATCAGTAAAAAATTTTTTAAAATTGACAGCTGACGGCTAACTTTATTTTCATTAATATTGTATATAATTTATAAAAGAAATCACAGGATTACAGGTGTAAAAAAAAATTTACTTTCAGTAACGTTCGGGCCAGTTCGTGTGCCTTCGTAAGTGTATAGTTGTCAGCCGCATACGGATAAAGCGTGAGCCTTGTGTTTATAAATATTTTAACCTCTCCACATCCACGTGCTGGTAATATGTATGACATTAAGTTTAGCAGTCACTTGACAATTTTCTAATTTTATTTAACAAAAAAATTGTTTTAAAAAATTGTATTTGTAATTTTTTTTTTTTTTTCAATTTTTACATGTCAATTTTTTTTTTTACAATTTATTAGTTAAAAAAATTATCAAAAATCTGTTGAATAAATTTTGTTCAATACTTACCTATAAAGTGTTCAAAACAAGTGTTATAAAATAAAAAAATTATAAACTATGGAAGAAATCAATAATCGTGATCAATTGTATAAAAAAGCAATAGTTGCGCCGATAGAAGTGATTGGAATTCTGGACGCCGACTTTGAAGCCAATCCGCTGATAATAATCCACAAAATAGTGAATAACTACAACAAAAAATTGTCTCATGGTATTATAAATAAAAAAATAATAAATGGATTTTACACTGTGCTCTGCTACGAGTATAATTTAACAGATAAAGGGGATTCAGTGTCACCCGTAGATTTTGATAAATCTTTTTTCTCCAATATTTTAAGACTCATCACCGAGAACAATGAAAAAGAACCCGAAGATTTAATACGCCTGATGTATGAAATAATAGTTTTACTATTAAAACTTTATTGCGACGTGGTTGAGGTAAATAATTTATTAAAAAATTTCATAGAATCATATCCGAAAGATGGTGAAATTTATTACAAAATAATCGAGTGCTTCATCGACGCTCTGTGCTTGAAGCGTTTGTCATCAGCTGAAATCCTGCAAGATGAATTTATCTTTTCAGAATTGAAGATTTTCTTCACAAAAATTGAGAAGAAAGATTGGAAGATATTTATTTCCCTAGTGATAAAAATTCTGCAGGTGTTTAATCAGGTGACCATTTTACCCCATTTGTGGAAAATGATACTAATTGACTCAAATGACTGGGAAAAGTCATTAACTTTATTGAACATTTTAATCGATTACATCCTAGCTCTTTCTTCCGAAGAAATAACATCTTTAAATTCCACGTACTGTAGCCTTGAAACTACTTGGCAGTTGATTTTCCGAGGACTGATGTCTTCCGTGGAGCAGGATCGCAAACAGGGACTCTACATAATGAAAAAAATAATAGATTTCTTGGAAAAGCATCCAGCTAAATCAGCTACTAAATTAATTCCATTCATCCGTTGTCCTTCTTACAGAAAAAGTCCAGCTGTAAAAGATTTGAAAAAGAAATTTTTTTTAATAATGGAAAGTCTGGAAGAAAAACAAGGACATTTAGTGACTCCAGTTCTTGCACACTTAGAAAGGTTAATCCTATTCCACTCAGATCATCTGAATTGCTCCAATTGCCTTGACAGCAAATGGCTCTACTGTATCTTCGAGCGGGCGCTGAACCACAAGACCAACGGAGTAATTAAATTAGGATTGACAATTCTCTTGAAAATTGACCCGCTAATTTACAACCAGGACTTGATAGCGCTGTTAATCACCGGCCTGAACACGACTTTTATCTACGACAGCCAGACATCAAATCCCGAGCCGGTGGTTGTTAAAGAACTGGCTAAATTATTCGTCAAAGCTGAGTATTCAGAAGTTACTTTAATTAACGAATTTATTCTCCAGGCAGCAGCAGTTAATTGGACCCCGATCCCGCTGTTCTATGTGATGTCTTCGCTTTACAAAGCCGGACACATGCTAAACCGGCCAGTCAAAACCAACCGGTGGACTGGAGATCAATTAAATTCTTTGGAAATAATCTCAGACAAATTTTTACACTCTCAACCTCTGTCTCTAAGAAATATTTTACGAGATTTTATGGCGAGTGTTATTTTTCAGTTTGCCGAAGAACCAATTCCGCTGGAGGCATTAGCGAGAATTTATTATTCCATCAGCCGTAATTGTCTGCTGTACACCAGCGTGAGTTGCAGCGTATTGAGGGCGTATTTGATAGACAAATTAACGTCAGAAACTGCTATTAATTATATTAAGAGTGCAAATTTATCCAGTGAAGTTGATATTAAATCCTTTGCGCAAATGACTGCTTTTTTGTTCGGCGCAAAGAAAATTTTTAAATCTTCAGCGTGTCCATCTTTGAAGAAATTTTATGAGATATTTAACTCCCTGATTAATATTGAATCTCGGCCGTATGCTAATAAGGATAATTACTTAAAAGTAATTAGTTTGTTTAACTGGCTTTTTTATTATTTAGGAGAATATTGTACCAATGAAGATCAAGAATTTATCTCCAATACCTTCATGTCGCATGTAAAATCTGTGCTTGCTTTTATCATCAACCAGCTGAATCAATCTTCTTCAGAAGAAATATATTTTATATGCTTAAAAAATGTCACGAAGTTGATTAAAAATAATCTAAATTGCCATAAATTTTTCCGTGAGTATTTAAACAATGTAAACTGTGATGCTTTGCGTGCAATTGATCAGTATAATGAAGCTACTGACACAAAATTATTGTTCACGCTTAGTGTAATTAGAAGCTGTGCTGAGTACTTAGAGACCCCGCATCCAGATGGCGTAAAGTCGATTATGGAACTGTGCAAGCGACCTCTGAGTTCTGAGAACCGGATCAGCGATGAAAGAAGAGTAACTTTTGATTGTTACAAACTGATAGCTGAGGTATTTCTTCTTTTGGTGTCTCACTCGGTAGATGTTGTTGAAGAATATGAAGAAATGTTGCTGAGCTTGTTGAAGTTAATCGACTGGGGCAGAGAGTGTGTAATATCTTCAGTAATTAAATTATTGACATGCTTAGTGACTAAAAGAAGAACAAGCATGGAGAAGAATATGAATGTGGTCAAATCTTTGGTCGAGGCGTGTTGGACAAACTTGTGGGACATGAATCGCGATGATGAATTTTGGAACGCAAGTAAACAGTTTATTGAATGTCTAATGGCAATGAATAAGTTTGCACCTTCGGAGGTCAGAGAGTACATTTACAAAATCAATTCTAAGAGCGAAGAGATTCCAGGGTTGAGAAGCTTGCTTTGGAATAAATTCTGGTTACTTGGTGAAGAAATGATAAATTATTTGGATCTTATCATGCGCAATTTTATTGAAACAAACATTGGGCGGGAAAGAAAAATGGAAATGCAAGCTCAGGGTTTTTTATTTAACAATTTTGATGTCAAGTATTGCTACGATGTCAATTTTTGCAGCAAAAATGACCTCAGGGTTTATGTCGACACACTTTTCCGCGCTGAGTCGGTGTTTTTGATAATTAACGCGCTTCAAAGTAACCAAAAGTCTGTTTCTGTTTCTGAAAAAGAAGATGATATTGTATTTTTGCTTTTGTCGACTCTGAAGGCTCACCAAAATAAAAGGTACTACAACGACTCGCATTTGCATAGAGTCAAGCACCGAGTAATGCAGTTGTTGCTGGTCATCACGTCAATGCTTCGGTTGAAGGAAGAAAATTTAGTGAAGATACATGACACTATTGGGGAGTTGATTATTGTTGAGAGTAATCAACCCACAGTGAGAATGATGCAGGAGTGGCTGATGATTAAAATATATTTAGATAATCCTAAACTGTTGCAAAAACTCTGGGAACTTCTGGAAAGGGCCAAAGAAGAAAGACCTGGAAGTATTACATCAATTGCCTCGATTGTTTATCATGTTTCCAGGAATATTTCTGTGGAAAGTCAGCAGTCATTTGTCAAAGATGCTACTTCACAACTTTTGTCTTGCTCTTTTAGTCAGCAATTTGTCGTTCGACTTTATTGTCAGGTAATAGTTTTTTCTTTAAGATTGTTTTGATTTTATAGTAAATAATGATTTACTATACTTTTTTTTTTTTTTTTTTTTTTACAGACGGTGTTGGCAAAATTATTTGAAATGATTTCTTCATCTTCGTATTGTAATTATGATATTTTAAAGAAATCTATCAATGAAAGTCTACTGCGAGGAAATATGTACAAAAATTCAATGAAGCTTTGTGAAGATTTTTATTTTACTAAATTTGATCCTATCAAAAATTTCACTCTTACGGTATGTATTTTTATTTTAATTTATTTCATAATAATAATAGTATTAAATAATTAAAAAATTATTATTATTTTTATTTCTTCATTACGAAAATTTTTCTGATAATAATAATAATAATAATAATAATAATAATAATAATAATAATAATAATAATAAAGTCAGCTTATAAAAATCTTAAAGTCAGCTGGCCTGATGTCCGAGACTGAAGGGTTCATATTTGCCTGCCAAGATGGTGTCATTAACACTCTTGAGTACCGTAGCAAGGTGCTCCAGGTGCAGCTACCGGACACTTCCTGTAGGAGGTGTAGACAACATCCGGAGACGCTTATGCACCTTTTGTCGGCATGTCCAGTGCTGGCGAGAGGTGCATATATCCAGCGTCACAATGCTGCCCTGAGAGTACTGTACTACTATCTTCGTCATTGCTACGGTATTGACGTGACACCAGTGCTGCCTTATCTGCCAGGAGATATTCCCCAGGTTGTTGAGAATGACAGTTGCAAAATTTATTGGAACATGCCATTTACAACAACCCGGCGGATAGATCACAACAAACCTGATATTGTGCTCTTCGACAAGGCCACTCGTGACATTTATGCCATTGAGTTCTCGGCCCCGGCTGAATACAACATCTCAGCCAAAGAAGAGCACAAAAGACAAATATATCAGGATCTCCTGTTTGAAATTGGCAAACTTTACCCAGGTTACCGTGTCAAGCTTGTCGTCCTGATTGTTGGCGTCCTAGGAGGGATGAAACAGTCTTTTGTATCCTCACTTGCCAAAGTTCCAGCTTGCTCATCAAAAGCTAAGTTCTTGGCAGTTAGGATGCAGAAGGCTGTTTTACTTGATTCTCTCCGTCTCTTAAGGGAAATAACTTTGGCCTGCTGTGATCACTAACCGCCTTGTTGTGCGGAGTGGTCCAGCAGTAACGGACGGAGCTCAGGCTGGGCCCTCGGAGAATCGGACTCCGGGGATAACCCCCCTGAGCATTTAATAACAAAATAATAATAATAATGTTCAATATATGACTCAAAGATCGGTGTTTTTACTTAATAAAGAGTTAGTTATTATTTTTAGCCTAAATACCCGATCCAATTTGAAGACTATTCAATTTTTTATTATTATTCTTTTAAATAAATTATTCTAGAAAATAAAGTATACTATCAGCTTCAAAAATAATGTAACAAATAATAATAATATTAAATTTTTTTTTCAGACAATATTTTATGACGTCCCAAGATTATTAAATATGTCAAAAGATGAGTGGATATCACCAAAGATTTTCGAACATCTAGCTTCAGTCCACAATCTAAATAATATTGACGCTCATAATTTAGTAAATAATGAATATACATTAGAAAACATCACCTCATCTCAGATGACAAAAACACGATGTCAAGAATTGGATGAAGAAGAAATCAATGGTGAAAATTCTGATGATGTTCAAAAAAAAATAATGCCTTGGAAATCAATGATTCCGTTGGAAGAAGATTTATCCGGAACATTGAGACGACAAAAACTAGCTGAGGACACTGGATTGATTGTCGTCGCAAGTTTGATTGACAGTATGGCAAATTTAGGCGGGCTCGCGAGAACTGCGGAAATATTTTGCGCGAAGCAGTTGGTCCTTAGCAGTATGAAGTATGTTGAAAATAAAGAGTTTCAGATGTTGAGTGTCTCTGCAGAAAAGTGGGTTCAGATAACAGAGGTCAAGGCACATGAGCTCAGAGATTATTTATTAGAAAAGAGTTCTTTGGGGTGGAAAATCGTCGGTGCTGAACAAACTGCTAACAGTGTTTGTCTTACTGATGTCAAGTTTGACAAAAAAACTGTTCTTGTCTTGGGGTAATTATTTGTTGATAATATTTTATTTAATTTAAAAAATTAATTATTAAGTATTAATTTTTTGTTAACAATTTTTTTTAGAAATGAAAAAAGCGGAATGCCGGCGAATTTAATTCCTCTGATGGACGTCTGCATTGAAATTCCTCAGGCTGGTGTTGTTAGGTCGCTGAATGTTCATGTGACTGGTGCTATTTGTATGTGGCATTACGCACAACAATATATATTTTCGTAATTATTTTAATTGAATATTTATTCTTATATATTTATAATAAAAATAAATAAAATTTATTTTTTTTTAATAAATCTTTTCTGAAAAATTATTTTTAAAAAATTACATTTATAATTTTGTAAAATTTTAGCATGTTAATTTTTTTTGATACTAAAATTAGCCGACGTCCAACAATTTTTGATTTTTTTCATTAATTACATTACAAGTAAAAAAATACTTAAAAAAAAATTGCACAGATAATTTTTCAAAATTTCTACATTTGAAATTTTTTCTTTTAATTTATTTTTAATAATTTTTTTAATAAAAAAAATTATTTAAATTTTTAGATGTAATCTGAAACAAAAAAATAAAAAAGATTAATAGACAATTTTTTAATTTTCTTTAACAAAAAAATTAATTTTAATAAATTATTTTAAAAAATTGCATTTTTAATTTATCAAAATTTCTAAAAGTCCATTTTTTTAATAATTTTTTTTTGTAATGCTGAAATTAGCCGTCAGCTGTCAATTAAAAAAATTTTAATAACAAGTTAATTACAATAAAAAAATGCTTCTAAAAATTTTCACTTGTAATTTTTATTAATTTTCACATGTGAAACTTTTTAATTAATTTTTTTTTTTAATAATCGCATTATTATAAAATTTAAAAATAATTTTTAATGTCTGCCAACTTCAGTGTCATTTTTTTTTGCTATAATTTATTTGTTAAAAAAAATCAAAACAATTGTGAAGTGACAGCTAAATTTAATGTCATTAAATTTAAAAAAATTTTTTTGGACCTTTCTGAATTTTTTAAAAATAGTAAAAATATCCGCTAAATATTACGTTTACTCTCCCAGCACTGACTATAGTTATTAAAAGCGAAGTTTTTCACTTTCAGTGTAGTGTCAGTGGGTATAGTAGCAGTACATCAAAAGGAGCATGCGTACCCCTACCACGTGTAGTGTTTATAACCTTATGCAATGTTTTTATTAGTATTGTGTTATTGTTACAGTTAAGATTAAATTAATAAGTGTCAAGCAGCGAATTAAAACTAAAAAATGACTTTTCCGGTAAAGCACAAGTAAATCGACCTCCAACAGCTGACTGTGACAGCCATGGAGAAAATGAATAATCGTGATTTGCTGTACAAAAAGACCATCGTGTCACCAATAGAGGTTCTGGGAGTGCTGGACGACGATTTTGAGGCGAATCCGCTGCTGGTGATTCACAAAATAGTCGGCAAGTACATAAATAAAATATCCGAAGGCTCCATCAACAAGAGAATAGCCGACGGATTTTACACAGTGCTCTGCTACGAGTACAACTTAACCACCGGCTCTCCGGAAGCAGTTCAGCTTGATTTCGACCAAACTCTGTTTAATGTAGTCATAAAATATATCTACGAAAATTATGACAAAGAAGGTAAAGAATTGGTTCCAATTTTGTACGAAATAATAGTTTTACACTTGAAACTATATTTCAGCGTCCCGGCGATCGGCGAGTTTTACAAAAGCTTCATCGCCTCAGCTAAAGATAAAAAAAATGAAAATAATATTTATTACAAAGTTACCGAATGCTTCGTAGACGCGTTGTGCTTGAAGCACGCTCCAGACCACCATGAGATTACAGAAGCCAGTCTTCCGATCCTAGAAGAGATTATCACCTGGTACAAGGACATCACCCTGAAAGACTGGGTGCTGTTTGTTACCATAATCACTAAAATGGTCAAAGCGCTTGAAAGGAGAATAGCGCTTGACTATCTGTGGGTGATGATATTAAATTACCCCGCGACTGACTGGGAAAAATCACTGTCTCTGCTCAACGTCGTGATAGACGACGTCCTGGCGCTGTCATCTCAAGAAAAATTATGCATTAATTTAAACTGCTGCCGCAGTGAAATGCTCTGGCAGCTGATTCTCCAAGGACTGATGTCTCCTGTGGAGCAAAATCACAAACTAGGACTCCACAGCATGAAAAGAATTTTAAATTTTCTTGATAGGTATCAAATTACCCTGAATCAAACCAACTTGGTTCCATTTGTTGGCTGTCCTAATTACAAATCAGAATTGGCTGTAAAGCACGCAGTTAATTATTTTTTTCTGCTGATCGAGAGCTTGGAAGAAGACCAGGGAAGTCTAATTCATCAGACAGTAATTCAATTGGAGATACTGATCCAGTTTCATTACTTTCACTGTCTGTTTTGCTTAAACTGCCTGGACTTCATCTGGCTGGAGTGTATTTTCAGACGCGTGCTTACTCACAAGACAATTGAAGTTGTTAAAGTAGGATTAATTACTCTGCTCAAATTGGATCCAAGATTTTACTACGACGACTTGTTGGTTCTTTTGATCAACACGCTGAACAATGTCGTCATTCACGATACCGAGACTTTCTGCCTTGAAACTCAGGTTATAAAAGAACTTTCAGAGCTGTTTGTCAAAGCGGAGTACGCTCAAGTTTCTTTGGTTAAAAAATTTATTTTTCACATGTCTCAAATCACTTGGGAACCTGTTTCTTTATTTTACACATTGTACTGTCTCTGCAAAGCCGGGTACATGATTAATTATCCTGTTCAATTCAATAGATTTGAAGAGGAAGAATTAATGTGCCTGCAAGTGATTGTTGATAAAAATTTAAGCAATCAATCATCAGTATCAATTAATTTTTTCTGTCAGAATATTATTAATATTATAAATCTCTACGCTTTGACAACAAATCAAACTGCGCTTGATATTTTATCTAAAATTTTTCCAGCATTGGAGGCTTCTAGTTCTTGCCATGAATTTATTATAAATTCTCTGAGGAATAAACTCACACCGGATCAAGCTGCTCAGTATATTTACAGTCAGTGTGAAAAATTATCAAAGATGTTAATTAAAAAAACCGAAGCTGATATTACAGCCCTGGAAGAATTTGCCAAAATGACCGTCTATTTATTCGCCGGCTCGCTAATTTTCCGTGCATCCAACGCTCCAGAATTGAAAGCTATGTGCACTATATTCAACACAATCATCGTTGATGAAAACCAGCAGAAATATGTCGACAAAATTCATCACACTAAAATCCTAGAGCTGCTGAATTATTTCTTCAAGGGACTCACCAAAATCTGCGCGATTGATAAGCTAAACTTCACCATTAATTCATTTATGGCTGTCTTGGAGTCTGTGTTAGTATCAGTGTTTAATACTTTCAAGCGTCCAATTGTTTATTCCTTTAAAGAGTTAGAAATTTACACCCAAACTTTCCAGACTATTTCCGAGCTAATAACTTCTAAAGTAGAAGATTACTGCGGATACTTCACCAAAGTTCTGGCGGAAACTGAGGAAGTGATTGAAGTTATGAGCAACGATGAGTACAAAGACCTTAAATATCTTTTCGCTTTAAGACTGCAGTACATTTGCATTAAATATCTGGAGAAATACAATGTAAATACTTTGAAATTACTGCTCAATCCAAATATGCTCTCAAAGGCTGTAAAGTTTAAAGAAAATGGCGAAGAGCTCAAAATGGCGAGAGAGTGCTACAGCTTGATAGCGCAATCTATCATCCAAACGATAAAGCTCGTGGTTAACAACAGTCCTTTTTTGATATCAGGACCCGTGAAGACTATCACGCAATTGCTGGCGCTGGAGAAGGAAAAAATAATGCCCTGTGCAATTGAATTGATGATCAAGATGCTCTACCTGACGTGCATTGACAACTACGGGAACGTAATTGAACCGTTCTTCGAACTAGTGTGGAACAATCTCTGGTCCATGGAACAAAACGAAGTGTTCTTTAAATGCTTCGAGCTGTTTGCTGAATTTTCGGTCCAGATCGTCGGATTCAAAGGCGCGGAACAGCTCCGCAATGAAGGGATTAGATACGTAACAGTGATGCATGAAAAAGGAAAGAATATTCCGCGACTGAGGCGACTGCTGGTGAAAAAATTGATATCGGTTGGTGAAGACTCTTTTATCTTCTTCCAGAATGTTGCGTTAAAAATGCTGATCTCCGTCTCGGAAGAAGATCCGATGCAGGAGAGACTGGAGGCCCAGCTCCAGTTTTTCGCCTCCAATAATTCTGATCCTGAGAGAAGAACTCTCGCTGCTGTTGATATGACCAGTCGCGCAAGGTTGGTCCTCTTGTTCTGCTCGATGTTGAGGCAAGGCAGAAGCTTCAAGGACTTGGTGGGAATGCTCATCTCCGAGCTGGAGGAACGCAAGAACAAATACGACTTGAATTCTGATAGGATCAAGTGCCGCGTCATGCAAATGCTCATGGTCCTTCAGCCCTACCTCAGTCAGGATCGCGCTTCCCAAATTATTGCGGTTATTTCCGAGTCCTTGGTCTCGGAAAAGGTCTCGCTGATTGTGAGGACGCTTCAGGAATGGCTGCTGATTAAAATTTTTTTGAGCTATTCGAAAACTCTCGATGACTTGTGGAAACTTTTTGAGAGGGCTAAGAAGAATAAGGAGAGCGTTACTTCCGTCGCGTTGATTATTCTTCATGTTGCTACTAATGCGTTGCCTAAAAATCAGGTTTTATTGTTTATCAGAACTGCTATTATGAAACTTGATATCTTTATTTATAATAAGGAGTATCATGGGTGTTATTGCCAGGTAATTTTTTACTTTTTTTTTATTAATAGACTTTAATTTTTTGATTTTTACGGTAATTAATTTATTATAAAAAAAAATTTAGGGAAAAAATTGTAGAAAATGAAAAAAATTATTAATACAAATTTTCATAATTGATTTTTTATAAAAATTTATTGGTGTTACAGTCAAGTAATTTTAATTTTTTGTCGATGCTCTATATTTTTAAGAGAATAAGAAAACATCTCACAATTTTTTAGATTTTTGTCAGTATTAATTTATTATAAAAAAAAAAAAAAAATTATCAAAAGAATTTTACTTGAAAAGATTTTTAAAATTTATAAATATGAACTTTCACAAATTTTTTTTTTATAAAAATTTTTTCGTTTATTAAAAAAAAAATAAATTACAATTAAAACAATGTTTTTTAAAAATCATTGCATGTAGAATTTTTTTTAATTTTTATAATAATCCACTAATTAAAAAAATTAAGATTTTTAATTTTAGTATTACTTTTTAAACTTATTTATCATTTTTATTATAAATTAAATTTTAAAAAACTATCTCTGATTTTTTTTTACAGATAGTAATATTAAAATTAATAAGACTGTTACCTCCCTGTAATGTAATTAATCATTACAAAGATTTAAAAAAGATCATTGAAACTAATTTGATCTCTAGTGAACATTCAACCCAATTATCTCAAGACTTCCGACTGAACAAATTTCATCCTCATAAAAATTATACTATAAAGGTATGAACTATTTTTACGATTAATTAGATAAATAAACTTATTTTAATATTTTCTTAACACTTATTAATTTTTTAGACAATTTTTTACGACTTACCAAGACTGATGAATAGTTGTAAAAGCGAGTGGATATTACCTTTAATTTTAGACTATGAAAATTCTGCGATGATTACCAAGTCGTCTATTAAAATAAGCAATGTATGTACGTTGGAAACCGCACAGACGACTCAGACAAAGCAATCCAAGATTCAATTGTCAGGTGGGAAAAATGTAAATAGCGGGGACAATGATGTGGGTAAGTTTAAATGTTAATTATTTCTCTGTAATTTAATTTCTATTCAATTATAAATTAAAGAATATTTTTTAATTTTTTTTAGAAATAGTTGAACTAGAATAAGCGACAATTTAATTCCCAAGAACTGATTCTTCCAAAAAAAAAAAAAAAAAAAAAAAAAAAAAAAAAAACTGGGCTTCAAGTGTACGAATATCATCAATGGTATCAATACGCACAATATATATTTTTTGTACATAGCGTCTAAGGATAAACAAATTGACTATCATCATAATATTTATTGATCCCGAGAGTATTTTTATATTAAAAAAATTTTTTTTAGCTTTGTAAAATGTTTATTGGAATATTTATAGTACTATTAATTATACTAGCTGTAAAATAATGAGTTATTTAAATTGAATCTTAAATTAAAATAATTAAGATTATTGTTTTTTCAATCTTGATTATTGCCAGCAATTAATAAAACTGATAGGGTAATTATTTATAGAATTATATAAGTAAAATTGCATCGTTAAAATTTATCAAGTACAATGCGGTCTTAATTATGGGGAACTATTTTTTATTTCTTTATGTAAAAATTATTCATGCCTGTGAAGCGACAAAATGTCACTGCATATCCTCTCATATTATACTCAGTGATATCTGTAGTGAAAAAAAAATTTCAGATAATATCAAATATAATCCAGATTAAACTAAATTATTTTTGGATTATACTCAGTATAATCTCCGATTTGACCAAGTAATTTTTTTGGTTATACCGCGTAAGATTACACTGGATATAATCCGAAAAAACATCTCGTATAATTCAAATTATACTCAGTAAAATCTTGGATTATACAATTTTTTCAAAAATTGTGATATTCAACTTTTTTCTTTTTAAATTTGTAGACTTGTAAATTTTTTTGAAAATTTGTAAAAATTGTGATAATCATTTTTTTTTTTTAATTGTTTATTTTTCGAAGTATTTTTCAAAAATGCTATGTACGATCACTGAGTATAATATGCAGTGTAATTTTGTTCCTTTCATGTACAAAGCAATTATAATTATTTAGTTAATTTTATTTTCAATTTTTTAAAAAATATTTTTAATCAAAATTTGTTTAAATAATTTTTAATTTAATTTTTTGATTAAATTATAATTTTGCGATTCAATGTCATGGAATGATTTTGTCTTCGCTTTATAAAAATTCAATCAAAATATTATCTAGTTTCACAAGATCTGTATAAATAGAAACATAAATTAAAGTAGAAAAAAAAATATTTAGCGGATTAATTTAATAAAAATGTGTGTGATTAAATTTATTTTATTCATAAACAAATAATTATGTTATTAATAAATAAATACATAAAATAATATATTATTTAAACTGATGTATAATAAATGTAATTAGCAAACTAAAAAAAAAAGTGACCTCTGTCGCATTCTCTGTTAATCCTGTTTTCTATTTTATAAATATAGCATTTTTTTTTTATATATATAAAATGGAAGAAAGTTAGATTAACGCACATAATTTTAAAGATATAATTTTATTTGTTTAAGTTAGATACGAATATAAGGAACATTGATTAATTGATAAGAATCGAGGCCTTGATGTCCAAAAGTTTCTAAAAGATTACTTAAAAGTGTATTTATGGTATACAATATTTATAAATTATTAATTAACTTATTATTAGAGCCATTATATAAATAGATGTCTTGATTCGCTCGGAAGAATTGCTGGATCACAATATTAAAAGTTCTATTTAAAATTAATTATCATCAAGTAAAGCTTCAACTCTTATCCTCTCAATTATTAATTAGAATTTTCCTCCAATAAATTCATTTTAAAATTATTTAATAGTTACACATGTATATTTAATATATATTTAAATATTTAATTATGAGGTTAAAATCTCAACAATCGATCAAGAATATATTTATAAGTATATATTTATATTAAAAACTTTCATATGGCAACTGGTTTGTATTATATTTTTAAATATCGAACAATACTACGATCTATTTTATGCTTTTCACATAAATAATTAAATAATAAAAATACATTTCAAAAATAAAATTAGTTTAAATAATAAATTCACATATTTTTTTCCGGTCTCTAACTTTCAGTTTATGATTATAAAAATAATTTTCATACTTGAGATCAGTGTATGTCTATATATCTACATTATTCTGCATTTAATCAATTAATAATACGCAAAAGTTAATAAAAAAAAAAAAATATCGATACAATACAAGGAATGTTTTTAACTATTTCAATTGATATAGTACCAAGATCTAAAAAAAATATTATAACTAGATATTTTTTTAGTAAAGTAAGTATGAAATTACACTATCTATTTTTTTAGAATATACTATGGCCATTTTTTTTTTTTTTTTTTAATTATCAGTAACGTTAAACGTAAAATATTTACAAACATTTAATTTTAATAATTTTATAATTTTGTTTATAAATTTATACCTTTATAATATAATCAATCGCGTTACTAAGGCCAAAAGGGCGTACCTCAATATCTACGCGCTTTTGGCTCTGCAGAGCCAAAAAGGTATGTAAAAAAATTTTTTTTTACTCCAACTAATCTAAAAATGTTTGTAATATTTAAATCTGTAAGAAAAGTGAATAAAAAAATTTTTTTATTCACTTTTCTTACAGATCTGAATGTTGTAAATTTTTTTAAGTTGGTTGGAGAAAAAAAAATTTTTTTATACGCTCTAAATGTTGAGATGCACCCTTTTGGCATTAGTAACGCGAAATAACAAGGGGTTAAGGAAATACTAATTTTAAACTGGAGATAATGCACTGTTGGTTATCGATTTTAGACTCGCACGATCAAAATAAATTTAATCAAAATAAATTAATAATAATAATTTTAAAATAACAAAGTATCACATCAATTTTAAAAACTGACTCTATAATATTGTGCGTTAAATTAAAAAAAAAAAATAAATAAAAATAAAAAATAAATCCTGATATGAATTAATATTAAGTTAATATATTAAAGTTTTGTAGGACCTCGTGGTTTGGCCAGAGTTCGACGTCGAGCTAATTCGGACATAACAACTGGCCCAATGTGCGGCGATCTTGGACTATTCGACATTGCTTTGTAAGTCTCTGCTACTGCAGTCTGAAAATAAATCAATAAAATAGTTATTTTTTTTTTTTCTTGCAAGCTCATGAAAGTTATAAAGAAAAAAATCCTCTAGGACACTGGTATTGATCAGTAAAACACTGCTCGCCTAAAGAGATTATAATCTATGAGTATAAAACCCTACGGGGGAGAGTCGAGGTACTCTCAATATATATTCCATTTCAATAATTAATTTTTAAACTTAATTTAAGTAATTTATTTTATTTTATTGAAAAGATTGAATAAAGCACCTTGAGACTCAATGGATCGGTTACAGTTTCAGGCAAGAATTTTTGCGGAAGACGATGACGATTTGCGATCCACGAGTATTTTAAAATAGCCGCAGCTGTTGGTCTCCTGTGTGGATCGATATGTAGCATTCTGAGAACAAGGTCTTTAGCTTCGGTGGATATATGTGTCCAGATACCGTTATCAACATTCACAAAACCGAGTCCAATGCGATTTAATATGTCACTTGCGGTATCTCCTGGACTATTTGGAAATGGAGTACATCTATAAAAAAATTATAAAAAGTTATTAATTTTACTCAATATTTTTTTTTTTCAAATAGTTATTAGATTTCTATTAAAAATGATACTGAAATCAGTTGACGCATAATTTTTTAGTTTTATCAAATAAAATATTACTAAAAATTAATTTCAACAAAATTTCTATTAATAATTAAAAAAAAAATTTTTTATCATTATTTTTAATTTAAAAAACAATTTTTTCGATTTTTACTGGTGGAATTTTTTAAAAGATTTTTTTTTTGTCGTAATTTTCAAATTAAAAACAATTTTTGAAATTTTTACAAGTGAAATTTTTTTTTTGTCACAATTTTTGATTTATAAAAACTTATAAAGGTTAAAATTATTGAAATTTATAATAATTAAATTAAATGTAAAAATTAATAAAGATAATAAAATTTTTTTATTTCAGTATCATCAAAAAAAATTTTTTTTTAATGTTTGTAATAAAAAAAAAATCAAGTTAATAGCTAATAATGACAAGCATATCTATTACCCCTCATAAATAAATAATTAAACTCACCCGGCCAACATTATGTATAACAAGACCCCAAGAGACCATATATCACAAGCAGCATCATAACCCTGACGTTTAAGGACTTCAGGCGCTACAAAATTAGCTGTGTAACAGGGTGTCATCAATAAACCATTCTCAGCCCTGAGTTGCTTGGCAAATCCTAAGTCACAAATACACAGCGTGCTTGGATCCCCGCCTGGCTTGGCATACAAGATATTTGAGGGCTTCAAATCCCGGTGAACCACCCCGTTCTCGTGTAAATAATTAACAACACTGGTGATAGTATAAATAACCTCAGCAGCTTCGCGCTCCGAAAAATTGCGTCGTTGTATCAAGCGATTCAGCAGCTCTCCGCCTCTCAGCAGTTCCAGGACTAGATAGACCCGCCGTTCGTCCTCGTGCACAGCGCGCAGAGAGACAATGTGCGGATGACGGCCGTACCGAAGTAGAATTTCTATTTCTTCAGTCGGGTCTCGTTTAATCTTCTCGATGACCTTCACAGCGTACTCTATTTTAGTAATTTTGTGCACGGCACGGTAAACAGTGCTGTAACTCCCGTTGCCGATTTCTTCTTTTATCTCGTACTCGTCGCGAATTGGAGTGCGACTCACGTAGGTGGGAAACGCATTCCCGATGTTCTCGCAGCTCATTATCTCTGGACTCTTGGGGTTTTCCTCCAGCAGACCTGGAGCTACAAAACTGAATCCGCGGAACAATTCATGGGCGTTTGCACTCGGTGGAAGACCTGGCGAGTCTCGCGGTGTTTTACAAGTAAATTCGCTGTCGAAGCAAAATGCATCGTCCTCGCGACTCACCGCTGGCTTGAAAGGCGGTACTACTTCTTTTCGATACAAAGCCTCCCAGTCGATCGACGAAAAAAATGGGTGACTTTTTATTTCTTCGACTCCGTCTGAAAAAATAAATTTTTTTTTTTCTTTTTTTTTTGTGAGAAGAAAAATAATTTATCGAGTGTCAATAGACTTATAGACTTAGCAAGTCTCTGGGGTAGATAAAGTAATAAATAAAAATAAATAATTAATATTACTGCTCCCAATCCGGTTTGCTGGATTTCTTTTGAAGAGGACACGCAAAAGTGCTTGGGCGTCTTGAGATATATTGTAGGGCATTCCAAGCTTAGCTTTTAGAATTTGAGTCATTGTTTCTTTTCGATTTACTCCTTGGAATGGCAGTGCTCCAGTTAGCATTTCAAACTGAAAAATAAATTTATATAATGAAGAGAATAAAATTAATTTTGTCTCCGTAATATTTTGATATAAAATTGATTATTACCATTAAGACACCAAAGCTCCACCAGTCAGCAGCAAATGAATGTCCTTGACGATTAACAACTTCTGGTGCCATGTATTCAATAGTTCCACAAAATGAGTACGAGGTTTTAGTGTCATCTAATGGCTGCTTGCTTAATCCAAAATCAGTTAAAGACATGTGTCCATCGGCGTCTAATAGAATACTGTAATAAAAAATTTATTCATTAGCTAAATGTTGAACTAATTGATTAAACATTAAATGTAAAAGTTAAAATTACTTTTCAGGTTTTAAGTCTCTATAAATTATCCCAAGTTTGTGAATATGATCTAATGCTAGTGCTAATTCAGCTAAATAAAATTTGACATCTTCTTCAGTAAACATTACCTGAAAAAAATCAAATAATTTTTATTATTAATGTCGTGAGAATTTTTTTTTTTTTTTTTTAGTTTAAAAGTAAAAAATTAATTAGTTTTAGTTACCTCTTTGGACAGACGTGAAAAAAGATCACCACCTCTCAAAAAATCGAGGATTAAATATAATTTACCTTCTGTTTGAAAGGCATAGTGTAAACGGACAATAAATGGGTGTTCAACATCTACTAGAATATTTCTTTCCGTTTTAGTTCTGACCCTATCTCGCACTGAAATAAATAAATCAATAGATAATTTTAATTTTGTACAGGGAAGAAATAAAAAAATTTAGTTAATTTTTTTTTGTAAAATATAAATAAAAAATTATTTATAAAAAATAAAATATAATGAAAAATTATTTTAAAAAAATTATTATAAAAAATAACAAATAATTGTATAAAAATAAATTAAAATAAAAAAATTTTGATAGCAAAAAAATTTTTTTATAAAAAAAAAAAATAACAAGAAAATTAAACTATTTATTTCTAAACATGAAAACTGCTCATAAGAAATAATTGTCAGGCGTAAGTTATTTTTAGTATCATTATATTAATAAAAGCGATGAATAATAAAAATAAAAATAAACTTAGTTACCTTTAAGTGTTGCTTTTTTCAAAACTTTCATAGCATACAAAGTTCCTTTATCTTTCCCAACAACTTTCCTGACTAAAAAAACTTTTCCGAAAGAGCCCTGACCGAGAACTTTAAGAAGATCGAAGTGACTTGGATCAGCCTTTTCATGGCCATCTCTCACTAGCTCGCAGACTTCAATCTCATGCGAATCAACAACACACCCATTAACATTTGAGTTGACAGCACAAGCGGCACTGTTAATTGACGATGATGAATGATTATTATCCATATCAATGTTGAATTGTGCCATAGCTGATATTGATAGTGGGTGATTGTCTGTTGGATCTACATCAGGTGTTTGCTGTGGCGTGAATAATCATAACAATTCAAATTAATAATTCATTATTTGTGACAGCTGTAGTAATTATAAAACCAAATAAAAAAAAAGAATGAATGAATATTGATTAATTGTAATTGTAATTGTAATTGTGATTGTAATGGTTGTAAATTACCTGCTCGGAAACATGCTGTTGATTCCAAGGTACTGTTAAGTTTGCTAATGGCATTATAGTGTTAAATATTTATTTATAAACGAGCAACAATGAACATCTGTGATAAATGGTAATTTAAGAGCTTGTTTTGTTTGTATTGACATTAGAACAACTTCAAACACTGGAGGTATATGATTTATAAAAGATTTGCTCAATTTTAAAAAAAATTTTTTTTTTTATTATTATTGTTGTTATTTTTTTTTTTTTTTTGGAGTTAGAAATTTACCGGAAGATTTTTTTATGATAATATATGTAACTTGTAATGATTTTTTAATTGCACCGAGTGGGTTTAGTGCAGTAGTTTCACTACTGGTAACAGGTGAATAAAAAATTTCGTCGAGGAAAACCGTAGAACCGGAACTGCGGTGATACTATTACTGACGTCAAAGGTTTTCTCACATATGTGATAGGCGATGTGCGTTAAATCATAATAATGATAATAGTAGCACTAGGTGGGATTGAATGTATCAATGAATATAAGTTGAGTTAGTTTACAGACTTATCTTCAAGTGACAGTCGGTAGGAAACATTTCTTCTTTGTTGATTTTATTATATCAACAGTAGAAAATCCTGTAATGTAAAACTAGACTAGAAATTTGAATTGCGCGCCACGCGCGCGCATTAATTTTAACCAATAACAAATCATGGCATGTTTTTTGCCAATTTCGACCTTTGACTAACTTCAAGACTATCATTCATGTATTTTAATTTAGAAGATTAAATTATTAAGAAAAAATGTAATTAAAAAGTTTTACATGTGAAAATTAATAAAAATTACAAGTGAAAATTTTTAGAAGCATTTTTTTACTGTAATTAATTTATTAAAAAAATTTTTTAAATTAACAGCTGACCGCTAATTTCAGTATTATGTTAAAAACATATGTTTAAAAATTGCAATTTTAACTATAGCAAAAATTGTACATATTTTTCCAAAAAATAATTGTGAAAATAAATTATAGCAAAAAAAATTATTAAAGAATTATATAAATGGACTTATATAAATAATAATAAATTAAAAATGCAATTTTTTAAAACAAATTTTTTTGTTAAAAAAAAATTAAAATATTGTCAAGTGACAGCTAACTTTAATGTCATAATTTTTTTTTATGAAATGTAAAATATACAATTTTTAAATTGCAGAAATTGCTAATTTTAATTAGCAGACATCTGTCATTGTTGTGTAGATATTTTTATAACAATTGAATTGAAATTACTACTAAGAAGAAATTTTTTAATTAATTACATCACTAATTTTTTGATAAATCTACAAGTGGAATTTTTTAGAAAATTTATTTTTTTTTTTTTTTAATCCAAGAAATCATCAGATGTCAGCTGATTTCAGTGTCATTTAAAAAATTATGTTTGAAGAATTTAAATTCATTATATATATTATATATTAGCAGGTAGGTATATATCATCAACTGCACATGATTCAGATGGTAAGAAACTTTTCGTAACTTACAAAAGAGCTCAGGTTTTACGGATTTCACGTGCTTGTAACAAAAATAGTGAGCTAAAAATATAAAATAATTATTTAAAAAAGTATTGATTTACAAATTTAATTCAATTTTTAAAGTGATAAATGCGTATTACCTCTAATTTTATATAAATAATTTAAGCTAACACGCATCCGTATACCGCTGGGCTTAACCAAAAAAACTAAATTATCTCGATGTAAAATTTTTCAAAAATCAATTTTAAATTTATTGAATTTTTTGTATGATATTTTAATTGTTTACTGTGATAACTGTTGAGATGTATCGATTGTTAAAAATTCCCCAAATTCATTTGATCAGTGTGGGCAATTCATCGCAAGTTTATTATAATTCAGCGATTAAATTATGTTCTTACTGCAGGCTAGATCATTCTACTCAATCAACAAGTATGATTTTCATTTTAATTATTTATTATTTACTTTTTTTTTATCAATTTTAATTCATGGCAGTTAAAACAGCTGACAGTTGACGATTAGTAAATTTTTATTTAATACAATTGTTTTGTTAAAAAATAAAGTATAAGTCAATTTAAAAATTTTTGTAATGAATTTTAAAAAACCGGAGATTTTAATAATAATTGATTTTGAAAAATTATGTCAGCTATTATCACTGTTAATGATAATACTAAAGATAGCCAACGTCTTTGATTTTTTTTTTATTTATTAAATTAGAACTAAAAAAAATTGCATTTATTTTTTTTAAGTTTTATAAAAATAAAATTTTTTTTTAATGAAAAATTCCACCTGTAGAAATAAAAAAAAAAAAAAAACACTTAAAAAATATTTAAAAATATTTATAACTTGAAAAAAAAATTTTTTTTAAATATTTATTTATAATAATTGATTTGTTATAAAAATTTCAAAAGTTGCTAGATGTCTGTTAATTTTAATTAACTGTATTATGAATCATTGATGTTGTAATTGATATGAAAATTAAGTTAGCCGACATCTAAAAATTTTAAGAATTTTTTTTACTAAAAAAATGACTACAAAATAATTAAAAAAAAAACTCAAAAAATTAAAAATGTCGGCTAACTTTAGTATTATGTAGTTATTTCATTTTTTAAATTATAAATATTAATATTAAAATTTTTTGCTACATAATTAATTGTTTATTTTTCTAAAAAAAGGAATTTTACAAATGCGACTTCAGTCGACGATAAATACTGTATTAGTACCATCAATACCAGCCAAAGTTAAACGTAAGCCGAAAAAATATACAGAATTATTAGAAGGTAATTTGAATAATGAGAAATTAAAAATTTAAATATTAAAGTATCTATATTTATTGTTTAATTTCAGTCACAGACAATAATGTGAATAATCGAAAAGCGGCAATTCGTAAAATGAATGCTTCATATTTATCATTATTAGTTGATAAAAATGGAAATAAACAATCGATGCGATATGATGAAAATCCAATTTTACTCTTGAATACACCGATAGATATAAATCATGATCATCGAATTCAAGTAAAATACCAGATTAATAAAAATTAATCTTATCTATTTTTCTAAACAATAATTTTAATTTTTTTTTTTTTTTTTTTTTTTTTGAATAATTTATTACAGCTTAGCGATGTAGATAATAACCACGACGAACTAGGAATAATGGAAGATTTACAATCATCTGGAATTTCAGACTCAGCTTCGTTAATTAAAAATATTTCTACTTTAGACGCAATACCGGAAGAGCACCTAAAAAATGAATTTGAAGATGAAGAAAATGAAGAAGGGATACTTCAAAGTTCAAAGTAAATATAATTATAATTTTACCGGAGTGCTTATACTTAATAAATGTAATTGAACTTAATTTAAAAAAAATTACAATTTACAGAACTAACAAACGTAAGTTGAAAACACTCCAAAAAGAATTAAGATTGAAGAAAGAGTTGGGCAAGTGGAAAATCGCTAAGAATCAAAATGAGCTGGAAAGTACAGTGCGGGCATTGAAGGCATACTTGAATGTTTGTCTCAATTGTAATATGATGGGTCGTGCATATCATACAGTAATGTACTATAGAAATAAATCGCCTAAGAATCACAAAAAAGTACGCGAAATTTCAATTTATAATATTTTGCTGCAAGCTTATGCGTCTCGAGGTCAGTATCCGAAAGTTCATGACTTGATGGAACTTATAAGAAAAGACCAATTGGTACCTAATACACAAACTTATGCCGCAGTCTATGAGTGCTTTGGAAATATACATGTTAATCTACATAAAATGCGTGAGTATTGCCTTTATTAGGGATCATTCTGGTTCTAAAGTTAAAAAAAAATTAATCATATAATATATAATATAGTTGCAGTGGTCCAATCACTTGAAAATTTGGACACAGTACTTTCAGATATATTTACTTTTGAAAAATGTAAAAAAAAAGATAATAATTTTTTCAAAATTTACAAACCAGAATGATTTTATAATAATAAATTTGATGCTAATGTTTATCATAAATTTTTTTTTATTATTGCAGAATTTTTAAACAAAATATATGAAAAAATGAAGAAGAATAACATAACTTTTGACCAAGTATTAAAGGAATCAAGAACGAAAGTGAATCAGTATATGAATGTGCTCAGAGGAATTTCATTGATAGATCCAAATTTTGCATCAAAAATAGATATTGAAAATGAAGCTTACAGTTGTCAATTGGTGAAAAAAATTATACCAGAGACTGCTAGTCACAATAGTCCTGCGAAAGGTTTGATGGACCTACCTGACTTGATAGACAGATTTTCCAGGCAAGTTAAATCTGAAATGGATGGTCATGTTGTAATTGAAAGTATTGCGAAGATTGACAACACTCATTCAACGGTATCATCTTACGTAAGTAATTATTTGATTACTATAAAGTCATTTTTTTTTTTTTTTTTATTTACATGAAGAAATAAATAAGGATAATTTTGAAATAAAATATTTGTATTGATACAGAGAAAAGAAATCCAAAAGCTTGAAGAAAATTGGAGAAACGACATATCTTCTGCCTTTGATCGTGATTTAAAGGCTTTAAAAAAGAAAGAACATCATGCTGTTCCAAATGAAATGGTTCTGTACCCATATTTGTGTGTACTAAACAAAGAAGAATATGTAAATGCGATTATGCACGAAATTCGTAAGCTAGCAAATGGGTCAGAGTCCTTTAGCCCGTCTTTTACTTTGCTCCGTAAGCGATTAGGCAAATTCATCAACGACAAATATGACGTATGTAAAATTTAAAATTTTTAAATTATTATGGCACCCGGGGTACCATAGAAATGATGAAAAAAAATTTTTTTTTTTCAAATTTGAAATTAACTTTGATCAAAATTTTTGGAATTTGAAATTTGTGATAATTTCTTAATTTAATTAAAAAAATTTTTCATCGGCTCCTCATGCAACAATGCCATAAAATGTTGATAATTTTTTTATTTTACAGATTTTAATAAAAAAACAATGTAAATATCCCGAACTTATGGGTAATGTATATTCAAAGTATGGTCAATGGTACTTGAATTATACAAATGGACAAAACAGTCGTGAGAATTGGCAAAAAATATCTCAAGAAATATCGCCGAATTTCAGTCTTGAGTTGGAATTATCTCAATGGCCAACTAATTTAAGTCGTCAGATTGGAAAATTTTTATACAAAATAATTCTTAACGACGTTAAAATAGACACAAATAGCACAAGATCAGACCGCGAGTCGCAAGATTTACGTCCTGCATTTTACATAGTATGGAGACACAACAACCGCAAGCATTTGGTAAAGGAAGTAAAACCGCACCCGACATTAGCTAAAATTTATCGAGGGTCAAATCCGGAGACGCTGAGTTTCGAGACAAATTTATTACCATCGGAATGCCCGCCTCGTCCATGGTCATCAATACGCAGTGGTGGTTATCTGCTGCTCAAGTCAGATGTGATTCGAGTTCCTTTGTTCGCAATTGAACAGTTGAAACGCTTGGAAGTAACGCCGCCGAGACAACTGTGGCCTGCTCTGGACTGTCTGAATCAGCTGGGGTCAATTCCTTGGAATATCAACAAGCCAGTTCTCGACCTGGCGATTAAAATATTTCGGGACGGAGGTTCTGTTAAATTAAACGTGCCTCAACCGCCATCGGTACTAGGTTCGGGGCCTCTACTGCACCCAGACTCCACTCCGCATGAAAGAATTAATTCCCGGAGAGCTCAGATAGAACTTAATCGTAAGAAAAGCGAGATGTATTCCTTGTGGTGCGATGCGCACTATCGTCTGTCTCTAGCTAATCATTTTCGGGATAAAATTTTCTGGTTACCACACAACATGGACTTTCGAGGACGTGTCTATCCAGTACCTCCACATCTAAGTCACCTGGGCTCCGATTTAGCTCGGTCGATCATGATGTTCGCATTGGGAAAACCACTGGGTCCACGAGGCCTTGATTGGCTGAAGATACACACCATTAATTTAACGGGATTCAAAAAACGTGAATCAATTGCTGAGAGACTGCGATATGCCAATGAAATTTTAGACAAAATTATTGACAGCGCCGAAAAACCACTGGATGGTGAAATGTGGTGGGCGACCAGTGATGAGCCCTGGCAAACTCTCGCTTCTTGCATGGAAGTAGCTGCTGCGTTGAAGACGCCTAATCCTGAAGAATATGTTTGTAGGTTTCCCATTCATCAGGATGGAAGTTGTAATGGGCTCCAGCACTACGCAGCGTTGGGGAGAGATCAAATTGGAGCTGAAAGTGTCAATTTGTACCCGAGTGATAAACCGCAAGATGTTTATAGTAATGTAGCGGCTATGGTTGATAAACTCCGGGCCGCTGATGCAGAGAAAGGTTTAGAAATAGCTCAAATTTTAGAGGGCTTTGTTAAGAGAAAAATTATTAAGCAAACTGTTATGACCACGGTCTATGGTGTCACCAAATTTGGCGCTCGGTTGCAGATTGCTCGTCAGCTAAAAGGTTTGTTTTTATCATTTTTTTGATACGGTAAATGCACCAATTATTGACCAATTAAGGTTTTTTTTTTTTTTTTTTTTTTTTAATAACAAAAATTTAAAAATTAATTGTAATATAATGTCGCGTTACTGATGCCATAAGGGCGTATAAAAAAAAATCCTATTTTTTTTTAAGTCCAAAAAAAATTTTTAATTTGGAGAAAAATTTTTTTTTTTTGCATTTCTTCACGTTTTATGAAAAAATGCGTTGATTCCCGAAAAAAAAAATTTTTATACGCCCTTATGGCATCCGAGGTGGGCCCCGGGAGCCATAAGGGCGTAAAAAAAATTTTTTTTTTCGGGAATCAATCTATTTTTACCTGAAATGTCGAGAAATACAAAAAAAAAATTTTTTTTTTGAAAATTTAATTTTTTTTCTAAGTCTAAAAAAAATTTTTAGTTTGGAAAAAAATTTTTTTTCTGCATTTCTGCACATTTCATGCAAAAATACGTTGATATAACTCTAAAATATTTATTTTAGAAAATTTTAGATTGTACAAAAATATATTTATATATTTTTCTTTTATTTATAGACCTCGATGATTATCCACAAGATAAAGTTTGGCCAGGTAGTTTGTACTTGGCACAAAAAACCTTTGAAAGTTTAAGAACAATGTTCGAAAGTGCAAGACAAATTCAAGATTGGTTCACTGATTGCGCTCAAGTAATAACGACGATTAATGGAAAAAATATGGAATGGGTTACTCCTTTGGGATTGCCTGTGATTCAACCCTACAGCAAAATACTTCCTACAAGGAATAAATTCACGGATATCGCGACTGATTTACTTCTGTTAGTATCACTTGTTAGTAATCTGTTCAATTAAATAATTATAAATAGATTTTTTTTTTTATTCTTTCAACAGAAAACCAAATACGTCAAAACAAAAAAACGCATTCGCTCCGAATTTTATCCATTCATTGGATTCATGTCATATGATGTTAACGAGTTTGAATTGCGAACACACTGGAATATCTTTTGTATCAGTCCATGATTGCTATTGGACTCATCCTTGCAGCGTCGAAATCATGAACAGGGTAAATGATTTTAATAACTCAAAATAATTAATATTTGTAACTTAATATAATTATTTTATTTTAATTTATTACGCAGATTTGTCGCGAACAGTTTGTAGCTCTACATTCAGAACCAATTCTTAGGGACTTGTCAAAATATTTCATTGATAAATTCACTTGTGATGAAAAGTAAGTGCTTTAGTTTTGTATCATTAAAAAAATTTTTCAATTAATTAATTAATATTGACGTGATTACAGGAAAATTGACGCGGATAATCTTGAAGAAATTTTATCGAAAGAAAAATTATATCGTACATTATCTAATGTTCCAAAAAGAGGAACATTCGACCTTAAAAAAGTTTTAGATTCAACTTATTTCTTCTGCTGATTAAATTCACAGATTGATAAATCTAAAATGTTTTTTATATTATTATTGACATAACAGTCATTAACATAAATTTGTATTATGTATGTAAATATTATAAATTTTTTTATTATATCATGCTGTTTTTATAGTTATATTAAATTTTGAATTTTAAAACAAAAATATTTTTATGCAGTGATTTTTTATTTTAAGGGATTAGAGGTAGTTAAAATTTTCAAAAAATCGATTTTTTTTTTTTACATTTTCTTTAAGTGTAATAAGGTAAAAGCCCCAATTATTAACAGGGGTCTAAATATTGAACTTTTTTTAGTAAATTCAACAATATTAAATGATCTAGATTTATTTATTAGAGCTAAATTTTATATTTCTATATGAAATTTTATGGGCTCATTTTCATTTTAGAAAAATTTTGATTTTCGTACATTTTATGAAAATAATTTTCGAGATGTAACAGATAGATAAAATCTATCAAATTTATGTTAAAATTCATATAGTCTTCAATTTGAGTTCAATTTTTCGTCGCCTTTTGATACTTTTTTTAATTCATTTCACAGTTGGGAAAATTAAAAAAAAATCAAGAATAAATTAATTTTTACATTTTATCATCAAATGACTTTTATCTGTTACAAATTCTATTTTTTTGGTAGAAGTCTTTAAATATTTATTTGTTGTAGCCTCATATCGTTATTTGAAAAAATATAATAAAAAATAAATTTTACAAATTTTACAATTGGGAAAAATAACAATGTAATAATATTTAAGAAAAAAAAAAAATGGGAATTAAATGGTACATTAATCTAAAATAAAAAAACAATTTATTAACGATATTAATTACAATAGTATATTTCTTCATGTGAAAAGCAATATTTTGTTTTTATTCATTTACTTTTTTACATATATCATCATTCCTTTCTTCTTTATCTCCATATAAACCTATCAATTGTTATAATCATAAAAGTAAACGATAAAATAATAATAATAATAATAATAATATAGTAATAGTTACTTGAATGAATCACAATGATTAATGAATTAAAAATCATTGCGAATAAAATAACCAGTCATTCATTCATCCTCATCGGATGTTAAATCTTCTCACAATTACGTTTACACAAATATTTATATTTTATTTATTCATTTTATATATTTATATATATATTTGTTTTTTTATTTATTTATTTATATATTTATAATTATTTATCAGATTAATTTGTTCAGGATATAGCGTTACGATATCTGAATACCTGTTCTTTTCTTCGTAAACTCATATCGCTTACAATCAGTGTCCTTAAATTATTTAATTAACTTAACTTATTAATTAACTTAAATTTAATTAATTAAACTTACTCGTTACTCTTTACAATAATTATCAATCATTCTCATATTTAGTCTAACAAAAATGTCGAACCACTTCAAGAAAAAAAAAAAAATATTCTACTTACAAACTTACTCTTACAAATAATAAATCAGTTATTAATAATTATTTAATCAACTAAATCACTGTACAAAAAAAAATGAACTGAAGAAATAAAAATTAAAAAAAAAAAAAAAACACTGTTCATAAATCAATTAATTAATTAATTTAAAGCGATAATTAAAAAGTGTTTCCTCACAGTCCTGATTAATAGTTAATAATTAATTATTAATTTATACATATATCATTAACACACATTAAATATGTTCTTTAATTAATTTTAGCAATTTTTTTCCATGATTTTATTTTAATTAAATTGCCTAAAATTTTTCTAAGCAACAAAAAAAAAATTAAAAAAAAAAAACGGACGGCTACGTGGAGTACGACGTCCCCGTAAAATAATTACGTTTATTTTTTATTTTATTTATTAATTATTTATCTTTACATTACTAAAATAAATTCAACGTCGATCGAATAATACTTAAACGATATTTCAATAAGAGAAATGTCTTATACGTCATCGATTCGATAGTATATATCACATATTTCAAGGATAACACCTCGAATGCATTCACTATTATTATTATCCAATAAATTTTAAATATTTATGACAATAATAATAATAATGATAATCATTTATTTTACTCAATCCATTTTTTGTTCTTAAAATTCTATATGTAACTTTATTTACTAATATATATAGATTTTATTAATTCATTATTTAGCTTCTTCCAATTCTGCTTATGATACGATACGATTAGGATTATTTATTTTATTAATAACAGACTAAAGGTGGAGGAAAAAATGATATAATGATAATTATTATTTTTATAGATATTTAAAATTGTGACTTAATTATTTATTGTTATGTCACTCGTGTCGCAATTACTTTTATTCGGCGATTATTTATTAATTAATATAATGATTCAAGGGCATCCTCAGACTCGTCATTTCTTCTTTGAATCAAATAGCGCATCACGATTTTATTGGTGTATTGTTGAATTATTAAAGCGGATTAATTAATAAAATGATACAATATTTGTAAATTTTTTAAAGGAGAAATTGCCAAAAAAATTACATGTAAGAATTAATTGAAGAATGCGGAAATTAACTCAGCTAAATTTTAGGGTTGCAGTCAATTAGTCAGACTGACTATATTTTGAATTAATAAATTACTAGAACTTGGAGAGTTAATATAAAATGTAATTTAAAATAATTAATTTTACAAATTTTTAAATTTCCGAAAAATATAATTTTAAATAAAGGCAAAAACTGAAGCTATATTAATAGAATTTTTCAAAGTTAGTCTCAATTTAAAAAAAAAAAAAAAAAAAATATGCTAAAATAAATGAACAGACGAACACTCATTTAGCCGAAAAATTTAAATATATCGCGTTACTGATGCCATAAAAGCGTATAATAAAAATTCTATTTTTTTTTCTAAGTCCAAAAAAAATTTTTAGTTTGGAAAAAAATTTTTTTTTGCATTTCTTCACGTTTCATAAAAAAATACGTTGATTTATGAGAAAAAATTTTTTTATACGCTTTTATGGCATCCGAGGTGGGTCCGAAAATGACGTCACATTAGCAGAGTTTTTAATATTTTTTTTTTTTTTCAAATTTTGAGCAATCCCTTATTAAACATGTATCTTTAAGACAGTAATAAAAATAAAATAAGAATAAAATATTTTATTTTTTCTATTAAAAAAAAAAAATTGTTGAAAATTTTCCGAAGAGAACCCATGTAACCCCTTAAGCTAATGCATTTTATAAACTTTTAATTGATCGGAATTTAAACTTTTCTAGAATTTTAACAATTCGAAATGTTGTCGATCTGACTAGTTGACCGTAACCTAAATTTTAATAGAATAATAACTAAAATTACCGGATTTTAGAATTTAAAATTGAAGCTTTTCAAAATGCCCTTAATCGAACAATATAATTAAAATTTTTATATAAAAAAAAAAAATCCTTTACTGCGTCAGAATTTATTTATAAAAATTTAGCGGCAAAGGCATCTCGTGACTATTGTGGTAAATTTATTTATTTATTTGTTTTTATCTAGATTTATTCTCTGAATAGATGAATAAATAGCGATTGAATTTATATTTTTAATCATCTTACTACTTTTTTATTTCATCTAATCATTACTTTAATCTATAATCAGTACCATGGACGTTAGAACGATGATTTAATTTATTTATTTATTTAATTATTATTATTTATATTTAGTAATACGATAGCGGCTGATACTAAGGAAAATTTAACTGTACGTCTACGCTGTCGTATGCATTTAATATTTATAATAATTACTTTAATGCAGAAAATATTTATTTTATAACTTTATTTACTTTAACTGCAGAAATTTACTTTTTTAAATTTAACTTTTTTTTTTGTTATATAATTATTATTTATTAATCTAGTCACTTGTTTATTCATTACGAAACTATATTTTGGAAATTGTACGCGATACGGATATTTTTTTATTTTTTTATTTTTTTATTGATATTTTTAAGTAAATGCTGGCAAAATTGTATGAAACTAATTTTTTTTTTTTTTTTCATTTGAATATATATTTATTTATTTACTTAATATTTTTTAATTATATCTTTGCAATTTGTTTTATAGTTTGTGTTGCCATTCCCCCACCGGTGGAAGGAAAAAAAAATTTAATTAAAAATTTTTTTTTCTGTTCTAACTATCAATTATTGGTAATTAGTCAACTCGGCATATAACGAAGCACGTTAACACGCTCGCGAGGCAGAATTGGAAATTTTGAGCGTTAAAAATAATAAAACAAACCAAAATATATTCTATTTTAATTATTAATTTTTTATGACATCAATTGTTATAATTTTATTTCAAATTAATTAAATAAATAAATTTAAACTTGTAACTAAAATCTGTACAAAAATTTTTGATACAAAAAAATAATATCGCTACGTAAATGGCAAATAATGCTTATAAAAGAAAAAAAAAAAATAAATAGTCGCGTTAAATAAAGAAAAATAAAAAAGAATCAGCCAATTATCACATGATCGAAACTTTACAATTAAAAAAAAAAAAAAAAAAAATGTTACCGATAAAAAAGGATTATTAATTAAAATAGAATATCGTCGAGTGAAAATGAAATACATGATTGGAGTTAATTTAAAACGGAGCTACTCTAATAGTAGAGAGTTGGAAAGAGAGCAGAATCGTATCGTCTAAAATCAGCTTTCCAGGCCTAACATCTTGAAGATATTTTAAAATTTTATAATAAGTATAAGTATAAGCAACTTTAAAACACTTATTATTTATTGTTGATGATGAAAATAAATTTAATAGCCGTCCTCGGACGGTTGGTTTGTTGATGAGGTTGTTGACAGTGTTGTCGGTTGCTGATGCACTTGGGCCGGATTTAATGGGTCTGATTGCTGATTTAGTATCATTGAAGCAGAATTATAGGATTGCTATTTTTTCGTAGGCGTACCACGCTGTGTAAGGCCTTCGAAACGTTTAAATGTATAATTTATGAAGACCCAGTCTTTGTATATCACCTCTCCGTCCTGGGGCAGTGGTGCTGAAGCTGAAACAAATATATTTTATTATATATTTATCTCTAATAAAATGAAATTTATTTTGCTGATAAGTACACTGAGAAAAAAAATTAATTTAAAAATAATTTTTGACAACTTTGATTTCTTAGCTGGAAAACTCAAAATTTTTTTTACAGTAATTTTCTAGTTAAAAAAATTGGGTAATTATTTACAAGTTGGGTCAAATGTATTTTTGGCCATATCTAGGTGAAAAATTAACATTTTTTCATGAAAAAATTAATATTTCAATAGCTTTTTTGCCTTCAAAAATTAGAAAAATTTTAATTTATTTAAAAAAAAAATATATCAAAATTTTCAAAAAAAAATTTCGTTCAAATAAATAAAAATTAAAATGTCAGACTCTATTTGTAAATAATTACCAAAAATAGTTTTCTTAAAATTGTATTTTTTCCAAATCAAAAAACCTTTTTTTTCAACAAGAAAAATGTGAAAAAAAAAAAAAAATTTTTTTTTTTTTTAAATTATTTACTTAAGTGGCTTTAACCACTTGGTCCTGGGCGACGGATAAAAAAAATTTTTTATTTCTTCAATTAATAAATAAAATTATTGAAAATTTTCAACAAATTAATTTTTTGTCACAACAATGCCCATTTTTTTTTAAAAAGAAATTTTTTCTTTCAATACAATGTACCAATTATTGATTTCAAAAATTTGTAGTTTATATGAAATTAATTTTTAAAAAATTTCAGTGTCAAAAATAATTTCTTGTTAAATAAATAACTCGGTTATAAGTGACGTAAGGAAGAAGATAAATTTATTAAAGCTAATAATAATTGACAGACAAAAAAAAACAACTTACGTATTTCAAGTTTAACGTCAGGGAAATCATCAAAGTTAGATGTATCATCTATCGATTGGACTTCAACTGGTATCGCAGCGGGTCGTTCACGTATATGCTCCCAATCGACACCTCGGAAGAAAGGTGCTAATTTTAGTTCTTCAATACCTCTTTGAGATCCTTGAAAAAAAAAAAAAAAAAAATAGTAAAAGGTCAATAGGAATTATGTAAATGAATCTAATTTTATCTATTTAATTAAAAAGTGTACAAACACTATTAGAATGCAAATTGGAATTCAAATAAGTATAATTTAATTTACCTAATCTCCTGTCAGCTTCGCAACAGAATTTAATAATAGTATCTTTGGCCTCCTCGCTAATCGGCACTTCTGGTGGAAATATTAATGTCTCACGCCAATTCATTACTTTTCTATATGTTTCTTGTGGATTTTCACTGCAGAACGGAGGATAACCTGAAACATTTCAATGATTTTTACGTTAACATGTATCTTCCTTTTTTTGCTTCAAAAACTGCGTCAAATGCATTTTTAAAAATGAAAATCAAACGAAGCATTCAAAAGTTATAACACTGAAGTTGACAGATGTTAAAAATTTTTTGGAATTGTATAGCAATTAAATTATTGAAAAAAAAAAAATTTAATTAAAAAATTTCACATGTGAAAATTAATAAAAATTACAAGTGAAAATTTTTAGAAGCATTTTTTTTTGTAATTAATTTGTTAAAAAAATTTTTAAAATTGACAACTGACCGCTAAAACTTCAGTATTATTCAAAAGTTATATTTGTTTTTGTTTTTCGGTATTTTTTTTTAACATTGAAGTTGACAGATATTAAAAATTTTTTTAGAATTTTATAGCAATTAAATTATTAAAAAAAAATTTAATTAAAAAGTTTCACATGTGAAAATAAATAAAAATTACAAGTGAAAATTTTAAGAAGCGACTTTTTTTTGTGCTTTAAAAGTTATAGTTGCTTTTATAAATACATTTTGAGCTCGAAGAGCTAAAAATATGAAAAACCTTGCTTTAAGCTTGAAAAGCTTAAATATTAATCGAAAAACACATTTTAAGGCGCTTAAAATTCAAATTTAGCGGGAAGTTCTAGGTTTAGCCTGCGCGCGTAAAAAAACTGATTTCCAGATTTTTTTTAAGCAATATTTAAAATAGAGTGAATATAAGTTATATACTTCTTAGATAAATAAAATTGTAATTTTAAAAATAATTTTCTTTTTCATTAGATAAAATAATAATTATTTACCTATTAACATTTCATACATAATAACACCAAGAGACCAACAGTCACAAGCTGGCCCATATCCAGTCTGCAGGAAGACTTCTGGAGCAATATAATCGGGTGTTCCAACCGTACTGTACGCCAATGCTCGTCTATTTCTTTTCCAACTTTCAGCTCGTCTTTTACTGTCCATTGCACCACCACTGCCACTACCACATGACGTCACTAAAAATAAAAAGTAATTAATAAACCAACACCTGCATAGACCAAAAGTTGATTAATAATAATAATAAATATTTACTAAAGTCAGATGGTTTAGCTTGACTGAGATCCCTATAAAAATCAGTTCTGTGTGACTTTTTAAGTCCCGTACATAGGCCGAAATCCGATAATTTAATGTGACCCCGTGCATCAAGCAACAGGTTGTCTGGTTTAATATCTCTGTAATAATAAAACAATAAATATTTATATTTATATTAATAATTATTATTTAGACAGGAGTATAAATATTTATAAACATTACCTATGTATAAAACCTAATTTATGAATAGAATCAATAGCTAACGCCGTCTCGGATATATAAAATTGAGTGCACTCCTCTGAAAGTGTATCTTTCTTCATTAGAAGCGTCATCATGTCGCCTGTAACGGAAAAATATAAATAAAAAATAACGGATTTACTGTGTTGACTCATCTACTATCCTCAACTTTGTCACGTACTGCTTGTAAAGCCTTTTATTTATTCTCTTCGGTTTATTAATAATTAAATTTATTCATTTTCTTGTATTAAATAGAAGATTAAAGTATTAAAATAATAATAATAATTTTTTAATATTTATTAAAGTCTTTCCAATATTTTTATTTGACGTTATATTTATTGATAATTTAAATCGGGCGCTTACTTTCTTAAAAATTGACATTTTTATAGATTTAAGCTCATCCCGATGTTACACTCATCAAGAGCTTTCATTTGAGTACCCACATGCATTTTGATATATTTTTCATATATACATATATATAATATATATAAATATATGAAAAATTGATGTAGGTACTCAAATGAAAGATCTCGATGAGTGTAATGCCGAAGTGAGCTTATATTTTTAAAAACATCAATATTTCATAAGATAAAAGTCTTCTTAATTATGTTAAATTGCACTGTACTTTCTTAACAATTGACATTTTTAAAGATTTAAGCTCATCCCAATGTTATACTCATCAAGAGCTTTCATTTGAGTACCCACATGCATTTTTGATATATTTTATATATATATACATATATATAATATATATAAATATATAAAATATATGAAAAATTGATGTGGGTACTCAAATGAAAGGTCTTGATTAGTGTAACATCGGGATGAGCTTATATCTTTAAAAATGTCAATAGTTCACCAAATACAGGGTCATTTCTTAATTATTTATCTAGAGATAGAGGATTTTCAAATACAGCCTAAATATTTATCGTAATAAATTGACTATCGGTGAGAACAATATGAAATATTGAAGAGGCACAAATTCAAATCAAAACCTTTGCAATGATATTAAATTTCACTAAAAAAAACCAATTTTATCATATGACAATCCTGGATCTAAAATTTTTCTTATTCTCTTAATAATATAGATTATTTAAAATAATAATGATGATTACCTCCAGGTAAAAACTCCATTATCAAATATAAATTAATTGGATCTTGAAAACTGTAATACATTTTAACAACCCATTGGTGATCTGCTTCGACGAGTACATCTCTTTCAGCTCTTACGTGGGCAACTTGTTCTTTTTCAAGCATATCTGCTTTTCTTAATATTTTCATTGCGTAAACGTGACCGGTATCTTTTTTCTGCACTAGTCTTACCTATAAAATAAAATAAATAATTTAAATTAAAGGCTCTATAATTTAAAGTTAGAGAATAAAGAAGAAAATTTAAAGCGCATAAGGGTAGAGTAATGATTGATTATAATAATAGTATTGAAGAAAATAAAATAATAAAAAAAATAACCTCGCCAAAGGCACCACGACCGATGACCTTGAGTGGTTCAAAGTCTTCGACACCGAGTCTGGATCGCTTTAAGCGAAGAAATTCTGTTTCTTTTTGCGCATGCTGAAGCCTTTTCTCCTGTTTCTGCTGCTCGGATAAACCCTCATCTTTCAATGATTCCTCGAGTTTTGCTAGCCTTTGCTTGCGCTCAATATGTTGGGCTATTAAATTGCTGTAGTAGTTTTCTAATGTCACCTGTAAATAAAATATAAATAATATTTTACTTTAAACAAACTTTTAACTTATACATCATGTCAGATTATATTAATTAATCAATTTACATTTTTTTTTTTGGTAAACAGTTACAGTAATTGTTGTAATAAAACTTTATAAAGACAGAAATAACTCAAGAACCTTTTGGGTAATTAACTTAAGTTTTATTTGTTAAAAAAGGAAAAAATATTTGCCGGGTAATCAATCTTTAAACTTTTATAGTTTTTTAAATTCTTGAATTTTTCAAGAGCTGGGGAATATAAGAAAGTTACTTAAATTCACTTAAGCTTTTTCAGTGTCAGAACATCAACAAACTTTTTTTAAAGTTTTGTAGGTTGAATGATATAAAGAATTTAATCCTCTTTGAAAAGAAAATATTTTGTATGAAAAAGTAAGTTTCTTTTGAAAATTGTATTTTTTTTTATTGTCATTTTATAATTTAGTTTTACCAAAAATTTATTTTTAATTTTTAAAAATTAAATTATACGCAAGAAAAAAATTTTTTTTCTTGCAAATTTGCATCCAGCAGCGAGAATATAATACTACTAGTTTATTAATAAAATCGAAACAAGATTTAGATATTTCAGGATCATTAGATTTTTAAAATGACACAGTTGTCGTTTAAAGTCTTTAAAAATAAATAAGAAAATTATTATTGATCAGTTTTTACCACTAAAATACTTCAAATCATAAAAATAAGATAATAATAAATTTGAATTTATAAAAATGTTATTTCAAACTCCAATTTTTCATGAAAATTAAGTGAGCCGACATCTAAAAATTTTTATAATTATTTTTATAGAAAAAATTGTTACAAAAAAACAAGAATAAAAATTTTATTTGTAAAAAACTTGAAAAACTTTAAGTGCAATTTTAAAAAAATATTTTTTTATTGCGAAATAATAAATAAAAAAAAAAATAAAACAATTAAAAACGTCGGCTAACTTTAGTATTATCAATTTTTTTATATGAAGCAACGCTTATTTATACTATTTATAATGTAATTTTTCCTTTTTCTTTTTTGCGAGTATTTTTACAAAATATTTAAAGTTTAGAATAGTTAAAAATTAAATTTTTTTTTAATTGTCAATTTTTCGATAAAAAAATTTTTTTAAGTGATTTTTTTTTTTTTTGTTTAATTATTATTTTAATTAAAAATGTAGTAAAAAATAATATGGATCATTAGTGTTTACTAATAGATTGTTTAATCTAAACATCAAAATATAATAATACAGTAGATAAAGAAATAAACATTACCTTTGCCTTGGTAGCTTTATCTAACGTGTGGCCACTGAAACGTATCGTGCTTTCTGTCGCGGCCATCTCCAATACCCCTGCAACAGGTAAAAAAAATAAAAATTATACATCTTTAAATATTTGTTATCTATTATTATTTAATTTTAAGCAGTACTCATTGGGTATGTTCAAGATGAAAAAAAAATTGTGCAATAATACGAATAAATAAGAGAAAAAATCCGAGTTAAATAAGTAAAATTAAAAACATAATAATATATTGTCGATAAATGTCACATGGATGCGGGTCAAAAATGACAAGGACTCTTATGTGGGTAGACAGATGCATAAACTCGCGAAGCGGATATCTGGTATAGGAATGGAGCGTAATATATACCCAGTACTCAGTCTGTCTTCTCCGTATACTGACATTGACATAACGACCTACGTGAATAATTTTGTACTGTAAATTACTTCACATTACATTCCATTTTTGTTTGTTTTTAAATAGGGCCATACGCAATTAAACTCTTATAAAATTGATCAGTTGCTTATTCAATTACATTTTTTTCTATAGGTATACGGAAAGAACGAGATGACACTGGATATCATTCCAGATTATACTCAGTGATATCTGTGGTGAAAAAAAAATTTCAGATAGTAGCTAAAAAAAATTCAGATTGTACTGAGTGATATCTGGATTGTAGTCATTGTAATCTGGATTATACTGCGTGATATCTGGATTATACTCATTATAATCTGGATTATACTAGTTACTATCTGAAATTTTTTTCACTCAGTTTAAATCTGAGCTTTTATTATTGTAAAATACATTTTTATAATAATTGATGTAGATTCATAATTAATTTTAATTTTTTAATCAAAGTAATTTTTTTACGCCTTTTAAAAAATCTTAATTTTTTGTTTGTCAAAATTTTGTTTCATATTTTCATTTTAAAACTTCCAACTTATTTATTTGAACGTTTTTTAGGCTCTGAAATTTAAGCTTTATTTTTAAAAAAATAATTCACATAAAATATTTTTTGTTAGTTTAAAGTTAAACAAATAAGTTAATTAATGAAAAAAAATATACATAAATAAAATAGGCATCACATGACTTGATAAAATAATAAAACAATGTTCAAAGTGTTTTTTTTTTTTTTTTTCTTCAAAAAACCCAAAAATTCAAGATCAATAATAAAGAATTTATGTCAAACTCATAATACAATCATTTGAGGCGTGTTAACACAAAAAGTTAAAAATTAAAGAACAATTACACTTTCACACATAACAATAACATAGTTTTTTATGAGAAAAACTCAACAAATAACAGTTTTAAACAAGAATTTCGACACAATGACAATTTTAAATAACAATGTTATTAAACACAAAGTAGAAAACTTCAGAGTTTAAAATAAATTTATTCTTAAATTCCAAGAGAAACTTCAATTAATGTTATACTTTTTCCTAGTTTTCAAAATAATATTTATAATTTCTCAATAAAATAAAATAAAAATAAAAATTTCACCTAATCATTTGTTATTCGGAAAATTATGATTAAATTGACAGTGTAGGCGCAATAGGATATCCGTGTACACAATCACATGATTATCTTTTATTTATTTTTTCAAATTATTCACTTAATGTATAATGAGAATTTACGAGAAAGTAAAATAAAGTAATCAAAGAAAATGGTCGTTGAATTAAAATAAATTCGTCTTGTTAAATTACTCCGTAATCAAGATTATATTCTTCTTATACTTTTTAGCTCGAGTTGCGCAAAAAAAAAATTTGCATAGCTAAAAATATTCCAGCATCTCAATGAATCTGAAGAATTTTCAACTCCGCAATAAATTATTTATTAAATAAAATGAAGTGGTAAATATTTAAAGTTGCACTATTTATTATAGAATGAAAATTAATGTGGGCGTAGATATTAAATGCTCGCTTTCTTCGTTCTCGTTCTATCCGAATACCGCCTCATCAGCAGCAAACCCCGATAACGATTCCCTGCTGTACGAAACGCGTGTGTATGACAAGTAAACATGCATATATAATGAGTAATGCTACTGCGGTATGTAACACGTGCACTTACAGTAAGAGCAAGAATAAGAATAAGAGTAATAAAAAAATTGATAAGAACTTACTACTGACTTTGGAGTGCACATTTTATAGAGTAGAGCATGACTGGTTAATAGTTTTACAAATTAACAGATAATCTCGACGAGATTATTAAAATTTATATGTTGAGAGTACGCACGCAACGTGATCATGAATTTTATTAAAAATTTATTTTGTTTTGTGGAAAGTGTCGCGGTAACATGTCCATTATTTTTATTTTTTAGGTCACACATTTTTCTTTTTTATTTTTCAGTTAGATTTAATAAATTTTTGTGTAATTAATTAAAAAAAAAAAAAGGGTGATTCTAAAATACACAGAAAGAAAAATTTCTTGACTGGAGAAAAAAAATTCTTCGCTCAAGAAAATTTTCGGGTGCCTGAAGGAAGACCAAAGTTGTGTTGGCTGAAGTAAAAATTTTTCTTGAAATTCTATTCTTGGTGGAAGTAATTTTTCTTAATTCAAATTATCATAAATACTTGATGCAATAAATTTTTATATTTGATCAAGATTTTTAGATACTTTAGGGAAGCAGCGCCACTTACTTTAGCTTAGAAAAAAATTTTCTCACCCTGAGAAAACTTTTCTCTTGAATATTTGATACCCATTTTATATTATTTTAGCGTACAATTATACATATTGAATGAAAAAAAATGATTCAATATTATTTGACATGTTAATCAATAAAAATATTAATAAAAATTTACTTCTATCGAGATATTTAATTTTTTGGAGCAAGATAAAAATTTTCTCAAGACAAAAAAATTTACTCCTATCAAGAACAAAATTTTTTGGAGCAAGAGGCTGAATTGTCTCGAAACAACAAGAATTTTTTGACTTAAAAAAATTTTCTTGGATCAAGATACGTATTTCTTAAAGTAAGAGAATTAATTTTGTTAAAATAAGTGAAATTTCTGTTTAAAAAAAAATTTTTTTTTCGCTTAAAAAAATAATTACAAAGAAAAATATTTTCTTGGTTCGTAAACCTTGTTTGCTGTGTAATATTCCAGGAGTACAAATAATGATTATAAATTATAAATGATCAATTATTAAAAAAATTTTTTTTTTTATCTTTTCTCTCAAATCTCTTAAATTTATCTTCTCTTTATAGATGTTGTTTATTGTATATAAATATTAACTAAACATTTTATGCTTGAAAATGTAATATATTGTTGTGAATTTCCGAGGGCGTTTTTTTTCAAATAAATAAATAAATAAAAACACAATTTAAAAAATTAAACATAAATTTTTTTCTTTAAATTAAAAAGGTTAATTAATTAGATGATTAATTTTTATAAAGTTAAATTAGGTCAATGAAATTGTAGTATTTTTTAATTAAAAAAAAAAAAAAATATTATAATTAATAGTAACGCATTTTTATAAAGTGATTTATGTTGAAGATTGAGTAGAGGGATGATAAATAGTCTATGACAAAATGAACAGTACATTGGGGCTAAGTGGAGAAGAAATGACTTATTATTGGTTCCTTTCTGTATTTGAGATCACTAACAAAAATCATTTATTCTTACTGTAAGAGTGAATTTTATATATTTAGAAGAAAAAACTAGATATATTGATTAAGTAATTTAAGATTTCAAGATAATGGACGGTAGTAATTTATTATAAAATTAATTCTTGGTAAATTGTAATATAAAACTGTATTTAGCGATGAAGTTTTCGCTTAAAGTCTAAATATATAATTTTTTTATTCCATTTAATTCATATTTTCGTTAAGACTTTTCACTGAACTGGGTTATTTTAAAACATGATAATTTTTTATAATAATTCTTGGAATAGATTGATATTTATAAAGTAAGAAGCTATAAATATGATAGACATTTTTATTTTTTAAATGAATTATCGATTTCTTTTAATAGCGATATTGATGAACTTAATATGTTTGACAATTTAACAGTTCATTGGTTGCGCAGTGAGCAATTTACTGGCGCGACAAAACTCTCCTGATGGAACTTGCTAGACAGCAAGACTAAAAGCATCGCGAACGGAAGATTAAACTTGATTTTGTATAATTTTTTAATTAACTAGACTTAACACGCTCGCCTTCATTCTTTTAAAAATCCCGCCACTATCTTAGTCAACAAATCAACAACCGAATAAAATAGTCACAGAAGTGACGTAAAACGATACGACATCCGGCCATCAATTTTTTAGAAGAGGATATTACATTTTTTTTTTTTTTTTTTTTTTGTATTAAGCACACGCTTTTAAGACTCAAGATTCAGCTTGTTATTAAGTGCAAGAGACTCCGAGTTTCAGGTTAAGTAAATTATTTAGTACGTCAACCGTAATCTAGAGTAAATCAATTCAAAATTTGCTTGATAGAATAATAAATCAATTTTTTTATGTACTTAAAATTTTATTATGTAATTTAGTTTTAACTCTGAAAATATTATTATAGCAAATTTTTGTTGAACATTAAACTAATTTTTCTTAATTGAGTTTTCCTGTTACGATGCTCTGTAACGATTTTTCTCTAGCGTTATTGCATTTAATTATTTACAGTGAAGTAACGAAAATCAATATTTTCAGTTGAATTTTATACCGACGGAAATATACTTCAATAATAATAATAATAGAGTTTAAAAATGCATTTTCATTAAATGAAACCAAGAAAATATTTCTAGTGCAGAAGCAAATTCTATTTTAAATTAACTCCTGTCTTTTACTTAACATTTTTATGCTCATAAGAAATTGTTAACAGTACCCATATTAAGACTACCAATTAATATTATAATTTTTAATAGAGTAGACAAAGTTCGATATTAATATCTTTTATCTTCGTAAATCATTTAAAAATGATAAAATTTTTAATTTCTTCAAAACAAAATATATAATTTCAGTCTGCAACGAAAATAAAATAAATAAATTTTCTATGAAACTGAAAATAATAACATTTAACATTTTTATTTCTAAAAATTATTCTAAAGGATTATCAAAACATTTTTTTGCAATAATCTATATTTTTAAGAGAATAAGCAAAATTTTGTGGCAAGTGTATTTATATGATAAAATGGGTTTTTATGGTTAAATTTGGTATCGTTGGAAAAATCTTGACCTGGAGTTTTGTCTTTTCAAGGTTTCATATCATTCTCACCATTAGTCACTTTATGATGATAAGTACTTAGGCTGCATTCGAAAATTCTCTATCTCTAGTCACATCATTAAAAAATGAGCTTGTATCGCGTTAACTATTGACATTTTTAAAGATATAAGCTCATCCCGATGTTACACTCATCGAGACCTTTCATTTGAGTACCCACATCAATTTTTCATATATTGATATATATTATATATACATGTATATATGAAAAATATATGAAAATGCATGTGGGTACTCAAATAAAAGCTCTTGATGAGTGTAACATCGGGATGAGCTTATATCTTTAAAAATGTCAATTGTTAAGAAAGTACAGTGTAATTTAACAAAAGTCATTATTTAATAATTCAAAATTTTGTTTATTTATGGTTCACAAGTCACATAGTGACTGCAAGGTTGCTAGTTTATCTTTAAAAAAATATAATATTAAAGTTAGCCGAAGTTTTTGATTTTTTTTTTTGTTCATTCATTAAATTAGAGCTGAAAAATAATTTTAATAAATCGCACTTATAGTTTTTTCAAGTATTTAACAAATAATTTTTTTTTTAATGATTTCATCAATAAAAAAAGTTCTTAAAATATTTAAATGTCAGCTAACTTAATTTTCATTTAAAAAAACTTCTCAAAACTGTCACAAAAATGTCTAATTTAAAAAAAAAAACAAAAATTCCTAAATTTCCACAATTTTCAGTAAAATTTATCAAATAAAATTACCTTCTAAGCATGTGTCAAGAACTAAAAATTCACCAAAATCTCAATAGCCTACAATATGCACCAAGTATAACGTGTTTATGCCGTCAAAGCTGTATAAAATACTTTTAGTCTAGGTCTAGGGTTATGAATACGTATATATAGTATAGTAGACTACATATATACGTTACGGTCAGGCAAAGTAAAGCCACGAGTGTTGAAACAGGTTTGCGTTGAAACGAGTCAGGCAGGCTCTACTCTTCTTTTCTTTCTTTCTTCATTCCTTCTCTTTCTCTCTCTTTCTTTCTCTAAAACGACCTAATGCAACGTAAGATCAAGACTCCACACTACAAACTACGTGTCATGCCGAACCAAGTAGAATCACCAGACAATGAACCCCGTGTCGTTCTAGACCCGACAGACGTTTTATTTCTTCTTTCCATTATCTTTTATTTCAACAAAAAAACTCCTCTTATTATTTAAATAAAAGCAAATTATAATAATATATATATATCATAACAATGTTATTTATTATAATAAATATCAATATTTACTTAAATAAATAAATAATAAGAGTGCATTAAAATTACATACAAAAAACTGAAATGTTGGAAAAAACCTCGGAACCATGGAAAACAATAAAACGCAGCATTCAACGTTGCGCAACAGTGCACGTAGGAACCCGCCATTAAAATCTTTGCTGCGTTACATCAATCTTCTTATTCGCAAGTATTTTTTTTTTTTTTTTTTTTTATTATATATATAAATATATATTACATATTACTGCATGACATTAAAGTTAGCTGTCACTTGAAAATTTTTTAATTTTTTTTCAACAAATAAATTTGCTCCAAAAAATTATTTTTAAAAAATTGCATTTTTAGTTTTTTTAAATTTCTAGATATCAATTTTTTTTTTCTATAATTTATTTGTTAAAAAATTTCTTAAAATTATTAAATATCGGTTAAATTAATTTTCATTACATATTACTGCACTATGAGAATCAATTTAGCAAATAATAATTAATTTTAAAAATCTTTTTAACAAATAAATTATGGCAAAAAAAAATTGACATTTAGAAAATTAAAAAATGCAATTTTTTAGAAATAAATTTTCGGAGCAAATTTATATATTAAAAAAAATCAAAAAATTGTAATTAGTACCAGCTAACTTTAATGTCATTACCGCACTATACACTTTGTTATTTAAATTTAAGAAATTTTGAAGTTATGTTATTTAAAAAAATGATCTCTACCTTTCATGTCAATTCAAATGACATTGATAATAATTGTGATGATGAAAATGTTGACAATGATGACCACAAACAGCAGACAAACTGATGAAACTACGCATAGTGAAACAGTTTAACCGGCACTACTTGAGTCGCCAGGGCCAATTTTAGATGGAGTGTCAGACGGACAGACCAAAAATAACTAAGTCTTATTTATTTATTTTTTTTTTCACTTATTAATTTTAATTAATTTATTATTATTATTATAAATATTAATATTGTGGTTCACCGTTTTATTAAAAATAATAACTAATTTATTTGTTTGCTCCAAGGAAGACGATTGTTTGATTAAAGAAGAAAGAACAAGGAGAAGAAATGGAAAGAAAAAATATAATGAGTGTAGTGCAGATGTTTGGCACGAGTACTAACACTTGCTTGGTTAAAAATAATGCATAATAGATTAAATGTAGTGTTATGTGTAAGTAATGCAACGCAATGTAAGAAGGTATGTGATATAATGTAAGATATAAAGACCACAAGGTTGAGGGAAGACACTATTCGATTAACTTCACTTCTTATTTCATTTTGCACTTCTATTTACTTCATGCTCAATACTTGGAATAACTCATACTCTATATAGGTATATATTTTGTTGTGAGTATGAGGGATAAAAGTAAAGGTGGTGGAAGACGGATAGAAGAAGAAACGCGCGACACGAGCGCCGGCCACCGACTCCCGTTTCGAGTTTCTGCGATCTCCCCTCCCGATTATCAAGTGTGCTCCTGTACCGTTGCTGAGAATCGAGTAGAGATGAGTTGAGTGTGCTTTGCTGTACTGGTGCTGGTGAGAGGTGAGAGAGATGACGAGAGATGACGAGAAGAGGGGCGACGGCTGCTGGGTACTCGATTCGAGGAAAAGGAAGATCAAATTTAAGAGAAAGACTTATTCGGGCCGGAAGTTGTCGAAGGTAACGTCATAATCACCAACGCTGCGATTTTTTATATTTTATTTTTGTTTTAGTTTGTTAAAATGTTTATTGACACGGAAAGTTTATTACTGAAGAAATTATGGATTTTTATTCCTGGGAAAGATGATTATTTTATCAGGGTAGAGAGGATTTGATTAAGATTTTGTAAGTTTGGAGAATATGGAAATTAATGGAGTATATTGATGTAATTATTATTAATTGATGAATTTTAGGAGATGGAGGATCAATAAATCTTAATATAATTTATTACTAATTTAAAAAAAATTAAGCTTTTGAAAAATAACTTGTAAAGAATAATTAAATTATTAAAGATAATTTTATGAGCTTAAATTTTTTGTATTTAAAAAAAAATTTTATTTGATTTAAAACAAAAATTTTTAAATTCAAATAAAATTCACTTAAAACATGAAAAAAGGTTCACTTGAGCTAAGAAAATATTTTTTTTCTTCCTAATTATTTTTTTGAGTGAAAAAAAAATTTTTTTTGACAAGAAATTTCACTTAATTCAACAAAATTAATAAATTTTCTTGCTTTAAGAAATATGTATCTTGATCCAAAAAAATTTATTCAAGTCGATAAAATCTTCTTAAGAAAATTCAGCCTCTTGCTCCAAAAAATTGAATATCATTACTTTTTTATTTTTAGAAATAAAATAATTATAGTATCAAATAATTTTTCTGGTTAATTAAAAACTCTGAAATTCTTTAAAATAATTTTTTTAGTTCGAGTTCTCTTTAATCAAGCTAAATTTTTTTAAGTGTCACAAATATTGTGTAAAAAATAAAAAATATTTTATAGAATTTTTTGAACTGGTATAGAACTAAATTTTGAGGTATGAAGGTATATTATAAAATTACTGCGTCAGTAAAATTGAATGCGGATAAAATTGTTTTATATTGAGGCAATAGCTGTTGAAAGTTATTAGTTTCAAAGTTGTAAAGTATTTTTATATTAGTATATATCAGATTATATATCAGATTTGAAATGTCAAATGTATTTATTTTGGCAGTGAAAATTTGATGACTTACACACGAATAAAATTTAACAAATTTACACAATAAATAACAAGAGTTGTTAGTTTTATACTTCTTCAGTTTTGGCATAAATAACTTTAATTGTAAACGAAAAAATAGTAGAAAATTTTACAAAAATTACAGAAGTATAGAAGAATATGTAAAGCATTTCTTTTTATTTCATTGAGTACCCCGGTACAAATAAATAATAATCCGAGCAATTGGATACCCTGACCCTGGTTGCGTGACATTGAAACGCCAGCAAAATAATACTCAATTATATTATTAAAAAAAAAAAAAAAAAAAAAAAAGTTATTGGATTTTAAAAGCTAAATACCGCGTTATTTACGTCGGTTTTCATTTTTTATTTAAATGTCACGGCAATACATAATGTACAAGTTTACGACTGCTGTATGGAATTTAAATCAGAAAATGTGGATACGCAACCGCTGAATTACAAACTAACCAACCACACATACACACACGAATATCTGGAATCTACTGGAATTATCCTGACACAAATCACTGAATTCTTCCTGTTGATACCCCCTTAATACTGACAATCACCGTGTTAACACAATTGAGCTCAATTTCATTAATTAGAAATTACAATTCATCCTAGATGATATAATTAAATTTATCTGGCTAATTAACATCAATTGTGACCTTGATTGTTTCAATAATAACTCCATGTGATCCCTAATGATTCTACATAATAATAATAATATATAATTGTAATTACGTAAAACTACTGACCAGCTAAGTTTCCTTCTAAATAATTCCAGCCTTCACACTTTTAAACTTTTATTTGTTAAAACATTTGTTACGAAAAATATAAATATTTAACCCACATTTAGTACACACAACAAAAGAGTTTCACTACTAAAATCCCATACGAGTCGATATCTATGGACCACATCCGTTAACCAAGGTCATGAGGTCTAAATCACGTGCATGTCACCAATGAAATAACACTGAATTGCTCATACTAACTTTATTGTAAAAATTGACGGTTTTTAAGTTTTTTAAATAAGGCTTGGCTAAGAGATATTTTTAAGGAGGATAACTACTGTGAAATTTCAAAAAAAAATATTTTTTTTTTTTTTTTAAATCAAAGTTTAGACATTTTAAAATATATAGCTAGAGTTTTATATAAAAATTCCGAATATTTTTCGAGTTATTCTTCAGATCAATAATTTTTCTAGATGAATAAATTTTTAAAAATTATTTTCTTGGTTTAAGAATTTTTCTTTTGAATCAAGTTAATTTTTTTTAAGTGCGATTATTTAAACTGTAAAGAAAAACAAAATTATTCACTTTGGGTGTAGTAGAATAATAAGACTATTTGCTTAGCATACTTATAAGTTTACTTAAATAATTAAACTATACTTAAATTAATCTATATTGGAATTTGATATCAGCACAAGTAAAACTTGAATAATAGTAAGGCGGAGTATTAAATAAAGTAATTAGTAATTGTAATTCAGAGATAGTGAGGGAAGAAAATATAATAGTTAAAAAAAACTGTACTTGAATTAATGAGTATATTGGTATTGAATTAAAGATAAATAATCATTATAATTGTTAAAATAATATTTTGATTATTGATTATAAATACTAAACTTGTTTAAAATATAATAAAAACTCTTAATTATGTTGAAAAAGGCCGAAGTTCTCTGACTATATTAAAATAAAATTTAACTTCTGAGATTTTTTCAAATGTTTAATTTTTATTTTTGTTTAAAGTAAAATTACCTCATTTTCATTTATATTTCAAAGAAAATTTACTTAAATGTAAACTTACATAAAAAATTGAATATTTTTTTTATTTTGAGGGAAATATCTCTTAGTTACTACTTATTACTCGCTTCAATCATTAATCAGGATTGTATAAATATTAAAAGATTAATTTTAAACTTCACTAAAATCGATCAATCCAAAAATTTCCACTCAAAATTTTTACTGCCAAAAATTACACTCCGCAAATCCATTTTTACTTTAATATTTTTTACTAACTAACGCGTATTAAATTGTTTTGTTTGAAGATGCAGCATATAAACCAAGTTACACTCATCGTAACTGCAATTGCTGGTTTACTGATACTAGAAGACACTGAGTCTAAATCAAGACTATACTAGACCAGCTAAACTGACCATTTTGATCCGCGTCGGAATTACATTAGTCGGCAGTATATGTGTGTAAGTGAGGGTATAAAATAAGATATACGTGTGGGTGTGCAGCAGTTAGTGACCTGAGAGGGTTGCTTCTGCTCTTATCGGCTTCTAATACGGGATTTCATGGGCTTGACGTCATGTAAGACCCACTGTCGCGTTTCTGCAGTGCATCTACCACATTTACCACTACCTACAGCCTTCAGTCTTGGCTTTCAATGATATCTACTCTGTTTTACCTTTACCTTTACCTTTATCTGTGAATAATGTACACTTTACTGTCACTGCTGTGCTATTCTGTATTGATTTTAATGAAAATAATAATAATATTTGTAATAATAATTTTTCAATATTCATTGAAGACTTTTCGGCAATAATTTTTTCTTTTCTGGTGATTTATTTAAACTAACAATTAAAATGATAATGATTACGCTCCAAGAGTACTTTAATAATTAATCATTATTATTTGTTGGTTTTTTTGATTTTTACATTTTTAATAAAATTAGTGAAATTATTGTTTATAGATTTAAAAAATTTCCAAATTTTATAATAATAATAATCTTATTAACACGTCTTATCATACAGTGTGTACTTAAACACACCTTGTCGGTGTAGAGTTATAATTCGATTTGGCAAATACTAGGTGACTGTAATCTAAACTTACTTGGGTGTATCTGTATACATCAGTAATAGTAGTGACTATATAATGGCTTTGAGCTAAATATATGTATTACTGTGTGCAGAGAACAGAGATTTGCTAATGTATGCACAAACATAGAACATAGACCAAAACATGAACATTATTGGCGTGGATAGATGTTCATGTGTGGTGTTTTGTGTCTATATAGATATATTGATGTCTACTATCGTATAACCATCCCTAGAATCTCTTACGGAGCATTAGTAACCTAATGTACCATTTCTTCATCAATTCAGACGTTGAATAAAGGATTTTAATGCCAATCGAACAATCGATTTTAGTTTGCGGGCAGTTCATTAGTTGATGAATCGGTTTTTATGCACTGATTTTAGTCCCCGGGGGATTTGTGGTATGTACGTAAATATTTTACGTGTCAATAAATTGGGTGCATTATGGATGAAGAGAAGAGAAGAGAAGATAGGTTTGATAATCCCGAAATTAATTCATCCAATGTTTGGTATCGATAGGGTATTATTTATTGCGGTGCGATTGTGGAGTACAGAGCTTGAAGGTAATTTTATTATGTTTATTATTTATTAATTAGCAAAATTGAAAGTCTATTAATTACGGTTAGTGATATAAAAAGCTCGTCAATTAACATCAATTTTTTTTTCTTTTTTTAGTCGTCAATAATATTTTTGAACATTTCTTTTTATTTTCACAAAAATGGGCTCAAAATTTTAAAAGCTTTGAATTTATTGTACTTAATAAAATTTTTTCAAAAATAGAAAAATTAAATTTGAAATAATTTGTTTCAAAAAATAATCGTAGATAATTTTTTTGAATTGGTCAATTGAAGAGCATTTGCTGAACAATTGACAAGCATGTTTTGTATTTTACATCACTAATTACACTGTTTTTTGTTGATGCGTAAAATACTCAGTTTCAGTATTTCTGAAAAGAATTTAATGTTGATAATAATAGTAAGGTATTCTTAGTCTTAAAAGTTATTTGGCCACGTGTGTGATATTAGATGTCAGTACTTTTGAGAAAAAAAAAAATAAAAAATTAACAATAACTGTCCACGTGAGTCAGAATAACAAGCTCCATGAATCTAGAAACAGTTATACCACAGTCGCGTAAATAGTAACCGCAGCTTGTTTGTAATTTATTGAGCAATTAATTAAATTGTTCGGAATTAGTGTTTTTAACCATAAGTTTCATACACTTGTGAAGATCTTTTTATACGACTCCGATATTCTAGTAAATTGTTAGAAGTTACAAGAAATTTAAGGCTCAGAATTTTTCTTGAAAAAAAAATCAATCATTTTCAAACGGTATATTTATGATATTTTCACAACTAAAAAGTGCAGGTAAATATTTGAAAAAATCTAAAATCAGCTGTCTAGTGCAGGTAGCCCGGATTTTAAAACCTGACACGCATATTTCACGTTCTAGTTATCTGATTGGTGAAACTGTTATGAAAATTCATAAGTCACTTATCTCAGTTGAAGCGTGCTTCAAAAATTTCTTTTTCTTAAAAGCGACTCAATTTTCCGGTAGAACCCCGAAATTCGTCTACAGATTGCCGATTTTCCTCGAGTTTCACTATCAATCAAAAAGCGAACAAACTTCGTCTTAAAAAATGAATACTCATAAATTTTTGAAACGCTTTCCTTGATGAATTATTTCATTAAGATTTCCATGAACACTGAAGCGAAAATTATCAGTAGAAATCGCTTTTGTTTAAAGATTACTCAATTGATTATTCAAATTTATGGATTATATATTGTATAAAGTTTTCGCAAGCGTAACGAAGCGTATTATAGTTATTTTTAATGTCTTATAGTTGTAATTATTTATTTATTTCTTTATGTATATTATTATATATTTAGTTAATGCCTGGGTAAGAAAGAAATAATGTATTGCTATAACTATAATGAATGTAATTAAGTTGTGTTTAATATTCTGCAAGCTTTAGAATAGAACGCTTGATCAGATCCGTGTAAAATTAGCTTCAAGACGTATTCAAATTTCACCTTACGCTTTAAAAATTACTCATCGTTGTAATAAGTAATTTTGCGTTGTATTAAGGACGTTTATGCGTAAGACAATAATTGACATAAATAATGTAATGATTTTTTAATTTTTTTCATCAGTTATATTAGACGCGAAGCATTTTTTAAATTATTTTTCATTGAAGATCAAAATAACTGAAATGAAAATAATTATCGATTTTACCGGCTATTATTACGGTGATATATTTATCATAAAAGAATTCTGCCAGTATAAAGTCCGTAAAGCAGATGTAGTTTTGGACAAATTAATGATAACAAAACGATTATACCTTATAAAGGCATAAATACCTATACTATTAACAAGACAAAATAAATAACCAAAAATCACGTTTATGCCTTATACAGAGCCTTTATCTTACTTGTCACTCAACTAAGATGACTAAATTTTTAACCAGACACCTTTATTTGAAACTCCGAGTGATTTCAAGCAATATAAATGTCGATAAATTTCTGATTTAAGTTTTTAACAGCAATTTATAATTCACGGAGAATCGAAGTGAATCCTAATTATTTTAAAGAGTTCCATTTTAAAAATTCAAGACTTAAAATTTTCCACACCTTTCATAATTAATCACCATAGTTTTTCTTGTTATTCACATGGTATATTTTTATTCACCTTGTGTCTAATGTTATTTACGTCTAATCTTATTGAACATGAGAGAAAATGTATTGTACACATACAGTATAGCCTATAGGCTATCGACCTTTTAAATCGGGGTAGATAAGACAATCTTTTGCCGATAACTATTTCGATAAACAGGTCAAATTCACGTCCTTTTATTCAATCCACGCAACAATAATAGCTAATGGCCATAACAATGACTATTTACTTAACTTCGTGAAATTTTTTATAATTTTTTTATATCTATTTCATCTTCTAACCTTACATTAGATTAAACATCAAACAAAAGCAAACACACTTTAAAAAGTTAACTGGTCTTTTACTTTATGATCTTATTTACATTAAGATCAGACGATAAAAAGTTAAACAAAATAAGTTAAGAGCATAACAGTTTTATGTTACTTACTTTATTGCCATCAAGTGAATTACGTGATGCGACCGATTCTACAGACTCAGACATTACAAAAGTAAGAATTTCAATTAAAAAGTTTAAATAAATATTATTAATACTAATATAATTTATTTCTTTGGTTAAGTATTTACATTATTACATTAAACAGATGTTGTGTCCGATACAAATGTATTATAGACATAAAAGAGATGTCAGGCGACAGCAATAATAAATAGTTAATTGCTGTCAATTATTATTGGCAATTCATTATCTATTCGAACCCACTATCCAGAACTAATCGCTTTCTTTATTAATCTATTTTCGTTTTTATTTATTTGTTTACTTGGCTTATCAATTATTAATATATCTATTCACAACGCCGTTTATTATCTCGCGTGTTTATTCTCAAAATATTTCTTCGTATTTTGGTGATAAGGGAAAATAAATAAATATAATTTATAAGAATTGTTTGGTAACTTTAAAATTAATTTTTTACTCTAATAATAAAGTACTTTCTTCAAAAAAAAAAAAAAATACTGTTGATCCAAGATAATTTTTTTAAAGATAATTACACGCCTAGTAACGCGAAGCAAACTTCAGTTTTGCTTTAATCTCCTCTAAAAAATTTATTAGTATTCATTTTAAACTTATATGATGATATAAGTACAGAAATTTACCTTAATTGATACAATTGATATGATTAACGAACGTTTATTCTGTTGAATGCAAAAAAAATGGTTAAAAAAATTTCGTATGGACGTTAGTTAGTCTATTTATCCCATCCATTTTTCTATGGTCAAGATAACTTATGAAATCTTGAGGTATCGAAACAATTTTGGTTTTAAAGCTTAAAAATTGTGAAATGGCGCGAAATATTTGAATCTATCATTAAAGCACAATTTTTTTTTACTATACAGAAAATTAAAAAAATTTTAATACGTTCGTATTCTTTAAATAAGTCTATAATATCTTGAATCAATGTTATTTTGTATCTTAACCATCAAAAACGATATTTTTGAGTGAAATAAAAATTATCTTATTGAAAAATAGTGAAGCGCTTCATTAAATTTATCAAATTTTTTAATTTTGAACTTTTTCTCTTGATCTTTTTTTTTACTTTTTTTAATTCTAATCGGAAATTTGTTGAATCAATTCTAACTGAATATATTAAACCAAAAGAATTAAATTTTGAAGAAAATAATTGTTTTAAAATGAGTATTTTTTTTCAAAGTATCTTTGCATTTTTTTTATGAGCAAAAATAAATATTCTCAATGCGTGACCCATAAATTCTGGCGCCTCATATTTTTCGAGCATTTTTGAGGAAAAATGGAGTTTGAAATGTTAAAAAAAGCTTTAATTTTTCATAGCTTATAAGTCAAAAAATTACTAATAAGAATTTTTATTGATTTACTGTGAACGGTTGACAGCTTTTACAAATGTATCAAAGTAGAATACAAAACAGTTGCGAGTCATTCTTATTCAAGGAAATTCATGAATACTAATCAATTACTACTAAAAATAACAAACGTCACAACAACAGGGGTGATTATAATTTTTTTTACTTGATTTTTATACCCAGAAGAAATAAATTCTTGACTGTAGTATAAATCTTGGTGATTCAAAAAAACATTACAACTCTGAAAATAGTTACTTCGTCCAAGACAATGTCGTTCCATATTCAATAAAAACTTGAAGAAAAACATTTAAAAAAAACTCGGGCAAAAAATTGCCTAAATTTAAAACGAAAGTCGTTTTGTTCCAAGTCCCACATTAAGAATTTAAAGAAACTGCTGGCTGATTAAAACTAATAATTAACATAATAACAATCAAGACAGACTTGTATAATGAGTACCAGCAGACGTAAAACAAGTTTACTTGGTGAACACATAACAATAAAAAACACTTGAGTTAATTAAATTATAAATGTTATTTTTTTAAATTCGACAATCTAGCAAATTAATGATAGAATCTATTGCCTTTATAGCAATTATCAGATTTACTCGATACAATTTTCCTTCTATAGAATTAATTAATTAGCGAATGAGACTGAATTGGCAATTGCAAGGAAGTGAGGTAGCAAGCGATGAAAAATTATGTTATTATTATAACTAAAACATTTACACATACATGAAATCTCGCAATTACTCCTATCCGTGCAGTACATCTTGTCTTACTCTGTTTGAAAGCGTAACGAATAAAAAATGATAACAACAATAATAATGAAATAATAAACTCGACAAGTTCTTTGTTGATTTATCTGGTTCTATTCACTGATACATACGTCACCCACACACCAACACACACGTGTGTGTTCAAACATATAATACATGCCATGACTATTACTATCAGTATCAACAATATGACTGTACTATGGCTATGTTACTCACACGTCCGGTATTCTAAGCGAAATGCGTGCAAACTCGACAATTCACGACCACAAGTATTACTCTGTGTTATATATGTACATATGGAGCTCGTGGTCGCAAATTTTTACGGTCCACGAACGGGCAGTCATCACGTCTTGTACCGGCGACACGGCTCAGAGATATTGCTAGCCAGATATACATATGTTCATGTGGTATGATATGTTACACACGTATCTACTTATATATCACGTTCGATTGAATGTGTGACTGCAATATCATGCATGTGTTGAACTGTCATATCGCAATCGTAATATTGTAGTCTTCTCACTTTTTCCTCTCACTCTCTTAGTACATCTACCTATATTTATTTAAAATATTTACATACTGAATGAGGGCAAGTATCGATTCACCAGGCGCACCTATACTTACATCCTCGGTATACCTTCTATAATTGTGGAATTGTAATTTCGAGGATTACATTTAATCAACCCGGTGTTAATTGTAAATAGCTCTTCTTTTTTGGGGATTCAAATCATTGGAAATTTTTTTTTTTGTTTTATTTGTTCCATTGATAATTACGGAACTACCGTCTATTCAATGGTAGAAAGTTGGAAAAAGTTATCAATTAGTAGAGTTAATGACTTTATTTATTGTATCATTGTAAAAATTGTTAGAAGCTGATTGTAATTAAGTGTGAATTGTTAAAGTCAGTTTTTGTAATAATTGTGACAATTATCTAAAAAATAAAAAATGATCGAATTAAATAATTTTTAAGTTTTGGATTAATATTAGTGAGATTTTTTTATCAATATTTAGTTTTTTGATATAGAGTACACGAAAAGAACAAGATGACACTGGATATCTTCCCAGATTATACTGAGTAAAAAAAATTTTAGATAGTAGCTAATATAATCCAGATTACAATGAATATAATCCCAGATATCACTGAGTATAATCTGGGATGATATACAGTATCATTTTGTTCTTTCCATGTACACATAAAGAAAAAATATTTAAAAAAAAAAAATAGTCATTGTTCTGACAAGAAATAATTTTTTGAAAATTTTAATAAAAACTTTATTTCTTGGATAAAAAAAAATAAAAATTTTTCCCACAGAAACCTTCTTGTTGAAAATAAATTTTCTACGTTTGGGAAAGAATAATTTTGGATCAAAATTTGTAAGTTGTCTATCTAAAATTTTTATTTTCTCAAATCTAAAAACCTTTTTTTCAACAAGAAAATTATTGTGAGAAAATTTCAAGTTTCTTCAGATAAGAAATAAAATTGTTAAAAATTTTTAACAAATTAATTTCTTTTTGCAACATTGCTTTTTTTTTAAAAGAAATTTTTTCTTTCAGTGTACTCGATGTTTGTAATGAAAAGAAAACTATTTATTAATTTGGCTGTTAATCATTATTTAAGGATACTTTTTATAGTATTATCAAAAAATGATTTTTTTTTATCGTAAATAAAGAGGAAATTTTAAGCTACCCTAAAATGCAAAATCTTAACTTTACTTTCAATTTTAATTTAATAATTGAATTTATAATTAAAAATTTACGAATAAAAAACGTTGATAATTATTTCAATAAATTTATGAAGCATTTAAATACTTGGTTAAATTATATAATAATCAAGCCTGTTAATATAAATATGAATAATTAAATAAAATACTATATTATTACAGTAATGAGTATACGGTAGTGACATTTACATAGATACAAGCTAAGCTTCAAGATACATTTATTATTATTAATATTAATAAAGCCATACATTTAAGATAAGATAATAGAAACAATAATAATAATCGTAATAAAAATAATTCATAAAAAAAAATAAAGTAATAACTCTGTTGTTCAATAAGCCGGTTGATTAAATGAAATAAAAGCTGCACGTGGTCGGTTATTTATTGAACTAAAACGTTTAATGTCAGGCATCGGTTGAGGAGAAAATAGTAAAAATCAAGAAACCCGTTAGAAGAGTAATTGTAATCACTTAATTGATTAAGTATAAAAATAAATAAAACCGTTAAAAAATGTAAATTAATTAAAGTTAATTTCTCGATCATAAAAGTGAAAATTTTAGTGAAGAGCACATTAAATTATACTCACTGAGAAATGTTTTTGCTGTTTTTTTTTTTTATTTTTTTATTTTTTACCAGCACAGTATAATAGTTGATAAACTTGAATTTTGAAAAAAAATTCTTGTGTCTTTATATGAAGATACTTATTTATATATATTTGAGTGGATTTATAGAGAGATAATAGTTGAATTAATCGATGGATCAAGTCGAATTTTAATAATAACACGTTGGGTTACTTTCCTACGTGAAGCAATGTGAAACTAATGAAACGAGGTTGCGATGATACTTATTGGGTATGAATACCGATTATGGGCGGAGTTTAAAGACTTTTGACTTTCGCTCAATGTGCATTATGTGCTAAGAAAATTTTATCAGTATAAATGGCATATATTTATGTATGTTTTTAATCATTTCATATGTGCATGCTCGATAGTATTATTACTATATGCATTGTTATTGCATCCTTTTCTCGAATTGTTGTTATTCTGTTTGTGTGCGCTGCAGTTAGAAATTTTTCATGCAGTTTTTGTTCGGTTAATTTTAATACCGAACTTTTAAATTAGGTGTCAAAAATTAACGGCGCTTTATTTGAACTACTATTATCGAGGTCATCGATTTTTTTTCAGATTTTATTTCAATTACAATTGAAGCTATTGAAACTAAAAAAGTGAAAGAGACAAATGATTTTTTTTTGTTTTTGTGAGTCTAACAGAAAATTTAGCTTTGAGAATCGCTCATTTGAAATTCTCATTAACTAAAAGCTTGATAAGGCCAAATTTATTTACTCACGTGTGTGAAAAAAGGAGAATAGGTGGCACCTCTTGACTGAACTATTGATCGGTTTTCGTCACGAAAAAATTTGCACGCGGAGAGATGAGCATAGTTAAATATGCCCAATGTAGAATTTCAGTCATAACTATGTTAGATGGTAGCAAGGATTATTCAGTGATCCGTAAACTAAAATTGAGATGAAATGCATGTAAAGCCAATTTATTTGCAACGCGATTGGTGGAATATATCATAAGCATAAAAATATTGCTAGTTTTATGTAAAGGAAAAATATAAATTTTTATTGAAGAAATAAAAATTTGAAAAAATAAATTTTGGGATTAAATCAAAGCAAATTAAATGGAATGAAGAATTTTTAGTAGATTTTTGCAAAAACTCGACAGTTAAGAATTTATTATTAAAATACTTTTAGGGAGAATTATTAAATGAATCACTGTAAAAAATTAATTTATCATAGCGGGGTTTATCCCAATTAGCGAGACTCGAAAAACAAGTGTACATTTTAACACATTTAAGTGGGTCATTTCCTTCAACTTGAAGTAAAATGAATGGGTTTAAATGATAATAATGCATGACACATTTTTAGTGTGTCGTCATTTAAAGGTCCGTATTTTAGAGAAAAGTACCACAGTTGCTACTTTGAGGATTACACTATTAAACTTTATTTTCTTAATCTTAAAACTTGCTATTTATAGTTTCAAGGTCTTTTATCCGTCAGAACTTTTTAATTTTCCGGTAGTAAGTCTTTAAAGACCGCGTCGTCACACTTCCCTACTTGTAACTACGTTGTGCTTTCTTTTTACAAATCTTCAAACAAATTTTGAATTACTCATAAGAAAAAATCCAAAAAAGCGTTCAATATTTTATAATCTATTAAAATATACTATAAATAAAAATTATGGAGAAATTTATATTTTATTTCAACGAAATAATTTCTGTTTCAATAATATTAATTCCAGTCATGACCAAATAACATCAAAATAATATGACAGTAAATTAAATATATAAATCAACTTTCCCTCAAACATTACCAATATTTTCATTAACCCCCATCATTTTTCTAACAAAATAATCCACCCTAATTATATTCCCCCATTGATATTTATTCTCGGCGTTTCAATTATCGGTAGACTTTTGCACAAAAAATTAAACATACTTTCCTTAACAAAATATTAACTTATCTCTCTGGGAGTTGGAAAAAACCAGAGTTCAAGTCCGATTGTTTGTAAATAAAAGGTTTAATTTTTTTTACCTAAACACTTTGAACGTGACATGACGTTAACGTTGCGGCAATTCCCTGAGTTCGAACAAAGGACATAAGAGTGATAAAATTTAGTTTATTTCTGACCCATCAGAAAATAACATGATAAAGGATAAAACTAGGATGAAAAAAGGCTATAAAAAATAGACTACTTTCCTTTTATTGTGAGGGAAAAGACTCAAGTCATATACCTATTTAGTTTTTTTTCTTTGTTTTATATATAAATTTTCCCCAGGCTGTTAGATGGAACGGTAAGATGATGGAGCGAAAGACGAGCAGTTAAAAAAAGTAAATCCTCGATAGGAGAATCTTTTCTCCAGTGAAGAGAACAGAAACGCAAGGGTGATAGTTGATAGATCGATAGGTTTTGATAGTTTCTCGGCTATTTTAGTTTCGTTTTACTTTAGATTTTATTTTATGCATATATATTCCATCCGCTTTTTGTTCGTTGGTTTACAACTTAACTATGACACACCACTGTGCTTTTTTCTGTTCCTCTCAATCATGCAGAGATCTTGTTGTTTTACACGAACCACTGATACCACTCGCGCTCTTATTTGTGATGTTGTCTACGTTTCCTAGGTAACGGCCTGGATTCGATGAACGACAAGTAAAAGGGAATGAACCTAAGCCGAATAAAATATCTGGATAAACATCACTGTTAGGGATTGTTGTTGTGCTATTTACAGTCCCACATATTTCAAATATACCGAGAACGAGTCTTGAAAATTTATTAAACTTTTGTTGCTAATCAATAAATCCATTACTTTTATTATTTATCAAATTATTTTTATTAAAAAAAACTTCTGGACTGAAGAAAAAAAAGTTTTTTTTTTTTTTTTTTTTTTTAAATAGACATAGCAAAAAATAGAAATTAATTTATTGAAAATTTTAAACAAATTAATTTTTTCTTTCTAATATTGCTCATTTTTTTCAAAAAAAATTTTTTCTTTGTGTAAAAAAAAATCAACTTGAATAAAAAAAAAAAATCTTGAACCAAGAAAATAATTTTGAAAAGTTTCATTATCCTTAATAAAGACGAAAAATTATTTAGTCAAGTAAAATTTACCACAAAAAATTTTTGCACTTAAATCAAGAATATAAAATTCTTCAAAATTGTTTTTTTTTAGTCAAGTTAATTTTTCTTCTAAGGTATAAAATTTTTGTTAAACTATAATCCAAATTTTATCTTTGAAAATATAAAAATTTGCTAAGAGAATGCATTAAATACTTGAAAACATGCCAAGAGTACTATTCTTGGAGTAATTTTTTAAATTAGATGAACAGAACCGTATTTATGTATTATATAACATCTGAGATTACTAAAGTTTGTAAAATTTACAAAAAAAAAAAGAAAAAAAAAAATTATTATTATTAAAATAATCAGTTGGGTAGATAAAAAATTTTCACTTGAGTCACGTCGCTGTAAAGAATAATTTGGACTATTGACTTGTAATAACAAAGAATATATTTATTAAAAATTAATTCCAACTGACAAATTAAAATAAACGAGAATGAAAGCCGTAGAAACATCTATTAACAACTGATCAGAATTTATCCACAACTAACATTAACTCAATGGACAAAAGAGAGGATTTGTATGAAATGCGCGGATCAGGGTTCAAATCCCGACAAAGTCAGTTTTGAACCAAAAATTCCATCCTACAAATTACACAAATAACAATAAAAATAATAATTTATTACAAAGTCTCGATTTAGTTAATCTTAACCCATTTTCTTTGTAAAATTGTCTTTCTCTCCGCGTCCAAGATAAACAAAGTATAAATAATAGTATGTAAAGAGTTTAAGTCTTGGGCGTTAAATAAGATTAAGATAATGAAGGAGATTAAACATAAACACACTGATAAAGACATTTTATTTTTATTTTGTTTTATTTTATTTGTTTTGGGGCTTTTCTCGTCACTTTCTTTGTTCCATTGGTGATTCGTGTCGTTGACATTGTTTTTGGTAAGGGGGAATTTTTTCTCGACTGACAAGGGGACAGTAAGTTTAGTTATAAACTTATTCGGCTTCTACTCTACATGACCGTGCTGTTCTTTATGTGACACTTAAGGCACCTCCCAGCTCGTATATCAAAAGCTACTCAAGTCCTTCCACGCTAATGTAATAGTAATATTACTTTTTATTACACTATATACCGTATTATATTTATTAGTTAAGATAATAATACTGGCGGGTATGTCTTTACACGATAATACACGTTTCGGTTCTTTGTTCGCTCGGTTTTCTATTTCAAGGTGCCATGTCGCAATTCTTACTCTTACATGTGGAAAAATTCATTGTTGAACATGTCAGATTGTTTGTTGTTGAGTTTAGGTACTTTACTTGCAATATATTTTTTTAGCTTTGTGAAATAACGTTCCTTTGTGGAAAAATTGTTTTATTTTCTTGGGTTATTCTTGTGAGTGTTTGAAAATAATGGAAATGATTTATGATGATACTTATACAATTGAAACGGAAATAGATTATTATAAATTTTAATAAATTCATTATTGTTTTTTTTTTTTTTTTTTTTTTTTTTACAAGAAATTGTACCACTTTTTATGGTTGAAATACTGTCGATGGTAAACTATTGATATGACTTTCAATTTATGTATATAATTTATTACAAGTCTAAATTTTTCTTAATATCAGAACTCTAATGGTATAAAAAGTCTGTAGAAGATTTATGATATGTTTCTATAAGCGCGCTTTTATATTTCATGTATATATTTTTACGTAGTAAGAGACGAATAATTGATAGTAATTTATCTTACAATCTTTGTTTAATTTGATAAATAGATAAAAGTATTGATTTTTTTTTTTTTTTTTTAAGGACATAAATAGAAAAATCATTGAATTTAAAATTGTCAGTCAAATTAGTAATTAGTATGAAGTTCTCGGTGAAAAATTTCTTATTTCTTGTATAAATGTGTCCTTCAAAAAAGCAACTTTGCATTATTTTTATGTGTGTGATAAAATAAAAGTGGACAGTGTAAATACCATATGAAATAAATAATTAATAATAAATGTGTCCTTTAATAAAGATTTTATGTTAAATAAAAATTAGTTGAACTAAAAATGAATGTTAGATTAGCTTCTTGAGAGACTCTAGAATATTATTTTCATTTTACTTTAATACCTCAAAATTAATAATCTTACAACGAAACTATTTAGTGACCATGCGCCACCTATCAGAAATTTTCAACACTACTTTTGATCAAAAAATTATATACACGCATCTCAGAGAATTTTTTCACGGATTAATTAGAAATTGAATCTACTAGTACAAATTTTTTTATTTATGAAAATTTTATTTTATACAACTATACTGTTTGTCGGTAACTAAAATAGTTTTTTAACTTTTTTCAAAAAATTTTAACGGATTCTACCATAAAATTTTAGTATACAAAAATTTTTATTTTGAAAAAATTTAATAAATTTTTACCAGTAATACCATTAATTCAATACAGGTATTTACAAATTCAAACTATTCGATAATTACTCCACCGATTTAAAAAAATAATTAATGACTCTACTTACGTTAACCGATAACAGTACTTCTCGATAAAAAAAATAAAAATAATAAAAACTTAGTACGAGCAGTAAACATAAAACTTGATGTTGGTTCTCGCAACACAATAAAAATTTTTATTTCTGTTCCATCAAAATCTGTTCACCGGAATAATATAATTGTTTGATTTAATTATCTCAACAAAAATATAAACAAGCCAAATTAATCTCATTATAATAAATAGTTTATAGAGATTATATTGAGCTAAGAGAATTTATTCAAAGGTCAAAAGTAATTGAATTTTCATTGTGGGAACCGAGAGAATTTCACGGTTGAATTTCTGGCTGCCGCAACTTCCCAGTGCACTGCGACCACCTTAAACTTGTGGTGACCGTATTTCAGCACGGGTATACATGTAATACGGATATGCATATATATTACCTTATAATGTGATAGTGCACTTTATAATCTACCGGCGATGTGTTGTATGTTGGATTATATAGTGTGCAGAGAAATACAACCAAAGGAGGATTCTTACGTGTCACATTCAAACTAAAATCAACCGTTAGAATGGAATACGGGATTTCGCTGTATAATACGTATAGACGTCTTTACGATGCTTTATTTTTTATTTTGTTCAAATATTCCCAGTTTAAGATTTTATTTGCGTCATTCTACACTTGTATTATTTTGAAATAAAAACTGCGATCAATAAATAAACTCCACAGTCTTTAATCACTTTTTAAAGCCTCAACTTGTCCAATTACACTTTACAGATTACGTCAATTACTTTTTTACGCCCGGAAGAAAATTTTATCTAGTGTCTAATGGTCTGCCTTGAATTGCTCTAAAGTTTAACAGATGAACATGGACTTACGTGTATTATATATATAAGCGTAATAATAACCGTGGCATTGGAAATTGAAATCAGACAGATGAATATTATAATTAAAATTAGAATCAAGTTTTAGTGCACTGGTTAAGTTAATATATAAGTTATTAAATAATTAGACTGCTCTGGGTTAATAAAAATTTTTAATAGAGTTTTAAAGTTTTTTTTTTTCCAGAAGTGAGAAACTAATTTAAATTTTATTCCAAAGCTATGGAATTTATTCGACATTCAATTTATTCTTTACCCACGGGAAATTTTTTTCAGTCCACAATAGAACGGACCCGTTCAATATTGGACACCAATAGTATTAAGATTCAATATTGAATTATTTAATTCTACAATATATTTTGTTGACCTAAATTTGATGTTTTTCTTCCACTGTCGAGGAGAAGAGATATTGATACTTTAACAAAAGTTGAGCAAGAGCTTCTAACTATAGAGCTGAGTAAATACGAGAAAGAGAAAAATTTTCTGTTGTTTTTACACCAATTTTAGGTGTGCGCTTACTGAGAAAATAGATTCATAAAAATGATATTTTTTTTAATGAAATCATTGAATTTTAGTTAATTGTTTTTTTTTTTTTTTTTCCCAGAAAAAAAATTTTATTTTCAAAATTGAAATTTAGTTTTTTCAATTTTATCATTTTGATGGTAAAAAATAATTTGCTAATAGCGACTCTAAAAAATAAATGCCTTTTTTTAGACTCATAACGCGAATATCCAGCAATCAAATCATCTTTCGCATAAACTTAATAGCAGTTGCGAAAAACTATTTCAATGGAATTTTTATTTTATTTTTCGAGTGATTCTTCCTTTCTCTTCTATAAAATTACCCATTATTCTTAAAAAGTCCCTAGTCATGTAACATCTTACAGACAACATCTTTACTATTGGATTTGAAGAGATAAAAAATTTTAATATCAATTTTACTACAATACAGTGCTTTATTAAGCTGTAATAATTATTTTATTAGATGTCATAACTTGTAACTGTGGTATAATAATTTTATCTAAAGAAAATTGTCTATAAATTTTGATGCAGATAATTATTTAAGGACATTTTTTACACAAAAAAAATTGTCTTGAATTAAAATAGAAAATTTCTCAGCTTATTAATTTTCTCGGCCATATTTAAGATAAAAAAATTATTAAAAATTTTTTAAATATTTATTTTTGATTTTTTCCATCGCAAAATTTGTCGTTTTTCATTAATATTAAAAATATTCAATTTTTTAATGATAAAGATGAAAATTTGCTAATTATATTTATATTACTTAACACTGAAGTGTAAAAATTCTAATATTTTAAATTGATAAGTGACTAATCACCTGTTAATAATTATCTTCGTAATTACTTAATTATAAACAATACTAAATTTTATTTTTTAAATAAAATTATTCCTCGGTTTGGATGCGAAATAAATAATTTAAAATTTGCATGAAACCGAAACTCCCGATTTGTGAAACCAAATTCTACCCTTTAACAATTATCAAAAAGTAAAACACGTGGTTAGTAAAATATCAATAACTTCCTGAAGGAACTCAAGTGTAGATCGAGACTCGACCACTTCCTTCCCACTCGAATATAATGTAAACGTCTGTCCTACTACTGTGTCCAGGTGTTTCTCTCAAGTTACTTTACGTCCTGTTTTCTAAGTGCTTTATATATTACTTCATGTACATGAAAATTAAACACGTACGGCTGTGACTTAGTGTCCGTTAAAATGATATTTATACTACTTATTATTTTATTTAAGTAAACAGTTTATAACTATTACTCCGCTATCACGAGCAATATCGATAGAAAAAGGAAGTGATGTAAAAAATATTTAAAAGAAACAAAGATTATTTGAATTGTGTGTCACCGACGACACGTCATTTATGAATATATTTCGGTATCTCTTATCTTACATTAGCTCGTTATCGCCTCAATTTAAAGCATGACTGATCGTTTGCTTCAATCAAACGATAAGTACCAGGAGTTGAAGGGCAATAAAAAGAAATACATTGTTATTAATATCATTATTATTATTATTATTATTATTATTGTTTCCATTCATTGTAAATAAATGAAATATTATTGAGTTACTTAAAATCAAACAAAGAGACTTTTATAAATGATTATTAAGACATTTAATTGCATTGAAAGCATCTCAAGGTTGCTATGAAAATATTTATTTTTTCAAGGCTTTGTCTTTGTATATTATTTTAAATATCTTCGTAATTATCACAGACGTTTAATTAAATTCCTTTTTATTATTTCTATTTTTTTTTTTTTTTTTTTTTATATTATGAATTCAGCAAATAATTTAGTTATCTTCTTTTATGTTTATCTATTAATTACTAAATTATAGGAATAATTAAGCGGAAAGTTATTTTATGTACTTAATATATGTCAATTGATAAATTTATTTATTATAATTATTATCAGTATGAAAAATTAAGTTTTTTGTTCTTGGATTTGTAGAAAAATGGAACGAGGCTGAGATATTTCATCATGGAGTTTAAATGTTATAATAATAATAATAATAATAATAATAATAATAATAATAATAATAATAATAATAATAATAATAATGTTTAAAAAGATCTAGTTACTAGTAATTGAGCAAACTAATTGTCCTAAACAAGATAAACAAATATCAACGATGAAAATCAATTGTTTCGTCACATTGCTACTTTCGTAATGATTAACATACGTTTGTTTATTATTTCTAGGTACTTGTACAAATATAAATCTAATTCCCAACAACATTTCCGTGTTTATCTTTCCCGTGTCGAACATTCTGTATAAACAATACTCTATTTATTTTAATACTCAAATCACTGGCAAAATATTGCACAAAAAATTAGAGAACTTTCTTGTAAAATTTTCCCTCAAGTCCTCAAGACAATTTCTCCGTCGCATTACCAACAATATCAACAAATATTTACATTTAAAATAATCCGTCTAAAAATAAACTTATAAACCAGAAATTTTATAATTAAAAAAAAAAAAAAAAACATTATTTTTCTAATGAAATAAATAATTTTCAAGGTCCTTAAGCTCACATAATTAATAACCGATATTATATTCCTAAGCATTACATTAGGTATAAATATAAATATAAATTAAATAAAACAGGTTTGGACTCTAAACACTACAAAGTAAACGTGATACGATGCCTTTCCCTCGACTAATATTAACGACAGTCTAAAATAAAAATAAAAATGAAAAAAAAAAAATAGTTGTCAAGACCTTGACATTAATAAACTCAAGTAGTGTTATGCAGAAAATGTTGGGCATTAAAAATAAAGGGCATAGGTGGGTGGTTGTTTATAATACGTTATATGATACAAATATATATGTATCAAGAATGACTCTATATACTATGAACGTATGATAATGTCCATTTACATATATACTTGTTGTACATACACCCACCACAAAGCAGCATTACACTTATAAAGATAATTTTCGCTTGAAGAATTGACCCTTGGCCTCGACCTGGTTTCTCCCGGTACGGACAACTCTTCTTCTTGGTACTCTATGCTCTGATGTTATTTTACTATTACCGCGGATGTTTGTAAGCCTCAGGCTACCCTCTACGACACGATGTCCTAAATTTCATCGGGGGTCAAGTCAGGATAAGAGAAAAAGCGCTTCTAATATAAATTAGTGTTCTTTCGTAAAAAAAAATTAACAATCAACAATAAAAAAATATTTTTGTAGTCTTAAGAATCGATAATTAATTTAAGAGTTCTAATAAATTGAAAAAAATAAAATTCTGTAGCTCGTAGAGTATTATCGAACCTTGCTAGGATTCGAACTGAGCTCCCTTGAGTATCAGTCATGCGACTCTGACGCTCCGTTACCCGACAGGCTTATGCATGCATTTCTACGATAAAAAAATCTATATTAATAGTAATAATAGTAGTAATGGTAACAGCATTGGTGAATAGACGCGGAGATGAGGTTAAGGAAAATTGCCAGGAATTTAAACGGGCATGATGCCAATAGGCCGGAGAAAGACTGCAGTTATGTATTGTTGCAGTTTGTATTTATCTATGTAGATACAGAGGTGTATTAATGTATGAGTAGGCGATGCCTACATAGATATACGGATATATATTTATGTCAGCTCTTATAAATTTATCCCAAAGCCTCGAATCAATCACAATCGTGATTCTCACGCTTCGCCACCGGGCTTTTTTTCAAGCTCGAGTTTTTTTTTTTGCTTTCTCTGGCATTTTTCGCTGGCTCATCCTCAAAAGATACCGACTATTGAATTTATCTTAAATTTCATACTGGCATATTTTTCGGGAAAGATAAAAAATATATGTTTATGCCAAAGGCTTTGTGTTTTTAACACTCAATTCTCTTAATTTTTATTTTTATTCATAGTTTTAAGAACGACGTGGTAATTAAAGAATAATTACTATCAGATTAACTGGATATAAATCAAATTTTTTTATCTTCTTAAAATAAATCATGGATGATAAAGAATAATAAGTTTTTTTATTTCAAAATTCTCAACTGATTGTAATTAATCATTAACTTGATTTGTAATTTATTTCCATCAATTTTTTTTTAATTAAAAATTTATTTATTTTTTCTAAGAGTTTGTCGTAAATTAATTGACTAATTTTTTTTTACAAAATTTTTAATTTATAATTTTTTCTGTAAGATTAAAAATTTTAATTTTTTTTTTTATTAAATTTTGTATATCAAATCACGATTAAAAAAAAACTAACCTGAGAGGTAAGATTTAGCACAAGTAATGTATCCGCACATCCTGCAGATCTTGGACCAAATTGGTTTCAAAACATCCGGACCAAACATTTATCTAGCAAATTATTGACTACTCCGAAAAAAGATACAAAAGTAAGAAAAAAAAAAAAAAAAGTAAGGAACACTTAAAACACCAGTACAGAGCTCGTAACCTCGGTTATTTATGTTTATAAATTTTTTTCGAGAAATTACCAAGCGTTCCAAGGTCTTTCGGCATATCAAATCACTTTACTGCGGTTATTTTAATAGTAAAAATAAAAATATAATCCAACATTAAATTTACAATGTTATCCATAGAGGTTTTTTCTCGGGTCATTTATCCATTAGTTAGCTTATACATTTAAAGTCTGATATTACGGAAATAATATTGAATAAAGTGACAGATGAGTGACTCGGTGAATTGCACGAGCGTTACTGACTGGATTTAAGAATAGACAACGTTGGACACGGCCGATCGGTTGGGACTCAGGCCCCTTCTTTTTTCCTCAACTGTCTTCTTGTATCACTTTGGATATAATAATAAGCAATGCATTAACTGTAACTGGATTAAATTTGAATCAACTCAAAAATTCAAAAAGAGTTTTCTTCAATTTTGTTTTCTTACGCGGTATTTTATCGCTGATTAAATTTTAATTGAACAGCTGAACAATCCTTTAGATTCAATTAATTTTCACGATCATTTATTTTTCTTTAGCATATATTTATCAGTGGTTTTATTTACTGACAAACAAAAGTTATTTCAATGCAGCCCATTGAGGCGAATCATAACTTGACACTGAATAATAACAGATTTAAATATTATCCTCTACTTATTTATAAATATTTCATTGGAAATTGAGTGAACATCGAGAATGGCGCGTCATCAGCGCGAAACGACTTCCTGAGTAGCTGTGTCGACTAACTGTATCGTCGAAAGGAGAAAAGGATTCTCTTATTCTACAACTAAAACACCTCTCTATTACACATATATAAAACCTCAATGTCTCAAAGCTTTTTTATATAATTTTTACCCTACCGGTCGGACTTTTAATCTTCACTCGTGTCTTAATTACAGCCTCAATCTCGTATCAATTATCTTTGCAATTACGGTCTCATTTACAGACATTAGACATTAAACATTAAACATCAGATATTAGATTGTTTACTTGTCATTTTAATTATTTTCGTTACTTTTTATCAACCCAGGCATACACTTGCTGCATTTAATTGAATAATTAAAAACACTTTCTCCTCTACACTGTTAATTAATTTATTTTATAATACTGCTTTTAATCTAAGCTTGGGGTAGTACCAGAACGTAAATTAAGAATTTAATTTGATTTTAATAGTATGGTTATTATTATTAATATGCAATAGATATCAAAACACTTAAAACTATTTTAAAATAATTGGAGTAATAATTTAAAATACTTTTGCTTTAGCGATAATTTGTCATGAAAATCAATTACTTTAAGTGCTAATTGATGTTTCATTGACAACTAATGGAAGATTTTAAGAAATGTCAATAAAAAGTCAATTTTCGTTGAGTAGTACAATTAATAATTCAATTGAGTCATTCTTGGGATTACTTAAGTGACAAATTTAGAACAATTAATCAAAATTTTTTAGTGATTAATTTTTACTGAGTAAAGTTAATTAAATAAATGAGTTGAGAGTAAAAAGACCCTGGCCGGGAATCGAACCCAGATCCCTCGCGTATCGGATATAAAGGTTACATCGCCTATTAAGGGAATGAATGGAGATTAAATTGATCATTTTTCCAAGTTAATATCTTGCGTAATTTTTTAATTTATGAGCTAATAGGTTTCTTATGAAAAAATGGACATTGTTGTGATAAGAAATTAATTTGTTGAAAATTTTATTTCTCAGCTGAAGAAATCAAAATTTTTTTCAAAGTAACTTTCTCATAAAAAAAAAAAAAAATTTTTTTTTGAGATTTGAGAAAAAAAAATTTTAAATGAAAATTTTTCAGTTCTTTATATAAATTGTTTTTCCTCAAGTTTGAAAAATTTTCTTCCAACAAGAAAATTACTGCGAGAGAAAATTTATATTTTTTTAAGCTAAGAAATAAAATAAAAAAGAAAATTAATTTCTTATTGCAACATTACTCATTTTTTTTTTAATTTTCCCTCTCAGTATAGAATAAATGAGTTACTGTTTATAATTGAAATTTAATATTAATGTTTCAATAATAATGCAATTTTGTTTCATTATGGATATTTGGAACACTAAAATTGTCACCTTTTAAAATTAATTGTCTTTAAAATTTTTTTATTGTGCATTGTGGTCCTCGAAAAAAAAACCTAGAATTTAATATTTGATAATTGGACAGTTTTTAAGCTTGCCGATAAGATCTACACAGTAAAAATAAAATTTATGTAGATTTAAATAGAGATCTTAATTCTTGTAGATCTAAATTATTTTTCCCGAGTAAAACTACTTGAATAATAATAATAACGACCTTGTAAACGTCAAAAAGCAACCTTTTGTTAAATTTTTTAATTAAATAATCACTCAACTGACTTAAATTCAAACCGTGAACCATAGAGTTACCCACGGATGAATTTTTCTCAGTACGTACGGTACAGTCTATGTATTTTCTTTTTTTAATAATTATTTTTCTATTTACTTCTTTTTCTTTCACTACTTCATTACATTTTTCTGAGAAATCACTTTCCACTCAGACTGCCAGTCTTTTTTGTACCAAAGAATAATACTCCCACGTATTTCAGAGTGAATCAATCTTCCCCAATTAATCTCAACTTTATATAATCATTTCCAAATAGGTCTATTCTAAATTTACAGAATCTTAACCCGAGTTTTCTTACAATTCGCTATTCTTAAGGCTCCTAAAGTTCCTGACGTCTTTTCTCATTAGAAGTCGATAGTTCAAACTCCTTTAAAGAGGGTTGAAAAATTAAAAAAAAATTATTTCAACGAGAACTTTGATTCAAGCATCGATTTTTTTTTTTTGAATTATAAATAACAAGGCTATCTTTATTAGTTTTCAGCACAAATGGATCTGAGGATCGTAAAAACAACTTTCAGAATATCGGTTTGAAATTTACACCACCAGACCAGCTGCAACACTTACGATCATCATAAAATTTTTTTTTTTTTTTATTCTGAAACTAATTTGGAAAAATAAATGGCAAAGACTTTTTTTAAAAAAATATTTGAAAAAATTCCTTATCAATTTAAAAAATTTTTGCAAGTTTTATAAAAAACGTCATTAAAAATTTAAGAGTCAGAAAAGTTTTGTATTTTTTGTTAAAAAAAATATATATCATTAAATTTAACAAAATGCACTTTAATCTTGCTCCCCTATGACCTTATCAACAATTAATGTACTCATATTTTTATCACTTCCATTAAAAAATGACCTGAAGTATATTTTTATTATTTTACACTTTTAAACATATCTATCAGAACATTCTAAAAATACTTAAGAGCAGTTCAATGTCAATATCAATTTAATTTTAATAGCCCTCTGATATAAATATGAATTTTATAAAAAAAAAAAAAAAATGAAACTCCTGATCTCTCTTCTTATTAAATGAATACCAAAGAAAATTAAATAACAAGAATTTATGTAAGAACGAACGGTAATGCTGTTTTGTAATTTATTAAGTAATATTTTCCATTTGTCATAGTATAGGAGTAATCATATTATAATTATAATTTAATCGGAAAACTCGGGATTTCAACAAGAAAGTAATAAAAGTGTTGGCAGTAAAAAAGATATTTAGCAGATTCAATTTGAAATAGTTTTCTATCTAATCGTAATATGTTTATAACGTAACAAGGAAACCGGGGCCAAGTAAGTGAACAACAGGGCTGTCCGCGATGGTCCGCTATACGGTCGGCGACCGAGCTCGTGACCGACTTTCGAAAAGGGGAGTACGTATATTACAATTACATAGCTCGTACTCTATATACTATATACCATATAGACATTCACATGAACCCAACATCCAATACCAACACCAATACCAATGCGTGTGTACCTGTCTATTTAACTAATAGAACAGGATCGTATACATATATATTGTCGTGTTACATAAATCGGATCTAATGAAAAGAGTTTTCAATATAACATAATATAATAACCGGCTGATATCATACATTAATTGTAAATAGAATTATTATTATTATTATTATTATTATTATTATTATTATTATTATTATTATCTATATTATTAAGAGAATAAGAAAAATTTTGTTTCCTCCATCACTAGATATATAATTAAGAAATTACTTCGTATCTTGTGAACGATTGACATTTTTAAAGATATGAGCTCATTCCGATGTTACACTCATTGAAACCTTTCATTTGAGTACCCACATCAATTTTTTATATATTTTATATATTTATATATATAAATATGTGAAAAATATATAAAAATGCATGTGGGTACTCAAATTAAAGCTCTTGATTAGTGTAACATCGGGATGAGCTTATATCATTAAAAATGTCAATTGTTAAGAAAGTACAGTGCAATTTAACAAAAGTAATTATTTAATAAAACAAAATTTTAATTTTTATAGTTCACATGTCACGGCAGTCACATAATGATTGCAAGGTTTCTAGTTATTATTATTATTATTATTATTATTTTAAATATTTTAGTATAATAATTTTAGGCATAATGATTAACTTTTTACAACAATGCATTCTCTGAACCACTGCTGCAGTCTAAATAGTATATATAGAGAAAACTAGATTCGCGAAATCGCGTGACAGCAAAAACACGAACGAGGCGCAATCGTTCGTGTCGAGTATGATTAAGAACTGCGACAAAAAATTATTGCAGTAAAATCAAAATATAAATTATCTTTTCCAGTCTTACATTGTAAACTGTAAGAATAAAGTAGAAAATAAAAAAAAAAAAGAATTGAGAACGAAGTTAATTGGAGGATAAGAATATTTTTTTAGTGATAAATTTTCAGAGCATTCTAAGCGAAGGATGCCAGATCTCTTCGTTTTAAATAACATAATTCAAGTGATGAGAACAATGTTTAGATTGTTTCAATCTGAGATTGACAGATAACAGATTTTATTTCGAACAGACAAGTTTGGAAATTTGATGCTTTGATTTATTTTACTGTCAAAAATTTATTGAGTAATAAAAGGTCAGAGGTTTTTATGGTACTTCAATTTTAATTGATATAGTTTGATATTGATCAGTTTAAAAAAATTTAGTGTCATTTTTCATATCAAAACTTTTTATAAATTTAAATTAATTTATAAATAATTCTTGATAAATATATACATCGTTTATCTTAGTACAGTGTACTGGAAAGAGAGTAGAATGGATTAATATGAGTAAATCAGCGAGAAATTTAAAAGCAATCGTAAAGCACATTTCAAGTGTTCACGCTTGAGGTGTGCAATAATTATAATTGAATTGTAATTTATTGTATAGCTCTGAAGAAGTCATGAATACTTAACAAACGTTGGTAATACATTTAAATATTTTACTATCATTCCTTATTTTCCGCTACTGCAATGAATATTATGTTTATATTTTAATACATATTATTAAGAATGTTATGAGTTTCACGTTCAACTGATGGTCGAATGGTATGTAATCTATCATAAACATTTTGTAGAAAACATTTTGTGTCTAAAAAATTCACGACCCTGATTTAAAATTATTTTGACTCCAATTATATTTATTAAAAGTTTAATTTTTGAATTTTTTTACATAACGTATGCACAAACTTTCTTATGATAAGAAATTTTACTTTTAAGTTAATTAATTGATAAAAAAAAAAACATTCGAGCATTCTTTAATCAAGAAAATATTCTATTCACTTTCTACTCTGCTACTTTCTGTAATTTAACTTAACTTGTGATTTTAAGTTTTCAGTGTATAAAGCATTATTGTTTGATAAGTTTGTTTGTATGAATTTTATTATCGACAAAGTGGTAATAAATTTTCGCAATAGACATGACAAATGTTGAACACTGAAAAAACATTAACTTCTCTAAAGTAAAAAGATAAAAAATTTTATCTCTTGAGACTAGAATAATAATATGTCGTATATTTATAATAAGAATAAAAGAAAAAATTACTGTTTAATTCATATAAAAGCTTTTAGAGAAAAACTAATTTAAATCTCACAATAAAAACTGATCCAATGCGATAAAATTAAACCCTCGATTTTATTTAGAGTTTAATACTGCACTCGTTCGATTTAAATATAATCCGACTTATAAAATATGATGGCTATTTAGTAAATATTTTATACAAATACTGAACGTATTTATCAGTTTCATATAAATCCTCTTGCTGAATAATAAAGTATTCATCCGGAAGGAATTAATACTGTTACAATAGAAACTTTTTGATAATAGTAAATAATAAAGCTTCGCGAGGAATAAAGAATTAAATTTCTTTTAACTTAAAACGCAGTTTTTATTCAAATTTATGATTGAATTTTTAAATATTTCCTAGAAAGTCAATTAAAAAAATGAAAAATTAAAGAAATTTTCATTATCACCGAGATTATCTGTGAATATTAATATTTAATGTATTTAATATACAGAATAAAAAACTTTTACATAAAAAGCGTCTGATGATTTGACTTTTTTACTCCATCAATGACAATTTCTTTCAAATGATTTTATTTAGCTAAAAAAAAATAATTTTTTTCAACTTGTTCAAAAATTGATTTATCAGAAAGATTTTTTTTTAATAAACTAAAAAAAAAATTTCCAGATTTTGAAATCTATAAAAATTTCACTTGAAAAAAAAAAACATGGATTTTTAAATTTTGCCATTTTTTATTTTCCTCAAAGACAATTCTAATTTATCAAATAAAACTTCTGACTTTTAAATTATTTGTAAAAATTTGAAAATACAAAAATTAAAAAACTAAAAGGAAAATTAAATCTCGTCACGATCTTTAGTCATAAACTCATTTCCGAAGAAATCTACCTAAACCCATTCGAATAACCGAGTACTAAATATTTATTAACCAATCCTAGCTCCTAACAATAAAGCACCACAGATATGAATAATTTGAATAAATTCTTGTAATTTAAATTCGTAATTAAAGGTATAAAAAATTAAACAATAGAACAAGTCTGCAATTATCCATTATTGAAAAACTAACAAGTAATAAAAAGGCAGAGTTATAAAAAGTGAGCTCAGTAGGCGTGAATAGAAGCAGGTTTTTATAAACATATCAACCTAATATCCGCCAAATGCAAGTGAAATAAGTCGATGGACTATCGTTAGCTCATATTATGTCTAATGTGTAATTATAAAAGTGTTGTAAGTAGTAAGATGCCCGCGAACTGGAGATTCGCGGGTTCCAAGGAGTTATGAGCAACCATACTAATTCAGTGTAATCCAGCAGAAGTAAAGGGGCCGTGTCTGCTAGTATATATCTATCTCTATAGTATATAATGAAAAAAGTAAATGCAATAGGTATTATACGATAGGATGTACGATTGTGGATGTGATATGTTGTATATATAGACGTATGTGGACTTGCAGGCAATATATGTTGTACACCTTCTTACGTAGGCCTTAACTCAAGTATTATCCACGAGTATAGAGGAAACTACTATTATACACAAAATGTAAGTATAATATATAATATATAGTACACAGTACACTACTTCCCACACAAAATAAAATGAAACATCGTTCGTCTCTTAACTACGACTACTCTCGAGGCCGATATATCTCCCACGTATCCTACGTAACTCGCGTAAGTACAGTTGAGGTTTCGGTCGTGGAAACTCGATCTTTGTCTCTTGGCATTCATAGAGATAGATACATTGCGTTAAGTTATTATTATATAGGTACATGTGCTGTATATCTATAGGTATGATACGTCATGTACGAGTCTAGGTGTGGCTATGTAACAATATTTATATGTACATGTATGTAGGTATGATGTAGTCCAGATTTACAGTCACCTTCAGGTTAAATTGCTTTAACTTGTATCAAGTGGACTTGACTCATATCTATTTTTAAAAATTTTGACTTTTGTTTTGTTTTTTAACAACTGGTTTAGGTGTTCGCAAACATCCAGTCGAAAAACAACGGATTGGATTTAAAGCTGGGCAATAATGGGTGAAGAGTACATAAGTAAATAGAGGAGATTTACTCTTTTAATATTGTTATGCTGAGGAACAATGTTGAGGAAAATTTTTAAATGTAGTAGTTACAGTTTTCCGGTTTTACGTTCAATCAAAGCGCGGATTTAATTACCGTGCGGTTAAATTTCCGTAGGGAAAATATTTGTGAAGAAATTAAAAAATGAATTTTTATACACGAAAAAAAATTTCTTGATTGAAGATAATTATTTTAGAGAACGGCTGTCTTGATTCAAGAATTTTTTGTCTTGGGACTCGTTTTTTTAACTTGAGAAATTTGAAAACTTTGTTTAAGAATATTATATTCTTGTGAAATGCAATTTAGTTTTTTAACGAAAAATGCAATTCTCAAAAAATAACAATAATTTTTTTTTATTTTAAGAATTTGATGCTGGTTTAAGAACAAATTTCTACAAAATACTTAAAAAACGCTATTTTTTCACTTCATCGAATTTGTAAAATTCTTAAATGAAAAAATATTTTTATTTGAATGAACTAGTTATTTTTTAGTGTAAAAATAACAATTGATTTATTATCAAAAAAAAAAAAGAAAAAAGGGTCAAAAATTTAACTTTTTGTCTCTTAAAGAAACTTCTTTAAGAGACCTTTGCTCTCAAAATCACTATCTGCAATTATGTATTTAAAATTATCTAAAAAAATTCTAATTGAGCCATCACATTTTTTTTTGTCACATAGTATAACTTTCAAAAGCCAATAACCTAATAATTTATTGCTTAAAGATGATCATATAATTTTTTTCTTCCTCAAAGAGTGTAACAAAAATGAGGTCATTACATCACTATATCTCAATTACATGTTTTTACACCCGAAAATAATCGTTTCACTGTGTAATTACCTCATAAATACTCTTCTGTCTGAAGAGTTGATCTTTATTTTAACGATCAATCATTCCCTGAAGACTTTTTTCGAAAAAAAGTTAAAATTAGTAACAAATTATAATTGAGCCCACCCAAAAAATAACTCGATCGACAAATATCTAACCATTGAAGAAATAATTGAATAATTTTCTTGACTCTAATAAAATTAGATAAAATAAAAACTGTAAATCGTGATACGGGAGTTATCTCGTCGGCACTAGTATAGTATATATTACATAGTACAGTGTATTATATTATATAGCTTGCCTAGATCATCTCATTACCATACGACAACACTTTATGTAACATATTTAATGACCTAGAAGATCAACATATTTTCCTTAACCTCGACTGCGCATATTTATTTAAACTTTAAATAAATTAACTTATTAATCAATCAGCGATATGTATCGAGTAGATAAATGTATGCTATAGTACCTATTTAAATTTAAATATTGTCTTCAATAATATGTATAAGTAAATCTGTTAATATAAATGTAAATATTAACAAAATCCGGATGGCTCGGATAATAGGTGTTATTATTACATCACAACTTAACTCAACTATACATACTTTCTTCCGATAAAAAGATAATAACTTTAGGGGCTTATATAACAACAACAGTGCAATAAAATTACATAAAGATCATTGACTTGTTTATGTCTCATACGTGCTAGTGCTGTTATATTCAGACTTACTGTAATAATGTCTATTCTATCCATGTGTGTGTGTGTGTACAGTGTATACAGAAAAAAGGAAGTTAAAAATAATAAAAAAATATATGTTCGTTTGTCTTTATCAGTGAATAATGTTTACGCACTAGCTTTTCCGGTTTTGTTATCATCATTATTATCGTACTCGTCATTGTGTAATCACGTTGTAATGAACAGGTGGGTAGAAAATGAAGACCAGACTAGGCCTCGTACTATTCTCGGTACTTAAATTGTGGGAAAATGTTGACACATAAAGACCATGTTTATATTTAAATTAACCGCCTACTCTTTAAATTTATTAACTTTTAGTAATTACCGAGTGACACGATTATCAACGTGCGTGGAGTTTGATTATTAGATAAGACTTATGTGGAAATTCAAGTTAACAAAAATTTTATTTAGATAAAATAGATATTGTATTAGCTTATTTTTACAAAACTACGTCATCGACCTGAAGCATCAACTTTAACAAAAGTTATTAAATCACGTGACGAGAGATTTTTGAATTATCTAAAGTTAAATTAAGGCAACAATGCGGCAAGCTCACGTCTGACAACTGTATTGTTGGATTGAGCGGAGAAAAAAGTATTGTATAGAAAACTCGGTTGGAAAATGTGAGTTGATTTACTAAATGAAAATTTTTATTACAATACGAGATAATATAATTACTTTTTTTCATTATGCAATTATAATCGACCGCTTAAATTGTAAATTTTACTCAACAAATTAACAAATTATAATTTTCGATGTTTTAATTTGGACAATTCTGGCAAATGATAATTTTTGAAGTTATTATATTTGATTGTCTTTATTAAAACTTTAATATAAGATTTTTTAAAATTAAATATCGTTGTAATATCATTTTAAGTTTTTTTTTTTTTTTTTTTTTGTAATTAAACGTTGGTAAAAAAATTAAACTATTAACTAAATAGTTTGATCACGAAATCGTGGCTAAATCTGCAGACATATTTTCTCTTCAAAAGTTCTGATACAATCTTATAAAAACATCGGATTCTCTAAAGATTCTTAACCAATTTTTACAAAGAAGAATCGGGATTTCGTTGTTTGCACAAGATTACATCAGAATTCTTAAGCTTGGTTTTTAAAATTAAATTGGGTGCATAGAATTGCTAAGAAGTTTGAGAAAAAAAGATCATTAAACGAATTGTAATTGAAAAATTAAATTTGAATAGTTTTTAATGATTAAAAAAACTTATTTCTAAATAATCAACGCTTTAAATTAAATATAAATTGATGTTTAAAAAATTGAGTCAGCAACGTGGAACTTAATTTGAAATTATGTTTAAAATTTTTTAACTTAATTTATTTATTTTGTAAATGCGATTTAATACAGATATGTTTTGTGTGTTAATAAGGAGATGGTTCTTCGGTTGAGTTATATATGATGTATGAAATTTTAACGACGGTTTTGATTGAGATTAAAATGTAGACATATGCATAACATCATAAAACGTATTAGAAATATTAAACACATGTTTTTCATTGTAAACAGTTCTCCTTCTTATGAATCACTCAGATTTTAAGATTTTATGATTTTTTTATATTTTTAAAAACTAATAGCCCCAAGTGTAATGTAAAATGATTCATATGTTTCCATGGAGAAATAAGAAAGTGACTATATGACTGCCGAAAATTATGAATTTGATAATTTTTAAGTAAATTAAAAAAATGATATTGCTATGATGATACTAATTACCAATCATTTAGTAATGCTTACAAATTAACGGATGTTTTCATTAATCCAAGTTTCATAAAAAAATTTTCAATCCAAAATTACTTGCAAAATAATTATTAAAAAATAAAATCCACCATAACTAAACTTCCTAAAACTAAGAAACTAGCATATATAAATAAATTACATCGTGTTTGTAATAGCTGTTACATTATTGATAAATAGCGTTATAATTGTTTTGATTTCCCTCACATCAAAATATTAATTTATCACGTTTGTAAATGGTTTATCCCTTTTTCCGGCCTAGTTACCTCGACAACCGGAGATCACGATGGCTCACGGGAATAATTTACCGAGCGTTCCGCTAGCATTTACATGCGGCTGCTCTTACTCCGTTATGTTATGAACGGCACTTACGTTACTATCTCATTTTCAAAATAACATTTTTTAGTTTTATTTCATATCATGCTCTTTAGTGGTTAAGTCTCGGCCCCTCTAATACTCGTGTCTCAAGGAAAAATAAAATATCTTAATTGGAAGAAATTTAAATCTAAATTTAATTTGTCCATTTATTTCTTCCGGCGCGAGTCAACATTATTAAAAAAAAAAATACTCATTTTTTGTCGGTAGAAAAAATTGTTCAAATGAATTAAATTATTAATTATGTAAATTAGCTCGGCATGATTTCTAGGTCAGATAATCTTAGGTCATGACACAAAAATACTATTAGCCCATAGTTATCGATATTATCATTTTTCTTGCCCATTTATTTGAATAATCGATGATAAAAGTATACTTTACTACTCTGTTATTGCAAACGAGTATAAAAAAGGTTTTTTATTTGAAAAAATAACTAATCAACTGTAAAAAATTACAAAATAACGTTAATTTACGTACAACACTGCTTACGTGTATAAAATAATGATGAGGTCAAAAGAGAATTGATGACCAAACAATTTAACATGTTTACATGCTACTCATGTATAAATATGTAATTTATTTAAGTAATACCAGAGTGTACCGTATATATAGCATAGTAGAGTTTAAGCACGCGATTAGAAGGCACAGAATAAAACTCAAGATGTCTTAGACTTTAGTGCACAGAACGTTTGTTTGCATTAATGATTCATCACCCAGCATAATGTAGTAGAAGCATTATTAGCCGCATTTAATGAGCTTGCGCAGTTTTTATTCATTGATTGCTATGAAAAATAAACTAAATAAATAAGCTATGTGTTTTGTTATTTTTATGCAGTTCCGCAAATTTATGGACGGCTGAAATTTAATAGACACTGTTTTTCCGGTAAAATTGCTCTTTTAGAATTGATAATAATAATTGAAGATAAAAAATAAAGAGAAAAAAATTTTAAATTGGAAAATTTTAATTAAATAATGCTTTAGTAGATTGACTGTGGCTACGTATGACGATCAAGAAACTTACGCGCAGGAGAACCCAGGATCGAACCCTGGTCTGGTCAGAATCTTATAAATTGAGTTTTTTAAAATTGAAGAATTTTAAAATTCAATAATTTTACTTCTTAAATTTATATTTTGTTATTTTGAATGATGAATAAATAAATAATTCTCAACTCCAAAAAAATTTTGAAGTAAAATTTTCTATTAATGTCTTATATCAATTTTTCTTCTATCAATCCAAGCTTCGCCGAAGTCTACACGATAATTTGTCACTGAGTTATCGGCTGTCATATCCAAAATGACGCTTTAACTTTGGTAATTAATAACTGATGATCCAACAGGAAATTGAAGCATGACTCTAAATACTTTGTCTTTAATTATTTATACAGCCCTTACATTATTTAAAATTTTGACAACCCATATTTTACGACTTCATAATTTAAGCAACAAAATTAAAATTACATTGATTAAAAAAAAAAGCCGATGACATTTAAGAAAAAATATACTTTTCCTTAGACTGTCACTTGGATTAAAGGTGACATTGAAATATATAAATACTTCGAGACTTTAAATCTATACTTTTATAACTTTTTTAACAGCTGTAATGTCTCAATTGATTCTACAATGTTAAAATTTAATAACTTTACTTTATTACTTTTTACTTATATCATTTAAATTTTAATTATCAAGTGTGGAAAAATTTTCATAATAGTTACAAAATAAATTTATTATTTAATAATTGTAAGCAAAAAGGTCAATCGTAAAATTTTATCAAATTTAATTAAAAAATTGTAATTTTTAGCCGTGAAAAATTACAATTTACCATTTTTAAAACATTAAAAAATTTTTCGAAAAAATTTTTTTCATCAAAAAATTGACATTTAATAAAAAATTCTAAATATTTTTTTTTATGAATTAAAATATTCTGCACCGCAAAATTAAATTAAACAATTACCAAAGAAACGTTAATCAATCCATAATTAAAAAAGACTAAAAATAAAAATAAAATAAGGACCTGATTTTTCCATAACAGGTTGTCCAATTCGTCCAAACCACCTCAAAAATCTTCTTGCAGTAGTCGTGCTCGGCTTGCATCCCTCCAAAATAACAACACCACTACCATTATGACTGTTACCACCAATATTACGGTGATTATTATGTTTATCACTATTACTAACAATATTATTATTATTACTATTATTAATCAAATGATTTTTACCATTACTATTGCAAGTAATACCACTGTTATTACGACTATTATTATTGATATTATTATTATTAGCAAATATAGTTTTATTAACGACGTTGTTCCCGGTGTCAGTTTGGGTACCCTCCAACTCCACCTTGTTCACATCACGACACTGTTGCTGTTCTTTGGAGCTGTTTAAGCCTCCACCTTCTCCTTCGCTACCCGGAGTACGAGTATGCTCAACTGCCCCTTGAACTCTGCTGTACGGCGACATCCACCCAGCTGAGTTTGCGTGAAGATTTATTATTTTAGCAGACTCCGGAAGCCAGTAGTTGTTTGACGCTACCGGCATCTCACGTGTCTCGTCGTCCGACGAGTTAAACACAAAACCGCAAAACAAAAACGGCATCAAAAAATCACCCGATAATTATTGGAGTAATAAAAAAAAAATTAATAATTATCACTGCCTGCACTTCACTTTGTTTTACTTCCTTATTAATTTTTTTTTTTTCTTAATTATTATCACAACTCTGTTATTACAATTCAACTTGTAAAATCGCAATTTGTTATCACATTTGATAAATTGATATAGAACTGATAAGACATTGATAAAAAAACTGATAACGATTATTAATTTTTTTTTTTTAATTATTATTAGTATTATTATATTAATATTTTCCAAATAAATTATTTTCATAAATTTTACAACAGGCCTTAAAATTTTTTTTTTTAATGTAAAATAAAAATAAAATTTTATAAATTTCAACACTTATTAATAAAATAACTTTTACATATTTAAAATAAAGTATAAACTTTTGAAACGATCACATATTAATAACTAACAATTATTATTATTATATCTCTTTCCATCAGTGAGTTACAATAATATAACTGAGAGCAACAACCACTGTGTTGACACTGCCGATGAGCCAAAGTAACACTCACATATCACCACATACTCATACATCCATCGACCTATCTGTAAATCACATGTACATCTGTACACACATATATATTTATACAAATATATGAGTTAAGTATAGATGAGCCACTCGCGCACAATTTACACGAAGGCCATTCACGAAAGCTCCGTCACGTTAATGATTACGTAAGTGTGAAAATTTTTGCATGTATTTTTACCACCAAGACAATTGCAGTAAAAAGGTTCAAGTTGCCTTGTAATTGCAATTAAATTCAACCAAAGTTAGTAGTTTTAAAAAGCAGGAAAAAAAAAACAACAAAGAAGACAATGTGACCTCGAAAATTCTTTGTTGCCCGATCGAATTTCCGCTTTTCCTTAATACAAGTATAGAGTCAGCTGTTTCATACCGCGACCAATCGCAATACGTGCCAAACTGTATTATTATTACAGCGATGCACTCTGAAGTTTACGTACATGTGTATAGATACATGTAAGAATTTATAAGTGTAAATAAATTAGTACAAATGGTACGCTACGCGTACATTTGCTGAAAATGGTGAATCTAAGTGAACATGTCGCACAAGTATTAGCTGTTTATGTTGTTGCAGCAAAAGTAGACGAGACGCCTCGCATTTAAAGCGATTGTCGGTCATTAAACTCATTTCTTATTGTATCTTTCCGTGGATCAATGTCTTTTTACTCCTCATATAATGTCACATTGCAGCTCAACTCGATTCGCTCCGAAATAACCAGGTGCGTTTTTACCGACAATTTGTTGTCTCCTAATTAACTACTCCGACTACTTCACTGTCCTCACAGCTACTCGACCATTTATTTACTAAACAAGCACACAGCTAAACAAACAATTGTTATTATTGTCATAAAAATAACAGTAATACACAATATCCAATACTTAGACCCGGCTTTCTTTCCCACTCACCGGTTTAATAGTGCGCGTGCGCTTGAAAACGCTTTCACGATTTTCGATTTAAACTGTTAAATATTATTGCAACTCGCTGTTTACTTCTTCTACTTAGAAAAAATTTTTTATTTTTATTTTTATTTTTTTCGCTAATTACTTCAACTCATTAAATTTATCAAAATTTTAAATAATCTAATTTAAGTGCAATTAACCGCGAAAAGTACCGATACCGCGAGTTGAAATGAAATCGACTGGTACTTCCTCCGCTGTGTTACTTGCAGCGAGCGCCGTGAGACTAACGATAGTAGAAACACAAACACTTGGTTCAAGTCTCTCTACTCCAATCCAAGTCGACACAGCGCTCTGTACGCAACGTAGACACATCAACAAGTTACACCTTTCTCTCTCTTTAACAATCACTCCTAAAATATACATTGTTTTTTTTTTTATCTTTATAAATAAACCAATAATAATTATTATTGTTTACTTTTTTATTTCAAATTTATATTTTTAAATAAAAAAATATTTTTAATTTCAAGATCCAATCTCCCACTCTCTCCCTCCAGGGTTTATTTTACGGCGAATTTATCATGTTGTATAGTGTATATATGATGGTCTTATGAAATATTTTTTATTATTTGCGTCACCAGTTTTTTCGGTCCAAATTGAAATAAAGTTTTTGTTTTCATTTGAATTGTTATTTCTAGAACTAATAAAAATTATTATTTGTTATTGGTTTGCTGCTTTGTATCAGACTAGATGTATGTATGGTCTAATATACAACGAAAATATTTTTTTAAGCTCTCTGAAAACTAAGCCATTTTATTAGAATTTATAATTCTGTGATCGAATAACAAGCGATTAAGTTGGGTATTGAATTTCATTTAATCATTTAAGCTTAAGTTGAGTTCCGTTCAAGGTTCATTGAAAGTTGTAATAAAATATGTAGAATAAAAATGAAATTATATAATTTCTTAAAATAATAATAAATATTAAAACAGGCGAATTATAAATTGTAATTATTCGTGATTGTGAAATTGTTTAGTTTATTTGCATAAAAGAAATCATCAACTGTGACTCTATATTAAAGTTTGAAATTAAATATTTATAATTTTCATGACATTGACATGATAAAATTGTAATTTAATAGTTAAATTGTCTTACAACCATGCATTGTTAAAATTAAAAAAATTATCCTGCTCATAACAAAAAAAAAAAATTTTTTTTAAGTTTTATTAAAAATAAAATCCAAACGTAAAAATTGATATTAATTTGCCAGGATATTTTTGAGCATATGCAGTAATACTTTTACCGTATTATAGCGGAATAAGGGAGACATAAAAGCTTTCAATCATACTTTAGGATTAAATACGTTAGTCTGCGGATAGAAATAAAAATAAAAATAAAAAAAAGTAGTATACAAATGCGTCAGGTGTACCAAATGATCACCATAATTCCATATGGCAGACTGACACGTGGAAAATAATGATTTTACTTTGCACTCGAGGTTTCTTGCTTATGTTACTACTACAACTACTACTATTACTTATAGTAGGTATTGCGGCTTACCAGCATTCAACATTTACATTTAACATTTATTTAAATTTAAACTTTTTACATTACGTCATAACTGTTTTAAGACTTTATGACAAATACCTTACACTTAAAGTAATAAAAAAAAGTACCCCGAACAAAATATATTTGAACTTTATTATGATTTTAATTTATAGCTCGAAATAAAATTTTTTTAATGATAATAATAATTTTTATAAACAAAAGTTCAATGCCCATAAAAAAAAGAGTTTAATGAACACATTAAAAATAATTTTCATTGATTTCTAAATTATAAAATGTTTCATATGAAACAATATAAAAATTAAACTCGTATGTAATCAACTTAAACTGTATTTAATTCTCTACAATTTTGAATCGATATAAATTATTATTACTATTTTAATATATTTAATTTTTATGATTATTAATTATAAAAATATTAATGATACCAAGTCTTATTGTATTGTATATAAAAGTCGGTCAACGAAATACCGCATTATGCTCCAGTTCATTTATAATCCCGGAAAACTTATTATGCAAAGATCCTAGCGACTCGCGAGACCGCCTTCTTTTTTATTATTTATTTTAAAAATTTTATACTGGTTATCAAATAATCAAGAGCACAGGTGTACACGCACACATTTAATAAACATTCCTTATTTTACCTTTCTCTCTAAATACTATACCCATTTAATACATCTCACATCACTTTAACTTCTACAGTGTACATTTATAATAATATATGTGTGTACATATGGGTATTATACGAATGTAGATATAAAGTAATAATCAAAACAACGACTATTTAGTTAGTCGTAAAGAGCTGAGGGTATTAATATTAACCCACCTTACGTTATCTCCCGTTATCGTCAACTTTCCTATCTCCCATGTCCCACGAGACTTTAAATTTATTATATACCACACGTGTACGTCTATATGTTTTTTATATGAGTGTGTGGATGTATAATATAATATAATGTACAACAAAAAAAGACTGATATAACAGCAAACTCAACATTCATAGTATAAAAAATAAAGAAATTCTTGCTCAAGTCGGCATGAATTGTTATTATATTCTTTTTCAGTGATAAAACAATTCTTTTGCCTTTTATTTCTTTTTATAAATTATTCTTTTCTTAGCTAATTTTATATCAGTTGTATAAAAACAGCAATTAATAAATGAAAATAAAATATTATTTCAATTAATACAATTTTAATGGTTAAAAATTTTTTTTTACCTTAATTGCAAATATTTAATTCAGAATTTCAATTTTAAATTTATAATAATTATTTGTCAAATAAAATTTAAACTCAGTAATTTTTGTAAATAAATATTTCATGAATTAACTTAGTTTGTTCTTTCCGTAAATTAATTCCTCTGTTTGCAAAAAAAAATCTTGAATAAACGAAGTCATAACTTCGTGAGCTAAAACTTAAACTTTAAATGCAATTTATTTTTTTAATCTTCAAGTATTTTGTTAAAAATAACAACCCTTGTGCAAATAAAAAAATTTATGATTTTACTTTTAACCACAAGCTTATTTTGATCAAATTAAAAAGTTGCGCTTATTTAATAAATAAATTATTTTTAACGAGGTCAATCAAAAAAAAAAAAAAAAAAAAAAAAGTGTTGGAAAATTAAATTTGGTATTAAATGTTTTTTTTTTTTTTTTTGCTTGAATTTTGGATGAAAAGACAGATAAATGTATTATTAGATTAAGGCAATTAACTATTAAGAGGTCGTATGAGGTATAATGGGAAGCATTCATCACCATATAGAGATTGCAATATTAAAAGTTAAATAAAACGATATTTTAAATGCTAAAGTCCTATATATACTCGGTAATCCATGTATTTAATGGGTTAAATAGGAGTCATCTAATGTGATACTCATCAGACGTAGACGTCTGCGTTTAGTCCGCGAATTTAGCGTTGCATCATATCGCGATTAATGGAAGCAATCGTTTAGTTGCGTCTGCAGTCATTTATATATTTATCAAAAAGAAAAAAAAAAGTAATATAATACCAAATATGAATACAAATGCTCAAAAACGAACATGACGCCAGCTTTTATTCACGCCGATGAATAAATCAATCCTTTGCTTTTGCTTCAGCATGAGACAGCGCACTTGACCCAGAATTCCACCGTAAATATCGGTAACTATATATTTTTTCTTGTTATTATATTACTGTCACAAATATTTCATCTTGCATATTAATAGATGTATGTTTATTCATAAAAAATCATCATACGTGATTCAATAATTTTATTCTTTTTAAAATCACTAGACAATGCATTATTCATGACTTTGACGCACGGAATATCGGTTACTAGTCGAAATACACAAAACATTTTAAGATATTTAAATTTACACGAAAAATTTTCACCGGAAATTGTGATAGATTTTTCAGGGATAAAAGATAATGTTTTGCATCAGTAAGTTTTGAATTTTTTAACATTTGCAATAGAGCAAGAGTTCGGTTGACGGAAATCGAATTTTGGCGGATACATCGTGTCTTTTATTTCTGATGTAAAAGTGAAAATTTAATTTTATTGAAAACTCTCGGAGTAAAAAGTGATTTTACAGGAATTTTATTTCTTTAAGATAAAAATAAAATTCTTCTGATCAATAGATTTTTATTTGACGAATTTTAAGGTTTTAGGGGACGAAGAAGAAACTTTATAGCTTGGACGAATTGATTTTACTCTGACGGAATTTCTACTTTTTTTTTTAAATAAGTTTTGGCAATAAAATTAATGCCCCTATTGAGAAAATAATCGCATCCATATTCACTATCTAATTAATAGAAAAATAATTATTTTATTTGTGAAATATCATTTTTCAGTTAGTGGAAAATCTACTAATTCAAATCGTGACTATTTTCACTAATTAAAGAAAAAAAACTGCAATTTAAAAAAAATTATTAACTATCAATCAGTGATTTTTCATTAATTTAGTTCTGGAAATTATACATTCATTTATCAACTTTATGAATCACATGTACTTTCTGAACCAACTCATCAAACAGAGTCGGAAAATAGCAAAATTTTAAATGTTGAGTCATAATGACAACTTAATAGTTAAATTTTTATGAAATGTACAAAAATTGAACAAACAATTATCCCAATTATCTAATATTCTAACCATAAATTTCCAAACACGTAATTCGTTTTTTATAAATGTAATAAAATAATAGTCACGGATTAACCACAAAATGTCTTGCACAACAAGGATCATGATTTTTTTTAATCCGTGAAATGACTTTTTGTTTCTTCAGCAATTATTAAAATTTTTTTAAGCAACATAATAAAAACAATGGAGTAACAATAGAGTGCAAGTGAATTGAGGAAGTTTCAATAATGGTGAAACGGGAAGTGTTTCAATGACACGTGTAAATTACCTTAAATATAAAAACCAGTTCAGTTAAAAAAAAAAAAATCAATTATCCATCGATCTAACTAAACCGCGAATAGTTTCTTTAGACACAAAATAATAAAAACAGTCCGAGCTCTAAATACATAAAAATAAACCGTCATAGTACGGGAGCGTATAAGTATGACTGGATAATAATTTAACATATCAATTTACGGTGTAATACTATGTACTGAGAATTTCTAAGAATAGATATTACATGAATGACGTCTTCAGTTACTACATTGTGCATCTAATGACTTTAATTGTATGTCAATGTTATTATTCAATAAGTGTATTTGTCAATTACTACCGAAAGACGCTTTAAAAGGTAGCTTATTATTTTGTTGTTTACAAAGTTAAAAGATAAAATAAAAAAATTAATGAGCGAACCTTGAGTTTAAATCAATGAAATTTAATTAGTAATTAGTAATTGATAAATAGTGATAATGACAATAGTAACTATAACTCACCTTCTTGATTGAGGTTATTTTGATTGGCATTAGGATGAGAGGTTAACGAGGACGGTGTGTCATCTTCCGCGACACCCATCGTCGCTGTTGCTGTTGGTCGATGATGATGCGCCTCAAGCTCAGTAGCTTCCTCGCACCTGTATATACAAGAAAAATCATTTTTTATTTATCATCATGCCATGGTCATTATTGTTAACATATATGTTTTATTTTTGTATTATTACTTCTCAACAGTCCGCTACTGATGAGTGTAGAAAGTAATGCTGTAATAAAATATATTTGTCTTTCATTTATTATTTATTTCAATTACCGTACGTTATTTAATTCAATACATCATCTTTTATCTTACATTACTCATCAGTTTTAATTTATTCAAGGATTTTTTATTAAAAAATTAGCAGTAAAATTTAAAAGACTCTGGGTATTATTTTCTGATTAATTGATTCGTATTTATACACAAAAAAAATTAACTTGAAAAAAAATTAAGTGAAAAATTCTTGAACCAAGAAAATAATTTTAAAGGTTTAATTGTTTTGCATCTAGACAAAAAATTCTTGAATCAAGTAAAATTTACTAAAACCTAAAAAAATTTTTTAATTTAATAAAAATTTTTCTACTCAATTCAAGAAGATGAAGTTCTTCAAAATTATTTACTTGATTCAAGTACATTTTTTGTTCTGTCTATAAATACTGGAAATCATTGACTCTAATCACAAAATTGTTTTTTAATATTGTTTATTGGAATGTATGTCCATTTGTCGTCGCGATAAAAGCCGCCGCACGCAATACATTAACCTAGATCTTTTTGATAAGCTTTCATTCATCCTTCGGATCAGCCCTATTTAATATAAATGGTACTCAATTGGCATTATTGCTGTCGATTTAAAAATATTGATGATTTATGGAACAAAATTAAAGGACAAATATTAATTTAGACATTTTTTACAATAATTATAGTAATACAGGTTCCGAAATTTATTTCGCGCAAATTCTAAACTAATCAAAATTAATAAAAAAAAAAAAAATCTTAATGAAAATAATTCTGAAGTTTGATCACATTGAATCAATCAGAAAAATTTATTTAATTTTGTAAAGAAGAAATTTTTATTGGTTTAAGTAAATTTTTCTTGATTCGGTTAAATAACAACGGTTAAATATTAATGAGTAAAATTTATAAAAATATTGATGTTAAATTGTCAATCGCATTCAATTTTCTAGTTTAATAAATTTTTGAAATAAATTAATTAATAATTTTATTCAATTCTAAACAGTAACTTTATACCCAAGATTTCTACTTTAAATCATCAAGTTAATTTTTTTTTTTTTTTTAGTCGACTGTAATTAAACTTCTTACTAACAAGCATCTACCTCTAAAAAGAAATGACATTGTTGAAAAAACAAAATATCCATTTTACAACTTTTTACCAATAAATTACGTATTATTCCCAGTAAATTATTTAACTCAACACTACAAAAAAAAAAAAAAAAAAAAATAGTTATGACCTACATTAAAAACTAATGAAAAACATTTATAAAAATGTTTTAATAATACATGAGTCATTTAAACTAGTGATGTTTACATAAAATACTTAACTCGACTGCTAAAAAATTCTTGCAGTAATGTTTTGTCTTCTCAATAATAATTTTAGCTTAACTTACAAATGCAGTATAAACAATTACTATATTTTATTTAGAATTATAATTCTATTTAATCCACGATAAAAGTTAAATATTTGTTAAGTTGATACAACATAATTTTTCCTTCACAGTAATTTCCAAGATTATTCTGTTTTAAATGGCCAGATTAATTATACTTATACTTAGCCATATTTATTGCCGCATAAATAGTAAACGCTTTTTTTTAATTCTGCAATTCTTCAAACAATTATTAGCTTTTATCTATTTGAATAAAATAAACCGACAATTATACTCATTAATTCTTACTAATTCAACTATCCATTATCTAATAATGACATAATTATTAACCAACCGTTTTTTTATAAATTGACTTCTCTCAATTGAAAATATTATTATATTTTTACAATAAGTTTAAAAATAAAACTTTTTCAAATAGTTTTTCCTCTAAAAACTAAGTAGCTATTAAAATAGTATTCACAAAAGAGTGAAAGTAAATAATTATCCATTTTTTTTACTATAATTAAACGCTCAAGCTGACTCTCTAAATTACTGGGTAATTTTCAACTAAAAATTTTCTCCATCCACTTTTACAGTAAAAATTCAATTATTTAATCGGCTAATTTTTGCTCGTGTCGAGAAGCCTATTTAAATACCTTAAAAACATTTTAACTGAATACAATGTGCATAAAAAGTTTGCTAGAGTACATATTTGAATATTCATGGTATCTGAGTGCTTGTATTGAAACAAGGAATATCCTTAAAAGTTTTTGCCGGTAAGTTTAATCGATAATTTAATATAATCAACGAAAATAGTTACATGTATCAGTAAACTCTTGCAATTAAAAAGTTTCTGCTCTGGTTTTTACCTAATAGCTTTATATAAACTTATTACAAACAATGTTTGTATTTAAATATCCTCTACCTCTTCTTAGTAGATATTAATGATCTAAACTGGATATCTAGAAGAAATACTTTTAGTTTAATACCATAAATATTCATATTTTTTTCTGTGTTTGCTTAAAACTTTTGTGTGGGAATAAATTTCTTAAATGAAATATTTTTTGTTAATTCTAAAGTTATCTTTTGTTTATTTTTTTTAATAAATTGTAGATGAAAATTCAAAATTCAAATGTGAAAACTTTTTAAATCAAAAATCTTTATAAATTTCATTTTTTTTTTAATCAACCCAATTTTGATCTATACCAATTTTTTTTTTGTTTAATCTAATTTATAAAAAGTCGATTTTAAACTCTCGTAGAATTTTTTTGAAACCATAATTTAATTAAACAAAATGGAATCAATACAAATAAAATATAATTGAAAATCAGCTGGCTTAATAGTGTATCAAATTGTATGTGGTTAGTGGTTACATACAACCACCAACGCATTATTGGAAAAAGCCTGATCGAGCGCCCAGTATGGTATATATATATATACATTTAATGCTGTCAGCTGACTCTGAAAGCCACAACAGAGACTTGAAATAGCTATTACCGACAATCCGAGTCCTGTAGTAACACTATCAAACAAAGCATCGAGGCTCGAGGTAAATATTGGTGTCACTGAACAGGATGAATCTATTATTTGAATAAAAATTCGGCAGACCGTAATAGCTCTTTGCGGTACCAGACGGAGTAAGGGTTACTAAATCGATGGATTCGATCCAAGAATTCAACTAAAGCCGGGTATCAACTTCGCCAATATACAATCGTGAGCATCTATAAGTGAAATAAAGAATCCATGATTTATCATTTAGAGCCGGACTAATAGATATTTATGTACTAGGATGTTTCAAAAAAATATTTCTTTTAAACAGTGTCTAGACCTAAATGAAAAAAAGAAAAATCTAGTTTAAATTTGAGCTTGTAATATCGACATATATCTATATTTATATTTGATTCAAAATAATTCAGGTCATGAAAAAATATTGGCTGTCTCATTTTAAAAAACAGTGATTGACATTCTTTAAATTTTTTAATTTGCTTTACGGGAAAAAATTTTGCACTCTAAATTGATAAAAAAATTTTAATTGCTAATATTTCGAAAATTAGCACCGCAAGGACTATTTAAAAAAAATTTATTTGTACAGAGGATACTTAAAAGTACGCGTATTCAAAAATTGAATAATATTGTAAGAAAAGTGATTTTTCACGGAACCTCTTTAACAAAAAAATTAATATAAAAAAAAAAAAAAAAAAACAAAATGTTTTTTTAAGGTACTAAAAAATTAAATTATGTAAAAAAAAAAGGACTAAAAATTTTGCGGTTATTTTCTTTTGAAATAAGATAGTCGATGTCTTATACGTGCTTAGTATTTCGTCTAGACATCAGGAAGCTTTACAGCTGTTCAATCCCTACCCAGGATCACAAGGGAGTCGAATTGTTTTATATTAAAGGAAATATGAAGACTACATGCGAGAAAGCACGTCTCCATCTTGCGGTGCAGGACCAAACCACGGTAAATGTGTAATTATTCCGATCGGTACTTTAGAATTAATAAGGAATATTTTTTCAGAATTTGTCTCATTCTATTGTCACAATGTTAAGCTCAAATTTTAACCAGGCTCATATTTTTAAGCATATTAATCCTCGTTACTATACACGATTAAAAAAAAAAAAAAGTTCTAAGTAATGTATGCATGTTTATGTCCATGGTCAATTAATTTTTTTCAGAACCTTTTATTTGTAATTAATCATTTGTTATTTCCTCATGTTTTGCTTTTACATGTTGATGTCTCGGTGTGACACACTAAAGCAATTGGAGTTGGAATTGCGATGCAATGTCGAGCGGTAGCTCGGCAGCCTCTCGTCCTTTGCTCATTGCTCTTACATACACCATACACCATAGTCCCGTGTTTCAATTTGCCCAATTATAAAGGACGGATATGATGCTGTTGGGATGAAATTGCAGTATCGATTGGTGGCATTCAATTGCCTCATGTGCGACAGGTAAATAGACTAGGCATCCGCATACATTTGTGCATATACGTGTTCCAATTTCCCAGATGCATTGTAAAAAAAAGGTCTTATTCATTCCATGAATAGTGGAATTATTAAAACTCGTTTATAATCAACCGTGTACCAAGTTTAATACTAATAATAAATGGATAAATCGATACAATTATAATTTACCTGACATACGATGTTTTAATTAAAATTTTGAATTTCGATACTGAGAACGCGGCTATTCATTGAGTAAATTATTAATTACCAATATAATTAATTATCATTTGAATAGATTAAAAAAAATATGGTTCAAAAATTTTTATGTCAATTATTAATTTTGTTAGCGTTAATTAACGACTAATTTTTTATATTTTAATCATTCAAAATTATATAATTTAATGATTATTTTAATCGATACTTGAGTTATTTGAATTTGATATCAAATATTGCATTACACAAAAGATTGGAGTCAAAAAACAAAATATTTTTTAATTAGTTATCAAAATTGTCAAAATGAGAAGATAAATTGTGGTAAAAAATATTAAATTTGATCTAAAATACATAATGCAATCTATTATTTAATTTATAATTAGGCTGCGGGTTAAAAAAAAATTTGTATGTGTCACGGCAGTCACATAGTGACTACAAAATTGCTAGTTTTCATTAAAAAATTAATAAATAAAATTTTTTCAATTGATAAAACATAAAGCGTGAATACTAAGTCTGTAAATAAACTTTTTCATTGATGAACTTTTATTTACCCGCGATACACAAGTTAGCTCTTAAAGTCAACATTCTTTAAATATCTATAGCCCTAATCAACAAATTAAACTAAATATTTATCCATCGTTAAAAGTTACTTAAAAAGAAATCAATATTCAGATTGCCAATTAATTATTCATTCAAATAAATGCTAACTTGTAATCAACTACTTTCACTAATTACAAATTGTAATAAACAAATAATTTATTTATTTATTTATTTAAAAACCAATCACTTTCTATCAAACTAAATTATAAATAAATTTTGATAATACTGAACCTAGTAGACATAATTTTCAATTGTCGGCTTACTTCAGGGTCATTGTTATGGTATTTCACTACATGTGCTTTTGCAACTCTACAATAAATAATTTATTGAAAAAAAAATCAACTCTGCAAATAATCAAATGTCCGCTATTTACAGTAGTACGAAAATTAATGACACTGAAATTAGCAGACATCTAAAAAGTTTTGATTTTTTTAATTAATTAAATTTCAATAAAAAAAATATTTATAAAAAATTCCACTGATAGTTTTTCACATGTGAAATTTTTTTTTTTTAATTTTTTAAGTAAAATTTTTCCAAAAAAAAATTTCTAAAAATTTTGAAATGTCGGCTAATTTCATTTTCATAAAAATTAGGGTATATCCGTCACTTTGTGTCATAAAACAGCATGAAAATAATATAATAATTACAGCGTCAAGCCTGTAATTGAATAACTGGAAAATAATTTAGCAATAATTGTTCAACACCGACAATTGAGTCGATCATAATCATAATTATCTGTGATAATAATTCGGGGTGTATTTTCAGGTCTGGAACTAGGGTCGACTGAAACAACTCCTGATTGTCGATCATTGCCTTTGTCTGTTATTCTATCAAGGCTTTTAATTGATTGCAACATATAGACATACCTCTCTACAGACACCTATACACACAAATTCCATCGCCAGTACACATACATATTAATAATAATAATAATAATAATAATAAAATTCATAAACTGAAATAAAGAGCAACTTACATCTTATGAATTGACGATTAACCAACTCAGTATCCGCACGCTGCTGATCTTCACTCAGTGTCCAATCATCAGTAAATAAATAACTTAAATTTAATACATATATATTTATATGTTTTCTTTGTCTGAAATATTTTTAATTTTTCATCCACCGCAGACTTGATATCCAAACGCGGAGTTAACGCTTCAACGTTTTTTGATTGACAGACTGTGTATAGATTAAAAAAACTTAAATAATAATAAAACACTTACTCACTAGACTCGTTATTGTTCAATAGACACGTCAAAATAATTAATACAGTTTACGTTTGCTTTCAGTAACAAAAGATTCAAAATATCTCGGATGATTTAGAGAAAAAAGAGGAGGAACTATTGTTATTATCATTATTATTATTTTTTTTTTTTAACTAAACGCGATACGAATGAAAGAGAGCCGAGAAACAAAAAATTCACTCACTAAACGTCATTCACTTACACTTATTATTATTATTACTATTGCGGTTATTATTATTGTTATTTTAAATATTTTAAAATATCTTTACTTCGGTTTTATGTTTAATTTATCAGTTTTAGTTAATAAGTAAGATCTTTTTATCTTAATGATGTGTTTATTATTAAATTATTGGTTATTTTATGGATTTAGTATATTTGTACGTTCAGTTATTGACAAATACGGATGAGGCGTCGCGACACCACCATCGTTTCGTTTTCTCTCTCTCTCTCTCTCTCTCTTATTTGAAGCTGGGAACTGCGAAAGAGACAGTAGCGCCATTTAATGATTGGCGGGATTTTTTGAATTTCTTTAATTTAAATTTGTTTATTGTCAGTACCGGCTTTTTTTGTTTATACTTGTTGAGACAGGTAAATAAATTAAATAAAAATTAAAGTATGAAATTTTTTTATTTAATAACAATTGTTAACAAACATCTAACATTTTTTAACTTATAAATTAATTAATTAACTAAGAAATTTTTATTTTATAAAAAAAAATGATCTTTTTTTAAATTCACACATGTAAAACTTTTTTTTTAATAATTTATTTTTTAAATAAATCCAAAAATTGGACAGGTAATTTTTTTTTTTAACAATTTTACATAAATATAATTCTTAATCTGATTTTATTTATTAAAAACTTTATTTATAAAATTGCAAAAAAAAATAATTGATTTTGTTTTTTTCATTTTAGTAAATTGAAGTTTTCCAAAAAAAATGTATTAAAAATTTTTACCAAAGAGAAATTTTAAATTAACAAAATCTTTAAACACCAGTTGGACGTAAATCTAATTAGGTACGCTCATAAAGATAACTTAAATTTTTCTGAGTAACTTTGACGTATCTTAAAAATATATCACTGCTTTTTTTTAAAATAATTTAATTAGTTACCTCTAAATCCTAAAGTTTTAACTGCACCTTAATTAACATAAAAAATATTACAACTATTTAAAGATAAGCTGTACTGAATGTCTTTTCAGAAATTAAAAATTTTCTAATAACCTTTTGGAAAAGTATATAAAATTTCCACAATATTTTATTTTTTCCAGAAACGTTATTTCATTTGATTCCAAAAATTTCTAAAAATAATTATTAATTTAAATTAATTACTTCCAAAAGAGAACAAATAAATTCCTTTGATACCCACCAAGTAAAAATATTACCTAAATTCACAAGATGTCACTTAATGAAACTTCTCTCTGAACAAACAACAAAATCCCCAACTCACACTCCTCGTAAATAGAATCCAGTTGTCACAATCCCAGCAAAGTAAAATAAAACATGTATAATTAAGTTGTTGATAATGCCCATGTGGCTAAATAAAACCCGCTTGATCTGTTAAACTATTTTAATCTTGCTCGCCACTACAACCTACTTTAAAAAAAAAAAAAAAACAAAAATGGCATCAACTCGCCGTGAAAAACGAGTTGTTCCATCGACTAAAAATAACTCAAAAACACCGCTAGTGTGGATTAAAAAAGCCTCATTATCACTGAACTTACCGTACCTGCTGTCATACCTGACAGACCCAAGGAAAATCGCGATCATCGCCGTGGTCTTCGTGATCCTAGAAATCGTCCTGAACATCGTGGTGATCCACCATGTGCCATACACGGAGATCGACTGGCGCGCGTACATGCAGGAAGTGGAGGGTTTCCTCAACGGTACCTGGGACTACTCCAAGCTGAAAGGTGACACAGGACCACTGGTCTACCCAGCAGGTTTTGTCTACGCTTATTCCTTGCTCTATTTCATGACGTCCCACGGCGAGGACATAAGATTAGCGCAGTACATATTTGCGCTGCTCTACGTGGTGCTGCTGATCCAAGTGCTCAGGATTTACGCCAAGACCAAGAAAGTGCCTCCGTACGTGCTGATCCTAATCTTCTGCACGTCGTATCGCGTGCACTCGATATTCGTCCTCAGACTGTTCAACGATTCGCTGGCCATGATATTTTTATTCGCCAGCTTGAACGCCTTTCTGGACGACCGGTGGTACTTGGGAAGTATTAACTTTAGTCTAGCTGTCTCTATGAAAATGAACATTTTGCTATTTGCGCCTGCACTGTTTATCGCTTATTTGTGTAACTTGGGAATAATAAAGACAATTGTTCACCTAGGAATATGTGCAAGCATCCAGTTGATCCTCGCGCTGCCGTTCCTAATTACCAATCCGTACGCCTACATCGTAGGTGCCTTCAATTTTGGAAGAGTATTCGAGTACAAGTGGACGGTGAACTGGCGTTTCATTCCAGAAGAAGTTTTTCTTAAGTCTTCCTTCCATTTGGCGCTCCTTGGACTTCATCTTGCGGCTATTGTGTACTTCATTCCCACCTGGATGACTTACATGAAGTGCTACGCCAAACTGAAGACCGTGGGACGAGAACTGAAACCACAGATGAAAAAAAATAATGCTGAGGTTAATATGTCCTCGGTTAGTCAGCTGTTTGTATCACCGCTTTTCATTGCTAACTTTTTGGGAATCGTCTTCAGCCGGTCTCTCCACTATCAGTTTTATCTCTGGTACTATCACACCCTTCCCTACATCGCCTGGTCGACTCACTACAAGCCGGTTACGAGGATTGTTATTTTGGGACTGATTGAACTCTGTTGGAATGTTTATCCTAGTACTTTTTGGAGCTCAGTGACGTTACATGTCTGCCATGGAATGTTGCTTTATGGTCTCTGTAGGAATAAAGTAAAGAATACTAAATTTGATTAATTTATTTGATACTGAAATCAATGGGCATCTGATCATTTTTAATGATATTAAAATTAGCTGTCACTTGACCATTTTTTAAATTTTATTTAACAAAAAAATTTGTTCCGAAATATTATTTTGAGAAAATTGCATTTTTAATTTATTAAAATTTCTAAATGTCAATTTTTTTAATGCAGTAATTTATTTATTAGGAAAATTATTAAAAATATTAAATATCTGCTAAATTAATTTTCATTTTTTAATGATATTACAGTTAGCTGTCACTTGATCATTTTTTAATTTTATTGAATAAAAAAATTTGTTCCGAAAAATTATTTTTAAAAAATTGCAATTTTCAGAAGCTTTTCTTTCAATAAATCTTATAAAGGTATTTATTATATTTTTATTTCATTGATAAGTATCTGATAAATAATGAATTGTTTTTTTGGAGTAAAATATTGAATTGTATAAAAATGTTATTTTAATAGAATTTATATTAAAATTTTTGTTAAAATGCATTGAAGTATGTGTTAATCACATAATAATGTTTTTCGTGTGCATAAGTTGCTCAAGAGTGAATTATTATAATTAATGATTGTAATTTATAAAATGTATTTAATAATATTAAATTTTATTAAATATTAATAAATTGTGTACTTATTTATTCTTTTTTGAATTTTGAAGTGAATATTACTTACAGGTTTCAGCTACCCGCCATTTTCCACTAAAAAAGAGGAGGGGGCACCTGTCAGTTAAATTTAAAGATACCACTGTGTTTATCATATCACTAGAAATAACCTAGTTGTTAAACGTATTTACAACGCGATACCTCTAAATAAATAAATAAAACAGTTTATTTATTTAAAAAAATTATTTTTAACATAAGTATTAATTATAAATGTAAGTATAATCATAAAACTATTCAATATCAACGAAAAAGCCGGTTAACCTCAAAAAGTTTTTATTAAGAAAGTTGTGAAAATTAATTTAGCACATATTTAATAATTTTAAGAGTTTCATAACAAATTTTAGCAAAAAAAAAAAATAATAATTAAGTTAGCCGACATTTTCGATTTTTTGATTTTGATTATGAAAATTAATTTACAAGATTTAGCACATCTTTAATAATTTAAAAAATTTTATAGCAAATAAAAATTGACATGTAGAAAATTTAAAAACTAAAAAATGCAATTTTTTAAAAATAATTTTTTTGAACAATTTTTTTTTGATAAATAAAATTAAAAAATTGTCAAGTGACTGCTAACTTTAATGTCATATTTTGATTAATTTATTAAATTAAAATTAAAAAATATTTTGTTTTAAATTGCACTTACAATTTTTAAAGTTTTTTATAAATGAAATTTTTTTTACATTTTTTTCTATTTTTTTAATAAAAAAAAAAATTCTAAAAATTTTTAGATGTTTGCTAATTTCAGTCCCACAATCATAATAATTTTTTTTTTTCCTTTCCAGCTTGAAGATGAATGAAATAACACTACCTCCATCCCCAAATTGGTACTTGACAGCAGTAATGTCATGTTCAAAAGACAATACAGTTGCTTGGGGATCCAAGAACATGCTAGTTATATCCCAGCCTCCAAAAGTAAACAGCAAAGCTTTTGACTACTCAGTAATAACAGACGCTCACACTGACCGAGTGACTTCAGTGTCATTTTGTCCTGATTACGGTCCCGAGAGACGTCTTTTACTGTCGGGTGGAGACGAGAGTATCATAAGAATTTGGGACCTGGAAACTCTCAGCGCAGTTCAGTCTCAGTCATACTTAGACAGCAAGAAAAAAGTAGTAGGAGTAGACTGGTCGCGAAGTGACCCCACTCAGATATGCTCCGTCAGCGTAGACGGAACTATTTTGTCCTGGAACATCGGCTTCAATGCCTGTCAATTTATAACACTGGGCAAAATGACGGCGACTTGCATAAAATTTTGCCCTCACAAATTAAACACTGTAGCTATTGGTGCAAAAGCTGGACTAGTTTACGTAGTAAACCTCCAAGGCTCGGGAACAATTACTTACAAACTCCGCGGACACGATGCTGAAATTACAAGTCTCTCATGGTGTCCCACGAGTGTTAATATATTTAACGAAAATAATTCTGAAGATTTTTTACTTGCTTCAGGGGCTAAAGACAAGTTTGTGTTCATCTGGCGAGCGGGAGGCGACGGTAGATACGAATCTCAGCTGACTCTTTCAGCCGCGTCTCAAGATTCAAACCAACATCGTTCAAAACTCAGCAGTGGTTATTTCACAGCTGTGTGTTGGCTAGAACCCAAGTGTCTGCTCGCCAGTTCTCCATTTGGCGAGCTCTTAGCCATGGATTTGAGTTCAACTAAAAACTCCTGGCGCCTTATTCACGGACATCACTCTCGTGGACTATTTTCCATAGCCTGTGTCCCCAGTGCTGTTGATGATCTCCAGGAAAACTGGAGAAAAGGTTCACGAATTGTATGGACCAACGCTCAAGATCGTCAAGTGATTTGCAGTAGCATTGAAAACAATCAGTGTGTAATTCAACAGAGCATTCCAACCCAGGGTGGATTTATTTACTGCCTAGCAGCGTGTCCTCTGGAAACTTCGCTGATAGCTTACGGATCAGGTGATATGGCTGTGAGGCTCTGGAATCTCACGGAACCCCACGATAATTCAGTCAACGTCACTTGTATGTGGCAAAAAGTAATGGGAAGAGTCACTGCATTAGCCTGGCATCCGACAGAAGAAAATCTTCTGGCTTTTGGTACCGCTGAAGGACGTGTAGGAATGTTTGACACCAATAATCCCAATAAGTTGCCGGTTATCTTTCGACAGTATCACCGTCGAACTGTTTACTCGCTCGCTTGGGCTCCAAAACCCGGCTCTACTAAGTACGGGCTCTATTCCTGCGCAGACAACGAGTTGGTTTATTTCAATTCAGAGAAAGTTAACGAAGAACCAAAGAGTGTCGTCAAAAAAGATTGCACTGAATTTGCTTGGAAATCAGATTTAAGCTGCATCGCAATCGGGTACGAGAATGGCTCGATTTCTTTCAAAAATCGAGAGCTTAAAGCTTGTGGAAAGCCGATATTTTTATTGAAAAAATCCGTCCAGTATATCGTCTGGCATCCTGACAGTACTCTAACAGATTTGGAGTTTTCTCCGATGAGGAATTACATGGCAGTTTCTACAAGTACCAATAAAATTACTATCTTCGATATGACTATTATGGCTGACGTGTTGAACAGTCCCAATACTTCTGATGAAAATAAAGATAATGACAAAGATACGGTGACGTATAAAGTTGTAGGTACCTTGAATGGACACTCGGAACGTGTGATTAGTTTGGCATGGAATCCTCATATCAGCGGTCAACTTGTTAGTGGAAGTTATGATTGTACTGTTCAGGTATGGAATATTGAAACTCAAGAAATTATTGCCACTTTTACAGGACATCGCGGGCCTGTTTATTCGTGCCTTTGGAGTCCAATTGATCCTGATTTTATTATAACAGGATCTGTTGACTTTAGTCTAAGAGTTTGGAAAGTTTCTAGCCAAAAAATTGTTTTACCAGTCGTGACTGAAGTTAAAAAAAGTAAAAGTAAGAACAAGAAATCAAAAAGTAATAAAATTGTGATTAAAGAAAATGAAACTAAAGTTGTTAGTACTGCTAATAATGGAGCTGATGAGAGTCTTGTGTTGGAAATTGAAAAGCTGTCTGTTAGATCGGAGACAAAAATTAGGGACAAAAAGACTAAGAAGACTTTTTTGCCGGTTTATCGTAAAACGATGAATAATAAAGATGTTGCTCTGGCAAATTGTTTGAAAATAGCGGAAAAACTTAAAAATTCAGAGATTAAATCTTCAGACACTGACGATGACATATTTTCAATTTTTGGAAGCGAAGAAGAAATAATGTCAATAATTAAAAATGAACAGGAGACATTTACTGGCCAAGGGCAACACACAATGGCAACAGAGCTTAGTCTATGGACTGGAGATTTAAAGGAGCAATTACAGACTGCAGCCAAGAAGAGACGGCTCAATGATTTCATGGTATCGCTGTCTCCAATGGTGTCTATCAGTACTTGGAAAGAAATGTGTGAAGCTTACGCAACTCAACTGGTTCAACTAGAATCAAATGTGACTAAAGCGGTGGCTTATTTTCTGATTATTCACAAAATTTATCGAGCAATTGAAGTGTTTATGGAAGCAAAAATGTACCGAGAGGCTTACATTCTAGCTCGCTGTCGATTGGACGCCAAAGACAAAAAACTAAAAGATGTTCTTGAAGCCTGGGAGAGTTACGCTGTCAAGTCTGCGGTCTATGAAGACGCTGCACAGTGTTCGATTGTCTTAGGAGACTTGGTGAGAGCTGCTCAATTTCTGGCGAAGAGAAAGGATATTGCAAATTTAAAAACAGCCGCTGAAATAGCGATTCTTGCGGAAGATTCCGCGCTGGCGACGTCTTTAGCTGATCAAGCTGTTGTTGAATGTCTGCTGCAGTCCAGCTACTCGTTAGCCAGAGACTTGATTGAACAATTTCCAGCGGTTCAGTATCGCTCGATTCACTTGATGGCTCTGGAGGAAATTAATAAAGCGCAAAGTATGATTGACGACGCGTTTCTTTGCTCATGGATCGAAGGAGAGACTCAGTATGACTTGCTCAGCGTGTTGAAGGAGAACAATAAAAATTTAAAGAGTCTAGAAGCATACGAAAAGCTTGTAAATATAACTTACTCTGATTTTCTGCAGGACGACTCTAATTTTTGGTTGTCAGCCAGCCATAACTTGGCTCTTGCTGCTAGCAATGAGGAACAGCAAATTCATCACATCGTAGCGACTTTTGGGATGATTTCTCAGTATGAAATTCTAAAATCAAAAAATGACCAGTGTATTAGCTACTTGTTAAGCGTACTAGCTTTGTTACCTTTGAACACAGGCTTTGATAATGACCAACCAATTTACAAAAGTTATCGCGCATACCTGGGTTTTGCTCTCACCTCCTATTTACTTGACAGAATTAATTCTACGGGGTCTCTTGACAAATTAAATGTTGATAAAATTATCAGTATTATTAAAAAGTGCTTGCAAGATGCTCTAGATCCGACGGTGGTCAAATTCTGGACAGTAACTGCCGAAATTACAAAACTAGAAAAATTACTTGCGTCAGCGATTGGAAAAAATTATGAAGATTTTCAAATTGAGCAGATAGAAAGGTTGAATAATATCCGAATTGAAAAAAAAAAGTTTGTCGAAGAACGTGGCTGTGTTCCAAACCCAGTAGTCTTCTACAGTAAAGTCAACGAGTTGTCAAGTATTCTCGAGGATCCTGATTTTAAAATTACTGTTACGACACTCTGGAGCAAAGCAATGTCTTAATTGTTTTCATAAAAATAAGGAATTATTATTATTTTTTATTTTTTATTTATTTTTTTTTTTTTGTTAAAAACAGTTGATTTAATAATGTAAATAATATAATTATTTACAAAATTCCATTTGTAATTTTTTAGAACTTCTATAGATGAAATTTTTTTAATAAGATTTTCTTGCTATGATTAATTTGTTAGAAAAATTATGAAAATTATCAGATGTCTCATTTTCCGTATCATAAATAATAAAATAAATAGTTACCTAAAATTTGATGTTTCCAACTGAAACTTTCTCATCAAAAGCATGTCAAATCAATTTAGACGGAAAATTCAGATTCAAATGTGAAATCAGTCACCAGAGGACAGCACTTTATTGATGCAACAACAACAATAACAATGACAATGACAGTGTATATTAATCAATTTTTGTGTGTTGTATTTACGTTTATTCTGTATCCTACATCCTAATTACTTTGTAAAATTTGCGGATATTTTTTTTTTTTATTTCATTAATACTTATTTTGTTAAGAATATTAATTATAAATGACGTCGACAGCATTTGTTCTTATTTAGATGAATGTTCACTTCTAATATATAGTTGTCGCAAAATTTGGGGAAAAGGCTAATTTTCACAAGGTAAATCTGCAAATTTTCTCGTTTATTTATTTGATGTAAAACGTCAATAAACATTCATCTGTTTAATTAACCAAAAGTGATTAAAATATAAATATTACATATGTGTAAGGTATAACATTAAATTTAGCTGTCACTTTACAATTTTTTAAATTTTCTTTAATAACTAAATTATGGCAAAAAAAATTATTAAAAAAATAGACTTGTAGAAATTTTAATAAATTAAAAATGCAATTTTTTAAAAATAATTTCTTAGAACAAAACTTTTTTTTGAAGAAATTAAAAAAATTGTCGTGACAGCTAAGTTTAATGTCATTTGTAAGGTTAATCGTTGATAATTGTTTAAAAAAAAAAAAAAAAGTCATGCTAACAAAAAATTATAAATTACTAATTTCATTATAATATATATTTTTTTTTAAATATTAATATTAACTAAAATTGCTAAAATTCTGTGATTAAAAAAAAAAATTATAAATATTTGACAGATATAAACATTTATAGATATTTAAAGCAATTAAATTGTTACAAAAATAAAATTAAATTAAAGTTTCACAAGTAAAAATTAATAAAAATTACAAGTGAAAATTTTTAGAAGAATTTTTTTATTGTAATTGATTTATTTTCAATAAAAAATTTATCTGTTTCTAAAATTTTTACTAATTAACCGTATTAATTTTTTGTTGCAGGCAAAATATGAGCGATGATCGTCATAATAAACAGAGCTTGAATTGATGATATAAAAAATTTTAGTTTGGTCATTATTACTCAATGAGTTAATTGTTTGTTAAGTTACACATTTTATTACTAGTATATAAATAATGAATTACGGAATTGATTGGGAAGCTGAGCAACGTCAAACGTTGCTAGGAACTCGAGCAACTCTTGATAGAGCAGCTCAATCAGTGGCACGTTCTCAAACAGTTGCTGCTGAAACAGAGCAAATCGGTCAAGAAGTAATTGCTGAACTAGGTGTACAAAGAGAGACGTTAATACGTACAAGAAGGAGATTATCTGAAACAGATCAGGAATTAGCTACTTCAAGAAAAATAATGCGACTAATTGGTCGAAGAGTTTTGACTAATAAAATTGTATTAATTTTGATAATAATATTAGAGGCAGCAATACTTGGCTTAACTATTTATCTAAAATTTTTTAGCAAAAAATAATATAATTCTTTATTCATTAAGGTGCATTTATCTGTGAAATACGAAATGAGTTTGAAGATGTTGTACGAAAATTTATAACAATTGTAAATGATTAATATATTTTATAATAATACTGTTAAGAGATTAATCAAATAAACATTATAAAAATCGTTTATTATATAATTGTTGTGTTTTATTATTTACAAAAAAATTATCATTTTTATTCATTAGTATAAAATGCTAATATCCTTTTGAAAACTTCTGGATTATAACCTTCTAATACAGGTCTTCCTTCAACATACGCAGCCGTGTCAAAAAGATTTATTTCTGGCATAGACCACCAGAAATTTTTTGGACCTTCAGTACCATTTATATTCAAAGTGTTTAATTGAAACACTGAAAAATGAAATGCTTGACTGTTTGATTGTACGCACTGAATCGTTATAGGTTCTGGTAATTCTTTTACATCTGCTCCATATTTTTGATAAGCACAAGAAGCCGCTGTTGTGAACGATTTTACAAGAGATCTCGCTATAAGTTGATTTTTTTTTACTGGCAATTCTGTTATATTTTTTATATTCGCTTCATCGTGATACACAAATATCGTATGAGGATTGATCCATGGAGACGATTCAATCACGGCTAAATAAAGAAAATATTTTGATAGTTTTCATTGTATAATTAGGAGCTGATTTTTAAAAAGATATCTTTTCATATTTTAAAAGAGAAGTTTTTTTAACTTTTAAATATTAATTACTTCGAAAATTATAAAAATTTCGGAATAAAAATTGAATGGTAGCTTTATAACCGATAGCACTTAGTAGCTAAATTAAAAAAGTTCAATAAAAATATTTATAATCAAAAATTAAAAGATACCCTTTTGAAACTCAACTCCTAAATTATAAACGTAAGAGATAAAATGAAATTTTTTACTCACGATATAAATGAACTGGTTCATAAAAATGTTCTTCAGGGAAATAAATAATAGGACTAAGCGGATAAATTTCTGGTATAGTTTTATCTTTAAGGTTTTCCATAATTTTTAAAGGAGTCAAACCTTTTGTGGCTGTTACCATGAAGTCAACTGTCATGTTGAACATTACTAAATCTCCGTCTTTTTCTGAAATGAACAATAATTGAGATAATATAATATACTGTGTACGTATTTAAAAAAATAATAATTAAATAGTTTTAATAGTTACCAAGTGGTACTTGAACTTCTCCATTATGTACTAATTGTCGTTTTCCAACAATTGAAGGCCCACACAATAATTCACAGAGTTGAATCATACTTTCTGCTAGGTTTCGTCTATAGAAAAAAAAAAAGGAATTATTTATTATTTTTTTTCAATATTTATTATCAATCCGAGAGAATTAAATTAATCTCATTTTCAAAAATATTATAAAGATATTAAGTATGACATTAATAATAAAATTATTAGCACTTTTACCGTTAGATTAACAATAAATATTTCATATAAAATTTCAAAGCAGTAACAAATAAATTAATATTTTAAATTTAAATTAAGACAAGTAAATAATTAAATAAATAAATAAAAATAATATATTTACGATTTTCTAATATCAGTTAGTCCATAATCTCTCGGAAAATTCCAAGCTGGTCTCGCAGGATCTTTTTTTTTAGGTAACATTTCCTGATGTGCATCAAAAATATTTGACGATCGAATAATTCTTTTGACAATATTGTCCACTTCTTTCGAATTATCTTTTATAAGACCTTCAATTTTATCTGGTAATCCTTCTTTTACGAGTAATGTTTTAGTAAGTACTTGAGCTTGATCTGTACCCATTACTAAAAGATCATTGGTGTTTAGTTTAAAACATGGTTTTTCTTTCCAATCTGGATGATTTTCGTTTTTTATTTCTCGATATCCGATTGTCGAATGCTCGAAAAATGGTCTTACGCTAAAAAATGAATTAAATTATTAAAATAATAAATTAGTCAAAATAATTGGGGATGCAGAATTTGTGAAAAAAAGCAAGAAAATATTATTCACATTATAAAGTGCAAAGAAATACGTGAAAAAATAACAGTGGAATTCTTATTGAAAAAATTATTGGAAAAAATTAAAAAAAAAATTTGCACGTGTGAAAAACTGCAAGTGCAATTTTTTTAAAATATTTTTTTGTTTTAATTAAATTATTAAAAAAAAAATCAAAAAATTTAGAACGTCGGCTAACTTTAATGACATTTACCAGGAGAGTGAATTGAGCCGACAGCTAATTTTTGAGAATTTTTAGATTAATTTTAAATTAATGGTTGTAAAAGAAATCTAAAAAATTGCATAGAAAAAACTTGTAAAAATTTCCATATGCATTTTTTTATACTATTTCTTCTGTAACAAATAAATTGTTTATAAATTATTAAAAAATTATCAGATGTCTGTTAAATTCACACTCATCATGTACCAAAGAAAAATGTTAAAAAACGATTACTATAAATGTAAAATGTTAACAATTTTGTAAAACACTAAATATGGTGATACAAATAAAATTACATTCTATTCTAAATATATATAATAATAAAAAAATCACTAGAATTAATTATTATTCAATAATAAATATTCAATACTCTATACGAGGTTTTGGTGGATTTAGAAGTTCTTCTGGATCAATAACCGATATATCCAAATTCTTAAGTTTTTGATCAGTTCCTGTTTCACCTAATGTTTGCCGTGAATGAAAAAACCAATTGTATTTAAACATCCTTCCTAAATGTTGTCTAAGCAATACTTGCGTGATTTTCATTTTTAATTAATCTGAAAAATAAAAAGTTTCACTTTAATAAATAAATAAATAATGGTAAACTTGTATCATGAATTAGAGGTTATAAATAACAAGTAATTAATAGCCATTACAATTTTTCAACAATAGCATAAATTTATTATTTATATTCACTTTTTGTAGCAATTGTTTATAGTTGATAATAAATATTAATTGTTATTAAAAAACTCCACAAAAACTTGTTTTTATCAAGTAAAAAAAAAAACTACTAAAGTGCCATCAAAATCTTTTTAAATATATACATGTATTTAAAGCTTTTCATTGTGTGCAAGTTTTACAATCTAAGAGGTTATGTTAATGATGAACATTCGCCTTTACTCTGTCGGATTTTTTTTTTTTTTTGAATAACGATATTATTTATACAATTAAATAAAAAATGTCAACAAACTTTAACTAATGTGACAGTAGGTAATAAAATTATATTTTTCATCAGTAACAGAAACGAAACAATTTTTTTATTAACAAGTTCAATTAATAATTAAATTATGAGGTTGTTTTTAAAACACCAATTTATTCAGAAATATTTGTCGTATCAACAAATCAGTCGAAATTTAAAAACATGGAAAAAACCAGATGGATTTCCTACTGAAATTGTTGTTTATAATCCAATAAACAAACAAAAGGTTCCGTTAATACTAAAAAATGATAAAATTGCTACTTGGTACATGTGTGGACCGACAGTTTATGATACTGCACACATCGGTCATGCTTGGTAAAATATCTTTAATATTATTATTAAAATAAATGTATTAATTGAAGAAATAATAACATTCTATTGTTTATTACATTAAATTTAGCTGTCACTTGACAATTTTTTATGATAGTGAAATTAGCCGACAGCTGTCAAATTTTAGAATTTTTTTAATAATTCAATTTTTGTAAGAAAACCTTTTTTTTTAAATTTCACATTAAGAAATTTATAAAAACTATTAATGTAATTTTTTAAAAAATTTTTTGTTATAATTTATTAAGTAAAAAAAATTATTTTTTAAAAATTGCATTTTTAATTTATTAAAATTTCTACAAGTCCATTTTTTAAATATTTTTTTTGCTATAATTTATTTGTTAAAAAAAAAAATTAAGATAGTTGTAAAATGACAGCTAAATTTAATGTCATTGAAGTTCTAAATTTTTGATTTTTTTTTAATAATTTAATTAAAATAAAAAATATTTTTAAAAAATTGCACTTGCAGTTTTTTACACGTGCAAATTTTTTTTTATTTTTCTGTAATAATTTTTTCAATAAAAAAATTCTAAAAATTTTTAGATGTCGGCTAACTTTATTTTCATCTAAATTTAATGTCATCTATTGTTTCAGCTGTTACATGAGATTCGATATTATAAGACGAGTACTAGAAAATTTTTTTGATATTAAAGTTATTGCAGTAATGGGTATTACTGACATCGATGATAAAATAATAAACCGATCAAAAGGATCATCGCAATTTTCAGATTGGAAAGAACTAGCTAAATTTTATGAGCAAGAATTTTATCAACAAATGTTATTATTGAATATAAAACCACCGTATTTATATTGTAGAGTATCGGATTATATTTCACAAATTATTCAATTTATTGATAAAATTATGTCCATGGATTTTGCTTACATTGCTAAAGATGGTATGATAATTTTTATATATTTAATTATTAATCATATTCTGAAGTTAGCAGTCAGCTGTTAATTTTAAAAAATTTTTTAATAAATCAATTATAATAAAAAAATGCTTCTAAAAATTTTCACTTGTAATTTTTATTAATTTTTACATGTGAAACTTTTTAATTTAATTTTTTTATAATAATTTAATTGCTATAAACATCTAAAAAAATTTTTATATCTGTCAACTAAGGATCAGTGTATTTTGACTTACAAAAATATGATAATCATGGAAAATTCGGACGTCAATTCGAACACGAATCACACCCGATTAAAAAATCAAGCCTTGATTTTGCTCTATGGAAATCAGTAAAACCTGGTGAGCCTTCTTGGGAAAGTCCTTGGGGACCAGGTAGGCCAGGTTGGCATATTGAATGCAGTACGATGGGCAGGTTTAATTAATTACCGATGATTTGTTTTTTTTTTTTTAATAAAAATTATTCTACCATAAAATTTTTTTCTATTTATCAGCACAACTTTGGGAAGTAATATTGATATTCACAGTGGTGGCCACGATTTAATATTTCCTCACCATGAGAATGAAGAAACGCAGTCTTGCTGTCATCATGGAACAGACCAGTGGGTCAATTATTGGCTACACAGTGGTCTTTTACAGTTTAAAAATGAAAAAATGTCAAAAAGTTTACAGAATACAAAAAGCATCAACGAGTTACTTGAAGAATATACGGCGAATCAGTTTAGATTATTATGTCTAATAACCCACTATCGATCGGGTAATTATTATTGATTTGTGGTTTATGATTTTCTCTGTTTTTTAATTTTTAAAAATAATTTTAGCGATAGAATTCTCTGATCTTACCATGCAGAAAGCAGTTGCTCTGTTAAAAAAATTTGAATTCTTCCTTAATGATTGTCGGAATTATACAGCTGGGAAAATAACTAGTAAAAATGTTGATGAGTCTCTCGTTTATAGTGTAAGTATATTATTTAATTATGTTATTTTATGACGATAGAAATTATTAAATTTTTTTCTTGTTTTAGACATTAAATACAGCTAGGAAAAATGCTCCGGAATATTTAGCCAATGATTTTTCTACTTCGCCGGTTATTGCTGAATTATCAGATTTAGTTGATCTTGTAAATAAAATGTTGAATCCCATTCAGGTAAGTTAGAAATTGCTTGACAATAATTATATTTTACCAAATTCTGTTCACAGAAAAAAATTTTTATGTTATCAATGTATTTAAATATAGAAAATTTTTAATTTTTTTAATTCAACAGATAGTTGAAAATAATATAGAAATCAAAAACTCTCCATGTATTGCCGCAGTATCAGTATATGTCGTTGAAACTTTAACAAACTTAGGGATTTCTGCATCAGTTGAAAGTGATGCTGATCATAATAAAATTAGTGATATAGTTGAGACGTTAGTTAAATTTAGGACAGTTGTACGAAATAAATCGCTTAACAAGAGCCCCAAAGATATCGAGTTATTAAATGCATGTGATGAAATGAGAAAAGACATTGCTGCTCATGGAGTCAAAATAAAGGTAATTTCATTTTTTTAAAGATAATTCTATTTAAATACTAATTATTTGATTTTAAATGTTTCAGGATTTCAAACAAACTTCTACTTGGACTTTTGTGAAAGATCAAAGTAACAAAATGTAATTTAAAAAACTTTTTCATTAAAAATCGAAATACATAATAAATTTTTTAAAATAATATTTATTTTATTAATTTTTATCATTGTCATTTGTAAGCTTTGCTTTTTTATTTTTGTCATCGGACCCTTCGACGATCTTTCGTTTCTTCAGACCTTTCATTTTTCTAGTTTGTATTTTGTCGATGTGTTGAACTCCCAAATGAATCCTTCCAAACTTGGTACCGAAATTATCACCACTAATATTTTTCTTAGCTTTGACTTTAAATTCTTTAGGCTTTCTGCACGATTGTTTAAACAAGTCATCAGACGCTAATTTTGATCTTCTAACTATTAAATCCATACTGGGCCCTATTTCCACCAATTCTATTCTGGGAACTCTTGTGCTGGATTTCTTCAATAAAACTCTAAAATTAAAAAAAAAAAAAAAAAAAAAAAATTACTTATTATTTAATAATTATTTAAAAAAATTAACTAATAATAAAACTTAAACTTACTTATAATTTCTTAGATGAATTTTACCATCTACAGCCGTGAAACTGAGGACTTGTTCTAATCCTTGGAGCCTAATATTATCAACGACTTCACGTTGAAACATATCAATAAAAAGATTTTTAATTTTACTGTACAAATCGTTATTTTCAAATAAATCTCCGTTAAAAACGAGCATGGGTTTAAGTCCAGAAGATATTTTATCCGTTTTAAATTCATTTAAACCTTTGTAATTTTCAACTCCAAACTCTATCATATCCAGAAGACTGTGTTCAAATGTTCTTCCCATTACAAGATTGTGGGGACGTTTTTTGTTATTCGATACAAACATAAACAAAGGTGCATTGTATTTTTTACAAAACTTTTCGATTGGCGTTATATTTTCAAAAGGAAGTATATCATTTTTCTTCTGCATGATTAATCCACCAGGTGATTTTAGTTTGTACTAAAAAAAAAAAAATTTGAATAAGTCATAATTTGTCAAAGTAAATTTTAAACTAATTAACTTACCAGGTCTTTCATAGCATCGAAAGCGTACTTCGAAGCAGTCTGGCCTTTAAGGAATATCGCTTCCTTAGCATCTTCAATTAATTTTGGTTCTTTTTTCAAAATCGCTCTTTTACTCTTGGCTGACTTGGGTTTCCTAAATATTGACAAATAAATATAAATAGATAATAAGTAAAAATAATGAAGAGAATGAAAATGAAGTTAGCCGACATTTAAAAATTTTTTATTGAAAAAATTTCAAGACATTAAAAAAAAAAAATTCTCACGTAAAAAATTTGAAAAACTATAAGTGCAATTTTTTAGAAATATTTTGTTAATTGTAATTTATTTAATTAATAAAAAAAATAAAATATTTTTAGACGTCTGCTAACTTCAGTGTCATTAAAAACAATCTTTCATGTCATCAAAGTTAGCCGACGGTCTAAATTTTTTAATTTTTTTTTTTAATAATTAAATTAAAACAAAAAATATTTTTAAAAATTGCATTTGCAATTTTTACACGTGAAATTTTTTTTTTTTTTTTTTTGTGTTATAATTTTTTCAATAAAAAAAAATCTAAAAATTTTTAGATGTCGGCCCACTTTATTTTCATATCTTTTTAGTAATTAATAAAATACAACTACTTACACTACTCTCGGTGTTATTGACATTTTTGTAATTTTCCAATTGAATCTTAATTATTATTTATTAGTTGCAAATAAACTAAAACACGTGGTCTAACCTTAAACTACTTGCAAGACTTTATTACTGCTCATTATAGTAGGTGTAACACTGTAACAGGGGTCTGACACTACTAACTATAGCAAAAAATCTGGCAACATTGGAAATTCAAATAATTATTTTTACTACAATCTATTCTTTTTTATTAATTAATTTTTCCTTGATCAATTTACTTGTTAAAATATAAAATAAATCAAATTTAATACATACTAAAAAAATAAAATTATTTGGTACTGATAAATGTTTTTAAATATATTCAAAAATATTATTTACTACAGTATAAGCTTGTAAAAAAACGAAGCCTGTTTATCTCTCTCGCTCTAACATATTCGAAAATGTTCGCGGCAAAAGAGTGAGAAAGATGGATTTGTTTCCACCAATAAAATGGCATTGTATATCGATCTACGCCTGCGTATGACCGCCAATTTAGTGATATCCATGTGTGTATACGCATTTAAATGTATTGTATGGACGCATATGTGTGTGTATTGCATTTGCCCACAACAAGTAAAAGTAACTCAGGGTTATGGCGTCGGGTAAATTCTGTGTCACATCAATTGGATAAAAATTTGTTTATAAACCAAGTTCTTTTATATATTTTTGATGTCTGTTATTAATGTTAAAATTGTTATAAAATTTTTATGATATAGGTAAGATATAAGTCGTAATATAATTGGTATTAGTTGAATCTATTTGCTATCTATTGGTGCAAGATTGTAAGCGCGTCATGGCGGCAAATTTTTCTTACGAATTAACGTAACTTGTATTACATGACCCGATAGATATTAAATGCAAATAATAATTAATTTTCACTCTGCAGTAGTTATTTTTACAAATATTTTTTGTCAATTAATTTTGATGAATAATTATAATGTGTCGTAAAGTTACAATTAATTTTTGTGGTTACAGTTATTTTGGTACACAGTCAAGACTGCAATTTTAATATTATTAAACATTTTTATTTTTATTATAAATTTTATTGTTTTAAAATTTATTTGTTACATAACTGTAATTTAATTTAAATATTTATTTTTTTCTAGTTGATTTGCAATGCATAAACGTCGCAGAACATCATCTGTAGCTAGTAGAGGTACTGAGGATGATCCGGAGGAGGTGATACCCGAGCCAACTAAGCGAAGAAAAAAATTAGATCCTGTAAGTTATTATTTTAATGATGAATTTATTTTAATTTAATATCATAAGTTGGATAATTAATAATTAATTAATTTATTTATTATTTAACAGAGTGACTTGTGCCAACAATTGTATGATATTATAAGAAATCAAAAGAAAGAAGATGGGACTCTTTTATGTGATGCTTTTATCAGAGTACCAAAAAGACGACAAGAGCCAGGATACTATGAAGTTGTTACAAATCCGATAGATTTGTTGAAAGTCCAACAAAAATTAAAAACCGATGAATATCGCGATATGGAAGATTTAGCTGCTGATGTTCATCTGATGATAACTAATGCTAAAGCTTTTTACAGTCGTACTTCACCAGAGTTCAGAGATGCTACAGATTTATGGGAGTTGTGTGTAAATACGAAGAATCGTATAATGGATGAGTACGAAGAGACAGAACCTAAAGGTAAAATAATATTAAAAGTGGGTAGATTATCAAGAAAAACAAATGTAAAACAACCGGATGACGCGGAGGATACTTCTGAAAGTTCAACAAATCCTGATGAAGAAACGATGCAACCCTATGAAGATCTTTTTACAACTGTGATGACAGCAACAGATCCTACTGATAATAATAGAGTATTGCACACAGTGTTTCAATTAAAACCTTCTAAAAAACTCTATCCAGAGTATTATGACGTCATTGAAAATCCAATTGATTTAAAAACAATTGCCAGAAGAATTCAAGAAGGTACTTACAGTTATTTAAGTGAAATGGAACGTGATTTAATGCTCATGTGTCGCAATGCATGCCAATTTAATGAACCAGGTTCTCAAATTTATAAAGATGCTAAAATCTTGAAAAAAATAATAACAGCGGCTGCTAAAAAACAAGACAGTGGTTCGAGTAGTGTGTTTTCAAATAAATTAGCAACACCGTCAACTCGTAGCAGTAAACGAGGTAATCGTAGCTTTGCTCAATCATTAATTGCGCAAACAGCAACATTACTTGATGAAGACGAAGAAAGTGACGATGAAGATGATGAAACCGCTGAAATTGAAGAAGCTGACAATGCACAATGGCAACTGTTTCAAACAATTAGAACTGCTCCAACTAATCAAGGAGTTAGAATGAGTGAATTTTTTTGGAAATTACCGTCCAGACGAATGTACCCTGATTATTACAAAATGATTAAAAATCCTATTTCCCTGTTACAAATAAGATCTAAAATAAAAAAAGGAGAATATGGTACGGTCAGTGAGGTTGCCGGTGATATGAATATTATGTTTGAAAATGCTAAAAAATACAATGTTCATACCTCACGTTTATACAAGGTAATTACTTAATTATTAAATATTATTTTGTTTTAATTTTCTCGTTGATGATTTATTATTTTTTTTTTTCTTTGCTGTTTAGTGTGCTGTGAAACTACAAAAAATAATGCAAGAGAAAGTTCAGGAGCTTTTAGAATTTGATCAAGATTCAGATTCAGATTGTGGATCAGAGTCAAATTCTCAAACAAAATTAATAAAACGTGCCTCAAATGTATTAACTCGGGGAAAATACAAAGATAATATACCGTTGAAAAAGCGTTTATATGCATTAGTTAAGTGTGTCATAGAATACGTGGTAAGTAAATCCAATTATAAATATTGTGTTAATTTATTTAATGTTAATTATATTTTTTTTTTTTTATTTTGTGTTATTATAGTGTGAAGATGGTCGGCAGCCAATGTTGATGTTTATGGAAAAACCATCGAAGAAAATATACCCCGATTATTATCAAGTGATAAATGATCCAATTGATATGCTTGCAATTGAGGCTAACATTAAAGCTGAAAAGTATCAAAATGAAAATGAATTGATACAAGATTTTAAATTAATGTTTAATAATTGCCGGCAATACAATGAAGAAGGATCATTAATTTATGAAGACGCAAATACATTAGAAAAGGTTTTAATGGACAAAGTTAGAGAATTGGGACCTTTACCGGATTCAAAATCTTGTGGACCTATTAAATCAGCAACATCAACACCCACACGTAATGTAGGAAGACCAAAGAAAGTAGTACCACTTCATTTACAGAAATTACGTACGATGTATGACACTATTAAAGATTACCACGATTCAAAAGGCCGACAATTGTCATTAATATTCATGAAACTACCGAATAAAAATGAGTACCCAGATTATTATGAAGTTATTAAACAGCCTATTAACATGGAAAAAATAGCATCAACATTGAAAACAAACGGTTATGAAAGTTTAGAAGAGTTAGTGTCTGATTTTATATTGATGTTTGATAATGCCTGCAAGTACAATGAACCAGATTCTCAAATATATAAAGATGCCTTAATTTTACAACGACTGGTACTACAAACTAAGCTCCAACTGAGTGAAGATGATGAAAATGTTCCAGATGTGCCTGCAGCAATACAAGAAATTTTAGCAACTATTTTTACTGCTCTGTACAACCATCAGGATGAGGAAGGTCGATGTTATTCTGATTCAATGTCAGAATTACCAGAGCATGATATTATTGACGGTAAAAAAATTCGAGGGCTCTCTTTAGATTTAATAAAACGTCGATTAGATCGTGGTGTTTATAAACGTTTGGATAGATTTCAAGAAGATGTATTTACGTGCTTGGAAAGAGCAAGAAAATTATCACGAAGTGATTCTCAACCGTTTGAGGATAGTGTTGAACTTCAGGCATTTTTCCTTCGTACTCGTGATGAAGTAACGCGTAATGGTGATCTATTACATTCACCGGCATTAAATTACACTTTAATGGATCTATCAACTCAAGTTGCTGAATTAAAACGGTTGAAACATCAACAAGAATCAAATTTATCTCCTGAAGAAGAAAGCTGCGATGGAAATGAAACCAAAGAGTCTGGATCAAGTCCTGTAGCTAGTGGTAATGGTAGTGAAAATGGTGGAGCTATGAGTTTTAATCAAGAAATTTATCGTAATGGAGATTTTGCTTATATTGAACCAGTTGAACGTGGCATGGAGCCCAGTGTTGTGCTTATTGAAAAACTTTGGACTAATTCAGAAGGCATACAAATGCTCTATGGTAATTTATTTTACAGACCGAGTGAAACTTATCACGTAGCGTCGCGTAAATTTATTGATAAAGAGTTATTCAAAAGTGATGCTCATATTGCTGTGCCTTTATCTAAAGTCGCTGGCAGATGTTGTGTATTGAGCGTTAAAGATTTTTTTAGAATGCAACCAGAAGGTTTTCTTGAAAAGGATGTTTATGTTTGTGAATCAAGATATTCTACGCGTGCACGAGCATTTAAAAAAATAAAATTATGGAATTTTGATGCAGATCATTTAAAACTAGTCTCACGAGAAAAAACATTAGAACCTAAACGTAATATATCCGTTTATAAAGAACGATTAGAAAAACATAAAGAAGAAATAGCTGAATTAGAAGAAGGGGAAAAACTTACAGAAAAAGAAAAGCCAAATGTTATATTATTTAATTCCGATGATTCAGATAATACTTATTATGAACAATACAATATGTGTACAGGTATAGTTAAAACTGGAGACTTTGTTTACGTTGCAACTGACGGTGGAAGACAACAAATAGCCCAAGTTGATTCAGTATGGTCAACAAAAGATGGTAAATGTTATTTCAGAGGTCCATGGCTACTTACACCTTCAGAAATTCCTCATGCGCCAACTAAATTATTTTACAAACAAGAACTTTTTCTTTCTGTAACCGATGCAACTCATCCATTTGTTGCCATTATGGGAAGATGTGCAGTTTTAGAATACGGAGAATACGTTTGTTGTAAGTTTATTAAAGTAGTAATATATTGATATTTAATTTTAATAATTTAATTATTTAAATTAATTTATAGGTCGACCAACAGAAATAACAGAAGATGATGTTTTCATTTGTGAATCTATTTATGATGAAACTAAAAATTTTATCAAGAAATTACCACAAGATGGATTAAAAAAATATACACATACGTCAGTTGTAACACAAGATGAAATTTACTTTTTCCGAAGGCCTATTAATCCTGCTAAAGTAAGTAAAATGATTTTTTTTTTTTTTTTTTTTTTTTTTTTTTTAATTAATATCAATGAAATTTACTTTAAAATCGTTGCTATTTTAAATTAGCATTTACTAAATAATGTACTATCATTTATTTCGTATTTATTTAATTATTTTTTATTTTTATTAGTGCAGATAGCTAACAGATTATTGCAATAATGCTTGGCATGTGTGTGTTGTAGGTTTCAAGCGATGTGGCACAGACACATTTGCCAATCAAGTCTGTCACGTCCAGTACAGCTCATTTTGAAATGGTAATTGTACATCTGTACTATGCTCTTGCAATATTAATCAACATTAATGAAAAAATATTATTTTTTAAAAATCAATTTGCATGCTTTTATTATTTCATCATGCACAAGCTAATACAGCCATCAAATAATACATTTTATTGCTTTATATTAATGCTAGTAGATATAAATTATCAAAAAAAATTTTTTATATACAATCAATATAATTAATAAAAATTATTTAACTGTGTTGGCTTGTGCTTTTGCATGTTTCTTTATGCCGGCATATTTATATTTCTGTTTTATTTTATTTTTTTTATTTAAAAAGAAAAAAAAATCCCTCTGTTAAAAATGTGAAGCGAATTCATCGGTAATTACCGACGTATCAAAACAATGAGCACCTGTTGGGTTTATCTTTGATAGGTACTTTATCTTGAATAAACGAAAAAGTTATGATTAAATAACTAATAGATATGAGATATCAAAATTTAGTTTTAACAAAAAAGTTAGTTTAGACTAACTAGTATTTAAGTTGATGTGATTATTAAATTGGCTTGAAAAAAAAAAATAATAATAATAAATAAATAAAAATAAAGGTAAAAACGTACGTAACATTAAAAAATAAATCGTGTAGGATGCGTCACCACTGCTACCGAAACTGGAACCTGAAGTACTAGGCATCGGAGTAGGTGAAGACAGCATGGACGCAAGTGGACCACTGTCCGTGGGATCCACTGAAGCTCAACCGGTGCTCGCCAATACTCAAACACCTGTATCAACTAAAAAGGTAGGCCCCACGTGTTAACGATGCTCATTTTTTTAATTATATTTTTTCTTTAATTTTTTTATTTTTATGTCTATGTTTTTTTTAATTTTTATTGATTTTTAAATTATTATCTCCTGCATTGAGTTGAGTTTTTTATTTTATTTACAGAAATATGCCAGCATATTTATCATTTTTGACTTCGTTCCGATATAATATGTATATAATCATTTGTTAGTTTTAATCACATTTGTTATTCAATTAATCCTCATTATAAAAAATTGAACAATCGAATTATTCATCATTAATAATAATAGAACAAAAATTAATATTTATAACAATAATGATAATATTAATGTTAATATAATTTTCTTTTTTCTTATCATTCGTAAAGTGATATGAGTTTGTAATTTGTGTTTTCTTCTGTTTAGAAAACAACGGGTAAGAAATTAGTAACGGGGTATATTTTATATTCGAGTAAAATGCGAACGCAGATTACTCAAAACAATCCTGATTCGACCTTCGGAGAGATTAGCAGAATTGTTGGTAACGAGGTATTTATTTATTTATATGTATTTTTTTGTTCTTTATTTTATTTATTTAATTCATTCCTCCAGTTATTTTATTTAATCCCCTATTTATTTTATATTATTTAATACTCTAAAACCAAATAATAAAAAGTCAACATTGAAATAATCTAGCTACAAGAGAGTCAGTATTTTAAATAAAAAATATTTATATTTTATTTACAGTGGAGAAAATTACCAGCAGGTGAAAAGCAAGTATGGGAGGAAAGAGCTATGAAGATGAATGAGGGTGCTGAAAGTCGAGCTTTGGCATTATCTATTGGTGCACCGGTTGACCAAGTTTTTGAGTGTTGCTGGGATAATTGTGATTGGCAATTTGAAGATATGACAGATTGCATAGATCACTGTATTGCTGAACAAAATGGACACGTGCAATCTTCGTTTATTAACGCTCCAGCTGGTAATTATTATTTTTAATTAAATATTGTAGATATTTTTATTTATTAGTTTACAAACAATTTTTTTTTTTTATATAACTAGATGTGGAGTTTCAATGTCAATGGAGAGGATGTGGTCGAACAAAAAAAAATGTGCCTCCTTTTCCAAGTGTACAGAGATTAGCGAGGCATGTTAAAGAAGTGCATATACTCAAAGGAAATGGCCGAATTATACCACCTAGTGAAAGAAGCAAGTAAGTCAATAAATCTATTTATTTTTTATTTTATTTATCAAAATTTTTAGACCCTGAAGCTTTAGCTCCCTAAGGGCCTTACATACATAGTAATAATAATAGTAATTAAACAGTAATGGAAATTATATTTATCATCTTTATCTACAAAAAACTTATAACATTTAGATCGAAATTAATTATAGTAAATAATCGTGACAATTTATTGTTTATGTCAATTGATAAAAAATCAAATAAAATAAAAATTCATTACAATTTTTTAGAAACTATATGGCATCCAAAGGACCAACGATATTACCTCCAATGGACAATGGTAAGTTGAATTAACTTACAAATTTATTTTTTTTTTAATTAATTGATTAAGAAATATTAAAAAATATTAATGTACTAGAAATTTTAGCTACTGCCACACAAACTACAACAGCTGCACCAGTATCTAAACAGCCAGATCCGATTTTCATCGCTGTTCCACCACGACCAAGTAGAGTTTTACATTCGGATGCGTACTTAAGGTAATAAAAAAAATGAAACAAGGAAAAAATTATATAATTTTTTTTTTTTTTATTAATTAATTAATTCTATAAATATTTTGCAGATATATTGAAGGATTAAATGTGGAGAATCGTTACATATCTAATTGGGACAAGCAGATGAATGCGACTCCTGAAAACACGCAAATTCCGGATGTTACAAAATTACCTGCTGAATGGCTTGGTAACGGAGTTGGTAATCATGGAAATGTCGTAAATGCCTTGTGGACACTCAGAAATATGATGATGCGGGACGTGTTAGCCATCAATAAAACTTTATAGTTTATAAAACGTTAAAACATCTATATTCGTTTATATATTTTATACTCTCCTTGATTAAAAAAAAAAAAAAAAAAATTGATAAATTAACAATTCATGGCGGCCTCACTTATATTCTAGATTACGACAAAAGACTGACAATTTAAATTACAACGTCTCGGGTAAAGTACTTTTTGTCTTATCGATGATGATTCCTTTCTTACATACCTCGTGTTTATTTCATAAAAATATCATGTTAATTAAGTCTTTGTTGATAATTTTGTCGAAGAATTTTTTATTCATTAATTTTCTTTTTCTTCAATGAAAAAATTGTCTACTCAAAAATTTGTTATTAATATTATCGATTTGTTGTATTGACAAATCAAATTAAAAAAATTTTGTACAAATAATTGGTAAATTACTAACACCAAGTTTTTGTTTGTAAACAAAGTAAATATTTATTATAAAATTAATTTAACTAATAAGTAATTAGGTAATTTTTTATTTATCAAAATTTATTTTGATAGTCAAGATAAAATATAACAAAAACAAAAAAAAAAATTCATACGCTTCTATTCAATGTTTTAAAAAGTACATAGCGCAAATAGTTTATCTAAATAACATTGATGGAGCTTAGATATTAATTGTAAAATATTTGATAGAAGAAAATAATAAAGAAAATAAAATTAAATAATACCAGTATCATGTTATGTAACAATTAAGAACAAAAAATTTGGTATTATTTTTCAGATTAAAAAGAAAAAAATTAATTTATGCTGTTCAGTTTTTTTTTACAACTTGAAAAAAAATTTGCATCACATACACAAAAAAAAAACAAGATGACACTGAATATCATCTCAGATTATACTGACGGGGAAAAATTTCAGATAATAGCTAGTATAATCTAGATTACAATGAGTATAATCCAGATATCACTCAGTATAATCTGGATTATACTAGCTACGATCTGAAATTTTTTTCACCACAGATATCACTGAGTATAATCTGGGATGATATCCAGTGTCATCTTGTTCTTTCCGTGTAAATAGACGTAAGAATAAATTTCTGGTTTCAATTTCGAATACTTGTAAATCAGAAATCACTAACTCGTCCACCATGCTGCCAGTCTCCCCATTTAATGGGCTCTTTTTCGCTGTCTGAAATAAATTCACCGCTCTTTGGATCAATATCAACCAAACAAAGACCTCAAGAATTTTTCGTATCACAGAGTTGTTACGTCTATAGGAAAATAATTTTTTCAATGATTAATCTATTTTTAAATTTTACTATAATTTACCTTTTGAAATTTTAAAATTCTTCATTAATAAAAATACTATTAATTTTTTAGTAAACATCGTCCATAAAAATATTCCGGTTGTGAAAAATTAAATAGTTGAGAAAAAAAGTACTCACTATTCATTTATTTTATTAATAAATTGTTTATATTATGGAATATAATTCTAAATAATTATTAAGAAAAAAAAAATGAGTAAGATGTCCTTAAAAATCAGAAACTCTGCCTTTTCGTTCCCAATCACCGTACCGAGTCGGCTCTGGACCTCTAGGACCGCCAATTTCTCCAGTTTCTGGGTTTGTATTATTCGGATGTGGTTTTAAAGGCTCTTTCTCTTGGTAAGGATGCTTTCCTTCTTCAAATTCTTCCAGTTTTTCTATAAATTATTAATATTTATTAATAAATATTTATTTCATCATAAATTATGATTAATGAGGCTGAAGTTAGCAGACACTTGACAATCTTTTGATTTTGCTTGAAAAATAAACTAGGCATAGAAAATTATTTATAAAAATCTCATTTATAATTTTTCAATAAAATTTTCTTGCTATAATTTCTTTTTTAAAAAAATTCTCAAAATGATCAGATATCTCTCATTTTCAGTATCATTATAATTATTCTCTTTCTAACCTATTGGAGTTGTTTCGCGTAATTTTTTTCTAAATTCTTCTATTCGTGAATTTTTTTTTCCGTCGTCATTTTTTGTTGCCAATAATCTCATGGGTTCTGAAATTAAAAAAAAAAATTATTTTTATTAGTTTTATGTCAATATAGCTATAGTAGGACAATAATAATCATAATAATAATAATAACATTTGTATATTACTGTCGTTGTTATTATTATAAAATATTTCAATAGGTTAAGTTACCAATTCGATTAAACAATTATATACCATTATGAAGTTTTTTTACTGCTGGATGTATTTTTATAAATCTTGTGATACTCAACATGTTGATAAGTACTTAAAGGATCCAAATGTTCAAATTTTATAACGTTTTCTTGTTAAAAACTATTCATATTTTAGTATGTACACAATATAATGAATGCTTGGGAAACAATTTAACAGTGAACACTATTAAGACAAGAAATGACAGAACTCACTATTGTATATAAATCACGAATACAATTATGAAATGGATTTTTAATCTGTGATAAAGATATAAATACAATCAAAATTTATTTGTACATCAGGTAAATCATTATTATTATATATTTTAATTTATTATATAAAACATCATTTATATAATCTATATTTTAATTAGATAAAATTATTAACTTAACCTTAAATTAAATGCTTCTCGAAAATCTTTGTAATTTTTGTTTATTTATTTATTTATTTAAACTTTAAGTAAAACTTTTTAATTAATTTTTTTTTATATTAATTTAATTGCTATAAAATTCTAAAAAAATTTTTAATATGTCAACTTCAGTGTTATATTTATTTATATTACTATTGTCAAATTATCTAATAAGATTCCAGATTATTTTAAAATTATTACTGTCATTATAAATGTCAATCGTTATAATTTGTTTCAGTTGGAAGAAAGATGACATTAAAATTAGCTGTCACTTGATTAATTTTCAATTTTATTTAACAATTAAATTAATTAAAAAAAAATTGCATTTTTTATTTTTTAAAATTTCTATATGTCAATTTTTTTTTTTTTTTGCTCTAATATATTTGCTATGAAATTTTAAAAATTATTAAATATGTGCTAAATTAAATGACTTTGAAAAAAGTACAAAAGTTAATTTTTAAAAAACGAAAATTGTACTATGTAAATAATTAATAACTTTTATAATAATGTTGGAATATTGTATAAGTGTCTTCTCTGTTGTTGAGGTTTTGACATGAACTGTCAACCGCTCTGGTTAATGTTGGAGTACCACAACTGAATACTCCAATTTTATTAACCTGAAACAACAAAGCCAATTGACAACACCATAAATTATGAAAGTCGTTTTACTAGTAAATAACAATCATTTATAATACATACATCATTGTGTATTTTTTGAATAGCCAAAAAAAATTGAGCGAAATTCGGACGTCCAAAATGAGTAACTGCTGTCAGTCCAGTGAATAAAGATTTATTAGAAACTTTCTGAAAGTGCCGTTCGCAAATATACTGAAATGAATAATTTATTTAGTCAAAAGTGATAAAATAAGCAGGGAAAATTTTTTAAATATTTATAGCAATTAAATTATTATAAAAAAATTTCACATGTTAAAATTAATATAAATTACAAGTGAAAATTTTTAGAAGCATTTTTTTATTGCAATTGATTTATTAAAAAAATTTTTTAAATTAACAGCTGACTGCTAACTTCAGTATTATTAATATGTCAAGATAAATTCTTACCAGTAATATTGTTCTGAGATCAAACTTCTGATAAAATTGTGTGATGAAAAGATGTGCTGAAATAAAATTATTGACATCATCTTTCTCTACTTCGCGTAAAATGTCAACCATCCATTCGAATTGTTTTTGATTTCGAGTAATCCAAATGAAATAGACCTACCAATTAATTTTAAATATGTAATTAAATATAACACTGAAGTTGACCGACAATAAAAATTTTTTTAGAATTTTATAGCAATTAAATTATTAATAAAAAAAATTTATTAAAAAATTCCACGTGTGAAATTTAATAAAAATTATAAGTGAAAATTTTTAAAAGCATTTTTTTGTTATTAAAATTTTTTTAATTGGCAATTGTCAGCAAACTTCAGTGTCACAATTAAATTTTTTTTTTTTTATATTATAATCTAAAAAATTAGAGTGATTTTAAAAACAGTAAAACCTTTTGCATCCCAAGTTAAGCTTTTGATTTGATTTAAAAACAATATCTTTCAGGATTGATGCAAACGGAGTGACTCCAATGCCACCTGCGACCATAATGGAGATGTCATATTTATTCCAATTCTGGTGCGATTCTCCATAAGGTCCATCTACATGTATCTAATTAAAATAACAAGTGAGTATAATATATTGTAATTTAAATATTAAGTACTGACATACCCTAGGTAAAATTTTAAATTCCTTGTTGTTTGGATCTAATTTATTTCTAATATTGTGGGTCCATGGGCCCACTGATCTAATGTGAACTGATAAAGTTGATTCATGAGGTGCTGATGAAAGCGTAAATGGATGATATTCATTAGCACTTAATGCTGGACAGGAAATCCGTACCCACTGTCCAGATTTATATTGAAAATATTGAGGCTTTTGAAATATCAAGCATGTAACGTTTGACGGTAGTAAAGTGACATTCAATAGTGGTATTTCCACAGTTTTGCGAGTTGTACTGAATATTTTATCTATAGTAAAAATAAAAACTGGACACAGGAAAAAATAATGAAAGAAAGGCTCTTGAATTAATCGACCACTGCCGTGTAAAAACATGAGAATATAAAATAATGGATACAATTTATGTCCAAGAGCAAAATATTTATATAATTTTTGCCTTATAATGGGAATGGAACATACAAATATTATGCCAGTAATAATGGTTAATACTATCGATGTTACGCCAGTCATCGTTGACCACATCCAATAGTGAAATTTAGGTATTTCATGAGTTCTATAAAAATATTTGTCTTAAAAAATCATAAAAATTTATCTATCAGTAGTTTTAATAAATTATTATTGAAAAATACTAACGCATGGAAATTATTCCTGAATAAACAAGTCAAATCATCTGAGGTTTGGGTTGCAATATGATAAAAATTGAATCCATGACCCACAATGTGAATAGCTGATGAAAAAAATTAAAAAACTATTAATAATAATGTAAAAATTTTGAAAATTAATCAATAAACTCGATTAAATAAAAATATAATTTTACCTGTAAAAAATAAAGCCCAACAAGCAATATATTTATGCATTTCAAAGGCAGAATCAAACGGAATATAATATTGTAAAGCGGTATCTCGAAGAATTGTAATTGTATTTTTACACATAGTTAATAACATAGACGAATACGTGAACATCATCGCTGAAGCTGCACCTCTTGTTATTGATACACCATATCCTGTTATTCTTCTTAATCCTCGATGTTCTCTCAATGTCAAATAATCTAATCATTTTTATTAAAAATTATCGTTACATACTTAAGGTTTGAATTTCAGATGAAATACAGTACGGGTTGCGGTAAACCAGTCAGATCGACAACATTTCAAATTATCAAAACTTTAGAATTAGCTTAAATAGAATATCAGTCGAAAAACAATTTTGTAAATTATAAAACACCGAGCTCTTGAATATAGATAAACATAAATCTTATATTCCTCAAAAATTAAAATTAATTTAATTTCAGCCGAAAATTACTCATCCAAATAATTATATATTTATATTTTTCGGCTAAATGAGTGTTCGTCTGTTCATTAATTTTGGCATAAAAATTTTCGTTGTTATGTTTTTTAATTTATTGAGACTTTATATTTTTCGAAATTTTAAAATTTGTAAAATTAATTATTTTAAATTACATTTTATATTAACTTTCCAAATTCTAGTAATTTATTAATTCAGAATGTTCTCAGTCTGACTAATTGACTGCAACCCTACAGTACAACCTGGTTATAAGTTACATCGGATGATCTACTCACTCTCACGGCAGTTATATCTATTAAGGTATGCCAAAATTCAACTTTCGTGATGGACCTCGAAAAATTGGAATTTTGAGTTCCGCTTTTAATTTAAAGTTGTGTTTGGGCATTTCCTGACATATTTTGAGCGTAAGGGATTCATTTGATTTTCAGAGAATTTTTTACGGCGGCTTTGATTGAACATTTCCCGCCCAATTTTGAAATTTTGAAATTTCAGCGGGAATCCCCAAACAAAATTCCTGTTAAAAAATTATCTGAAAATCAAATGAATCCCTTAGGCTCAAAATATGTCAGGAAATGCTCAAACACAACTTTAAATTAAAAGCGGAACTCAAAATTCCAATTTTTCGAGGTCCATCACGAAAGTTGAATTTTTGCCCACCCTAATATCTATTTGTAAAATATTTCATGTAAGTAGAAGAGAGAAAGAAAATAAATTACTTACAATAAACTCGTTCAGAAAAAATGCCAAGCAGAATCATAGTATATAAAAATACCCAAAATATTTGCAGTTGTTTATTAGCTACAAATTTGGTAATTGGATTCCAATATTGATCCCACTCAGTGTTGACTACTTTAGGTTGAATTATTTTTTCGTTATTGTCAATATTATTTGAACGGAAATAATTCTTTCCTTCAACTCGTGATTTAAGATCATTTGGATCCGCATACAAGCTTTCCATAGTTTGTTTTACTTCTCCAATAAATGTTGATCTTATAGTCGATTTTCCGGCATGTAATTTTTTACTAGTATCATTAGAGTTGACATTGAATTCCAACTCTGCGTAACTAAATTTATCGTTAAATTCACCAAGAATATTTTTAAAATCTACTAAATCAATACTTTCTTTATTTGCTATTTGAGCTTGATCCATCATTGAATGAACTATTGATTGTAATTCATCATCTGAAATATCAGCATTGACTGTCTCCATGAATGACCTCAACATATTTGCAAAATCTTCTCTTTTTAATTGCCCAGTCCTATTTATATCATACATATCAAACATTAATTTTAATTTTTCCTCTGCTGTTCCTTTCAGAAACAAAACCAGCATATCAATAAATTCACGAAATGATATAAAGCCATTTTTATCCATATCTACTAAATTAAAAATCTAGAATATAAAATTATAGATTGTTATTTGATTAGTATATTAGTTGTTGCAAAAAAAATTATTTCAATAATCTAAACCTTTTTAACAAATTCCGAATCTGGTCGCATACTCAAAGCCTCTGCAAATTCGATTATAGTTAATTCTGTATAAATAACTTCTTTCGCAACTTTAGAATCAATTTGAAGAAGTTCATCTTCTGAATGTGCTATATTGAACGCTTGAGAAAAAACAACACGAAAAAATTGTTCAACTTTTTTTTGCCGTCCACTTTTAGTTATCGCTTGATTCAAAACAGCTTTTGCTGTAATACGCGATACTATTTCTCGTTCAATATTCAGTTCCATTAGAAAATTGTCTAATGATTTAACAAAGAAACTTCTTAAAAATATCGAATCAAATATAAGGACCAAGTCGTAATTGTGATCGACGCGTATCAAAACATACTGGCTGTGATGCCCCACAAACATCTGTGATATTTAATATTAAGATTATTTTTTTATTTGTTTATAAATCACGTTACTGATGCCATAAGAGCGTATCCCGAAAAAAATACCTTTGAAAAGGCATAAGGGCGTATAAAAATTTGAAATTAACTTTGATTAAAATTTTTTGGAATTAGAAATTTGTAATAATTTCTTTATTTGTCGTCTCATATGATTATTATGACAAAAAATAGTTTTTTTAATTTTAAGAATTAGTTTTAAAAAATAATTTCTTTAATTTTGAAATTAATAAAGAATTATTTGAGACAATCATTTGTTAAAACTCGTTTTAGAAATTAAAAAACCTACTTTTATTTAAAATGATCACTCTCAATCACAAATAAAGTGATCAAAGTTAATTTCAAATTTGAAAAAAAAAAAATTTTCATCATTTTTATGCATTTAAAGTAAAAATACGTTGTTTTCCGAAAAACCTTTTTTTTTGTACGCCTTATGGCCCCCAGTGGGTACCCTGAATGCCATAAGGGCGTACCAAAAAATTTCAAATTTGAAAAAAATTTTTTTTCGTTATTTCTACGCGTTTCAAGTAAAAATACGTTGTTTCCCGAAAAAAAAAAATTTTTGGTACGCCCTTATGAGATCTGTAACGCGAAATTATTTTTATTAGAAGTAATTAAATACCATAATTTTTTTAACATGTAGGTCCACAACTCGCGACATATGACCCAATTGGTTTTTAACTTGAATCTGACGTGTACTTTTGTGCAGTGTAATAATTACTGGACGACATTGTACAGAAGGGCCAATCCATTCAGATGCTAAACAAATCATTTCAATGATCAAATTTTCATAAATTCTTATTGTATTAAATTAACTTTACCTGTATACATATTTCCGGCGACTCCGATGTCTGATGAGCATGACTTTGTAAAATCAACATGTTTATTTGAAAAGTTCCTCTGTATTTCATGTAATTTCCAGTAAAGAAAACCCCAAAAACCTAATTATATAAACTTTTATAGTTTTATTTCATAAAAAAAAAAAAAATTTATAAATTATAATATAAATACTAACATCCCAATATGGCAACTACAACTGCAAAGGTTACAAAAAACGATATTTCGCTGTTACTAAAATAATCATACGTCCCGGGATCAGAGCAATCATCCACTTTACTAGATGTGATCGGGTCTGCGTGAAAGCAAGGTGTTGAATATCCATAAAAATCACTACAATTTCCTTCCTTAACAATTTGTTCGCGAGTGCAATTTATATTTATATCATCTTCTGTATTATGAAAAATAATTATAACAACTATCAGAATATAATTCAAATAGATTGAAGCATTACCTGAAACTGGAACTTTGAATACATTGGCCGGCAAATCTTTTTCTCCTACGTCAGTAACACTGAGTAAAATTTGATAAAAATTCAAATTTTTAATCCTTATAATATCTTCTGTTATAAATAATCTAAAAAAAATTTTTTTATTACTCATTATAAACGTAATAAATAAAAAAAAATAATGTATTGTACCCATTATTTTTATTTTCAAACCAAAATCGATCTCCATTTCTTATTCTTTCAAATTGATCTGCGATAATGGTTCTAAATAATTCTCCAGGACCATCTTCTGTTTCTAAAATTCCACCTACCCAAATGTCGACATCATCGAAAGATTTGTATAATTCTAAGAACTTATTTTTTATCTAACAAAAAAAAATCTTTTTAATCAATAATTTTTATAGAATTTTATAGAATCAAAAGCTACTATTTATATAGCTAAGGGTTAAAGATTATATTTTACCTCAAAAGAAACTTTTTTAAAATGATCAACGCTAGTAACTTTTGGTAAATTATATGCTTTCCTAGCCGTATTATAATCAGGCAATCCATGATCGCGAGCGCGTTGGATATTCAATGCCATCAAATCACGTCTTGAAAATTCCAATGGCCCAAAAACATTTCCCCTGAGATCTTCAACAATTTTATGATCTTCTTCTTCAGCCAGTTGTACAGCCATGCCCATAAGCAACCTCGCTACATCAATCGTTCCTTCTAATCTTTTAAATTTATCAAAAAGGCCATTCTAAAATTAATATACATTTTCATAATTAAAATATTATTAATACAGTTGTACACGGAAAGAACAAGATGACATTGGATATCATCCCAGATTATACTGTGTAAAAAAAAAAATTTCAGATAGTAGCTAGTATAATCCAGATTATAATGAGTATAATCCAGATTATAATGAGTATAATCCAGTATAATCAGATATCACTGAGTATAATCTGGGATGATATTCAGTGCTATCTTTTTCTTTCCGTGTAAAAAGAATGATAAATTAATAACTTGTTATTTATATACTTCAGACATCCAAAAATTGTTACAAGTACGAATAGCACGGCCTCCTAATTTTAATTGACATCCAAGCTCTCCGTAATTTCGCAAGTAAACTCCTGCTGGTACTAGAGTATGTCCAAAACGGAAAGCAGCAGATTGAAAAAACTGATCAATTTGAGGATCAACAGTTGGATCATAATCTACAAATACAATGATTGTATTTTCTGTCAAAATTATACAGTTATCAATATACTCATATAAAACGATAAATACTTTTGTATTTCGGAAGGTCCATACCCAACCATTGGGGTAACCATTCATAAAACACTATTTGTTGTTGTGAAGCAATCACCCATTTACGTGCTTCATTATAAATTTTTTCTCCTGACCAGCTGGGATTTTGTTTCTTCAACTCTTTTGCCACCGCATTGTGCCATCGAAACCAAATTATTCCAAATGTTAGTAAAAATGGATTCTCATTTCCTCGAGGATTTCCTAGTTCTTTAAAAATTTATTGTGTTATTAATCATTGAAGGGGAACACCACTGTGTTCCTCCTTAATCAAAAAATAGTAGTACTAAAAATATACATTACTTACTAAAAAATCTTTCAACTTCTTCTGTGTAATGACGATTAGTGTATAAGCCATGGCGAGCTGGAGGAGGAGGATTAGCCATTGGTAATCGAATAGTGTTATATTCTGGAAATTTTCCTCCATGAGAAAAAGCCAACAGACCATTTTGATCTACTTTTCCATTGGAATACATTCTCAGATAATTAGACCAGGCTTTTGTTGTTCCATAAATTAAGCCGCCGTCCAAAAAAGGAGTAATTTCATTGAGCTAAATGTTGAATTTTATCTTATTATAAATTGTGATTTGAAAAATTAAAATTTCAGTAATTAAAGATTTTTATGTTAAATTTCAATTACTTGTTGTCGTGGATTATTGGGTGAGTGGCCAGTTCGTTCATCATATCTCGTTCTCAGAACTGGCATTTGTGTATGCCCTGTTTGTTTTCTGTAACGATGTCCTTCAGGAATTTCTATGTTAATATATTCTGGTGGGCATGCTGGCCTTTGAGCATCTAAAATTTCTTCAACGACATGTTGCCCTACCAGTAATAAAATAATTAGTGTTACTGATGCCATAAGGGCGTATCCCGAAAAAAAATACCTTTGAAAAGGCATAAGGGCGTATAAAAAAATTTTTTTTCCGGGAAACAATGTATTTTTACTTGAAAAAAAAATTTTTTTTTTTTTTCAAATTTCAAATTAACTTTGATCAAAATTTTTTGGAATTAGAAATTTGTGATAATTTCTTTATTTGTCGTCTCATATGATTATTATAATAAAAAATAGTTTTTTTAATTTTAAGAATTAGTTTTAAAAAATAATTTCTTTAATTTTGAAATTAATAAAGAATTATTTGAGACAATCATTTGTTAAAACTCGTTTTAGAAATTAAAAAATCTACTTTTATTTAAAATGATCACTCTCAATCACAAATAAAGTGATCAAAGTTAATTTCAAATTTGAAAAAAAAAAAAATTTTTCATCATTTTTATGCATTTAAAGTAAAAATACGTCGTTTCCCGAAAAAAATTTTTTTTTTTACGCCCTTATGGCATCTGTAACGCGAATTATTAATCTCACAATGACTAATATTATTTTAACGTATTATTATTATTATTATTATTATTATTATTATTATTATTATTATTATTATTATTATTATTATTATTATTATTATTATTATTATTATTATTATTATTATTATTATTATTATTATTATTATTATAGTAATACCAAAAAAAACCATTAGTGCGTTTTTTCCAGTACTTGATTTAGTTCCAATATCTCCTTTCAGTAAACTTTCACTCAATACTAAAGGTTGAGGGCGTTTGGATCCTGCAAGCTTATAAACTCCATCGTCATAAGCTGCCGGCCACCTACGTAACAAAGGGGTATCGATAGCTCCTAGCTCTGGTTTTCCGATATTATTATACCATCCGTCATATCCTGGATACTCGACGGATTGATTTTGAAATTCACTTGAATTTTCAGTCCCGAGAAGTTGTCGAATATATTTTTGTCTGTCGATATCTTTTCGATAAGTTATTTTTTGTAGTGGATCTTCCTTTAACTTCTTTATTTTAATCAAACAAAATATAATTTAGTTTATCTTTGAGTATTAATAACTTTTATTTTTGAAAATTAAATTTTTTTCTTTAAATCGCGACCCAAATGCTAAAAAAATTTATTTTTTTATTTTTAGAATTAGGTGCTAATAAAGCGACTAGTAAAAAAAAAAAAAAAAAAAAATTTATACTATACGTCCTTTTGGCATTTGGGTCGCGAAATTAACTTCAATATCAAAATACCAAATTGAATATTTTTTTTTTTAATTAAAAATATATAATATAAAAAAATTATTTACCAGATCAATGTTTCCTATTATTAATTGAGCGTTAACAAAATTAATTGTTATAAATAACAATATTAATATCAACATTTCTAATAACAAACTTAAAAAATGATTAATTATTATTTTTAAATTTTAGGACCATGTATCAACAGTAAGCAGCTTGAAACTGACTATTTGAAGCAGCAAGGAAATTGTTATTGGCCATGATATTACAAACTTCCTGCCAACATGCGATAAGTACTCACAGAAAACGGTCAAAAAAGATATCGCATAAACGTGATTAATCTTATTTAAGATAAAAATATATATTATTTTATGTATGTATTATTTTTCTATTAGTTATTCAATCTTTAGTTACTTACATGATGTATGACCCTAGAAAAAAAGTCCTGTGGTTTTCAATAGTCAGTCGTTTAGTGTTAATATTATTACAATTAATATTTAATTTGTTGTGCCCAGATCATAATGCAGATGCGTTTACTAGTCCGATAAATCCAAATGATAGTGTAACAATATATGATAAATTAATAACGATATTATTTGGTGGCTTAACTAGATGGGATGCGCAATATTTTATTCATATCGCAAGATATGGTTACACGTACGAAAATACACTTGCATTTTTTCCATTATATCCAATTTCAGTTAGATACGTAGCTAGATTATTAAAAAAAATGTTATTTGTATTTAATGATAATAGTGTTATACTGATAGCTGGAGTGATTATTAATTTATTTTGTTTTATTAAGTCGTCAATTATTTTCTATGATCTCAGTAAAAAAGTACTTGGTAACACAATAATAGCTTACAAAGCGTCAATATTGTACTGCATTAATCCAGCGAGTATTTTTTTTACATCAACATACTCAGAGTCAATGTTTGCATATTTGACATTTTACAGTATGATTGCGGCTGTTAATAATAATAGATTTGTATGTTTACCTATTGGTCTTTCTGGTATTGTTAGATCTAATGGTATAGTTAATATTGGATATCCACTGTATTATTGGATCCAAGATTTATTTCATACAAGTTTACCAAAAGTTATATCTGAATATCGTAAACCGTCAATGCAATCTGGATTGCTTATTGAATTGTTAAATTTTTTTTCAAGCTTACTTTGGATATTTAATACTATTTTATTGTCATTAGTGCCATTTGTGTTACTACAAATTTATAATTATATTGTTTTTTGCACTGAAAGAGTTAATGCAACACAAGTAGTACCTGCTCATGTTATTAATTATGGTATGATAAATAATTTGATAATGCCAGGTAAAAATAAGTCGCCGTGGTGTACAAAAACTATACCAATTGCTTACATGTATGTACAAGAAAAATATTGGAGTGTCGGTTTGTTCAAGTACTATGAAATCAAACAAATACCTAATTTTTGTTTAGCCATACCTATTTTATACATCATGTTACGATGCATTATTGAATATTTTCGAGAAAATAAGCAACAGTTGTATAAATTAAAATTTTTTTATATCAATAATTATGAAAGTATTACCCGTAAAAAACGATATCCCCTACAAATGTTTCCATTCATTATTCATGGACTATTTTTAACAATATTCTGCATTTTGTTCGTTCATATTCAAGTTAGTACTAGATTATTAGGTTCAGCTAGTCCACTATTGTACTGGTTTTGTGCTAATTTAATGTCACATAGGATTAGAAATAGTGATAAAGATTTTTATGAAAATTCAACTAATGCATTTTCACGTTGGAAAATATTTTTTATGTCACAAAAAAGATATTCAAAACGTGATAAATTGATATTAATTTACTTTTTAGGATACACAACAATAGGAACTTTTATGTATTCAAATTTTTTACCATGGACTTGAAAAAAATCTTTATATATTTGTAATAATAATAATAAATTAATTATTATAAATTAAAAACTTTTTTATTTATTTTATTTATAGCTTCTTACCATCAGAACTCTATCAAGGTATTTTTAATATTTTAACGGGTAATTTATTACTTTAATTATTTTCCTTGAGACATCAATTATAGTTATAATTATATATCTTTGAGTGCAATACAAAATAAAAAAAAAAAATTTCTGCTTTATTGCATGTAAAACTTTAAAAATTTTTAAGTAAATTTAAATTTTGCAGTTGTAAGAACCTTTTTTTTTTTTTTTAATTAGAAATTTAAAAATAACTTCAAAAAAAAAAATTTAATTTTGTTTAAGAAATTTTTTTTTGTTAAATTAATTTTTTTTTAAATTAATTTCTTGTTAAAATTAATTTTTTTATTAAATTAATTTTAACAAGATAAATAACTATTTTTTTTATGCATTATAATAAATTCGATAAGAAATTTTCTACAATAAATTAATTACCATAAAATATAAACTATCATTTAAAAATATACAAATAAGCTATCCCATCCATTAATTTATTGTACAGTAATATGTTTTTTTTTATGTTTCAATATTTCTACGGGTGTAAGATGGAAAACTTTTTCACACACAGGACATTCGTAAGTTTTAAAATTGGATTTTTTAACCACAGGAGTTCTTGTATCAGTAATTGTTTCACTTTTTTTTGATTGTTTATTACATATTTTTTGATGTTGTAATTTTTCAATGCTAGAAAATATAATTTCAATCTCACAATGAGGACACTTCCAAGGTATCTCTAGCATCTCAACAGCTAATTTATCACTCCACTCATTTTCCATCAGACAATTATAGGTAATATTATTTGTAAGTTTAACTCCGCCTTTAAATGGATTCAAAACACAAGGGAAATCATCTTGGAATGGATTAGGCTCAACTATTTTATCATTTTCACCTCTACCAACATAAAGCGTCTTTAAATCGGCAGCTAATAATCTTTTAACCGTGTAAGGCACAGACGTGTGCATAAATTCAATTATTTCACGTGACAATTCTATTTCTATTTGACGCGTATCTTCTTCCGTATCTTCATCGTCATTCCTCTTCACAGTTGTAGACGATTTTTCCAATTGTTTTGTCAAGAGATAATCCCACTTTTGTCTAATTTTTGTGGCTCTGATCAGTAAATTTTGTCCACTGTCTGGTACTGGAAATTCAAGTAGTAGCCAACAATCACAAATCATCAAGGAGAATATAGAATTCGTATCAATTTCTTGAGCGAAAAGTAGTAAAGTTTGAGCGGCTGGCATCCTCAGGGTATTCACGAGGTAAGGTTTTGTTGTTTCTAAAAGTGAAACGTAAGTAAGTAATTGGTGTTTTGGACTTAACGGTGTCTTAGATTTAAAACCAGGTACATTGACAATATCTGGCTCTTCTAATTGCAATAATTGTGGATGATTGCCAAAAAAACTCATCGGATGAAGTGCTACGAATGGTTTAGCTTTCGTATGAAATAATTGTTCATTCATAGATTTACAATAATTGAATTCATCAGCAATAGCAAATTGCGGATACAGTCCACTATATAAAATAATTTTCAACATTGTCAAATCTTTATAACTACAAGCTGAACTAGCGTTGAGTAAATTTTGTACTTGTGAGTAATCATTTTTCATACGAAATTCAACATCTTTAATATCAATTCCATCGTCATCCTCATTATCATCCTCCAATTGTAAATTAAATTGATCAACTTTAAGTTGTTTGCGTTTTCTTGGCGCCGTTTCTTTATAAGTTTTTTTCAATGACTTTAAAATTTTTATTTCTCTATGTCGCATCGTTCTTTCTGTACTCGACATTGACGAATTTATTTCCGGAAATTTTTTAAGTAAATTACAGTCATTTAACAAATCTTTAAACTGAGATCGTAATTTAATCATTTCATAAAATCTTTGCTCCTCAAGTCCTCGTCTTTTGCACCACTTACGACTATTATTTCCACTACCCCTTCCCTTTGACTCATGACTGCTTTCCTGTTTTATTTCCAGCCATTCACGAAATGCGTTGAGCAGCGTAATTGGATCACCATGATCAGATTCGAGTTTACTTCTTGATGTTTCACATTCAGTGTCTTTGTAAGCACGATTAGTAAACGGATTTTGGGTACTCAAAACTGCAGCAAGTGATAGGACAGGGTCAACTTGATCAAAAATAGATCCCATTATCAACATTTTTCCCATGGTAATGTCAACAGGAAGTTTGGACAGTGTTTTACCAACACATGTAAGTTTTTCATTCTCCATAAGAGCGCCGTGTTCTTTTAACGACAAAATTGAATTTTCAATACTTTGTGAAGGTGGCGGTTCAATGAACGGAAATTTCCTTGCATCTGGCAAACCCATTGCTATCATCTGTAATAATAAAGAATCAAGTGGAACTCTCTGAATTTCAGGTATTGAGTACTTTTCTAACGCCGTGTACTCTTCTTCAGAATAAACTCTATAGCAAACTCCTGGGCCAGTTCTACCAGCACGACCTTTCCGTTGCTCAGCGCTTGCTTTACTTATCCAAAACTCTTTGAGCCGCTGCATCTTACAGGTGGGATCATAACTCATTTCTTTTACCTTCCCATTGTCAGCGACAAATCTAATACCATCAATTGTTATCGATGTCTCGGCAATGTTTGTTGAAATTATACATTTACGGATACCGTCTGGAGGATAGTCAAATACCTTATCTTGTTCGGCGAGCGATAGACTACTGTGCAGAGGTAAAATTATCCAATTATTTTTCTTTTGACTGTAATCTTTAGCAGCGTCGACTACCGTTGTTATTTCACTCATACCACTGAGAAAAATTAATAAATCACCTTTTTCTGTACCTGAAAAATATTATTTCATTATTTTTTTTATTTAATACAAATTACAACAAAATATTATTGTTTTAATAATAACTTTGAATATTCTTCTTTACGATCATGTAAATAAAACCTAGTACTACGTAATTTATTTATACGTAATTAATCATCAAAGTTTTTAAAAATTGAAAATTTTCAATTTTAAAAAATTATTAACTTTAGGAAAATTTTATAAGAGTAACCTTTGTTTTTAAATTGCCCAAAATATTAAAAAAAAAAAATAACCAATCTCCAAAAAATTATTTTTAAACAAGTGGTTATAAACAATTGATTTATTTATTAAATTATAACAAAAAAATATTTTTTAAAAATTGCACTTACAATTTTTCAAGTTTTTTACAAATTAATTTTTTTTTATTTTTTTATAATATTTTTTATGATACTGACGTTAGCCGCCAGCTGTCAATTTTAAAAATTTTTTTAACGAATCAATTACAATAAAAAAATACTTCTAAAAATTTTTACTTGTAATTTTTATTAATTTTCACATATGAAACTTTTTAATAATTTAATTGCTATAAAATTACAAAAAAAAAAATTTTAATGTCTGTCAACTTCAGTGTTATGTCTAGACGATGTTCTATTACGTACTTGAATAAAACATCAATGATAAAAACTTACTTGGATATTTTTGATCAATCATCTGCATAATTTGCACATAAGGGCTAGGATTGAATCGTTCACGTTTAGATTTAACATCCTCAATACCAATTGGCCGATACAATAATTGAATGGAATAAAGTCTGCCAGGTACTTGAATAACTTTAACATCTTCATTAGCAAAATAATTACTAAATAATTGTATATTAATAGTCGCAGACATCAGAACTAATTTCAAGTCCGGGCGTTGGTGTATGAGACATTTCATAATTCCTAACAAAAAATCTCCATGCAAATGCCGCTCATGAACTTCATCAAGAACAACTACGTCGTATTGAGTAAGACCAGTTTCTTCAGAAACCTGCCTCAATAATAATCCTTCAGTGATGAATAAAATTTTAGTATGCTGGTTTTTTTGTTTTTCGAAACGTATCTGATAACCGACTTCATTGGAGTTCTCAGTCAATGTTTCAAAGGCAACACGTTTTGCGAGTGATATACATGCAATTCGTCGAGGTTGAGTACATGCAATGTTATTAAAACCCGCTGAATATAAATATTGTGGTACTTGAGTTGATTTACCACATCCTGTGTCACCAGCAATTATTACAACTTTTTCTTCCTTAACAGCGGATACTATTTCATCTCTATAATTGGCTACTGGTAAGTTTTTCTGAGTCTCCCGTAATTTTTTTAGCTTATTAAATTTTTCTTTCTGTTTAAAATTCAGATACAGTAAAATAATATCTTTAAATTTACGTAATCGATTATTATTTAGCTCTTTGATCTGAGGCACTCGTGCAAACAGTTCTCCGAATTTAATATTTATTCTGATATTAACACAGTGATTTTTGTGATAATGTGCAGGGACACCAAACGAATTTAATTCTGTTTTTGGTGAATCTCCGCTATTTTTCTTTCCTAATTTTGTTTCAATTGCTTCGTATTTTTTAACGAAACTCCAAAAATCTTCAGTTTCTTGTACCAACTTATTATGAGCAGTAAATACTTTATTTAATTCATATTTATAATTACAAAATGAAAAACTATCATTACCTTCATCACCTGACTGTAATTTTATATAGTCTTCTTCATTTTTTAATTTTTCAGATTTATTGCTGTTATAATCGTTTTTGTGACGTTTATTTTCTGAGTGGCTAGACAGCTGATCACCAGAGTAACGTTTTTTTGAATCCCGAGGTTTGTAATGATCACGATACTTTGATGAACTACTCATTTTTTATTGTTTATTCTTTTCGAGCTAGTAAGTGCTTCAAATAAACCTGAAAATTAAATGTTAGATTGATTTTTAAATTCGCTTATAACCTCACAAAACCTCACTGTTGATTTATATTTACAAATACAGAATGTAAACATTTACCATGTAAAAAAGAAATTGTTTTTATTGACTGTGCTAACTCGACAGCTGTCAATTTTAAAAATTTTTTTAACAAATTAATTGCAATAAAAAAATGCTTCTAAAAATTTTAACTTGTAATTTTTATTAATTTTCACATGTAAAACTTTTTAATTCAATTTTTTTTTTTATTAATTTAATTACTACAAAATTCTAAAAAAAATTTTAATGTCTGTCAACTTCAGTGTTATAAAATTACACATGCAATTTAAAAAAAATTTTTTTTTGTTCTAATTTAATTATTAAAAAAAATCAAAAATTAAAAACGTCGGCTAACTTTATTGTTATAAAATTTTAATAACAAAACAATCACAATAAAAAAAAAACTTCGAAAATTTTTCACTTATAAATTTTATTAATTTTTCCATGTGAAATTTTTTAATTAAATAATTTTTTATTAACAATTTAATTATTATAAAAATCTAAAAAATTAACAGATGTTTGTTAATTTCAGTTTTATTAATTTTGACTTTTTTAATATCAAAAATTTAGATTTATTACAATATCGTTTTATCAAATAATCGATATGTGTAAATGTAAAATCGATATCAGTCTTACGATTTTCTTTCAACCTCAGAGTAGTCGATTATTTTCCTCGATTGTTATAACTTAGATTTAAACCAATCTATGTGACAACTTTTGCGTGTCAGTGTTGTGGAAAACAAATCATAATTATAATTAAATTTGATGGTTATGCCGAGCTGAGTCCAGTAGACTTGGTGTATTTGTTTTATATTTAAATTTGTATTTAAATAATATTTGTAGTTCATAATATTTAAATTTTATACACTTATACATTGAAAATAATGGCGTCGTCTACAGGATATTGGTGTGTCATTGAAAGCGATCCGGGTGTTTTTACAGAATTAATCAGAGAATTTGGTAATTAGAAATTTTTTATAAATAATTAATCAATAGTTTTTTTCATCTATTATACTATTTAATTATTAATTGGTTAATTGTTACTATTTCAAAAATAAATATAGAATAATTCAATTATAACCTACAAAATGTATCTACTATTTTTCAAATTTTCCTTTGTCATGGTTCAAAGTAAAAATATTAATTTGTATAATTTTAGGAGCAAAAGGAACTCAAGTTGAAGAACTATGGAGTTTGGATGAAGATCAATTCGAGCCGCTCAAGTAATATTTTTAATAAAAATAATAATAAAGTTAGCTGACGTTTTTAATTTTTTAATTTTTTTTTTTTTAATAATTAAATTAGAACAAAAAAATATTTTTCAAAAATTGCATGTATAATTTTTAAAATTTTCTACATGTGAAATTTTTTCTTTTATTTTTTTTTAAATAATTTTTCAATAAAAAAAAATTCTAAAAATTTGTAAATGTTGGCTAACTTAATTTTTATATGAAAATATGTCTTTATCAGTAATGATTGAAAAAATCATAAAATGCTCAATTAATAATGAATGATTTATTTATTTTTTTTTTAATCTAGACCTGTCCATGGCTTGATATTTTTATTCAAATGGGTTCAAGGTGAAGAACCAGCAGGACCTATTGTCAAAGATAACAGATTAGATAAAATATTTTTTGCTAAACAGGTAAGTCAATAGAAAAAATAATATTGTGAACGATCGAATTATATATCTAATAATTTTTTTTTTATTTTTTACAAGGTTATAGGCAATGTTTGTGCTACACAAGCTATTCTAAGTATATTATTGAACTGCAAACATCCTGATGTATCAATTGGACAGAATTTAGAAGAATTCAAAAACTTCTGTCAAAGTTTTGATCCTACAATTCGAGGACTTACTTTGAGCAATTCTGATGTAATCAGAGATGCTCATAATATGTTTGCAAGGTATTGTAATATCATATTTTTATTTTTCATAGTATTTTTAATATATTAGTTGTTTTAAGTAAATTAAAAAAAAAAAAAATAGAGCAAAAGGTTTACCAAATTGCACAATTTTATTACAAAAATAAATGTAAATATTTTAGTTTCAATAGAATCTTTCCATGTATCAGTAACATTGTCAATGATGAAATTTTGTTTCTTATCGTTCATAAAATAATTTATCTGCTAAATTTCTATAATATTTATTCAAATTCTAGGCAAACATTTTTCGAATACGATCAAAAGCAAGATAATAATGACTACGATGTTTTTCATTATGTGAGCTATGTTCCTATTGATGGAAGATTATATGAATTAGATGGTCTCAAAGAAGGTCCTATAGATTTAGGTCCTTGTCCTACCGGAGATGAATGGGTTCAAGCTGCTAAACCTATCATTCAAAAAAGAATCAATAAGTAAGTTAACATTTTTTGAGGGGGTATTCTCGTTTAAAAGCCCGAATTTTAGGTGTTTTTTCCATTTAGTTTATTTACAAGTTTATCAGGCTCTATTATAAATTTTTAAAATAATTATTAGGGAATTAACCACTAAAATAAAACACTCAATTCTCACACGAGAAAATCCCTTAATAGTTTAAAAGTAATCACCAATTCCACAGATTTATATTAATAATTGAAAATACATCTTAATTTTTAGATACAATGAAGGAGAAATTCGCTTCAATTTGATGGCGATTGTTTCTGATCGAAAAATGCTTTATGAGAGACAAAAAATGAACACTTGTGATCCAGCAGAAGTTGCACGACTAGAATCATTGATTGAAGATGAAGTAAACAAGTCGAAAAGATATAAGATTGAAAATGCGCGACGTAAACATAATTATCTTCCTTTAATTGTCGAATTGTTAAAAGTACTTGCAAAAGAAGGTAAACTTGTACCTCTTTATCAGAAAGCTAAAGAACGAGCAATTGAAAAACGATCAAAAAAGAGTAACATTTGATTTCATAAGTGATTAAAAATTTAACAAGCATTTAATTATTATGTAATTAATAAATTAAATTATCCAAGCTCCAATTTTATAGTATCAATCTTTTATTTAAAATATATTATCAATAAATTTTTCTTATTTACATTAAAATAAAGCTGTAAAAATCAATCTGATGAAAGTTCTGAGTCATTTCCATTGCAATAATCATCTATAATTTCTAATTTTCCATCTTTATAAGCTAACCGTGGCAAGTGATAGTCGTATCTAGCTTCTGTTATTTCGGGAATTTTTTTCATACATCCACTCAATGCATTCTGTAAAAAAAAAAAAAAAAATATTATTAATGATAATGACATAAAATTAATTTATTTGATTTAATTATTATTAATCCAAAAGTTTACCCAGTAAATTTTTTTCTTTATCTTTGATGGGTACTCTACAAAGCAATGTAGTAAATATTTTTCTCAGAGATTCCGATGTTACATAATTATCAAAGTGTTCGGCAACAACTGACCAATCAATTTGATCTCTACTAGAAATACCTTTGACATATAAATACTCAATCAACATAATTTTTAAATCACTAGAAAAAATAGGCTTGGAATTGAATAGTTGCAAATGAAGCTGATGAAACCAAAAGATCTTTAACTTGAGTTTGGGAAGCTTTAATCTTTTTTCCATTTCGACCCATATACAATGTGGAATTCTGGCGTATCTCAGCTCCTCAATATCTTCAGTTAAAGTTAAATCCATAAACTCTTTTATAAACTTCTCGGCTCTTGACATGTCCCATTCAGTATATTTCTTTCTTTCCATAGTAAATGGATTTTCTCCATTCTTTAGTGTATTATAACGCTCCAGTATTAGTGACTCCGGTCGTTTCAATAATTTTGACAATTCTTTCAAATTTTTGTCAACATCTGGTTCATCTTCATCATTCATATACATCATAATCATTCTATCCTCTTTGACCAAAAACTGGTGGATATTTGGCTTCCTATAACAAATAAAAATAAAGATGTTGATAATTTCATTCTGGTATTAGATATTCAAAAGAAAAACTTACTGTTGTATTTTTTTTCTTTCTGCGTATAAATATCTGAAACGTCTGTAGACTTTATTCAAGAGCCTATTTGGTAGATCTCTAGCTAAAAATTGCATGAGTTTAGTTCTATCTTTCATGTAACCGATTAATGATTTAATCTGATTATATTTTTGTAACAATAGTGTTACACAACTTGGATCTAAGTTATGAACCTAATAAAAATAAAAATTTTATTAGTGTTAAGAAACGATAAAATTTAAATTAGTTGAGCCAACCGAAACTAGTCAATTTTAGACTAATGCGACTGTTGTCGAGCAAGAATCAATCATTTTCTGCCCATGAGATCAAGTTGTAGCTTTATTTTCAATCCTATCAATCGTTTGTTTATTTAATACCTTTATAATTGTCATTATAACCGTTAACTGTACTGATATATTATAATTCTGTTACTAAGCATAAATACAAATGACAAAAAAAAAATTATTCAATTTACGAATAATATTTAATAAAAAAAAAAAAAAAAAACCATTACTTTCTTGAATTTATTTCGCTATTCATCTGAAACTAATTCTGGTTCGCTCCAGACTTTGAAATTAGTATTTTTAATGCAACTTTTATGAAAAATATAATGTATGACTAAATATACTAATTTTTTTGTACCTCACAAAAACGATCCCAATTTCTTCGCAGAATTTTATTTTCTTCTACTGTAAATTTTCCTGTTTGTAATTCTGCATATTTACAAAACTCAGCCTTAAGTTTTGGAGTAATTGGATCCGCCGTATTTCTTTCAAGTTGATGTTGTTTTGGAACCTTGTGTTCAAGTTTTACTTTTAAAAACATTAGTTTCTGAAAATAAAAAAAAAAATAAAATCTTTGACATAAAGACCAATCATCTATTCAACATACTTTCATTAATTTTTTTTTGCTTCCATCAATTTCATCTGGGTTCGTAGATTCTGAATCGTTTGATTTTTCACTCATTCTGCAAAATGATGGATCAGAAGAATCAGAGTCATGATTATCATTAGCGTCAGATATTTCAGACTCAGATTTCATTAATTTATTATCATTACTCGATGTTGGTACATTTGGACTGTTTGAATCATTATGCACTTTTAATTTACTAAGTGATTTTTCAGTATAGCATTTTTCTGTCGACGAACTTACAACATTTCCATCAATATCCGATTGATACGTATCGTTGAGATATTCTTTCATTTTTTCACTTATTTTAATTTTTCTTCCTATAAAGCTCGTATCTTGCAATCTAAATTCCGTCGTTTCTTCAGCAGGCTGGTCGACATCCATATTTTCTTGAATTTCATTGCAAGGTTGTTCCCCAAACTCAACACTAGGTTCTTTTTCACAAGGACTAGATTGATGTAAAGGTCCCCGAGAAATAGGGCTGAACACTTCTTCCAAATTTGTTTTTGCTAAACTATCTAAATTACTTGTAATTTCATCATTATTTTCTCTATTCTTGTCATTCGATTTCTCATCTAATGATTCTGTTCTTGTATCAACTACGTCAGTAGTTATTAATTTTTCAGATAAATGATCATTCGTATTCATAATTGACAAATCAGTCAATTGATTATAACTTCTTTGATTTTCCTCATCATTGGAAAATTTCGCAGTAACATTTTCATTAACTTCTGCTTTATCTTTGGAAGAATTTTGATTACTTTTATTAAATGAACCGTCAAAATTCATCGCCCATACATAATTTTCAGGATTTCTTTCAGAAAACCCTCCGTTCTTTTGATTATTAGAATCTTGAGGTTTTAAGTTGTTTATTCGCCGTAATATAATAACTGGAAGTTTCTTATCATTATTTACATTATTTACAAAATCTCCTTTACCATCTTGACTATTTTCCTTATTAGTAGATTTTTTTAAAAGCCTGGAACTTCTTCTTCCTTCAATCTTACTGTATGATTTCTTAGTACGTTTTACCTTAGGCTTAACAACTTTCCTCAGTAAACGATCATCTAAACTATCTCCCGAATCTTCATTATAATTGACTGATCCATTACTTCTCAACCGTTTTCTTCTAGTCCTATACCTAGTCTCTCCAGTGCATTCGTCTTCATTTCCACCAACTGAATTGCTACTTTGTGCACTATGAAATTTCTTTTGTATTTTAAAAAATTTCTTTCGCTCAGCATTTTTCTTGATGATTTTTTGAATATGTTTACTTTCAACTTCAATACCCAAATCACTTTCATCCGACATATCACCCAAAGAACCATCCGAAATTGCATGATCAATCAATGGATCAACTGTAATCATATAATCTTGATTTTTTCTACTACAAGAATTAGTTTTCGGTGGTCTCAGTAAATCAGCTAATTTTTCGTCAGTTGATTGATCAATATCATTGAAATTCAATAGCTCACTTGTTTCATAATTGAATTTCGCTTCTTCCATACTGTTATTTGATATCGCTTCACACATCCGTTCATATTCACTGTCAGAACGAATTGATCTTTCCTGAAAATTATGAGAACGATTAAAAAATTGTTCATTGCACAATTTGTCATATTCGTCATCAGAATTAAGTCCTTCTAGACTTAAAGGTGTTAAATTATTGATTATATTCTTATTTAATCTTTTTACAGGAGTAATGAAAACATGATCACTCTTTTCAGAACTACCGTGATTACTTTTTTCTGGTGTAATTGGTATTGCAAAAAGATTTTCACTTGATACTTCATCAATAAATTTTTTTAAATCTTTTTCTGTATCTAAACAATCAGTATTATCAAGAACAGTTATAGAATTATTGTCCACAAAGTTAAGTAGCGCTGGTAGAATATCTTCATTTGTTAAATCATCAGATTTGTTAATAACAGATTGTCGTCCTGAATTAAAAGCATTGTGGTATTGAGCTGCTGGTATTAAAGCACTATTCTCACTTTGAACATCATCGTCGAAATCGTTAATAACAATTTCTTCTTCAATAATAATTTCTTGATCTAAACTGCCAATATCATTACCAGATGTCATTTCATCTGGAGTCATTGATGTTGAAACCTTATGTTCATCCTGTAAATCAGAAATAGTCTCATCTTCTATCGTAAATTCTTCTTCAATAATAAATTCTTGATCTAAATTATCAAAATTAGTTTCTTCTATATTTTTCTCGTGAACCGTTGACATTAAAATTGTACTATCAATAGCAGTTTTAAAGTTTTTCTCTAGAATCATTGATACAGCCACTAAATTTTCATCCATTGAATCACTCATAGGTTTATTATTATTTATAACCAATTGTTTTTCAGTAACAGTATCCTGATCTAAATTATCAACATTTTTCTCTCCAGTAATTGGTATATACATCATGTTATTCTTCTTTAAACCACGAATGGGTTCATTATTACTTATAATCAATTTTTTTCAATATCAGTTTGTTGATCTGAATTATCATTGTTAATATTGCTGTCACCAGTAATTTTATAATTTTTCTCTATAGTCATTGGTATAGAAATCATATTATTCTTCTTTCTATTACAAATAGGATTATTATCGATGGTAAATTCTTCTTCAAAGACAGTTTCACCATCTGAGTTATCAAAATCTTCAACAGCAGTTTCTTCTAAATTTGTCTTTTGAGTCAATGGAATTGAAGCTGTGTCATCAACAGCAGTTTCACCTTTTTCGTCTAAAACGTTGTGTGCAAGGACAATACTTTCTTTTTTTAAATCATTCATGGGTTTATTATTATTTATAATCAATTTTTTTTCAACATCAGTCTTGTGTTCTGAACAATCAATATTTTTACCAGCAGTTTCATAATTTTCCTTTACAGCCATTGATATAGGTACTATATTATTCTCCTTTAAATCACAAATAAATTTTTCTTGAATATTAGTCTCGTAATTTAAAGTATGAGCAGTATCAACAGCAGTTTCATGATTTTCTTCTAAAGTCGCTGGCGTAAGTACAATATTTTTCTCTTTTAAATTATGGTTATTTGTAGTAAATTTTTCTTCAATAACAATTTCTTTATCCAAGCCACCAGGACTATCAACAACCACTGTTTTACTATTCTCCTCTAAATTAATTGACGTTAAAATCATTTTTTTATTTTTTACATCACACATCGGCTGATCATCTATAAAAAATTCTTCTTCAATAATAAATTCTTGATCTGAGTTATTAAAATTCTCACCAGCAATTGTTTCGTAATTTTTTTCTTGAACTGGCGTTGAAATTTTATTTATATCTTGTGTTTGTTCGATATACCTTTGAATATCTTCAATATTCTCATAACGATTGCTAGTATTTAAAATTGATTCATCACAAGTTCCATGAATCATTGATTTTGATAAAATATTTCCATTTTGCATTTTATTACAATCTTTATCAATATCAATTTCTTTTTCGACATTATTACTAGACTTTGTTAAACCTAATCTATTATTTAAATTATAAAGACTATCATCAACAATCCTTGGATTAATTTTTTCTAGAACTATTGGTTCAGAAAAAATATTTTTATTTTCAATGTTATCAATCAACTTACTTACGGTTTTTATTTCTTTACTTTCATTGTTAATATTACTACTCCTACGTTTTTTGGAATAACCAAGTCTTCTTGGATTTGTCTTATCATTGACATTTTTAAAATTTTTTTTAGCTGATATTTTTATCGGCGATGATTTAAAGCATGACGATACGTTAAAGTCAATTGGATTCAACTCTGTACACGTTAATCTTTCATTATTAACATCCTGTGGTGGTAAATTTCCAACATTACTCAACGTCTTTAAGTCATTATAAAAATTGACATTAAATAATTCACTTGAATCACTATTTATTTCAAGCTCTTCTCTGATTAAATTAGTTAAAGTATCAGAAAGATTAAACTCTTGATTTAAGTTATAATAAGTTGACTTGTTTTTCAATATTTGTTCTGCATTCATTTTGAACAATTTTATTAACAACTACGGTTCACTTTAAATTAAAAAAATATTTAACAGTTTTAAAAAATTTTTTTCAACGTAAATAATTATTACTTTTAAACTAACATTGATAATAATAATAATTTATTAATAAATGTGAGTATATAATAAATTATTAAAAAATATTACACATAAATTTCTAAAATTCAAGCAATAGACAATAAATACACGTGCTTTTCTCGTACTTATAAACAAATCTAGTTGGTTATGTCGAAACTGCGCAGGCGCACAAACTTGAAAACTGGCGGCAATTTTATTTTATTTAAATATGACATTAAAGTTAGCTGTCAATTTAAAAAAATTTTTTAATAAATTAATTACAATAAAAAAATGCTTCTAAAAATTTTAACTTGTAATTTTTATTAATTCTCACATGTGAAACTTTTTAATTAAATGTTTTTTTAATAATTTAATTGGTATAAAATTCCAAAAAAATTTTTAATATTTGTTAACTTCAGTGTTATAATTTTTTTCATTATCATTTAATTGTTATGTCATTAATGACAAAGTAATCTCGTAAGATGTCTAATTAAACAATTCTATAATTTTATTCTAAATAAAAACACTTAAAGACATCTTTGAAATTTACCTGCACTTATTTTATTTTTTTTTATTCCTCCGTGATTTGAGCTATCTAAACCTTGCAAGTTGAAACAGATGAATTGAAAAAGAACCTTTATCAGTAAAAACAGGTAAGTACAGTCCATCTAGCGGCTACAATTTTATGACACTTGCGCCGTAACTGTTTTGTTTACATTGATAAAAAAAAAACATTGCGCTGGCACTTGGCACGTGGCTTAACTAATTAATCGGGACAGTAGCCATTAAGAAAAAATAAAGTAAATAAATGTTGTGGTGCATGGATATTATCAAAGAAAATAACCTAAAGTAAAATTTAAATCTTTTGTTAAAAATAAAAAATACAGTTGAAATTTTTTCATGAAAAAATAGAAATTATTTTTAATATTTTATTTTTAATTACAGGTTAAGAATTTAATTGTGAATTACACTCCGTTAAAAAATGGTTAAGGTGACATTTTTACACCCTGACTTAGGAATTGGTGGTGCTGAAAGGTTAATTGTTGACGCTGCACTGGCACTGAAGGGATTCGGCCACGACGTCAAAATTGTCACAACACATCATGATCCGAAACGCAGTTTTGCCGAAACAAACAATGGAACTTTGCCGGTGACAGTGGTTGGTAATTGGATACCACGACATATTTTTGGAAAATTTTATGCAGTGTTTGCTTATATACGAATGATTTACGCGGCACTAGCCATTTATTTTATGTCAGATCGTCCCGACATTATAGTTTGTGATCTTGTATCTGCTTGTATTCCATTCTTACGTATGGCCTCTGATTATGTCATATTTTATTGCCATCATCCAGATCAATTGCTAACTCAACCTGGAGGTTGGCTTAAATCACTTTATCGCATTCCATTAAATTATTTAGAAGAAAAAACAACTGGTCAAGCAGATAAGATTTTTGTTAACAGTAATTACACCTTGAAAGTATTTAAACAAACATTTAAAAGTTTGGATATAACTCCAGAGATTCTGTATCCGTCAATTCACACCGATTTTTTTGACACAGCTACACCTCAGCCGCTGGAGAATATTTTTGCAGATGAATTGAGCAATTTACCGGCTGATCGTTTTATAATATTATCGATCAATCGCTACGAGCGTAAAAAAAATATACTGTTAGCCATAGACGCACTTGCTACCTGCATTGAAAAATTCAAAGGTACTGAAAATTTTAGTGATAATATTTATTTAATAATTGCTGGTGGCTATGATGAACGCGTTAATGAAAATGTTACTTATTATCAAGAACTTTATGATTATGCAACTAAATTAAATGTTATTGATCGAGTAATATTTTTTAAATCACCTAAGGATAGCGAAAAAATTTCGTTGTTAAATAATTGTGATGTGTTAATTTACACACCGGAAAATGAACATTTTGGAATTGTACCTCTAGAAGCTATGTATTTACGTAAACCAGTTATTGCACACAACTCTGGTGGTCCTATGGAGACTATCGTCAATGGTGTGACCGGCTATTTAGTTGACGGACAGGATATCGTTGAGGGATTTGCCAATAAAATTGCTGACTTAATCAAGGATAGTGAAATGAGAAAAAGATTTGGTAATGCTGGTAGACAGAGAGTTATCGAATCATTTAGCTTTACAGCATTTGGAGTACAATTGGATCAAGTTATTAATGACTTAACGAAGAGAAATTAATAATTAAATTTATGAATAATATATACGATATTATTCTTTATCAATGATCACAGTTTTAATAATTATAAATTGACCTAAATATTTTTATAGAAAATTTTTAATTGATTTTAAATAATTTGTACATCAAATATTGATAATTTTATTACTTAATTGATAGAATTATTTTTTTTTAACGACACTCTTTAAGAGAATAAACTCAGAACATTACATATTGTAAAATTTTTCATGTTTTCTGTAAATTTATAATAAATGAAGCTAAAGATTGTATTAACAAGGCTATTATTAAGTTTAAAAATTTTTTTTTATTTTTAAATAACTCGGTTGAAGTGCTTGAGCATATATTTAATCATTTTATAGACTAAAATTTTTTATGGATCAAGTAATATATCAAAATATTAATGAAACTAATTATAATATAACAATATTATTAAATGCTAAAAATCTTTATTTTTTTAAATAAATAAAAAGCTAATTGTTGGTTTATATTACAGGAAAAATTATAAGAATTTTAATGTTGAATGACTGAGCTGAGTATAAATATTGTCGATTTAATATAAAAAACATTTTTGAATAAATATATTACACAATTTTTGTTAAATATGCCGACACTTTTTCAATTGATCCCGCCTAAAAATTCTTTAGATGTCTACGACGTGTTCGTCAATTTCCGTGAAAATTCTTATCTTTCCAACGATCTCATTGGTTGAAACGTACTTAAAGTTTGACAATGAAGTTTTTTACTCAAAATTATAAACAGATGTACAAATATGCCTTAGAAAATTGTAAGCCTCAAATTCAAGTTACACTAGAAAATTATTACCGCAAGATCAGAAGAAAATATGTTAAAAAAAAAGAGAAAGTACTAATTTTACCGCTGTAGAAAAAAAATATTTTCTACAAATTTTAAAAAATTATGCTCAAGTAATTGAAAATAAAAAGAGTGATGCTGCTACATTAAGTGAAAAAAAAGTAGCATGGGATTTCATCGCAACCGACTTTAATTCATCTAGTATAATTACTGAAAAGGTAAAATTAACTTTTTAATATGACTTTAAAATTAACAACCACTTGATCAGTTTTTAATTAAATTTTACAAATAATTTTAGTTTTAGAAAACAATAAAAAATTGTTAGTTAACTGTTAATTTCATTTTTATTTTTTTAATACATAGTATGCCGAATTTATAATAATTTTAAAAAATATTGCAGCGAAACGCAGATCAACTCAAAAAACTTTGATCAAATCTAAAAACAAAACAACGGAATGCGCTGACAATCGAAAAGCAACATCGCCTTGCAACTGGGGGCGGTTCATCAATTCCAGATTCTGAAGTTGATCCTGATATTGCACTTATTACCCCAAGCTTAATTAAAACTGCACCGATTTTATTTTCTTCAAATATGTCTGAAGAAGAAGTTACTGGTAGGTTTTCATCTTTTTTTCCTTCTGTAATTATTTTATTTTTAAAGCTACTAAGATATTTGCTGTTCTGACTTTTTTATATATTGGTTAATCGTTCACTATTGATAAAATTACAAGAAATCTTTTTTATCTAGATAAGTGTAATGCTGTTGACTCAATGGAATATGAAGAATACATAGGCCTTGAACAACTATACCTAGATGATGAGAATGATGGCAATGATGATGAAGAATTACCACGTGAACCCTCATCGTCTATTGTTACTAAAAGATCGTTGGTAGAAAGTAAGTAGTTTGATTGGGCATAATACTTAAAATATATATTTTAATTAATATTTTTAAAATCACCTTAGCTCAACAATCTAGGAAAAGGACTAAAGGTAAAGAAAATCCACCCAACGAAGACGAGAAATTCTATAGAAGCGAAAGGTTAAGAAAAATGATAAAGCAAGAAGAGGAATTATTTCAACTAAAATGTCAACATGAAGAAGAGATACATAATATAACAATTGAACACCTGAAACAAAAGTATAAATTAGAGATTCGTGCAGCAACCGCTGCAGCTGAACTAAGTAAGTTAAATTTATTGAGACAACAAAATAAGAATTAAGGGCATGATTGATATGATTTCTTCTGGATGTTTCTAGTTTATTATAAATTTTCATGATAAATAACATAGAAATGTAAAAATAAAAATTTATCGTTAGTTTAAAAGATTATATAAGGCGATAGCAATTTTTAAAATACAAATAATTTTATATTATACGTTAAAAAACCTTTTTTAAGTGCCAAGGGCTAACAGTATTTTAATTTTAAAGTGCATTTTAATGCAATTGTTAACTATATTGGAGTGTTAAGCCCGTAACTTTTTTATTAAAGCATGTATTAAATTTTTATATTAAATAAATTATTTTTTAATGTAATCAAACCAAAAATGTCAAGGCTGGAAATAAAAATAGTTTTTTTTATAAAAAATTTTGTTTTTTATTGAAACACGTTCAAAAACTTTTCTTACAGATATATTTTTTAAAGTAACTACAAATAATATGTATTTAACGAAAATTAAAATTTTTATAGAATCCATTATATTTACAATTCTGAATTTAATACATTTATAGTTCGTAATTCAACCAAGATAAAATTGTGACTTCAATTTATGATTACAAGTTATCAAGAATACGTAAATTTTCAAATCAATAAAAAATTATTCTCATTCAATTAAAAAACGATTATATTAAAAAAATATCAAAACTGTATAGATCTTATCCATTGAACATACGTTCTATAATTGCTTCGCGAAATGGAAAACCGTAAGCAGTCGCATAAAATCGCAAACATATTAATAATTGAAAAATTGGTGGAATTGGTAATCCTCGTTTATTGACTTTAGTTCAATTTTGTTCTATAAGAGGTAATATTCCAAATTTAACACTATCCTTGTCAAATCTATATCTTTGTTTGAATTCGATGTCTGAATAAAAATCAAAAGGATCTTGCACATCTCAAATATAACGTTTTGGAATACGTATGATTAAATCATCGTTGTCCAAATCAAAATTGATATCATTATTGTCGTCGATGTCAATATTATATAACCCCAAAAAATTCATTATTTGAACCACTTTTTTCACTGTAAATACATTTAAGATTATCTCAAGTCAACTGAAATGATGATTAGAAAAAACTCTCTTATTGGGATGAAAAGTAAGGTTAAGGTATTTTATAAGACCGTCTTATTTCAATATGAATACATCAGAAATATCTAATGCTC